>NC_142173.1:5724145-6924145 GCF_029865625.1 Vigna umbellata
AGTTTAAAAATTATTTATTAATGTTATTTTACATCTTAGCATTAGCATTTAATAAACAATGAAAATAATCATAGCACTAATTTTGGTAACAATATACGTCTAGATGATTTACGTGCCCACATCTGGTGTCTCATCCTCACGTGTATATATAACTTTGTATTTAGAGTTTTTTTTTTCTTATTACATATTCATATCAATCTGCTGACGATTGCATTCAAGGAAATAATTTTTCTCCAAAATTGAATTACTATGAAGATCATATTCTCAATTTTCATGATTATGTTTGTTTCCATTGGAATTGGTACGTATTCAGTATCTAATATAGTCTAAAGAAATTAGGTAAGATGTAATCGTAACAGAAACAGACATAATATATTATTAAAAAGATTATTGTGTTTTTAAACTTAGTTTTTGGTTCTTGCAGAAAATGAAGGACCGATGATAGTGGCAGAGGGAAAGATATGTGATGTAAAGTTGTATGACTTCTGTGATCAGAGCTGTTTCAGGGATTGTCCAAAGATGTTTGGGGAAAAAACAACTAGTATTTGTAATTTTAATCCTGAAGAGTGCATATGCCGTAGACAGTGTTAAGTGATCACTACATTCTCCAACTAATCAAAGTTTGTTATAATAAAAGTCAGGCTGGATTCAAATGATTAAAATAGTTATTTTGTTTATCATCTTTTACTTCCTTTTTCGGAAAACAACTCTATATATCAAATTGTTAATGCATGTATTAGAAAGTGTTTTAAACCTAACTCGTGGGGTTGAGTTAGGCTTAAAACCCACTTTCTAATATGGTATCAGAGCTATGGTTAGAGTCTATCCTAGCGAGTTCTGAGTGGGCATTCTATTCTTCTATTTCACCCGCTATCGGGCCGTTATCGGACCACCCAATTTCTACTATCACGCACGAGATGTCTATACCTCGACGTGAAGGGGGTGTGTTGGAAGTCCCACATCGACTAGAGATAAGGCCAAATTATAATATATAAGTGAGGTGCAAACCTCACCCTACAAGCCGGTTTTGTGGGGTTGAGTTAGGCTTAAAACCCACTTTCTAATAGCATGATAATACAAATATTTAAACCTACATTACTGAAAAAATGTGCTAATTTTTTGGATTCAAATTGTACATAATCACAAATTTTATATTTAGGAATTAAAATGATTGACAGAAATATAACTATCAAAATATGTTTTTAATGATTTATAAATAATCGCTGATATTTTTGTTAAAATAAATAAACAGAATTGACAGTTAACGTTATTAATTAATATATATTGGGTAGTGGCATTCAGAAGTTATTTACATGTATGCTTTATTAACAAGTTGACAAATCAATATTCACAAATATTTGATGATTATTTTTATGTCTACTTGTAATAAAAATGACGAAATACGCCCATAACGATTCAGTCTACTTGTTTTAACATATTACTTTGTTTTAACAGATTACATAATAAGAAGAAATTATTGAGAGAGAAAGAAAAAATATATGATATCGGGCCACATATATTATAAAAAGACAATGATATTTCAACTCTTTTGACAAATCTTTAACTCCGCCCTTGTGTCGCGCTCTCATTGGTCTATGTAGAAGAAAATTGAAAAATTTAAAATGACGTGAAAATGCAAGTTAGAGAGGATTTTAGGGCTTTTTCATTTGGTGGGTTCATTTTTTGGGTTTTAAAATTGAAACCTCATGTGCACGAGAGAACCTAAGAGAGAATGTAAAGCCACCCACTATAGAGGAAAACTTGTCATTCACCAGTTTTGCACCGTTCAATGAATTGTCGTCGTTCACCGGAGCATTATCTGTCGTCGTTCATCGGAGCATTGTCTATCGTCGTTCCACCGTTTCAAACTATCAACGAACGCAGAAACCACCATTGACGTGGTTTTTGAAGCTTGTCATTATTCCTTTCGTTAATCCTTTCAACTTGTTTGGTGGGTTTCAATTGTTTTTAATTTTTTTTACCATTTAGGGGTTGTTGTGGTTTTTGCATGCAAAGTTGCACCACTCACCGGACCTCTAGTGTTCACTGGAGCCTTGTCCGTCGTTCTTTCGTTCTGCCATTCCATCGTTCTGTTGTTTCGTCGTTCTGTTGTTTCGCCGTTCTGTTGTTTCGCCGTTCTGTTGTTTCGCCGTTCTGTTGTTTCGCCGTTCCGAATGTTGAAACCACCATTGGTGCAACATCTAAAGAATGATACTTCAAGGAACTTTAATGCCAACTTATATATGTTGCTTGATTTTTTTTTAATTTATATTCATTTTATTATTATAGGAATGAAGCAAGTGTGAAGGGATATTACGTATGGTGGTTCAACATGTTAATAAAGCATACATTTAAAAAGCTTTTGAATGCCACTACCCAATGTATATTGTTATAACTAATAACGTTAACTGTCAATTCCTGTTTCTTTATTTAAAAAAAAATATCAACGATTATTCATAAGTCATTAAAAACATATTTTGATAGCTATATTTCTGTCAATTATTTTAATTGCTAAATATAAAATTTGTGATTGTCAGAAAGTACAATTTGAACCAAAAAATTAGCACATTGTTCTTAGTGATGTAGGTTTAAATATTTGTATTGTCATCCATTAACTACTTGAAATATAGAGTTGAACAAGATGAATTACACTGACGAACCATTTATCATGGCTAGTCAAGCAAGACAAATATTCTACGTAAATGATCCAGCGAATAACAAATGGTCAATGGTTTTAGAAGGAAAAAACATGCATGGACATGATGATGACGATTCTCTTGATATACTTGAGACAACATCTGTTGCATCTAGACCCACTGAAGACCTGGTTGATGACTTTGCCGATGTCATCCAGGCAATTCGTAGTGATCACAATGAAGGGATTTGGGAAAAAACAATATCTTAATAGGTTGATATTTTGTTTTTTATTGACTTTATATGTATGTTCATCATAATTGAATTATTACTAACCTTGTATAATTTTTCAGGTATGTCGGCCTCAGACTCAGGATCGGGAAAGACCAGACGTGGTCGAGGCGTCACCCGAGTGGCAGATGTGACATCCGGACGTGTGGATGATCAGAGGAGACATGTTGACATTGACCCCAGATCAGGTCATCCATCAGGGCCAAATGCTGATAGGTTTAGGAGTTATTTGGGTAAGTTAGCAAAAAGTCATGTCTCTATCCTTCATGCATGTTGGGATGACGTCCCAGAGGTTGACAGGAACCTCTTATGGCAAGATATTCAGGTATGTTTATACTTCATGCAATTTGTTATATACTTATCTTTCATGTTTTCTTATCAATAACATATTTTTTGTTTTTGACAACAACATTTTGATATTCCAAACACAATACAAATTAGAAAGAAAGTGCTATCGCATATAGCGATAAGATGGAGGGATTTCAAGACAAGGCTGACACGACTCTATGTGTTTGGATACAGGCAACATGAAAATCCCTATCAGCAATATACATTCACAGAAGAGGATTGGATGCAGTTTCGTGCATCTAGAGAGTCTGAGGAATGGAAGGTATGTTTCTTAACATCTGAAAATGTATTCATTGAGTTTTTATGATTTTACACTTATTTATATACATGGTTTCACAGGGTAAAAGGTTAGCTGCCCAAGAAAGATAAAGGCTAAACGATGCACCACACTTGTTATCACGAGGTGGTTATGCAAAACTTGAAAAGAAACTTAAAAAGTCTAGAGCGGATGCCTTGGGACTTACGTCGCCGGACCTAGCACTTGCACCTGCTAGGTACGAGCTGTGGAAGGCTGCTCGGACTAAATCTGATGGGAACATGACATCTTCCTCAGCTGCCTTGATCTCACAGAGAATTGTAAGTTCAAATTATAAGCAGTTGTTTGATTGTGTATCTATCACAACATGTCTTCTAAGTAACGATTGTTTTTTTATGTGCAGGATGAGTTGGTTGAGCAGCAGACTCAGGGCACATTTGCTGCATTATTCTGGACTGTTCTGACTATAAAAATATATGCAGGTTTGTTTCTGTAGTTGGGAATGTTGCACAAACAGACCTCATTTAAAAAAAAACAAGGCTATATGCCTCGGTTCACGTCATAACCGAAGTAGAAATACCCCTTATGGCCTCGATTATGGTCACACCCGAAATAGAAAGTCTTGCGGATGAGGGGAAAAAAAGTCTACTACCTCGGTTCCAGCTACAACAGAGGCAGTAGGGTGGGACATACTACCTCGGTTCAAGGGAACCAAGGCATAAAGTCCTACAAAAAAAAATTAATAAAACCAAAAACTTTACTGCTTCGGTTAAGGCTGAACCGAGGCCAAATCCTCTCTTTTTATGCCTCGGTTTTCAACCGAGACCAAAAGTATTAGACATTTTGCCTCGCCTGAATATGCCTCGGTTCAAGAACCGCTGCCTATAGGCAAAAATAAGCGCTATCGTTTCCCTTGACTGTACTAGTGGGTTGAGATAACCTTGGTAGAATTCAGTGCCCATATAGTTAAATTCTTGTCTGAATTGCATCCTGCAAGCATTAGGCACAAAACCCTAAAAAATATTTGTTAGCACAAAAAGATAAAAAATAAATAAATAAAAAGATAAAAAAATAAAACGATGAAAAGATGAAAAAATGAAAAGATAAAAAGATAAAATGATGAAAAGATGAAAAGATTAAAAGATAAAAAGATAAAAAGATAACAAAATAAAAATCAAGTCAAAGTTAATCAATAATCACACAAATAAAATAGTTAAACCACGAGTCCCCGGCAACGGCGCCAAAAACTTGATAAACAAAATTTTTGATCCCGGCAACGGTGCCAAAAAACTTGTTAACACTCGGCAAGTGTACCGAACCGTATTAAGTAATAATAAAATGGTAAGACCAATTATCATTTCCCAAAGGACTCACGGCCTAGACAGTTATGTGATTTATTGATTAATTTAGACTTGTGAACGAAAACATTGTTGTTGAATTACTGAAAATAAACATGAATGCAAGGTTTTGATTAATGGAATTGAAAGATGCAAAAACAGTTGATGTAGAATATGAATGATTATGTTGTTGGGGTTTCCCGACTAATCCTATCCACTCTCATGTATTCAAGAATTCATCTTTGTTCATTAATGTTAATGTCACTTTTCTAATTTACCTTAAACCCAATGTCTCTATGAAGAAAGCCTACTCCTAATCACTAGTTTACAATGTCTTGTCTCCCTAGCAATTATTCATGCATTACATTCGCACAGAAACTTGAAGGCAACCAATCCTCCTATCCTTATGTTTAGGTAATATTGCTCTTGGGAGACTTTCTTCAGTTATAGATTTACTTATATGTGTCCATACAAATAACATCAATGATCATGCAATTGAATGAGTTAAACAAAGCATGGATAGAGTATAGAAGAAAAACCCTAACAATTAATGAAAGAAAGCATATAAATTAAAGAACCAATTCAATACATGAGAGTTTTAAAGGATTACATTGAATCCCCAACAACAATGAAAGTTTAGTTCACCATAGACATGGTGAAACTAGATGAAAAACAATTAAAGAATGAAAGATAGAACCCTAGAAGTTGAAGAATAGAGCTTGAGCATCCAAAATCCTCCTCCAAGGGGTGAAGAGAGTGTGATTTCGCCTCTTTCTGTCCAAAGATACTAACCCTAATACACTACAAAAAAAACCTTATTTAGAGGGGGTTATTTTGGGGAGGTTATAAAAAACCTCCTCAAATTAACATACTTTAAGATGTTTAATTTAAACTATTTAACTAACAATATTTGTGGGGGTTTTAATTCCTTTCAAGAAAGGTTTATAACCTCTTCAAATAAAAATATATTTTTATTCATCATTTTCTAATTCTTTAACATTTTTCCCTCTAAAAATTTTAGACTAAGTTTCATTTTAGCAATTCTAAAATTTTATTCCCTCCAGATCTAAAACCCATTTCTGCCTAAAGCCATTATTTTTCTAAAAGTTAATTTTCCTCTAAAAATCTTCTGACAATTTCTCCCTTAATTTCACCTGAACCCTAGTTTCTCCCTTCATTCCATCCGCTCACTCCCTTTTCTTTCATTTCTCGTCCTAGTGTTTTCCTTTTTCTTTGAGATTCGTAGTTGGCGGACAGAGCTGCAACGGTGGTTCTGCAGACCGGCAGACAGTGGAGCTCATAACGTCACGGTCGATAGGTACATCGTTCTACAACCCTTTGTGCTTTTATTTGGTGCAGTGTTTTACTGGGATATCTTCTTCTCAGTCTCAATCATGTTTTTCATGAACGAGTAAATTGAGTTCTTGGTTAAGGAATTCGACTTCCGTTCCACATGGACCAACACATTTGGTTTTCCTTTTAGTTTTTGTACGTTCAAATCGGTTGACTTCCATCGATGGTTTTTAAATCTAACACCAAGTGTTTTGGTCATTTACTCCTAGTTAATTGCTACAAACCCTATCTCAATGACTATGGGTGTACATACCTTGAATTGCCTTACATAAAGCTCACCGGTTCTAGTTGAGGAGTGTAGACTAAATTTCTCTTGGTTATCCGTATAGTAATGAAATTCTGTATTGTGTAAGTGCATTGTTAGCAAAATCACGTTTTCTTCTAGTTAAGCGACAAAATTATGAATGGGTACACCGACACATGAACAGTTAGTTGACAAATCATAGAGCTAGAATTTGGCGAGGCGAGCTTTGTGGAGTAGATAGGTGTTGCTGATAATCCCCTCTACATTGGGGTGGAAAATACTACTAACAAGTTGATGATGTTCTCCAGTGGTGGTAGTGCTAGTGTCAGTGGGTGGACAGACAAACAAAATGGACTATGGGAACAAAATCCGTTGGATTATAGTCTAGAGGAAATTAAACAGCTAATTAGCACTAATAACAGTTTTAACAACTTTTTGTTTTATGATAAGAAGATAGAAGAAAGGTTCACGTATTACTGATGCTGACTCCGGTTAGAAATTAAGAACATCTCAGACTTGTGACTTGGACTGAGTTTGTTTGTGCCCTTGTGGGGTGGGCTTTTAGCTTTTACTATCTAGTATTGAATATAACCACTTTCTTTGTTTCAAAGCACATTGTAAAAGCTTCCTTTTTACAGTTCCTTAGCCAAGGCAACCCTGCCCTTTCAAACCATAATGATGTCCTAAAACATCTTCCAAACATCATATATAGTTCAGTAATATTTTTCGCGTATCGCATGCATTATCTCTTATTATATGTCACATGATATTTTTCTTATAAAGTCAATCATGCACCTAAAATCACAAACACCGAAGTGCTTAATGCTCAATTATTGAAGTGTTGATTATAAGATTATGATGGTAACATAAAGTTAGCCAGAGTTCAAGTTTCTTGTAAAACTGAGCATGTTACAGTCACCTACGTTCCTTTTATTTGTCACTAGTAGTATTGTTTCTATAATTCACTGAGGGTCCTAGGTACCTGATTAGGACAAGAGAGGAAAGGAGTACAGGTGGGACAAGAAGTATACAAATGAAATACGAAAAGTGGTTAATGAAGAGTGTTGTATGAATTTAATTTGACATGTAGTGTACGTTGATAGAGGATTGTGATGTGTTGGACACGACAATGATCAGGCCAAAACCATATGATGAGAAGAAAATCACTTGGCTGGTGTTATTATAAACATGTGAAACTTGCTTCTGTATAATGATGATGATGATGGTGATATAGAAGGGAACACTTCATCGATGGGGGAACACTTTTGCTGGTGGTCTTTGGTACGTTTTGGGTTACATGGAGGCGAAGAAGAGGCTGAAGAAGGGTGATAGGATCCTGATGATTAGCCTTGGAGCTGGGTTCAAGTGCAACAACTGTGTTTGGGAGGTGATGAAGGACTTGTCTGATACCAATGTGTGGAAGGATTGCATAGAAAGTTACCCTCCAGAGAACCTTAGTAACCCTTTCAAGGATATGTTTGATTGGATCAATGAAGATTATCTTAGCTTTGTGAGGTTGGATTTAAGCAGGATTGTCATTTAGGTGGGGTACTGCGATATGGTATAGTTCAGTAAAACTCTTTATATCAAACTATACAGGTTAATTATTTAGTTACAAGTTATGGAATATTGGATGATGTTAATTTGCAGCTTTTAATGGATTGATTCTCGTTATAGGAGGAACAGAGTGTAGAGTTCATTTGTTGAGAGACTGCTCTTGAGATAATTGGGTGACAACAGAACATTTGTTCACATTGGGATGAACACAAAACAGATATGTGGGGCTCTTCTGATGCAATAGCAATTGCATGTCCTCCACCACCTTCGGAAGACCAGCGGTACCTGATGGCTGCTTAGATTTGAGTTTCTAGAGACAATTATGGTTTTCATGAAGAAGCATATACATATCTTATGCACTTGGAACAGTTCCTCCTCCCGTTTAACCGAAGCTTTACAAGAATTTCATTGAAGCTTTAGAAGAATTTGCCTTGCTTTTGTTTGTGTGTATACATCAAAGAATGACTTTTCAAATAAGGCTTCTTATTATAATATGTAGTCTATGTTTTGAAACAAAGCTTCCTGTTGTAATATCTAGTTTTTGTTATGAAACAAACTTCCTGTAATAATAATGTAAAATTTAATAGGTCTACGAAAAAGTTTTTGATTTAATTACTTCTTTTTTTTCATTCTTGTTTGTACAATAGATGCTACAAAGTTGATAACACAAGTATATCAAATTTCATAACTAAAAAAACATTAACTTATTAAAGAAATACAACTGGGAGAACAGAGATATTAAAGATTAATTAAAGTATGCATGCATTATTCAAACTGATATAAGAATGGGTGTGGGATATAATGATACTTTCATTTGGTAATGTTTACAATACGCATTTTTGTATCTTTTGTTATATGATTATGTATTTTTTATATTTCGGAATGAAATTGTCATAACAAAACACTACTTAATTGATGTTGCAGGTTTCTCTTTTAAGTATTGCAATCTCACAGTTATCAAGGTTAGTAGAAATAAGTGTTTAATTTTTTTTAATTCATTATTTGTTTTTATTTTCCATGAATATTGTATTCTTTCTTATGTGTTAGTGTATTTAAGTTTGTTTAGGAATATTTTTGAATGGATAAGTCTTGGATAACTAAGCCTCGAAATATAGTTGAATACTCAATTGGTTTAGAAAAATTTTTAGATTTTGCTTTTGAGAATGGAGCTTCTGGAGACACAATTCGATGTCCATGCCCCAAATGTGGGTTTGTGAAATGGCAAACTAGAGGCATAGTTGAAGAGCACTTGATTTTAAAACAATTTCCCACAAATTATGTTATTTGAAATCTTCATGGTGAAAGGCAAAGACAAGATATTTCTAGAAATGAAGATGAATCACAAGAGGCATTTCATTTTGAAAATGCAATGGAAACAATGATAAATGAAGCATTTGGACATTATAGGCAAGAAGGTACTAATACAGGCAGATCACAACCATTGGGTGAAGATGATGTTAGTAATGAAAGGCCAAGGGAGAATCATAATGAATTTAATGAGTTTCTCAATGACGGAAATCAAATATTGTGTGATGGGAGCAAGTACACAAAATTAGAATTTGTAATCAAATTATATCATATCAAGGTTTTGTGTGGATTAAGTGACAAGGCAATGACTATTGTTTCAGTAGGGATGTGGAGACCGAGATACAAACCTAACAAAACTGGACTGCTTCTTCTTATGATGTCTGTCACGATGCTTCCTCCCTCTCTCTACGCTCTGTTCTTTGGGAAAAGGTGGGCTGGGTACCTGCAAAGGCACTCCGATGCTCAAGTCAAGATAGGGATATCTGATTAATCTTCAGAATAAGAATCTATTAATTTCTCTTAGGGGAAAAACATACCTTTTTTCTCCTGTGCTTTGTATATTTAAAACAGTAAAATAAACCGTTTACCTGAAAGTTCGGTCCGTTACCGAAGTTGACTGCTTGGGAGTTGTAACTGTTAGATCGTGTTTCATACTGGGTTAGTTATTCCCGTGATTTGTGGTATCTGACTAATATTCAAAATTATCTGTTAGCATATGCTAAACCGCTTTGTCGTCGTGCAAGCGCTGTGTGTCGAGACATCGCTGGCTGTCGAGCACCAGGTGATCGACATGGTCTATTACCAGGTGCTCGACATCAGTATGCCAATGCCATTGATTGTCGATCACCAGGTGCTCGACATCAACCTGTAAGTGCTCGACATCAACATACGAAGGACATTGACTGTCGACTACCAGGTGTTCGACATCAACCTGTAAACACTTGTGATGTTAAAGGTCGACTGCTGGTGAACTCGGGTATCCTATGGTACATGCCCCCCGAGTCCTAGGAAACGAGCGCAAATTTGCGCCTGTGAGTTTACTAAAGGACGCTGAGTGGTTGTGATGAGGGGAATGATACGCACCGTTTTGGGGTTGAGATTTTAGGGTTTTCCTGCTTGTTTGGGGAAACGAAGAGGTGCGAATCGGCAGCCGTTGGATTAAAAAGGATCCAACAGCGCATGACGATTAAACTGGAATTACGATTTTTAAGGTTTCCCGCTTGTTTGGGGAAACGAAGAGGTGCGAATCGGCAGCCGTTGGATTAAAAGGATCTAACGGCGCCTGGCGATTAAACTCCCTGCCTTCTTCAACACGATTCAGAAAAGGGTTTTTCAGAAAAGGGTTTTTCATTTTTGCGGAAGAATAGAAGTTGACAGTGTGTGCTGTGAGCGAGATCATCTCTTCTCCATCGTCATCGCTTTCGCTGCTACCAGAGTTTACCAGGTAACCCTTAAATCCTCTTCGTCTTAGTTGATTGACTGCTGGTGATGGAAGAAAAGGGGCATAACATCGGTGACCCCATGTCGGGGCCATCAACGACGGCGAGAGGCCCTGAAAACACCATTGTAGCTAGTGGTGCGGCGGCGGAATGCCCTGAAATCACCACTATACCTTGTGGTGAGGATGCCTTTGTATATGGAAGTGTGTGCGGTGAGGGTCCAGAGGGACGTATAATGTCTCCGATTAGGGGAGATGAGTATGCCTGGGGGGCTCGTGAGGTGAAGGAAATCAAAAGTCAGTTTAGGAGTAGGGCTGTGATAACGAACTGGATTGAGAATAGTTGTGTGTTAAGAACCCTAGGGTATCAAACCTGTATAAAGTTGATAGCTTGTCGGGACGATGAGAGGGTGTGTTATGGTAAAGAGAATGCTTCCGATGAGTTCTTTTACTACTATGCTTCGTTGTTCTACGATTTGTATCTGAGATTGCCGTTTACCACCTTTCAAATGGATGTTTTGCGCACCCTAAACGTCGCACCTAGTCAGTTGCATCCCAATAGTTGGGGGTATGTACAGGCGTTTGCCGTGTTGTGTCGGGCGTTAGGAATTAGGCCCACTGTAGGTGTGTTTCTGTATTTCTTTAGATGTCGACCGGTTGCTACGAAGGGATGGGTGTCACTGATTTCGGAGCCAGGTAATGCGCTACTAGAGCTTTACCTACAGTCGTATAGGGGTTTTAAAGAAAAATTCTTTAAAGTGTCGATCACCGATGCCGGGCGGAGGTACTTTTTCGGTGAGGAGGGGAACCCCAAATTCCCATTGTATTGGACGCAGGATCCGCTGAGGTTCACCTCGTGGTCGGAAGATAAGATGACGATTGAAGAGTTAGAGGCTCTGAGTGTGTTGACCTCGTTGCCCCGCCCCTTTTCTTCCCGTCAGCTTATAAACTGCCTTGAGTTCGACGATGCGGATGCGAGGGTGTTTGGTATGTGTCTTTGCTTGTTATTTTTTTGAATTGCTTTGTTGTTGCTGACTGTTGTGGGTGGTTTTGTGTTGCAGAGATAATGGGGAGAAAAGGCAGTGGTGTAAATTGGTTTCAGTCCATTGGCAATGAGAGGGCTGAAGTTAACCGCCCTGGGCCATCTGCTGGACGTGCCGTGGGTCAACAACGCACACCCGGGCAATCAGGCGGTCCGGTTCCAGTCGTGCTGTCGGTGTCGCCTGAGTAGCCGGCGGTTGTTGAAGAGCAACTGAAGCGGAAGAGAAAGGTGAAGGCTGTTCGGACCAGCGATGAGGCAACAAAGAAGAGAAAAGAGGGGTTTGGGGAGACAGAGCGTCCCCTCCCACTCGGCGTATGGGATCCTGCCTTTACAATGGGTCACAAGGTTGAGCTGAACATGGACAGCTCGGAAAAGAAGGTTGTGGAGAACATGAGTGAGCAAGAAATAGCCGACACCATGTTGGAGATGGCGACACGAGCGCAAATGTTGGCTTGGCACTTGGCCTATGCTTCTGACAGAGGTAAGCTCCGGGTCGAATTAGAGAAGGCGCGAACTCAGCTGAAAGAACTCACCGAGGTGCATGCGGTATGTGATGCAAAGCAAAAGCGGTCAGAGCAACTCTTGAGGGAGGCTGAAGTGCTGTTGAATGATTCTCGAGATGCTGGCCTGGCCTTGAGGAAGGAGCGTGATCAAATGTCGAGCGATCTGGAGCAGGCTAAGAAGGTAGTGGCGACAGTGTCCAAAGAGAGGGACGACTAGCGAGCGGAGGCCCTGGATAGTAAAGAGCTAGTGGAAGAGCTGAAGGATGCTATAATGATTGAACATACCAGGGGCTTTCAGAAGGCTATAAGGCAGGTCGGCCATTTGCTCGAGGTGTCGACTGAAGGGGTGGCGTTCGACATTCAAAAGGATGTGCATGAAGGCCAAATGAAGCCTCTGAATGAGATTCCTGAGGACGCCTACCTAGAAGCGGAGGAAGATGAAGAGGCGGCTGCCAACGATAAGGAGGGTGAAGTCGTCGTGGAGGCGGTTGGAGATGCTGCTGATGGCGCTCCTAACATTGTAATAGATTAGGATTTATCATTGGAATGTACATATAAACATAAACTTATGCTTGACTGTGAAACTTTGAAATTTAGAACTCTTTGAATATATGATGTTGAAGCAGGATTTGTTGAACTTTGTGAATGTTGAGCGTTTAACTTTGCTGATTTTGCGATTTATTTGTCGTAACGACCGCTAAGTATCATTGTCGAGTGTGTTGATAACGCGGTGTATGACCGTCGAGAGTGAGGGTCGGGTAGGGGAATATTGGGTGTTCCAGGGAGAACATCTACCAGAGGGAGTGTATCCCAAGCGGATTGGGTGTTCAAGGGTGAACATCTACTAGTGGGAGTGTATCCCAATTCGTTTGTGTGCGAAAGTGCCCGAGACGACGACCCTGGGACTCGACATGGTAGAAGTTATAAATGATACTAAGTAATAATCATAAGGAAATGTACTCTAACTAAAGTAGTAATCATAATGGAAACGGGGCTGAATAATGTTTCAAAAATAATCGACAGAAAATGAACGCTAACTAAAGTAGTATTTAAGGTGAGTGGCATTCCATGTGTTGGGAACCAGTTGTCCATCAAGGAGCTGTAGGCGATAGGCGCCGTTCGACATGTCTTCTATAATTCAAAATGGTCCTACCCAGTTGGCTGCAAGCTTGCCGTGCGCTCGGTTCTTCCTGGCCTCTCCCCGCTTTCGCCATACGAGATCTCCACTTTTAAAGGCTCTTGGCTTGACCTTGGTGTTGTATCGGCGAGACAGCATTCGCTTCTGTGCCTCAGCACGGATGGTGGCGACCTCTCGACGCTCAGGAAGGACGTCGAGATTCATCCGCAACTGTTCTTCATTAAGTGACATATCAGTGATATTCCGCCTTAAGGAAGGCTCGCCAACTTCGACTGGGAGCATGGCATCAGTGCCGTAAGTCAGGTTAAATGGTGTGTCCCTTGTAGATCCGTGAGGAGTGCACCTGTATGCCCACAAAACCTCTGGTAGTTCTTCCACCCATAAACCTTTGGCTTCACCGAGTCTCTTCTTTAACTCTGTCAGTATGGCTTTGTTCGCGGCCTCTGCTTGGCCGTTTGTTTGACGATGCTCGACTGAAGAGGTGACATGTTTGATGCCCAAGTTGCTAAGGAAATCTTCTAGCTTGCGCTCGATGAATTGGCGGCCGTTGTCGGTAATAATCTTTTGAGGGAGGCCGAACCGACAAATGATGCGCCAGATGAATTTCTACACTCGTTGGGCACTAATGACGGACAACGGCTCGGCTTCTATCCACTTTGTGAAATAGTCGACCGCCACGAGAAGGAACTTGTTTTGCGCTTTGGCGATCGGTAATGGTCCAACTATGTCGAGGCCCCACTGAGCGAATGGCCAGGGAGACATAATACTGTGCAAATCTTCGGGAGGTGCATGGATGTCGTGACCGTGGGCCTGACAGGAGATACATTTCTTGACAAATGTCTCACAATCTTGGTCGAGCGTGGGCCAGTAATATCCTGCGCGAAGAATGCGTGCCCTCAGTGTCCGCTTACCAGAATGAAGTCCGCATATCCCGGTATGCAATTCGCGCAGGACGTAGTCTGCCTCTTCCTCTGATATGCATTTCAACAGAGGAGTGCTATGGCCGCGACAGTATAGGTCGTCGCCTATGTATACAAAACGTGCGATGCGTTTGGAATCGGTCACAGTAATACTCTCTCCTGTGTCTTGTTTTTCCATAAGATCCTTGATCTTCTGGCGCCAGTCTGTTATGGGTGTCGATATATTGGTGACGAAGGCTTCCACCACAGGACGGTCGAGCGTCATCTTAATGATTGAGGATAGCTGTGCTCGCTCCTTAGAATGGGTTAACTTAGACAAGAGATCTGCTCTTGCGTTTTGCTCCCTGGGTACATGGATGATGCTAATCTCGACAAAATGTTGAAGCAAGGTCTGAGCCTTGTGAAAATAGCGTAACAGTTGATTATCCTTGACTTGATAGGTTCCGTTCACGTGGCCGACCACCAATTTGGAGTCCATCCGACACTCTAAGCGATCGACCGTGAACTCTCTGGCCAGGGATAGGCCAGCAATCAAGGCTTCGTACTCGGCCTGGTTGTTACTAGCTGGAAATTTGAATGTGATGGCTTGCTCTATGACGAAACCACCCGGTCCTTCCAGGACGACACCGGCTCCTCCCCCCCTTTTGTCGGAGGAACCATCCACACTGAGGAGCCACTTTGTGGTTGAGTCTTCTGGTGCAGGTATCAACTCAGCGACAAAGTCTGCCAAATGTTGACCTTTGATGGACCCACGTGGTTCGTAACGGAGTCCGAACTCTGACAGTTCCACAGACCAGCAAACCATCCGTCCCGCCAAGTCTGGTTTGCGGAGGATCTTGGCTATGGGATGATCTGTGCGGACTACTACTTGATGGCTCTGGAAATATGGTCGAAGTCGACGTGAAGCTGTGAGCAGGGCCAGGGCAATTTTCTCAATTCGAGAATATCGTTCTTCGGCCCCCTGCAATGTACGACTGATGAAGTATATCAGCTTGAGAGAGGGTGCCTCTTGTATCAAGGCGGCACTAACAGCGTGGGGGGATGCTGCGATATACAGCTGCAAATCGGACCCATCGTCCGGTCGAGCCATAATTGGAGGACTGGTGAGAATGTGTTTGACAGTGTTGAATGTTGTTTCACAATCATCGTCCCAGTGTCGAGTGGTGCCCTTTTTCAAATTCTTCAAGATGGACTTGATGTGCTCAGCTAGCTTCGGAATGAATCGGGACAAGGCTGTGAGCTGACCCACTAGATGTTGCACCTCCCTTAGAGTTGTTGGGGCAGTCATGTCGAGTACAGCTTTGCATTTGTCTGGATTAGCTTCGATGCCTCGACGTGTAAGCATGAAGCCTAAGAACTTACCCGCCGGGACGCCGAAAGTACACTTGGAAGGATTAAGGCTCATGCTGTACCGTCGGAGTTGGCCAAAAACTTCCTTTAAATCCTGCAGGTGTTGTTCCACAGAATTGCTGCGAATAACCATGTCGTCGACATACACGTCCATGCATCGTCCTATTTGATGATGGAAGACTTTATCCATGAGGCGTTGACAAGTGGCCCCGACATTCTTCAATCCGAACGGCATTACTTCATAACAGTAATTAGCGCGTTCGGTAATGAAGGCTGTTTTACTTTGATCGGGCTCGTACATTGGGATTTGGTTGTATCCCGAGTAGGCGTCGAGAAAGCTGAGTATAACATGACCCGAAGCTCCATCTACCAAACGATCGATGCTAGGTAAGGGATACGAATCTTTGGGACATGCCTTGTTGAGATCGGTGAAGTCGACACACATTCTCCACTGGCCGTTCGACTTCTTGACCATGACTACGTTGGACAGCCACGTAGTGTAAGTTAGCTCCCTGATGAACTGGGCGTTCATCAACTTCTCGACCTCGACTCGAATGGCCTAGCGTTTCTCTTCTCCAAACCGTCGCTTCTTCTGAGCGACAAGTCGTGCCTCCCGGAAGATGGACAATTTGTGGGCCATGACCCTGGGATGGATTCCTGGCATGTCGGCGGCCGTCCACGCGAACAAGTCTGCATTGTTTCGCAGTATATGTCCCAGATCACGTTCTTCGCTTAAAGTGAGATCTCCGCCAATGCTGGTGGTTTTTGACGCTTCTGCCGTCAATGAAAGGACCTTGATTTCGCCTTGCGGATGAAGACGTTTGTCTACATTGGTTCTGGGGTCCAAGTCGACCGTCGCTGCCTTTGCTCCTTTCGCCCTTCTGGTTGGTACGAAAGGAGTGACCTTTAGCCCAGCTACATAACACTGTCGGGCTGTTCGCTGATCTGCCCTCACGGTACAAATAGTACCACGTTCTGTCGGAAACTTCATGGCGAGGTGGGGGGTAGACACAATTGCCCCAAACGCATTCAAACAAGGTCGTCCTAGCAAGGCGTTGTACGATGTATTTGCCTCGACCAACAGGAATCGAATTCTTAGTTCAGGTGCCTCCCGACTTGTGCCGAGCCGAGTTCGTAGGTCAAGGTATCTTCTGGTGTCTACTCTTTCTCCTGAGAATCCTACAATTTGTTCGTTAAACGGGGCGATGAGGTCTTCAGATAGGTCCATCTTCTGGAAGGTGGACCAATATAAAATGTTGACCGAACTCCCCTGATCGACGAGGATCTTGCTGACATCATAGCGAGCTATGTTACCAGTGATGACCATGGGATCATCGTGATCAGGGTCGGGTGCATGGAAGTCTGCGTTCGTGAATGTGATGTCAGGGATCGATCGAGGTTGTCGATCGACCATATGAACCGATTTCAACTGTCTCAAATGTCGCTTCCTGGCTGAAGATGACCCTCCCCCTCCGGCGAAACCGCCAGATATGGTGTCGATTCGGCCCCGGACTGAACGCTCCCTCTCTGTCCGTCGAGGCGGGCTGCGCGATCGCTTGCGGTGTCGATCATCTCTCGGGGGTTATCGTTGGGGACTTCGCCTAGAAGGATCCTTTCGGCGAGGGGTGGCGGCTCTAGTGGAGATTCTGTCCTTGATGTAGTTCTGGAGGTAGCCTGCACGGATGAGTCGTTCTAGTTCGTCCTTCACCATGTTGCATTCTTCCGTGTCGTGCCCATGGTTCATATGGAACCGGCAGGCTTTGCTATTGTCAGCGTTCTTTGGAGTAGCCTTCCGCCGCACGGTCAAAAGTTCGGCGTGCAAGGCCTCTTCAAGCACCCTCGCCCTTGGTGCATTAAGGGTCGTGTAACGATCGTACTTAGACATCCACCCTGACTCCTTCCGGGGTGTTCGGTCTGGCTTGTAGTCGTTGGTGGATCGCTTTGCGGGTTTCTTTGCCTCGTGATTGGGGACATCCTGATGTTGTTTCTTCCTAGAATTACGGTGGTCCTCTATGCGGATGAACTTTGCAATAGTGGATTGCAATTCTTCCATAGATGCTGGAGGGTCCGCATATAATTGTTCTGCAAAATGCCCCGGCCTCAAGCAAGACGGTAGATTGCTGATGATGAAAGTAGGAGTGATATCCTTCACGCGTCGGGCCGTCTCGGTGTACCGTTGCATGAAGGCTTTCAGGGTCTCATCTTTTTCCTGTTTGGTATTGACGAGCTCCGCAGCAGTCATCGCCGGTTTCTTATTGGCCGCATACTGCTTTCGGAATAAGGATTCGATTGTTGCAAAACAATCTACGGAATTCCGTGGAAGAGTATGGAACCATTCCAGGGCTTCGTCCTTAAGAGATAAAGAAAAAGCTCTGCAAATCACCGGGTCATTGTCAATATAGAATGCCATGGCATCTATAAAATTACGTAAATGGTTGTCAGGATCGTCGGAACCACTGTAACGCTCGAGGGCTGGAGGAGGTTTATCTGGCATATTTGCTTGCATAATGGCCTCTGTGAACGGAAGCATGTTGGTGAGGCGCATGGAAGTAGGTCCCTTCCTCCCCCCGCCAATGGGATCAGAGGCTCCTCCATGATGGCTTACTTCGTTATCATCTTGTCTGTTCGACGCAGACAACTCCGGTGGTGGGCGCTGTGCCCTCAATGCCGCCATCTCCTCCGCCTGTTTGTGCTGGATCTCTTGCTGCTCTCTGATAGTTTGTGCCTGGGCCTCAATTTGAGCCTGCAGCTGCTTGATCAATTCGCGAGTGTTGAAGTCTTCCATTGCTCCGGTGGTCGTTGTTGGGATAGCAAATCTCGGGCCCCACGGTGGGCGCCAAAATGTTTCAGTAGGGATGTGGAAACCGAGATACAAACCTAACAAAACTGGACTGCTTCTTCTTATGATGTCTGTCACGATGCTTCCTCCCTCTCTCTACGCTCTGTTCTTTGGGAAAAGGTGGGCTGGGTACCTGCAAAGGCACTCCGACGCTCAAGTCAAGATAGGGATATCTGATTAATCTTCAGAATAAGAATCTATTAATTTCTCTTAGGGGAAAAACGTACCTTTTTTCTCCTGTGCTTTGTATATTTAAAACAGTAAAATAAACCGTTTACCTGAAAGTTCGGTCCGTTACCGAAGTTGACTGCTTGGGAGTTGTAACTGTTAGATCGTGTTTCATACTGGGTTAGTTATTCCCGTGATTTGTGGTATCTGACTAATATTCAAAATTATCTGTTAGCATATGCTAAACCGCTTTGTCGTCGTGCAAGCGCTGTGTGTCGAGACATCGCTGGCTGTCGAGCACCAGGTGATTGACATGGTCTATTACCAGGTGCTCGACATCAGTATGCCAATGCCACTGATTGTCGATCACCAGGTGCTCGACATCAACCTGTAAGTGCTCGACATCAACATACGAAAGACATTGACAGTCGACTACCAGGTGTTCGACATCAACCTGTAAACACTTGTGATGTTAAAGGTCGACTGCTGGTGAACTCGGGTATCCTATGGTACAACTATGATCCTAGATTTGCTAAGAGATGCATTTAGTGAAGCAAAGTTGCCTCTTTCTTTTTATGAGGCTAAGAAAATCATCAACAAACTTGGTCTTAACTATACCAAAATAGATGCATGTCCGAATCATTATATGTTATATTTAAGAGATGATGAAAAAGATTTGCAAACATGCAAACATTGTGGTACATCTAGATGGAACCCAAAGAACAAAAAAAAGCAACCTGCAAAAGTTTTACGTTACTTTCCTTTGAAACCAAGATTGCAAAGATTGTTTATGTGCTCTAAGACTGCAGAGCATATGAGATGGCATTCTTCAGAGAACAAGGATGGAGTTATAAGGCATCCAAGGGATGGTGAGGCATGGAAGACATTTAGTGTAATGCATCCTGAATTTGCTTTAGATCCTCGAAATGTTCGCTTAGGCCTTGCCAGTGATGGTTTTAATCCTTTTGGCACTATGAGTTCTATTTATAGTATTTGGCCAGTGTTTTTAATTCCATACAATCTTCCACCTTGGCTTTGTATGAAGCACACTTCATTGATCCTGTCCATGATCATTCTAGGTAAGCAGATGCCTGGAAATAGTATTGATGTGTACTTACAACCCCTTGTGGATGAGTTACGTGAGCTATGGAATGATGGGGTGGAGACCTTTGATTCTTCATTGAATGAAACTTTTAGAATGCGAGCAACTCTTATGTGGACAATTAGTGACTTCCCTGGCCTTGGTATTTTATCTGGTTGGAACACACACACATGTTTAGCTTGCCCTACTTGTAACTTTGATGCAGAACCTTGTCGTCTTCCTCATAGTAGGAAGTGGTGTTTTATGGGACATCGTCGCTTTTTAAGTAGAAACCATAGATTTAGATTGAATCGTGTTCGTTTTGATGGAAGCACTGAAGAACAGAATCCACCACTAAAATTATTTGGATCTGACATTTTTAGGCAAGTGGAAAATATTAATGTTACATTTGGGAGAGGAATTCATTTGGATGGTAGAGGAAAAAGATGTAGACAAGAAGTTAAACAGTGGAATAAAAGAAGCATTTTCTTTGAACTTCCATATTGGGAGTCTAATTTGTTATGTCACAATTTAGACTTCATGCACATTGAAAAGAATGTATTTGACAATTTAATCTATACTTTGTTGAATGAAAAGCCTAAATCCAAAGACAATCTTAATGCAAGGAAAGATTTGAAGGAAATAGGCATAAGACAGGATCTTTGGCCAGATGATAATGGAAAATACCACCTTGCTTTGTTTTCACTAACTCAGGATACGAAAAAGTTGTTTCTCAAAACTTTGAAAAATGTTTTAGTACCTGATGGTTACTCAAGTAACATTTCTAGATGTGTTGATGATGTTCAACATAAAATATCAGGACTAAAAAGTCACGATTGCCATATTATTATGGAGCAATTACTTCGATTGGCAATACGTAATTTGTTACCAAACCATGTCACTGCAACCTTGGTGGAGTTTTGCTCATTCTTTAAGGCCCTTTGTAGTAAAAGCTTAAATGTTGAAGACCTTAAAATGCTTCAAAATCGTATTGTGGTTACACTTTGCCACTTAGAGATGTTATTCCCACCATCATTCTTCACAGTTATGGTTCATTTAACTATCCATTTGGTAGAGGAAGCAAAGCTTGGAGGTCCAGTTCATTATCGATATATGTATCCTATAGAGAGGTAATTGCTAACTACTTTTAGTTCAAGGTATGATATTATATGTATCCAATTTATTTAATGTAATTATTTATCATTATTATAGGGAATTAGGTCATTTAAAGACCTTTGTACGAAACAAGGCACAACCAGAAGGTTCTATAGCTGAGGGATACTTAGCTGAAGAGTCTCTTACATTTTGTTCTAGATACATTAAAGATATAGAGACAAGGTTCAATAGACAACGACGTGTTTGTGATAACCCAGATGATAATGAGTGTTTTGTTTCATCTATATTCCCACTAGGTGGGAAGGTGGGAAGGTGGTAGGAGGTTCCTCAATGTTTACTTTAACTCATATGCAAAAGCTACAAGCCCATCGATACGTGCTTTTAAATTGTGCGATAGTCACACCGTTTGTTGAGTAAGTACACTACATTAAGTGTGTGATTTGTAGTTAAACAAATTGAACTACATTATTCTTCTATTTTTTTTGTGCATATAATGTAATTAATTTTTGTAGTGAATTTAGAGATCTAATGAAAAGAAGATCAAGAGGAATGCGACCTTCAACTACTGAGATAGAAACTAGAGTGTTTAAAGAGTTTGTTGATTGGTTTCAAAGGCGGGTGGGTGATCAAATAGAACACTTTCTCTTACTTACCAAGTTTTCTTTTAATTATATCTAACATTATTTCCTTATTTAGATTATGAATCCAGAAACAATAAATTCAATGTCTACTGACTTGAAGTTTCTAGCACGAGGTCCATTGGATAATGCTAGAAGATTTACTGCTTACAACATCAATGGGTTCAAATTTCGAACATTGACTCGTGATGAGGGATTGAGAACACAAAATAGTGGTGTCTTTTTAACATCTAATACAGCTTGTGTTTCAAGTACTGTTGATAGGAACTTAAGGCAAGCAGACTTATCCTATTATGGAAAGTTGGAGGATATTATTGAGCTTAATTATTATGGTCGATTCAAAGTTGTTCTTTTCAAGTGTAAGTGGGTAGATACTACACGAGAGAGAGGATATAAAAAGGATCAATGGAATTTTAATTGTGTTAACTTTGATAGACTTATTCATATTGGAAACCGTGAAGAACATGAACCTTATATTGAGGCATCTCAAGCACAAATGGTATATTATGTTGATGATGTGGTTAATGAAGGATGGAGTGTTGTTGTGCATGTAAAGCCAAGAGATTTGTATGAAATGGGAGAAGAGGTACAAGAAGAGTTATATGAAAACGAACCATACCAAGATCAAGAGTTGGACAAATTTTATAGTAATGACAATGAATATGTTCAATTGGCTACAAACCATTTAGACGAGGATATCAATTAGTCAAATGTATAATTGACTCGTGATTGATTTCTTAAGGTGATGATATGTACCACATGTTTGATTTCTCAGTTTCAGGTTAAGAAGAAGTTACCTTTTCTGAATTGTGACTCTTTATTAGCTCGTTCTCTCATTTGGAAAGGTAATAAGATCCTAGCTCATTCATATGTGCGATGTATTTGGCTAGATGGCATAAATTATCATTCATATGTGCTATTGTTTTTTCAGAATTGATTTTCTTGAATCTGATTGCATGAGATGAACTTGTAAATTTTACAAAGTTAATTATCAGTTATTAGATCATTGACAGATATGTGTTAGTGTAGTTTAGGTACTTACAAAGTTACATTGACAGATCATTGCCAAATATTAATATAAAAAATATATTAATATTGGCCAACTTCAAGTTATATTTCAGTGTCATTAGTTTCTGAAACTAAAAAAAGAAGATTAATTTTTGTTTTGTTTGTTTACAATTGATACCACTCCTATGGTTGTATCTGTGTGCCATAACTAATTGTAAGGTCCATTCTCGTGAGCTTACAAATTATCTATTTCCATCCACAGAACCTGAATCTGTCACCTTTTCTCTGTATCTTTCTCACACAATACAATAACATTGCTTCAAATCAAAACCAACTTTCAAATCCTGACCCACTTTGCTTTTTCTGATCGCCACCATCTTTTTTCCTTCCAAATCCTATTTCGTGACACCCCATTTCCATTTCTTCCCAAAGTTCATTCCTTTTTCAGGTTTGAAACGGAACCCATTTATCTGTTTTCATGCTTTTAGCCAACAATGCCAAGTGTTTGGATGTTCTGTTTATTGTTTTCAACATTGAACTTTTTTGAAACAGAGGGCATCTGCATGTTGTTTAGTGTTGTTTTTAAAGTTTCATGCTTCGATGGTTTATGTGAATTTGATGATTTTATTTGGATTTTGAGGGTTTGCATTTGTTGTTTTGATCTTGCTTTTTTCCTAGTTACTCATTTCGTATTTCAATTCTTATCAATGCATATTTTGATTCAATTGAGTTGGTTTTGGTTATAAAACTTCATTTGAGTCTATATAAGAGGTCCATGCCTGAGGAGTTGGCCTACAGAAACTTGGTTCAGTGTTAAGTTTGCGTAGTCTTTGAATAATCTTTAGCCACTTTATTGTGTTATTTTTTTTGTTCATGATTGTGTTTTTTATATTTCTTTCTTTTAATATTTGTCATAAATATGTAGCCATGCCAAAGGTCAAGCGATTCCGAAATCTACAAAAATCATCACCTCAACCTGAATCTTTAGGTACTTTACCATCAACAAGTGCTACAGTGACTTCTCCATTGATTGAAGACCAATCACCATCAACAAATCCTACAATGTCTGAATCCATTGAAGTACAATCACATGTTTTAATAAGTCCTTCACCAACAAATGAGACCTCATCACATGATTCATTGAACTCAACACCATCGATGCCCACAGAAAACATAGAGCAACCTACAACATCCAAAAAACATGTTGGACGTGAATCTTCATCATATTGGAATGTCGATGCAATAGGTATATGCCATTTATTTTTCTGCATGCATAATTTTTTAAATTTTACTTATGGTTGAGTAAGTTTTTTTTTTATTGTTAAAGACCTAGAAGGAGTTATGAAGAAAATAAATGTGAAGGTCAGAGAAGTAAATAACTTACCTAATGGGCAACGCATCATTGTAGAGTTTGATGAGGCAGGCATGGCTATAGGCGAAGGACAAGGAGTACTCGCGGGATATTGTGGGATATTGGCAACAGATGATAATTTATTTCCAATTAATTTTGAAAGGTGGTCTGACAAAACAGGCATGCCTAACACATTTTTTAGAATGCTTTAAGGAAGTGTTACAGGTATATATATCATTCATGTATTCAAATGCCGCACACTTACTTTTTACTCACTAACCATGTTTTCTTTTTTTCAAAAGCTTCGATTTTGTTTTAAAACTACTGAAGCTATTGCCCAACGATATTGCAAATTAACTTTGGGTAAGAAGTGGGCTGCACATAGACAAAGTTTATGGAATGAGTTCTATGATCCAACAAAAACAAAAGATCAAATCATATGTAATGTGCCGACCGGAATAGACAGAACTCAATGGGCTCACTTTGTTACATATCGTCTAAAACCGGAGACAAGGGTACAAGTTTCATTATTGTTTAGGCTATGAATTGTTTGTGTATATTATTATTTTGATTGTTATGTCAACTTACAATTGTTTTTTTTATTCATAGGAGATTTGTAAAAAAAATAGAGAAAATCGCAAGAAGCAAGTAATTCCTCATACTGGTGGCTCTAAACCTATCTCAAGAAGAAGACATGAGATGGTAGTGATATTAGTACACATGACGGTTTTTAGTATTTTTCAAAATTTCCTATTTATTTTAACTTATCCTTTTATTTAGCTTTTGGATAGTGGAGAGTTGCCTAGTCGTGGAATGTTATATATCGAAACTCATAAAAGAAAAGATGGCTCATTTGTAAATGAGGCGGCAAAGGCTATAGCGGTTAGTTTTACTATAATATGATATTTTCAAACATTATGCTTCAATATTTAGATCTTTGACTGCAACTCGTTATATGCCTATAGGAACAAATTGAAGTGGGTTTGAGTCAAAGCACTGCTGATGAATCACAGGTTTCCCCTCAAGATGTTGTTGGTAGAGTGTTAGGCCCAGAGCATTCTGGGAGAGTGCGATGCATGGGTTTGGGAGCAGCTCCTACTAACTCATTCAGAAATACAAGAATGCGACTTTCAGATTTAAGCATTGGTTCATCTAGTAGTGCCACATCATCAACATCTTCTAATAAGTGGGAACAAAAGTACATGAATTTAGAATCCCAAGTTCAAACCACCTTGGGTGCGTTTAAAGCATATATGATAATGAAGGAAGGACATATTCCTGATGAATTGGCTACCTTCTTTGATCCTCAACCACAAGTAAGTTACTAAATAAGTATAAGTAATATGCTTGATTTACTATAATTATTGTGAGCACATGCAATTGAGTTTAGGAAATTAGTTTAACAGATGTTGATAAGTCGTGCTTTTCCAATATATTATTCATTATTCAAGTTCTGAGTATGATGGTTGTAGTAAGATTTATATGCATAGTGTGAGAATTAGGTAGTTAGTTGTTGTCTGTATCTGTGTTGTAGTTAGCTTTATTGATTGTTGCAGTAAGATTTATATGCATAGTGTGAGAAGTACTGGTCCATTGCATTTTATATATGGTGTAAAGTAGTAACTGTAGTAGCCAAGGAAAATTGAGCTTTCGAACAGACACGAGTGTAGGAAACTATTGGATTGTCCTTTGTGATGTTGTGAAATTATACCATTTGCTTTTTGGAAACCCCTTTTTTATGGGTTTGGTCTGATTGTAGTTCTAATATTAACAAACATTAGGCCCAGAGATTGTCACTACTTTAACTTGTATTCTATTGTTTATTATATATAACATCGTTCTTTCACTTTCAACTTAGATTACACAAGGACCTAGTTCATGCCACTCCCCTACATCGATCTCACTAACCCTTACTCATTTAATTGGTGCATTATTGTACTTCACAAAATGATCCAAACTAACTGGCACATTATTGTACCTAGTGCATGAGCTACACGTCTTGTGGTTAGAAAAATTAAATTACATAATGGAATGAATGTGGATTACGATAGTAGCAGGACAACACTATATCAAAGTGTATATAGGCATGCACAGATATATATATATATATATATATATATATATATATATATATATATATATATATATATATATATATTCATTACACAACATTTGTATTGTATTTTAATGTCGATACATAAGATGATTTTGACTCAAGTATGTATATCTGTATTTATAGTCTGTAGCTGTTGTCCTCAAGTTATAAATTCGTTATACATAAGATTGATTTTTTAGAACATGTTTATTCTATTTGATAGAAGATGTTTATTCTATTTGATTGATAGAACATGTTTATTCTATTTGATTGATTTTTTATATATTATTTTCAAAGTGTGAGCACATGTAATTGAGTTTATTTAATTAATATTTTTTATATTATTTCAGCAAGCTCGTGATGCAAATGAGCTAGAGTCTCCTTTGGGAACAAGACAATCATCCGATGGAAGTAACCTTTAGGAAGTTTATGATATTATTTTAGGATATAAAACTATACTTAGTTTATTATGAATTGGGTAACATTTCTTTCTTTGTAACTATTTCTGCAATAGGATTACATTGACTTCTAGCCTATCCTTTTGTAACATACAATTGTTTCTCAATTTATTTTTCTAAATTCCTTCCTACTCAGGGGTTTTTGTTTTATGGTGTCAATTTTTTATTCAGAAGAATCATATTTGTTTGGTATTTAATAATTTAAAAAAAAATTAAATTTACTTAATTTTGAAATTAACAAAAAAAGAAATAAAGAAAGAAATTGGTGAAAATAGGTAGTTATTATATATTTTAATAATCATTAAACAAAAAACGATATTATATATTTTAATAATCATCAAATAAAAAAACTGAAAAAAATATAGAAAACTTTTGTGATCAAATAGTTGTAAATAAAAAAGGTTAAAACCCCCCACAAAATAATAGTCAGTAATAGAGGAGGTTTTTACCCTCCGCAGAAAAACCTCCGCAAATTGAACGCGATACCAGGGGTCACAAAAAACCCCCGCAGATAGTTTGTGGCGACTCAAACTTCGGCGGTTTGAAAAACCCCCGGAATTTATTTTGCGGAGGGTGAAAACCCCCGCAAATCGAAAAAAAAACCTCCTCTAAATAACCTTTTTTTTGTAGTGATATGACTAAAACCTTATATAGTTTCCTAAAAATTACAGAAAATAGGCCCAAGCCCAGAATAAATGTCGCTCAGCGGTATTTTGCGCTCAGCGGTAAGTGCGGCTCTTCAGTTTTAACGCTCAACTACAGAGTACCGCTCAACGGTAAAAGTAGCGCTGAGCGGTGATTGCGGCTCTTCTTTTCTGCACTTTTACTCCCTTTCCTTAGTCCAGCTCCTTACTATTTCAACTTCTTTCATCTAATTCATCTTAATTCCTGCAAAAACAAGGAAAAGCAAGCATAAAATCCATCAAACTCTCTTATTTCCATAACATAAGCAAAAGCATGATTTCAAGCTAGTTTCTAAGTCATAAAGGTTGTTTTTAATGTCAAAATTAAGTATAAAAATAATAGTTTTTCAACTGTTATCAATGCCACAATAATGAATAAACAAAAATTTACCGTTGACACTTATGAAATTTAATGAAAGAAAAAACATTTTGCACTTATGAACATTAATGAGAAAATAATAGTGTGATGCTGACGCTACCAGTGTGGGTTCCTAAAGCTGATGCAAAATTTTATAACTCATGGTTGTTGAAAGTGAGTTTTTGACTGACGCAAGGAAGATGTTAATCAAATATTAGCATTGAGTTTTGTTCATTTGTGTTAGTTTTCTAGGGACATTGGTGAGAGATTTTCTCAGTTAAACTTATTTTAAAAAATTGTAAATATCACATTCCAAAAAAGGCTTTTTATACCTCTTAAAAAAAGATTTTTTATACCGATTTTCGAGCAAGTATAGAAGCAGGGGTATATAAAGTTTTAACTTTCTATACTTGTAAGTTCAGAGGAGGTATAGAAGTCTTGCTTTTTATACCTACTATTTTGAGAACAGGTATAAAACTTTCCTTTTGCAAAGTCATCGAAAAATCTCACTTTTATATCTATTGGTGTTAAAAAACGTATAAAAAAATCTCATTTTTATACCTGTTGACGTTAGAATCGACGAAAAAGTGCAATTTTTTTTAAAAATATTTAATCCGTTTGTGGATATTATTTCACAATAGAAGTCGCACATTAATTCATAAAAAATTAAGACCAGATATAAGCTTAAAAGGCAAAAGGCAAACTAAATGTGCGAGGATAATAATATCTTTAGATTCAAATGGCATGCATATAGCTAAATAGGAAACAACTACATGGACTAAAATATATATTTTAATTAGTCAAGAAATAACCTTTAGTAGAAGATGGATTGACCTTGCGGCAACCATTTTGCCCATGTCCTCTCCTCTCAACATTATCACCATTCCGGAGAGTGATGACTTCCGTCAGGTTCTCCTACTTCAACAAAATGTCCATCAAAATACACCGATTCACCAGTCATCAAAATACTCTAAGTGGAAAATAAGAAGAATCTTATACATTCTAGAAATTTTTGTTTTGAAAATGTTATTTCGAAAATTCCAGAAATTCTATTCAGGAGTTAATAGTTTGGAAGTCGGTTTTACAAAGATGAAATAATCATTTTAAAATGTTATTAGGGTGTAAGAAGAAATTGATGGGGGTTCAAAGAAGCAATTTATTAAGTCAAATAAGTGCCTAATGACTATAGAGAGACCAATGTATAAATTACTACCAGTGTTAAATCTCGAATGATTAGCTTTTTAATCATGCAGAGTGATAATTAAAAAAAATTATGGAAGTTATTTGTTAATATAATATAATATAAAAAATGTATATTAGTTTATGGGTAATTAAGTCACGATTGAATCATAGGGAAATTGGTTCAAATCTAGAACATGAATATTGCTTCCTCCATCTCACAATTCCTAACTTATTTAATGCAAAAATACCTTGAAAAATCTCATTCTAAAAAACTTATTCTAGAATACATTCTGAAAATTCTGTTTTGAAAAATATTATTCTAATTGTTTCAAAAAGTTATTGTTTGAAACATGTAACCCGAAAAGTTACTTTCATGGAAGATAAAATGGGTATGTTGAAAATTTGAGGGGTGCACGAAAAAGTATATGAAAGTACTATATTAGTAACAAAAATTAAGAAAAACAAGAAAATTAAGAAAGATTTTAGAAAAGAGAACTAATATAACATTTAGGGAGGAGATGGATACGAGCTTAATTCTAAACTTGATTAAGAGAAAATTGTGGAATACAGAAAACTAGATTAAACTCTATAGTTCTCTCTAACAGTGCAAGATCCTAGTGCCTCATTCTACAAACTACTTCATTGCTTTCCCGTAATCACAGATACTCTTATTGTGTGTTATAAAGCATGCTAACCATGCATGAATTTCTCAATTCTAAGGGTAAGAATCAAACAAGTTTCTGCTAGTGGGGTGCTTGATTGATGAGGCACAAACCTCTCCTTTTTATTTTGTTTGTTTCCATCTCGTGGCTATGCATGTCCGGATTTTTATTTTTATTGTTTCCATCATACAGAACAACCTGAAAAGAGAACACTGAATTACAGAAAGCATAATCAATCATGTGACTGTCACACACATATATAAAGTAAGGGTGTATTTAAGTGAATAGCTTAGTTAAGTGCTTAATTATAAGCCTTTACCACATCAACATGAAAACTAATATCAAAATTTTGGCGCTTAAGCTCGTTCAAATAATAAGAAAATTAAGCTGCTTTCCATATGATCCACAAAGTTCAATATGTAAAAAGCCATCATGGTACTTCTTGGCTTTTTTAGTTAACTTGGTAGTGTACAGGACCTGCCATGCTAAATTGAAAGGAAAGATATCTACAAGTGAAAACTAGATGAAAGTGAAAACTAAATGAAGGTCAAAACAATGACGATAATCAAAACACAAAACAAATGCAACCTCTGACAAAAGGGACTCTGGATGAAATTTGTCACATTATTCAAGAAAGGATGAGCTCGCGATTCTCTAACTGTTTTGAGTGAATTGATAGAAAATTATATATGTAATAGTTGTTAGGCATATATACATGTGAATGGCGTCCCTCACATCAAAGCTTATGAATTCTTACAACTATATATTAAATTTAGATTTGTTTTTCTTACAATTTCCTGTTCTGTTAATCAAAAGCATAAATTATGCACTGTATATTCAGTTATACACTATATTAGATCAACATGGTCGTATCATTTGAGTTTTTTGTTAGTTGTGCCTTTTCCCTGTGGAAACTGTGTTCATTCAATAATTGCTCCATTCATGTGTCCTTCACTGAATCTTGACAATAACTAATACGAGACTACTCATAGGAATATTTTCTGTGTACTTTGATTGGCTTATTTTTGTTCAAAACAACTTGCAATCAAAATCTTATGGAATGCAGAAGGGGGGCGGGATTGGGGGGCAATTAATTGCTAAAAATCATATTATCAGAACTTAAACGAATAAAATGGGTTAGAAAGCGCATCTATTAAAATGACCTGACCAATCATACACTCAGAAGAATATAATTTGAGTTTTTGATAAATGAAATATGTCTAAAGCTCACCTGTGCCCCACAGGATCCACGAAGAACTAATCGTAAAAAACCATCATAGTACTTCTTTGCCTTTTGAGTCACTTGTGTGTTGTATACAACATGTCACTCTAATTGGAAATTGAAAATTATAACATTTAAAAGATTAAAAAAATGGAAGTTGCTTACACAAAATTATAATGTCTTGCCATCAGTGGTCAGATTGACTATGTATCACAGCAACCAACTACACCCTAGTATAAAACATTCAAACAACTACAGCAAAAAAATTGTCAACGTTACTTGTATATTGTAGTTCTCTAGATCAATGGCACGACATTGAATTAAAAAAGCACACAAAATGAGACTTGATAATTATAAGAAAAAGCACACATCCAGCTTTTTACTCTCCCTCCTAATCGCCTATGACCACAAGGTAACCGTTGAAAACTAACAATTCACCAGAAATTACAGTTTCATCATTTTTCAAGAGTCGACAATCCAACAATTTCTCGCACTCAACGTACAGAGAAACTTGCATAGCGATTGAGCGAAAAAATTATATATCCCGTCAAAAATTGATTTCAAACTTCTGATTTCGAAAACTTTCGATAATATGCGGAGAAAGAGTGGATACAATACCTTGCTGGTGGAAGTGGGGAGCTCTAGGAATCCATCTTGATACATCTTGCATTTCTGCTTAATGTGTTTTGTGTAGGTCACCGTCTAGCGTTTCGCCAAGTGGCACTAGTACAGGATAAGGAAATGGCATCGGTTAAATGACTTAATAGGATTCGGTTATGCAACCGAGTCATTATCGGACGGTGTAAAAGAGGGTGGCTTTATGCCTCGATTCTGAACCAGGTTGAAAAGATACAGGATGATGCCTCGGTTCTAAAATAACCGAGGCAATTGCGTATATTTTTTTTTCAAAACAATCCACTTCTACCTCTCCGTTACACAGTCCAGACAGGCAAAGTTATTGAATTTTTTTCCCAATATCAGAAGAGAACCAAATATCAGAATAGCAAAGGGTTATTGAATTTTTTTCCCTTTCAAAGAACCAAATCTCAGAACATAAAACCAAATATCATAACAACACAGAAAAATCAACTACACCAACCTTAACAAAATTTCTCCCAAAACAACAGAGAAAAAAAGTATGGATTTTGATACAATGAGCGTTTAGGGAAGAAGAAAATATTTGGGGAAGAAGGGAGGTTGCTCGCCACTGCTGCAGGACCTCTTCGTTGCTCGCCAACGCCACCGCTGCAGGACGCCCTCGCCGCGACCTCGCCTGACCTCACCGCGACCTCGCCTGACCTTGCTGCGACCTCGCTACAACCTCACTGCAACCTCGCCGCGACCTCGCCACCACCTCGTTGCGACCTCGCCGCCACCTCGCCAAGGAACTCCGTTCAACTCTTAGATCGGTGAACCTCGCCGCCACCTCGCCAAACGCATTAGATTGGCAAGCCTCCCATCACCGCCGCCGCGGTACTCGTCTCCACCATCGCGCCTCCCCTCCGCTTTCGACGCCGGCCACCATCGCTCCTCCCCTCCGCTTTCGACGCCGGCCACCATCGCGCTTCCCCTCCGCTTTCAACACCGGCCACCATCGCGTCTCGTCCTCGCACCGTGGCTGTCAAGTGGGAGAGGAGAAGAGAGATCGCGCCCTCTCTGTTTCGATGAAAGTGAGATGAGAGTGAGATGAGAGTGTCAGAGGAAAGAAGAGGAAAAAATGAAAAAGCGGGTCAGGTGTGGTGTGACAGATTTGACCGGGTAATAGGCCTTGGTTTTACCTTTAACCGAGTCAATAGCGATGGGTTCAGACTTTTCAGTGACCAACAGAGGTGTATAGGCTTCGGTCTCATTCCAAACGAAGCAATAGGGAGGGGTTTAGACACCGGTTTCATAGCAAACCGAGGCAGTAGTTACGTTATAGGCACCGGTTTTGTGTTAACTAAAGCAATATGGCTTTTTGACCTCGGGTTGGATGGGGACCAAGGTATATAACCTTGTACGCTTCGGTTTCTCAATAACCGAAGCGTATATGGGGCGTCAGAATCCGCTTTTTTTACTAGTGTGGGAGCGTGGGAACACAGAGGATCGAACTTATATTTTAAGGTTAGTACTTATAAAATAAATCATTTTTTATACCTATATTTCTTGCAATAGGGTGTAAAACTATTTGTATTATTTTACAATTTTGCCACCGCATCATTTTTATTCCTGATTTCATTATAACCGGTGTAGAAAAGTTTCTTATATTTATGAAATTGTCACCGTGCTACTTTACATAGCTAGTGGATTTTAACGGGTATAAAAAATCGCTATAAAAAATATATTTTTTCAAAAAAAAAGTGGAAAGTGTAATATTATTTTTACATTTCGTGTTATATTACGTAAAATGTATGTATCTTTTAAACTAATGCTAACTTACAAATGGTGTTTGCTTAGTCAACCCTTAGTTCATGCTAAATTTCTAATAAAGAAAAAACATGTTAGTAATAGATTGGAACTGATCAAGTTCATTTAATGTTGAATACTATTACAATTAGTTAAGTTAAATCAAATCTATAACTAACTACTTTTAACCCTCTTTCTAATAAGTAAATATATTAATTTATGCTTGTGCAGGAAGTAAAAGCTTATATAAATATATTTATATAAGCTAGTTAGACCAATACTAATTTTATTATATAGTTAGAGGGTTAAATATGTTTTTAGTCTCTATACTATCAAGCGATTTTGGTTTTAGTCCCTTTTTCAAAGTAAGGTACATTTTGGTCCTCCTCCTTAAGGAAACTTTGATTTTAGTCCTCCAAAACTAACACCGTTAAAAACGACCTGATGTGGCTAACGGTGGTGTACCACGGTGATTTTCTTTTTCGAGTCAACGTCTCCTTCCTTGCATCTTCACCCTCAACTTCTCTCCCTCCCTCCATCTTCCACTCTTCTTCCTCATCCTATCTCCCCCCCCCCCTCTCCCGACCGCTCCGCCTCTTCCAATGGGCCTCCACCTTTTTTGCAAATTCGAATCCTGACATGCCTACTGTTCCTGTTCCTGCTGCTCAAGTTCATGATTGGCTTCAATAAAATATTGTTGCTACTTTGGAATATATTTTTGAACGGACTTCTTCTAAGGAAAATGGGCCAGCTTCTCCTTCTGATCACGATGTTGCTATGATTGATGCATCCAATGCCTCGGTTAATAAGTCCTCAACCACTATAAAACAATCTTCCTGGCAAAGGTTTACGAAATGTTATTATGTCGTCCCTTGACTGTGATTGAAACGTAAGCTTTAAATGTAAATTATTGACCATTTTATTAAATTAAATAAGAGAGGAAAAAAAGACTAACAGAAGTAATTAAGAAAAAACATGGCATCATGAGGATGTGAAACTAACAATTAATACCGTTTATCAGTTTTGTGCTGAGTTAAGCACCTTGTTGCTCTAGCCATTTTATGCTATCCATAATTCATAAAACCATCATTATTATATTATCATAACAACTTTCATTCATTTCCCATTTTGCGGCCAAAAATTCTAACCCTTTGGTGTCCCAGTGATATTTACTGTCCTAGTGAATTCCCCCTGTACAACCTCAATAGTTCATTCCATGACAACCTCAACCATGTTCTGGGGTCGCTTTCCTCCGACCCCTCTCCTCAATCACTATAAAACAATCTTCCACTCTTTTCCACACATCATCAACAACAACAACTATGGAGGCAACTAAAGTTTCTCAAGAGGAACAATGACAACCTCGTCATGCACAGGTAGAATCTTCCATTCTCGATTAGAGAGGCAGACCCTCTAATCCTGCCAAACACGGTGGAATCATTCCTGTTGCTTTGATTCTTGGTCACTTCTCTCTCTCTTTCTCTTTCTCTCTTTCTTCATAAGCCTTCTCCATGAATGCATGGTTTAAGTATATATATCTCTGTGTACGCCAGGGTTGCAAGCATTTGAGATAATGGCAATAGCAGTAGTGGGAAACAACCTCATAACTTATGTCACCAATGACATGCACTTCCCTTTGTCCAAGGCCGCCAACGTCGTCACCAACTTTGTTGGGACTATCTTTCTCCTTGCTCTCCTTGGAGGCTATCTCTCCGACTCCTACATCGGTAGCTTCTGGACAATGCTCATCTTTGGTTTTCTAGAACTTTCTGTAAGTCATTCATTACCTTCTCGAACTCCCACTTTATCATCTCCTTTCTTTTCTGTCTGTACTCCATCTGCACTTATCTTGTTCCTTCAGAGCCTCTGCTGAAAAATTATATTCTTTGTGGCCGCTGTGCTTGGTGGCTTTGGGGAGTGGCTGTGTGAAGCCCAACATGGTTGCCTACGGAGGAGACCAGTTCGATCAAGACAACCCCTAAGCAGTTAATGACCTTTTTACAGAGGGTGGGGAGGTTGGGTGGAAGATGGAAGGAAGAGACGAGAGAGAGAGCGAGAAAAGGTGAGAAACGCAAAATAAAATATCATGTCAGTCTACCCTTAGCCACATCAGTTGGGTTTTAACGGTGTTAGTTTTGGAGGACTAAAATCAAAGTTTCCTTAAGGAAAATGACTAAAATGTACCTTACTTTGAAAGAAGGACTAAAACCAAAATCGCTTGATACTAGAGGACTAAAAACATATTTAACCCTATAGTTATATTATCATGGTTCATACTAATATGTATAATATTTTTTTATATTTATTTAAGTTAATTTGGGTTAAACTGACATTAATTTATATGTTATGCGTTTTCGTTAGAACAAGTAGAAATCATAGATTATTTTTAATTTAGGACTTCAAATTTAAATATAAAAAATCTCTTTATTTACAATTTTTTTCTCTCAATTGTTTTGCATAAACTCCTTACATACATTTCTTCCATCAACAAGCATCTTCATTCACTACAAGTTTTTTCACTATTTGTTTTTTTAACGTGTTTTATTTTTGTTAAAGAAGAAGGTATTTTACAAGAAAACTTTCTTTGAAAATTATTATCATGGTCGTGAATGACATCCACTACAAGAAAATAGCCAGTTATTTGCGGATCAATGTATACGGATTCAGATCCGTATATAATATTATATACAGATGAGCTACATACGAAAAATTCTATATATAGTGAGAGAAAATATTTACATACGGAATTTCCGCATATAAGGTCCCTATGTAAGGTTGGCATCTTTGAGCGCGAAGCTTCCCAAGGATAAATCGTATGTATTGTCCATATGAAAGGGGATAAAATCTTACCGGCTGATAATACATACGGATATAAGGAAAAAATAATTAAAAAAATTTTGAAATTGTGCCTAAAATGCTAAATTGTGCATCTCTCTCAAAATGTTTCCCCCTTTCTTTCTCGACAAAACTCTTTCTCCAGAAAACCTAAAATGCTCCCTCTTGCTTCTCCTTCGATTCTCCCAATCACGAGATTGCTTTTGTCCATTTTCCTCTCACAACTGAGTTCCAGTGTGGCAACTGCATTTTGATCATTTCACCATCACGATTTCAAAGCTTCGAGCTTATTCTTTTGATTGCTTTCTCTGTCCAAGGCTGGAGCTGTGGTTGTCCCTGTCTCGAGCCCTCTTGCATCTGGTTGTCCCTATCTCGAGCCCTCTCCAATTTCGTTGTCCATGGCGCTTTGGTTCTTCGTCCTCTCTCTATCTCTCAAGCTATCTCCTTCATCAAACACTGTTGTTGGGCGTCATTGTTGGGTTCGGTTCGGTGCTGAAAGAGTACCTTCATCTGGTAAGTAAATCCTAATGTTGAGCAATCGATGAAATCCTTAAATAGTGAAAATGGCGAACCCTAATCTTATTTTTTTTTATTTGACACATTTGTGGTTCGGCTCCCAAGCCGTGGTTAGAGTGTTAGGAAGCATCCATTGAGGCTAGTGTGTGGCGGTTTAAGAAGATTCTTACTGGTATTAAGGACGGAGACATATACCATCTGGAGTTGTGAAGGCCCTTAGTGAAGGAAGCAAAGGTGAGTGAGTTCCTTTGGACTATTACAATTCTGTCTTTGTTTGATTCAGTATTGTGTTGATCTGTATGGCTGTTATGAGTTTTCTTCAATTCACGTGTTGTTCATCGTTATCCTTTAATGTCTTCTGTTATGAGTTTTTAATCATTGTTTGTTTGATTAATTAGGTTTCCAAATCTTGTTCAATCTGTGTTGGGTCTATAGGGAATTATTGTATGTCCTCTCTCAACCTTACATTAGTGTAAATCATATTATATTTGTTTAATTATTAATAGGTAGTATGAAACAATTGATTATTCTATCAATATATATTTCAAAATTATGGAAAGTCTGAGGGTAAGGTTGATTTAAGTCAAAGCACACTCTTTCTGCCTTTGGTGAATCCCATACCACAGACCCTGGTGGCATTATCACCACCTTTCAACACCCCACTCCCACATGTTAGAAACTAGGAAAAGTCTCGCTCAAGATCCTTGGTGCTTGTTCTTCTTAATATAAAAAATATCCTAAACTTATATCTTACAAAATCATTTTTGAAGTCCGCATATTTTGACCATAACCCTGATTCTTGTATATATATCTATATTTCATTAAGAGATTAATTAAAGTGATTTAGTATTTTGATACCATGTTGCATGTCACTTGTTGATTACTCAACACAAAAATCTGTCAAGAACCAACCAACCAAATGAAGCTATACTATATGCCATATGTGACATCCCAAAAATACAGTAATAAACCATATAATTGAAAAATCACATTTAATAATAATTCAAAACAGTTTTCCAACTAAAATGAAAATGAACGAACGCTCAAGGACGAACGTCCTTGAGTACAATTACAACAAACGAACGAACGTGCCAAGCCGCACGTTTTACATCAAGAGTTACAAATAAAAAAACCGAACGTACAATATCACCCTGACCGAACGGTTTACACGGGACAAATACCGAACGGTCTAAAACTCAAATGGAACTAATGAATAGGTCGGACGACCACTCTAATAAGCACCAATACTACTGGCCGAGCGTCTCACTGCTCAGTCTTCACTTCGACTTCAACCAAGTTCTCTTCGTTCAGCGCCTCTTCCAAACGCTTGTCTCCTTCTGCTCACATCCATACGGATGATCATTGCAATGACAAGACGGACGTACAAAACGAGACAACACAAGGAAAAACGCAAGGGTAAGCTTATGTAATTTAACTCATGCATCAACATACAATTTCAATTAAACAATTCATCATACATGTACATTTCAACGCACGCATAACAGAAGACTCAACACACGACTGACTGTCCGGACTGTATGATTTCCCGTGTAGCTACGACGTTCGCGCACCCGGGTGGTGTGGTAACTGGCATTCTCATCAGTTGCCACCCGAGGTTAGTCCATTCCGTCCAAATTACAGTTATGTGACGGTTCCGCCCAAATTACAGTTATGTGACGGGGACCTCCTGCCATTCCCACGCATGACATACCCCCTCTATGTGAAGACGAGTAGTCACGGAATATCAGGATCGAATCGCCTGCTAAGTCTGGCCACGGTCATACTTTACAAATTCTCATAATTCATTCATGAGTCGTTCCTACCTGAAACGCTCGTTCAACATTTTACTTTCATCTCATATATTGTTCATCATTCACTTTTCATCATGTATTCATACTTTCATTTCATCTCATATGCTGTTCATCCTTCACTATTTATCATTCCATAATCATTTTCATCATTCCTTTGTAGATCATAAAAACCGAACGTTCTGTCCCCAATAAGGCCGAGGACGAACGCTGGAAACGAGACCGAAGGACGCTCGTTCGATTCAAAATACGAACGGCAGAGTTACAGTTACGAATGGTAGAATTCACTGGACGAACGTTATCAGTTTAATGAAATGGCGCTCGTGAATATTCTAGGAATAATTTAAGTGTAGAGGCCCTAGGCCGAATACATCAAACGCGATCGTTTCATGACTCAAGGGAACGTTTATAAGACTTCTCAATCTGGAATTCACTTCCAGTCAATGACCGAACGTAGCAAATACTAAGTTGGACGAACGCTTCTTCATTTAAAACCGAAAATCATTTAGAGCGGGCGCTCAGTATAAGACTAAGCCCCATTTTAGGACGAACGCTCACTTCAAAACAGAGAACCATTAGGACGAACGGTCAGTATGAGACCGGGCACCAATTAGAGCGAGCGTTTATTATGAACAGAACACCAAACTGAACGAGCGTTCAGTATAAGACTGAACAACAATTAGGACGAGCGTTCGGTATAAGACCGAACACTCCTATGTACGAACGTCATATGTGAGACCGAACGTTTAATAACTTAAAGTAACAGAATTGGTAAATATGCTAAGGGACTTTTGAATAAGTGTTTACGAACGGTAAAATACACTATTACACATATACATGCAACAGACATGAGTTTATCAAGAATACTAGTTACAACAGTGCTTGGCCGAACGCTCAAGCAAAGTATCACAATACGAGGACGCTCGTCTTGAGCCAGAACTTTATCCAAATGACAACCGAACGGTCAATGACCGTCCAGAACGAACGCATATTATCAATAGAAGTAAAAACAGGGAATTTGTCAAATAGTACTCAGATACAACAGTGCTTGGCCGAACGCTCAAGCATGGACTTTAGACACGAGGACGCTCGTCCTCAACAAGGGATCTTTCCAAATGAACGAATCCCACTTCTGCTAATTTATCAGGGAGACCGAACGGTCAAGGACCGTTCAGCAACGAACGCACAGGATCATATGGAGGTTCTTAATCAATATTCATTCATTTTCCAGTTCACTTCTCATCATACAATATCATAGTTACGTTCGTGCATATCATCATTAATTTTCACATTTCATACGATCCACATCATATAAATTCATATTTCTCACTTCACCCAAAATAACGAACGTTCATGTATTTCAGTCATATAAAAAAATCATGCATTATACCCAATCAAATAACGAACGTTCAGACAACAAAATGATAGTAACATCACGCATCAAACTCATGCAGTTAACAACGAACGTTCACACACATACAACAAACCAGTTAAATTAAATAAGCTTCCCTTACCTGGAAATGACCGAACGTCCACAACGGACACAATTTCTCCTTTCCACTACAAATCCCCCGCTCGTCAACGCTCGCTAAATCAAGCTACAATGAACGAACCCCAGACACCATCAGATCTACCCCTCGTTAAGAATGGTGATCAACGTACGCACACAAAACTGGTTTTTGCATACCAGTAAGACGAACGACAGAGGGGAAGGACGAACTTACCAGTTCAATTTCTCCAGACGAACGTTTCCCCTGGGAGCCCTTGACACCGTACGTCCTTCTACGGTGCTGGAATACAGAATTGGAGGGGATGAAACGGTGGTGTGTCTTAGAGAGAGGGTGTAGAGAGTTTAGAGAGAAGGAGGAGAGAAAGAATTTCTCCGAAAATGAAGGAAAGAAGGGGCGTGCAGTGGGAGTGGGGAATAAATTCAGATCTCAGATTTGTTCCCACCCCCTTTCCAGTGCACGTCCAGTCTGGCAGCCAGCGCACGTTCCCACTTTGGCAGACACATTCCCATGCTGCCAGAGCACTCCACCACGCTCCTGTCGGCCATGCTGGACGGTCGTCCACTCTGAGGTTGCCACGTGTTTTCCACTACCATCGGACGCACGTTCACACCCTGGCATCCGACAGACGCTGCTGTCTCCACGTGTGTCGCTGAGGTGGCGCGCTCTCAGACTGCCACGTTTTTTTTTTTTTTTTTTTTTTTTTTTTTTTTTTTTTTTTTTTTTTTTTTCTGAGGCCTGACATTCCCCCCAACTACAAAAATTTTCGTCCTCGAAAATTAAGACGTGCTCTCAAAGAGATGAGGATACAAGTCCTTCATGGCATCCTCCACTTCCCATGTAGAGTCGCCCGTCTTTTCATCCCAGACGACTTTCACCAATCTGACAGATTTATTCTTGTAGTACCTGGTGTTGCTATCTTCAACTCTAACGGGTTGCATTTCTAGTGTACGGTGTTGACGAAGACGAATGTCTTCCAACTCCAGTATGTGCGATGGATCGGATACGTACTTCCGGAGTTGAGAAACGTGGAAAACTGGATGCAAGTTGGATAACTGAGGCGGCAAGGATAACTGGTACGCAACCGGTCCGATCTTCCTCAAGATTTGATAAGGTCCGATAAACTTGGGAGACAACTTCTTGGGTCGAATGGCTCTCCCAACTCCAGTGGTCGGATGTGGTCTAAGGAAGACATGATCTCCTGCATCGAACTCTAACGGCCTTCTTCTTTTATCAGCGTATGACTTCTGTCCGCTCCGAGATGCCTTCAGCCTTTCTTGGATCAATTTCACCTTCTCAGTCATCTGCTGAATGAGCTCTGGTCCAGTTAAGACCTTTTCTCCTTCCTGTAACCAACACCAAGGCGTTCGACACTTTCTCCCATACAGAGCTTCAAAGGGAGCCATTCCTATACTGGCTTGGAAGCTACTACTGTAGGTGAAATCCACTAAAGGTAAAACTTCATCCCAGACGCCCATGTGATCTAGGGCACACGTCTTCAATAAGTCTTCAGGCGTCCAGATGGTTCTCTCGGACTGACCGTCCGTCTGGGGATGATAGGCCGAACTCATTTGAAGTTTGCTACCGAGCTCGCTTTGAAACGATTTCCAAAACCGAGAGGTAAATCTTGTGTTTTGGTCTGAAACAATGCTGGATGGAACTCCACGTAGACGAACAATTTCCTTGATGTAAAGCTTAGCCAGGTTCGTCATCATTTGGAACGCACGTCCTACCCATGTAGCGTAAGGGACCGTCCGTTCCAGTGTTGAATTCCTTGGCTTGATATGTATCAAGTGCGTTCAAGATCTTCACTAGCCCTTCATCCTCTCGCTGCTTCATTCTGATCCGGTCGACCAAGTCGTGATCAGAAAACAACTGGCGCCATCCATGATGTCTTCTTTTAGTTGACAGAGCGTCACGGATAGCTCTACTTCATACTCGTCCGGGGACACCAATTCTTTTGCCCCACAGTCAATGAGAACGCGATTGACGGTCAGCTAATCCACTCCTAAGATCACTTCTAATTCCTTTAAGGGTAGATAGATGAGGTTCACCTTATAACTATGCCCTTCACTCTCGATAGGACATTTGAAGCATATTGTAGACATCCTAACCTCACCAACCGCTGGGGTTGACACTACCAAGTCGAACTGCATCTCGCGTTCGACTATACCCAATTCCCCAACGCACGCCTTCGAAATGAAGGAGTGTGTCGCCCCCGAATCATACAACACACAACATGGATTTCCAATTAATAAACAGATACTGGTTACGAACGTACCTGAAGTGGCAGCTTCGGCGCCCGTGATCGCATACACTCTACCAACAGCCTGCGTTCGTCCACCCCTTTCTTGTTGCATTCTCCCAGCATTTGGCGGTTTCATTTCCGCCCGTCCGCCCATATAACACTCGCTTTCCCAGTGACCACTTCTTCTACAACGGTTGCAATACTTCCTTCCAGTTAACTGAGGACAGACTGACTTGAAATGGGGTCCTCCACATTGAAAACACCTGACCGTCCCTTGTTGCCCAGACTGTCCGGCAACAATCAAAGCTTGAGACCCACTTGAATTCGGTGGCTGTACTGGGCGAGCGTAAGGTACCCGATTTCGGTTCAAATTTGGTTTGGACATGACCGACCCCTTAGCTGCTTGCTGCTGTTTCTTTTGTTGCTTTGCTTCGGCCACATTCTTTTCTAATACCTTGGCCCTCTCAACTATTGCAGGAAAAGACCTAATGCATAGGCTGGATAATAGCACTTTCAGATTACCCCTCAGCCCGTTCTCAAATTTCCGACACTGCCATTCTTCACTGGTTGCCATCGTATTAAAACGAACCAGATGCTTGAACTTATTGGTGTACTCAGCAACGGACATACCACCTTGCACCAATTGCAGAAATTCCACTTCCTTGGCGAAACGAACACTGTCAGGGAAGTACTCCTCATAAAATTTGTCCTTGAAGACTTCCCAGGAAATAGGGCTTTGAGCTTCCGTTAGTATCATCTTAATGCTTGCCCACCAGTGACTGGCCTCTCCAGTCAGCAGATATTCAGTGAACGCCAACCTGTTGTCGTCCGGACATCTCTTGGCGTTGTAGATCTGCTCCATGTCACGCAGCCACTGGTCTGCCTCATCAGGAAGGCACTTCCCATTAAACTTTGCCGGACGATGCTGCAGGAAGTTCTCCAAACTCCACTCGGTCTGATGATTAGCGTTTGAAGCAGACGCCCCGGGTGTGCCCCTAGTGGTCGCAATGATCTCCATCAGTTGCCTTTGGGTCGCTTCAGAATTTGCGCGAGCAGCCTCCAAACTCTGTAAGGCAGCCGCGTTCTGCTGCATCAAAATAGCATTCTGCTCTTGTAGCTTTTCGATCACTGATTCCAACATCCTGGTGTTGTTGGGCACATCATGCTCATTGGTCTGTGGTGGAGGAGGAGGAAGTCTTGGTGCCATTAGTTCTCTCTGAGAAGCAGAGAAAACGAACGTTAGATAAGTTCAAAGAGTCTAAAATGCTCAATAAAAGTACGTCGAGCACACAGCAAAACATGCATGGTGCACTCACAACCTACAATGTCCTTAAAAGAACGAAACTGCTCTGATACCACTAATGTGACATCCCAAAAATACAGTAATAAACCATATAATTGAAAAATCACATTTAATAATAATTCAAAACAGTTTTCCAACTAAAATGAAAATGAACGAACGCTCAAGGACGAACGTCCTTGAGTACAATTACAACAAACGAACGAACGTGCCAAGCCGCACGTTTTACATCAAGAGTTACAAATAAAAAAACCGAACGTACAATATCACCCTGACCGAACGGTTTACACGGGACAAATACCGAACGGTCTAAAACTCAAATGGAACTAATGAATAGGTCGGACGACCACTCTAATAAGCACCAATACTACTGGCCGAGCGTCTCACTGCTCAGTCTTCACTTCGACTTCAACCAAGTTCTCTTCGTTCAGCGCCTCTTCCAAACTCTTGTCTCCTTCTGCTCACATCCATACGGATGATCATTGCAATGACAAGACGGACGTACAAAACGAGACAACACAAGGAAAAACGCAAGGGTAAGCTTATGTAATTTAACTCATGCATCAACATACAATTTCAATTAAACAATTCATCATACATGTACATTTCAACGCACGCATAACAGAAGACTCAACACACGACTGACTGTCCGGACTGTATGATTTCCCGTGTAGCTACGACGTTCGCGCACCCGGGTGGTGTGGTAACTGGCATTCTCATCAGTTGCCACCCGAGGTTAGTCCATTCCGTCCAAATTACAGTTATGTGACGGTTCCGCCCAAATTACAGTTATGTGACGGGGACCTCCTGCCATTCCCACGCATGACATACCCCCTCTATGTGAAGACGTAGTAGTCACGGAATATCAGGATCGAATCGCCTGCTAAGTCTGGCCACGGTCATACTTTACAAATTCTCATAATTCATTCATGAGTCGTTCCTACCTGAAACGCTCGTTCAACATTTTACTTTCATCTCATATATTGTTCATCATTCACTTTTCATCATGTATTCATACTTTCATTTCATCTCATATGCTGTTCATCCTTCACTATTTATCATTCCATAATCATTTTCATCATTCCTTTGTAGATCATAAAAACCGAACGTTCTGTCCCCAATAAGGCCGAGGACGAACGCTGGAAACGAGACCGAAGGACGCTCGTTCGATTCAAAATACGAACGGCAGAGTTACAGTTACGAATGGTAGAATTCACTGGACGAACGTTATCAGTTTAATGAAATGGCGCTCGTGAATATTCTAGGAATAATTTAAGTGTAGAGGCCCTAGGCCGAATACATCAAACGCGATCGTTTCATGACTCAAGGGAACGTTTATAAGACTTCTCAATCTGGAATTCACTTCCAGTCAATGACCGAACGTAGCAAATACTAAGTTGGACGAACGCTTCTTCATTTAAAACCGAAAATCATTTAGAGCGGGCGCTCAGTATAAGACTAAGCCCCATTTTAGGACGAACGCTCACTTCAAAACAGAGAACCATTAGGACGAACGGTCAGTATGAGACCGGGCACCAATTAGAGCGAGCGTTTATTATGAACAGAACACCAAACTGAACGAGCGTTCAGTATAAGACTGAACAACAATTAGGACGAGCGTTCGGTATAAGACCGAACACTCCTATGTACGAACGTCATATGTGAGACCGAACGTTTAATAACTTAAAGTAACAGAATTGGTAAATATGCTAAGGGACTTTTGAATAAGTGTTTACGAACGGTAAAATACACTATTACACATATACATGGAACAGACATGAGTTTATCAAGAATACTAGTTACAACAGTGCTTGGCCGAACGCTCAAGCAAAGTATCACAATACGAGGACGCTCGTCTTGAGCCAGAACTTTATCCAAATGACAACCGAACGGTCAATGACCGTCCAGAACGAACGCATATTATCAATAGAAGTAAAAACAGGGAATTTGTCAAATAGTACTCAGATACAACAGTGCTTGGCCGAACGCTCAAGCATGGACTTTAGACACGAGGACGCTCGTCCTCAACAAGGGATCTTTCCAAATGAACGAATCCCACTTCTGCTAATTTATCAGGGAGACCGAACGGTCAAGGACCGTTCAGCAACGAACGCACAGGATCATATGGAGGTTCTTAATCAATATTCATTCATTTTCCAGTTCACTTCTCATCATACAATATCATAGTTACGTTCGTGCATATCATCATTAATTTTCACATTTCATACGATCCACATCATATAAATTCATATTTCTCACTTCACCCAAAATAACGAACGTTCATGTATTTCAGTCATATAAAAAAATCATGCATTATACCCAATCAAATAACGAACGTTCAGACAACAAAATGATAGTAACATCACGCATCAAACTCATGCAGTTAACAACGAACGTTCACACACATACAACAAACCAGTTAAATTAAATAAGCTTCCCTTACCTGGAAATGACCGAACGTCCACAACGGACACAATTTCTCCTTTCCACTACAAATCCCCCGCTCGTCAACGCTCGCTAAATCAAGCTACAATGAACGAACCCCAGACACCATCAGATCTACCCCTCGTTAAGAATGGTGATCAACGTACGCACACAAAACTGGTTTTTGCATACCAGTAAGACGAACGACAGAGGGGAAGGACGAACTTACCAGTTCAATTTCTCCAGACGAACGTTTCCCCTGGGAGCCCTTGACACCGTACGTCCTTCTACGGTGCTGGAATACAGAATTGGAGGGGATGAAACGGTGGTGTGTCTTAGAGAGAGGGTGTAGAGAGTTTAGAGAGAAGGAGGAGAGAAAGAATTTCTCCGAAAATGAAGGAAAGAAGGGGCGTGCAGTGGGAGTGGGGAATAAATTCAGATCTCAGATTTGTTCCCACCCCCTTTCCAGTGCACGTCCAGTCTGGCAGCCAGCGCACGTTCCCACTTTGGCAGACACATTCCCATGCTGCCAGAGCACTCCACCACGCTCCTGTCGGCCATGCTGGACGGTCGTCCACTCTGAGGTTGCCACGTGTTTTCCACTACCATCGGACGCACGTTCACACCCTGGCATCCGACAGACGCTGCTGTCTCCACGTGTGTCGCTGAGGTGGCGCGCTCTCAGACTGCCACGTTTTTTTTTTTTTTTTTTTTTTTTTTTTTTTTTTTTTTTTTTTTTTTTCTCTGAGGCCTGACACCATAACACTTTCATCTTTTTCGATCAAAGACTTGACATTTTCTTTTCTTTTTGCAATATTGCTAGTATGATAAATGGACAGTAGCTATCGCTGGACCAATAATACACTAAATATTGCTAATTTCATATTAAGTATTTTAGCTCTATTAAATATAATTGATAGACCACAAAAAATTTTATCTTTATCAATAATTATTTTACATATATATGTGATTAAACTTGAGAGTACGTTTTTACATGATTAAATCTAATCCCATGTATAATTAAAATTTTGTAAATGAATCTGTAATAGAATTGAGATAGAAGATGTTAAGATATTGGAAAAATATTAGAATTTGACCTCATGATAGTGTTGTCTAAGAAAACGACACGGAAGGTAGTAGGAAAGTGTCCCGGTCACTATCTACTGTTTAATTTGGTTGAAAGCATGTGGCATTCTTTTCATACTTGTGACGTTAGTGGACCGCGCTTTTCATGGTTGTGTGTACACCCTTCTAAAGTATGTATGGTTTTATGGTCCACAATATAGGTTATCATATTTTTGTACATGCAACAAGTAAAAGTCTTTTCATTGTAAATAGAACCTTCACCACTACCCTTTACACCATTTTCTTTCTTCTCCATCTCTCTCCCATATTTTTCTAAAACCAATAGACCTAACCTCTCTTTTCTTATACTTCCTTAAGTTGTTTGACAGTTTCAATAAGTCTAAAATAATGTCTAAAGGATGCTAGCAAAGTTCAATTAGTGATATTTTTGCCTAAGTGCAGAATTGTCGTCTATACCATCACATTTTGAGTTAGAATTGAAAATGAAGTAGTGAATATGTGTTGCAAGTGGTTTTTAACTCATTTAAGAGTTTTGACACATTTAAAATCACTAAACAAAGTTTTCTAAAAGGTCAGTAGCGAGTTTGAACCACTTTTATGCGAAATTGAGTGTGAAACCACCAAAATAAAGTTACTTTTCTGGTGTAGATTGCTTTGTTAGCCATTGGTTATGGCTGGATGAGAGAGTTTTAAGGGCAGTTCTTTGTTTTGGGTGTAGCTTGCACTGATTTTGATATTGGTCTCAAGTGTAGTGTTGTCCAGTCTGTTAATGATTTTTGAGTGTGTGAGAGTCAGGTGCATTGTCTTGTGAATAAGTCGTGAGTTGAGTGGAGTGTTAAGGTAGGATATAATGAGTATTCCAGGGGTTGTTTCTGCAGCTTTGACTGTCCAGTTTGGCACCATAATTATCCATTATGGTGAGTGGTGCAGGGGTGTTTTCTACAACTTTTATAGCTTGTGCTAGTTACCAGTAGAATGGTCCAACATGATGAGAATTTGTTGCTTGTTCTTGTAGCTTTCAATACTATCCAATTTAGCACTGTAGTGGTCCAATGTGGTCAGGGTTTTAGGCATGTTGTTGCATCGTTGAATTTGTCCAGTTAGTGTGGGAGGTGGCTTGAGGTTAAAATGTTTAATGTAGGTCCATTTGTTATATGTTTAAGTGGTCAGTGTCTTTCCTGACTTTGTGCAGTTGGCTGGTAGTGAATCAGTGAGCACCAAGTTGTTTGAAATTGTATGTGTTATCCTTCTCCATAGGTTTTGGTTGCTCTTTTATTTACTTGTGTTTGGCTGAGAGGATGATGATGATTGCTACAGCTGGTTGTTGTTTTATTTGACTATACTTGACCGAGAGGTTGATGATGATTGTTGTCAAACAACACATATATTTTATCCATTCAAATATCCATAATGCCATACTTTGAATCCACCCTTGTACCTACCCTCGATGGATCAAACCAATCGCAATAAAATAATATAATTTTCTTTTCAGTGGTTGTTGAATTGTATTCCAACTTATGGTTTAATCCTTTTCGACATCCCTATTTATGTACGAATGTCTCAGATGGGTCCTCGTTTTTTAAAGTGTATCAAAATGGTCCTTAATTTTGAAAATTGATATCAATTGAGTCCTTTCCGTTAAGTTGGCTGGACGGCGTTAAAAGAATTGATGAGTGGATGCTGAGATGACGAACGAACGCTCGTCCACCAGCGAACGAACGCTCGTCCACCAACGAACGAACACTCGTCCACCAGCGAACGAACGCTCGTCCACCAGAGAACGAACGCTCGTCGACCTCTTACTGCTGGACGACCGTTCGTTCCACACTGGACGACCGTTCGTTCGGTGGTCGACGAGCGTTCGTTCGCTGGTGGACGAGCGTTCGTTCGTCATCTCAGCATCCACTCATCAATTTTTTTAACGCCGTCCAGCCAACTTAACGGAAAGGACTCAATTGATATCAATTTTCAAAATTAAGGACCATTTTGATACACTTTAGAAAACGAGGACCCATCTGAGACATTCGTACATAAATAGGGATGTCGAAAAGGATTAAACCCCAACTTATAGATGTGTTTAATGACACCATAGAAATCATCTTGACCTCCTTCTGTTAGCCCTTTAACATGAACCCCACTACTTATTGTCTTCTTGCCCTGGCTCCTTGCATGGGTATGAAATTTGTATCCATTAGCAAAGAATGTGTGTCATTCCTTTACACACCTTAAAGGATCAAGTGATAAATCTCTAAGATGTTGGTTCCTCACACATAAAGGATCATCATGAACTTACAACCATAAACGATATGAACCTATTCAATAATATAATGATTACAAAATTAAGGAAGAAATGAATGTGTAATAATGTTTGGAAGTCGTACTTTTTGCCTGAACCACAATGGGAAATTAGCATGTATGTATGTTGAACTATTTGACTCAGATAGTTGATAGGTATGTAAGAATGAGTTGTCTACATATATGGCGACATTGGATCAAAGACAATTAAATATATGAAATGAAATATTTGGGAAATATAATTGATTTTGGAGGCTTACTCAAGGTAAGGTTGAACTTCATTGCAATTGATCAAAACATGAACATGAGCTGATCTCAATTCTTCATCACTTAACCAATGAGTTGATTCCCTCCCAGAATGACAACCAGGTTGGTCAAACACTGATAAAGTTGTCATAAGGCTTTCTGTTTCAGTGTCTACTTCATTTCTACTGCTTTTTGGTGTTAACATGAAGTTTTTGAAATAGTGGGAACAAAAATGAGTTGTCTCTCTGTGCAAGTATGATGCGCAAATAGATCCTTCAACCCTTACTTTATTCTTAACCGAACGTTTTGCATAACCCATGAACCTACAATTACGAAACTGACACGTTAGGATTTTTTAATTATGCCAAGTAAATTGAACAATAAAATGTCAGATTGTCACCTTTCAAACGGGTACATCCACCTATAAATGACTGGTCCACCAAGTCTTGCCTCATATGGAAGATGGATTGAGAGATGTTCCATAGAATCAAAGAATGAGGGAGGAAATATTCTCTCCATCTTGCACAGGATGATTGAAATGTTTTCTTCCATCTTCACTAGGTCATCCTCGTTCAATGTTGTAGAACACAAATCTCTGAAGAAATGACTTATCTTTGTAATGGGATTGAGAACATGAGCCGGTAAAGAACTAAAGCCTATAGGAAGTAAGCATTCCATAAACACATGACAGTCATGGCTTTTCATTCCAATCAACTTTCCCCTATTCACATCAACACACCTTGACAAGTTAGAAGAATATCCGTCAGGCATCCTAAGATGTTTTACCTAATGACAGACTTGTTTTGTTTGGTCTGCTGAAAGTGTATAATTTGCTTGGCTTGTACATGTTTCCATTGCTATGACTTTTTAGCTCCAAATCTTTTTGTCTACAATACAAAGCTAAATCCATTCGGGCCTTTTCATTGTCTTTGTCTTCCCCACAACATTCATCACAGTATTGAAGATGTTTTCAAAGAAATTTTTTTCAATGTGCATGAAATCAAGATTTTGCCTTAACAAATTATCCTTCCAATAGGGTAGATCCCAAAAGATGATTCTTTTCGTCCAATTATGCTACTCACCGTATCCATCAATTCTTGGTGCACCATTTTCAGTTATTTTAGGATAACCATCGATTCTATTCCAAACTTCTTCTCCCGTCAGATATGGAGGTGCGTCATCCATCTCCACTTCCCCCTTCTTGAAAGCATTCCTATTCCTCCTAAAGGCAGGGTCATTTCGGTAAAAACCTCCGATGGGAGTCAAACCAGGAATTTTTTGCCCCATGATATAATTTAAAAGCCTTTGTATGCTCCATGCAATGTGGACATGTCAGTTTACCATGAGTGGTCCAGCCAGACAACATACCATAGTAGGAAGATCATTAATTGTCCACATCAGCATGGCCCTCAAAATAAAGTTTTGTTTCCTTGAAATATCATATGTTATCACACCCGTCCACAGCTTCTTCAATTCGTCTATCAATGGCTCTAAGTACACAGTTATGCCAACCTTTGGATTGAATGGCCCGGGAATGAGACATGTCAAGAACATGTAAGGTTTAGACATGCAGATTTCTGGAGGAAGATTGTAAGGGGTGACAATAACTAGCCAACATGAATATGGTATATTTGATGCATGTACATATGGGTTAAAATCGTCAGAGCATAAACCGAGTCGTACATTGCGTGGCTCGCTATACCAAAGTCAGGATATACTCCATGAAAGTGCTTCCAAGCCTCTCCATCGCATGGATGACGTAGAACACCATTCGTCAACCTGTTCTGATAGTGACATGTCATTTGTCCTACAGTTTGTGTTGAGGCATACATTCTTTGTAGTCTGGGAATTATTGGCAAATAGAACATTGATTTCACAAGAACTTGTTTTGTAGTAGTTGCTCCCGTGTTACATGGTTGATATCTTGGCTTTCCACAAAATTTGCATTCAACCAACGTGCCATCATTCTTACCATATTCATTATCATAGAAGAGCATGCAACCATCCACGCAACAATCAATCCTCTGCGATTGTAATCCCAACTTTGATACACACTTTTTTGCATCGTAGTATGTTTTAGGCAAACCTGATTTGATGGGTGTTGCATCCATAACCATTTTTGCAATAAAATCTAAGCATTGGTTAGGAATATTCCAATTCGACTTGCAAGCTAATAGCCTGACACACATTGATAATTTGGAGTCTGATGCTCCTTCATACAACGAATTGTTTGCATCCAACAAACGATTATAAAACCTCTGTGTTTCTTCATTCGGAGCCTCTTCAATTTTATCTGAAGTAGATGCTTGGCATGACTCATTTCGCCTAAGAGCATCATGCACCATGTCTTCCATTGTCATAAATTGGTTAACTGGACCACCTTCCATCTCTACACCCATCCAACTTTCATGATTCTCTACATCATCTTCTGGCATTCTTTCCCCATGATCCTCCCAAATGAAAAATTAGGCTTGAAACCGTTCTTGTAGAGGTGAACCTTGACAACTCTTTCGTGTAGAATCTTTGTACAATCGCACTTTAAACATGGACATCGAAGACCCCCATCTCTGCGATAACGTTCTTGGTCACAAGCTTTACTTATAAACTCTTCAACACCCAATATAAAGGACTCTTTCAAAGCACATCTTCCTCTATGACACCGATCATACATCCATGAACGATTTGGTGGAGCACGATCCATGTTCTTTACATAAATCGATTACAAAACAATTAGCCAATGCTTAAATACACGTCTCTATATTAGGACACGTGCCCTATCAAATGGCTTTTTAGTTCCTCTTCTCTCTATCTTACAATGCTTTTCTACATGTCTCTATCTTACTATTTTTTTTGTACATGTACATCATTATGTACAATATTGCTTTAAGCTTTGAATATACAAGGCTATTGGCCAACCTACAACGTTTTTTTAAAGCTCATATGTGGAGCTAACACTTTAACTACAACCAAACATAGTTAATGAAAAAACAAATTATGCTAGACAGTGGTTGATGTGTTTAATTGTTTTGCTAAATAATTTTAATACAACAAATCAATATTTAAAGAACTAAATAACCCTCGTTATATTTTAGGTACAGTTGCATAAGCATACATTTGCAAAGTAACTTGACAAATAAAAACAGAAGCAATTATATATAAGCAATTATATAAAAACAAAAGCAAATAATATGGAGGAAACATTCTTGCTTTTGAAAATAACAACTATGTATCCTAATTAACTTGTTACTCACTAAATGTTTTAAGTTGGGGTTGGCTATAAAAGAAATCAAATGCTCCTTCAATATGCCAATCACTAGCCTTCAGAGCACGCAATGTTGTTTTGTCACTGAAAATGAAAATGAAAATAGTTCTCAAATCTGTTAGAAGTTAAGGATGCAATTGACTTGCCTCATATAAATTGAAAAAGCAATGCCCACAAATAAAAAAAAACAGTTCAGTTGAAGCAAGAAACAAATATTAATCAGATTACCATAACTATTTTTCGATGGAAACTGTGTTTTCATTCTTTGATCCTATTGGTACATAGAAGAAGAAATAAATGTGAAACCATTTTGACATGTAACTAGTTGAAACATGTGCTAAAAAAATATTGTGTTCTTGTATGCATGTTAAAATCTCTAAGTCACCTTGAGTGGTCTTTCTAGTATGTAGCAGTTGTTTCTAGATATATGATAGGTTCACTGGAGAAGTCTATACTAGGAGAAATAAATAAAGGAGGTAGTTATAACCTCCTACAGCTGTAACAGACTAGTATATATAGACTGTGTTTTAGGCTGTTATTGGATTATTGAACTAATTAGCCCAGTTGGCATATCTGGTTCAATATTAGTTTATCTGGTTCAATATTAGATTAATCCACTGGAGATACGGAAAGCTATAGGTCGCATTGATTCTAATGATGTAGAAGTCGATGTGCCATACCAGGTGGAGGAAATGTCACATGTTAATGACGTCATTGAAGTTGAAGAAGTTGTCCGATTACAAGATGTTGAAGCTCGTCTTGAAGAAGTGGACCCCAATAATATTTCATCATTTCAAGGGAAAATGGATGAAGATACAATTGAATCAGAAGAATACAATGAAGAGGGACAAGGTGAAGATGATAATGAAGATGAATTTCAAAGTTCTAGCACTGAATAGAGTTAGGGCGAGTTCCTGATTTATTTTTGCTGCATTTATAATGTTGTCCAGTTTAGAAATGTAGTATTCCAATGTAGTAGGCTTTTTAGGCTTATATTTTGCAACACACCTACGAGTCGTGACTGCACATTAATCTTGATGGTTTTCGTGAATTCCTTTAATAAACTGGAATTCCTTGTGTTCCTTAGCATGCAATTTCTACATAAGTTTATTCATCCTTAAATTATTAAGAAATTAAATTAGACAAGGAACATGGATAAAGGATTAAGATTTAGAGATTTAATATATTAAAAACCATTGTTATGCCTTCACTTAAAAGCTTAAGCGTTTGGGAGAGTTGATTCATAACAGAAACGAAACAGGTAGTGAAAATAGGATCCCGAAAAACACACCAGTTGATACATATCATTTTCCTCAACAAATGAAAGTCTTCATTATAGTTTATAAAGTTCTGCAACCTAACATATCATTTCCACTTTTATTGATTGTTATTTTTTATTTCTCATATTCTTAACATGTTTTAGTATTTTTATGATTGTTCTTTTATCTTTCCTACTACTGTTCATGGTTAAGTTTTAGTAGTTTATATTATGACCATTGCAACATATTTCTCTTGTTGATTGAATCATGTTTACACTCTTAATTCCATCATTGCACCTTAAGGAATATGGCATCAGGTGGTTCTGGCCCTCCTCTTCCACCTTCAGGAAAATCTGATAAGGAGAAGGGGAAGAAATTTTATGTAGTCAAGTTGATACTGGAAATTGGTTCAAACAGTCAACCAACTACACCTACCTCTACCTCCACTGATATATCTGTTCCACCTCCATTACAAGTTCCTGGCTTGACTCTCACTCCACATCAAGTTTCTATATCTACACCTACCTCCATTGGTATGTTACCAATAAGGAGTATTGGTAAATCTTGAAGAAATTTGTTTTGATGATGCTACAAGAAGTTTTAGTTGCAGAAGATATTAGAATTAGTTAAAAGCAATTTGTAGAAATTAAATGTAGTAGGAAATTCTTGTAAACCTTGTAAACTTGCATTTTTAACTACAATAATCGATTATGATTAAGCAATAATTGATTATCACAAGTCATACTTGAATAATCGATTATCACTTCATATAATCGATTATCACATTTTTGAAAACCTATAACGGACTTGAATAATCGATTATCACTTACAATAATCGATTATTCATGGCAGTTGGGAGCTGACCTTTGGCACTCAGTGTACTTGGCTATATATTTTGTTTTGGAGAAATTAGAAAGCAACGTTTTTGAACTGAGAAAGCTTAGAACACTGTGTGTCAGAGGAACGTTCTTAGAGAGCTTTTTGTTCATTGTTCCCTTGCTTGGTCTTGTGAAAGGAGAGGCTCGCGTATCGTGTGTCGATAGTCGGAGCAGACTCTCTTCAAGTTAGCAAGGTGCTCTGCCTGGTCTTGTGAAAGGAGAAGCTTGTGAATCGTTGGTCGATTGCTAAAGCGGTTCTCTTCAAGTTGGTAGAGTGGTTCTATTCATTTTATTCTTGTTCATTATCTTGTAATTTGTTAAACAATTTTTAGTGAAAAAGGTTAATCACTATTTATAGTGATTAACGACTGGACGTAGAATCTTTTGATTCGAACCAGGATAAAAATTTTGTGTTGATCTTCTTATTCCCTACACTCATATTATTTTACGTATATCAACTGTTTGATTAATTTTCTGAAAGAAAATTATTTTTACTAAAAGGACAAATTTAATTTTAATTGTGATCGAATACGCTTTCCGCTCTCTGAGTTTTAATTCCGCTGCGCTATACTCTTCGAAAAATACCCCCTCCGATACCATCAATTGGTATCAGAGCTTGCTTTGATAGTTTTTCAAAATTTGCGAAAATGGCTGGTCACAATCAAAACCATGTATATGCTGAGGGTGCTTCCATTAACAGACCTCCATTGTTTACTGGTGATAACTATGCTTTTTGGAAAGTTAGAATGGAGATTTTTATGGGGTCTGTTGATAGAGGTATTTGGGAAGCTGTACAAAATGGCCCTTATATTCCTATGAATACTGTTCATGGTGTAGAGACTGAAAAACCTTATTTTAATTGGACTGCTGAAGAAAATAGACGAGCTCAGTTTGATATTAAAGCTCGCAATATAATTTCATCTGCTGTTGTACTTGATGAATTTTATAGAATTTCAGTGTGTAAGACAGCACAGGAAATGTGGGAAGTCCTCAGAGTCACTCATGAAGGAACAGAGGACGTAAAGCGTGCTAGGAAGAACACTCTCATTCAGGAATATGAGATGTTCAGAATGCAACCTGGAGAAACGATCTCTGATGTTCAAAAACGATTCACTCATATTGTGAATCATTTAACAGGGTTGGGTAAGACTTTTGATACTGATGAACTTAATGTGAAAATTCTGAAATCTCTGGACAGGTCTTGGCAACCAAAGGTGACTGCCATCTCGGAATCTCAAAATATTACTCAGATGTCAATGCCAATCTTGTTTGGAAAGCTCCGTGAGCATGAACTTGAGCTGAGGAGATTGACTGCTGAAGAGGATCAAGGCAAAAGGAAAACTCTAGCTTTCAAGTCTGAAATTTCTAAAGGAAAAAGCTCTAAGAGGATCGAAGAAGATGATTCTGATGATGAAGAAAATATGAGCTTGATGATAAAGAAATTTGCAAAGTTCATGAAAGCAAAGGGAAAGGACAAGTTTCACAAAGATAGGAAAGAAAGTCAAGAATCTCCATCAAACGTAAAGTGCTTTGGTTGTGGAGAAAGAGGGCACGTAAAATCTGAGTGTCCAAAAAGCAGGAAAAGTGAAGACAAGAAGGAGAGAAAATTTCAAAAGAAAAAGAAAGCATACATAGCTTGGGAGGATAATGCCTCTAGTTCAACAAGTTCAAGTGACACAGAAGAAGAAGCCAATATTTGTCTAATGGCTGAATCAGAAGATACTAGAAGCCAAGTAAGTGATTCCAGCTTTGAATCTAGTGAATTAGACTTGCAAAAGGCTTTCTATGAATTGTTGATTGAATCTGAAAAGCTTGATGCTGCACATAAAAAACTTAAGAAAGAGCACAATGAATTAAAATTGAATTATGAAAAGTTGCTTGATGATGAAGTTGTCTTAAGAAATAAAGTTAGTTCTTTAGAAACAAAATTATCTGATGCAAATGCTACTGTTGAACCTGTTGAATGTTTGTCTTGTAAGAATCATATGTTTGATATTGACATACTTGAAAACTTACTTGCAAAGGAAACCAAGACTAATTCACATACTAAGACAAACTTTAAGAGAAGAAATGTTAAAAATAGAAATATGCATCAAATAAATAAGTCCAAAGTAAGAAGAACTCATAGAGTTTGGGTTGAAAAAGGGACTTTTATTAAAAACAAAGTAAGCAATGCTTGTTGTTTTTACTGTATGAAGCATGGACACACATCAAACAAATGCAACATTAAACATTTTGGTGTTCCAAATGGTAAATATGCATGGGTTAAAGTTGTAAAATGATTTATACTTGCATGAACTAACCTCAAGGACCCATAATTAGATTGGGGACCTAAAACTCTTGCTAATTTGTTTTGTAGGAATCTACTAAGTCAAAGAAGTCATTGTGGTATCTTGACAGTGGATGTTCAAGACACATGACCGGTGACAAGAAAAGATTCATTTCTTTTGAGAAGAAAAAGCAAGGATTTGTGACTTATGGGGATAACAACAAAGGTAGAATCAAGGGTACCGGAGACATTGGAGGAGGAAATACATTAACAATAAGAGATGTGCTATATGTTGAAGGCCTCAAGCATAACCTCTTAAGCATAAGTCAATTATGCGACAAAGGTCTCAAGGTAACTTTTGAAAGTGATAAATGCACTGTTTACTTTAAAGATTCTGCTGATATTGCTTTGCAAGGTGTTAGGCATAACAATATTTATTTGATTGATATTGAAAGTGCATCTAATCATAGTATAACATGCTTAGTTGCTAAAGAAGAAAATCCTTGGCTATGGCATAAAAGAGCTGCACATATTCATATGCAACATTTAAATAAATTGATTTCAAAAGATCTTGTGATTGGTTTGCCTAAACTGAAATTTGAGAAAGACAAATTATGCACTGCATGTCAAAAAGGTAAACAAACCAAATCTTCATTTTCATCCAAAAGCATGATTTCAACATCAAAACCTTTAGAACTTTTGCATATGGACTTATTTGGTCCATCTAGAATTAAAAGTTTTGGTGGAAATTACTATGCTCTTGTAATTGTTGATGATTACACAAGATTCACTTGGACTTTCTTTTTAACTCTGAAAAGTGAAGCTTTCAAAGCATTTAAAATTTTTGCTAAACGTATTCAAAATGAAAAAGATTTGAAAATCAAAACTTTGAGAAGTGATCATGGTGGAGAATTTGAAAATGAGTCATTTGATAAATTTTGTGAAGAATATGGCATAGCACATAACTTTTCTGCACCTAGAACTCCCCAACAAAATGGTGTTGTTGAAAGGAAAAATAGATCATTAGAAGAATTAGCTAGAACACTTATGAATGAATCTAATGTGCCAAAATACTTTTGGGCTGATGCAGTAAGTACTGCTTGTTATGTGTTAAATAGGATGCTTATTAGGCCAATTCTAAAATTAACTCCATATGAATTGTTGAATGGTAGAAAACCAAATATATCCCATTTGAAAATTTTTGGATGCAAATGCTTTGTATTAAATAATGGAAAAGATAATCTTGGAAAATTTGATGCAAAATCTGATGAAGCAATTTTTCTAGGATATTCTTTGACTAGCAAAGCTTATAGAATGTTCAATAGAAGAACACTAAAAATTGAAGAATCAGTACATGTTGTCTTTGATGAGATTGTAGACCTTGAGGTAAATCCTCTTGAGTCAAATAGACCCATTGCAGGTGATGAGGATTACTTAAAAGAAGCCCTTGAGGAGATGTATCTAAATTAAAATTATCCTCCGGAGCTTCAAGAAACACCACAAGTCGTTGATTCCAAAAGCTATCAACAACCAAGAGGACTATCTTTGGACAACATCATAGGAGATATATCAAAAGGGGTAACTACTAGAAATAATTTAAATAATTTTTGTCTAACTGTTGCTTTTGTGTCTCAGGTAGAACCTAAAAATATAAAGGAAGCTCTTCAAGATGACAAGTGGTGCATTGCTATGCAAGAAGAGCTAAATCAATTTGAAAGGAATGAAGTTTGGGAACTTATTCCAAAACAAGAAGAATTCCAAGTCATAGGAACAAAATGGGTATTCAGGAACAAGTTGGATGAGGATGGAAACATTACAAAGAATAAAGCAAGGCTAGTTGCTAAGGGATACTGTCAAGAGGAAGGTATAGATTATGATGAAACGTATGCACCAGTAGCCAGGTTAGAAGCAATTAGATTATTACTTGCATATGCATCTTTGATGAAATTTAAACTGTATCAAATGAATGTAAAAAGTGCTTTCTTGAATGGTTTTATAAAAGAAGAAGTGTATGTTAGTCAACCTCCTGGCTTTAAAGATTTTAAATTTCCTGATCATGTTTACAAATTGAAAAAGGCCCTTTATGGTCTTAAACAAGCACCTAGGTCTTGGTATGAAAGACTTAGTACTTTTTTAATTGAAAATGAATTTTCTAGAGGAAAGGTTGATTCAACCTTATTCATTAAGAAAGTAGGAAAACACATTTTAATCGTGCAAGTTTATGTAGATGATCATTTTTGGGTCAACTGATGATTCTTTGTGTGAAGAGTTTGCAAAAATAATGCAAGGTGAATTTGAGATGTCTATGATGGGTGAGTTAAACTTTTTCTTAGGACTACAGATAAAACAAATGAATGGTGGAACATTCATCTCCCAAACTAAATACTGTAGAGAAATTCTTAAGAAATTTGGTATGGATAGCTGCAAAGAAGCTAGTACACCCATGGGTACTTCATGTTATTTAGATAAGGATGAAATTGGAAAAGGAGTGAATGAAACCATGTTTAGAGGCATGATAGGATCCTTGCTATACTTAACTGCTAGTAGACCAGATATTATGCAGAGTGTTTGTGTATGTGCTAGATACCAAGCCAATCCTAAAGAATCTCATTTGACTGTAGTTAAGAGAATTCTAAAATATCTTAAGGGAACTACTTCATTTGGACTTTGGTATCCCTCTGATGCCTCACCTAGTTTAATAGGATACTCTGATGCAGATTATGGTGGCTGTAAAATTGATAGAAAAAGTACTAGTGGAACCTGTCATTTCTTGGGATGTTCTTTAGTGTCATGGCACTCAAAGAAACAAGCATGTGTAGCTTTGTCTACCACCGAAGCTGAATATATTGCAGCTGGAAACTGTTGTGCCCAAATTTTGTGGATGAAACAACAATTGGAAGACTTTGATATCTTCCTTGACAAAATTCCTCTAAAATGTGATAATACCAGTGCGATAAATTTGATCAAGAACCCCATAATGCATTCAAGAACTAAGCATATAGAAATTAGGCATCATTTCTTAAGAGATCATATTCAAAAAGGGGATTGTCAAATTGAATATGTTGATACTTTACATCAATTAGCTGATATCTTTACCAAGGCTCTACCTAAAGATAGATTTTTTGAGCTTAGAAGAGAGTTAGGAGTGTTAGACATATCTTAGAATCAAAATCTATGCGAATTTTTGCATTTTTCGTAAACTTAACGCTTCATAATCGATTATCACTAAGTTATAATCGATTTTTCATGCACCAAATTCAATTCTGGAAAATCTTGAGCAGATAATCGATTATCATTATGCATAATCGATTATCATGCAATTCTGGGCAGTAATTATTGAACTGATAATCGATTATCACGAGCCATAATCGATTATCACGCTGACAGTTTCAAAAATAGAGCCGTTGGAGCATCCCATAACGGCTATAAACGACCATAAACGGCTAGTTTGTCCATTTTTCTTATAAATAGCCCCCCATAATCGATTATTAGACACTCCTTTGCACCCAAATACTGCTGAAATCAAATCTAGAGCTCAAATCTTCTTCATTTCCCTTCACCTTCTCAAAATCTCATTTTCCCATTCTTCCTCCATGGCTGACTCAAGAAGGCACCGTCGCAGAACAGCTGGAGCCTCCTCTTCTTCTCAACCACGTCTTGCAAACATAGATGGATGGATTTCAGATCAAGGGAAACACGCAGACTTTGTTAATTCTTGGCAAGAAAGGAAGATCATGGCGGTAAAGTTTATTCGTCTTGATTTTTTCCGCTTCTATGGCTTTCAATTTCCAAACACTTTTGCTGAGCAGGGGTTAACGCATCTGTTAGAACAAAAAGGCTGCATTTATCCTGATCTGATAAGAGTCTTCTACTTCAACTTGCGCTATCGAGATGGGATAATATCTACTAAGGTCAAGGGAGTACGCATCATTTTAGATGATGACATATGGACCAATGTTGCTCAACTTCCCATCTGGGATGATGCTGTCAAAGTCCACTTAGGACTTGAAGATTTCAACAGGATGATGACTTTTCAATCCTTCCTACGTCATCCTGAACGACAAACAAATAGAAGGCAATTACTGGTTGGAGGTTTTAAAGTTGAAGAAAGGATGATCCACTACTTGATTGTCTGGATTTTATGTCCTAAAGCAACCAACCATGCTCAATGCTCTGAGCAGGATTTACTTCTATTGTACGGGATTCTAAATCACATACACATCGACTGGCCTGCTCTCATTGCTGACACAATGGTAAAAGCCAAGAAATCCCATTCATATCAACTTCCCTATGCTCTTCTTATCTCTAGGATTTTAGAATTCAAAGGTGTACCTGTTGAAGGAGAACTAGTTCAAAATATTGAAGCTGTGGGATCAGAAATTGGAGATACAACCTTTCGTCAAATGGGATTCATTACTAGAGGAAGAGTCCTTATTCACAAAGATGATGATCATCCTGATGTAGATGAAGATGATGACATGGACACTCATATGGCTGACCCAGTAAGTGTTTGATAACGGTTGAAAAACCGTTATTTTTATGCTTAAATTTGATACCAAAAGCAACCTTTAAGACTTAAAAACTAGCTTGAACTCATTTTTGCTTTAGTTTTGAGAATAAGAGAGTTGAAAGTGAATTTAATGGTTTTGTGCAAGATTCCCTTGATTTTGTAGGCTAATTGAATGGTTTGAAAGAAGAATTGAAATACCGAATGATTGGAGTGTTGAAAAGTCAACCAGTCAACCAGAAAAGTCAACCAGTCAACCAGAAAAGTCAACCAGTCAACCAGAATGCTGAAAAACCAACCAGAACGCAGAAAAGTCTGACCGAGTGGCGCTGAGCGGAAAAATACCGCTGAGCGGCACTTTTCGGGTGCCGAAATCACCGCTGAGGGGCAAAACAGCAGCTGGGGGGCAAAATGGATCATGCGCTAGTACCGCTCAGCGGTAAAATACCGATGAGCGCCATTCTAAGTGGGCTTGGACCGGTTTTCTTTTGTTTTTATGGGCTTGGACTTGTTTTATGTTATTTTTATGCCCTATTTAAGGACTTGCACGTCCTAGGGTTTGTATCTTTGGCTGGGAGGAAGTAGAAACACACTTTTCACCCCTTGGGGGTAGATTGGGAGATGGTGACGGCTCTCCTCTTCTCTTTCTCGGGTTTTTCTATCTCTTTCATTCTTTCATTATTATTCATCTAGGTTCACCATGAATATGGTGAACTAAACCTTGTATGTTTGTTGGGGAATCAATGTAATCTTTTGAAGCTCTCATATATGGAATTTGTTTTTACATCTTTTAATTAAGATTTATGCTTTCTTTCATCATTAGTTAGGGTTTTTCCTCTTTGCTCAATGCTTGCGTTGTTTAACTCATTCGATGCATGATTATTGGTTTTGTCGATACGGGCGCGTACGGGGAAGTCTAGATCCGGGGAATTTCTCCCAATATTATATTGGTTGTCGTTAAGCTCCTGCACTTATGAACTAATCATTAGGAATGCTAGGAATTGTATGAACCCGTGATTAGAGAGAAGCCTTCTTGAAAGGTACTTTAGAGAGTGGCATTAACAATGATGATTTGAATGTTGAATTCCTAAAATATATGAGAGTGGATAAGATGAAATTGACCCCCAACAACATACTCACCCATATATTCCATTGAAAGTGTTTGTATTTTGCTTTAGCCATTGATCACACTCATGCATACATATTTAATTTTCGTTTTCTGCATATAAAATCCAAATATTTCGTCTCTAAGTCTTAGCTAATCAACAAACCACACAACTAAACTAGGCCGTGAGTCCTTTGGGAAGAACGATACTTGGTCTTACCAAGTTTATTACTTGAAGGATTCGGTCATACTTGCCGATTGAAAAACAAGTTTGTGACATCATATTTTGGTGATCATAAATTTGTCCATCAAGTTTTTGGCGCCGTTGCCGGGGACTCGTGGTTTAACTGGTTAATTTGTGTGATTATTGATTATCTTTGACTTATTTTTTTATTTTATTTTTAAATTTCGAATTTATTTTATTTTATTTTATTTTTCTGTTTTCTGTTTTTCTGTTTTCTGTTTTTATTCTGTTTTCTGTTTTTATTTTATTTTATTTTTATTTGATTTCATTTTATTTGATTTGATTTGATTTTATTTTGATTTTATTTGATTTTATTTTATTTTATTTTCTGTTTTTATTTTTTGGTTATTATTTTTTTTTATTTTTCCATTTTTTTATTTTCTGTTTTTTTTTGTTTTTATTTTCATTTTTTTTTGTTTTGTTATATTTTTTCGTTTTCTGTTTTTAATTTTTTTCGTTTTCTGTTTTTATTTGTTTTTTTTTCTGTTTTCTGTTTTCATTTTTCTATTTTATGTTTTTATCTTCTATCTTGCTATCTTTTATCTTCTTATCATTTATTCTTTGTATCTTCTCTATCTTTTTGTGCTAACAAATATTTTCTAGAGTTTTGTGCCTAATGCTTGCAGGATGCAATTCGGACAAGAATTTAACTATATGGGCACTCAATTCTTCAAGGTCAACAAAGGAAAGCAAGATATTTCTTCATTCAGGCAGGGCATGGAAGAATCACTGGGTCATGCATGGGATAGATACAAAAGCTTGCTACGAAAAACACCCACGCATGGATTTGATGAAGTGGAAGTAGTCCTTACCTTCCTTGGAGGTCTTGGTTCACAAACCAAGATGATGCTTGATGCCTCAGCAGGAGGAAACATTAAATGGAAAACTCCAGAGGAAGCAACAGAAATTATTGAAAATATGGCTACTAGTGATAATGAGCTCAACAGTGAAAGAGGAGCTCCTATGCAACAGAAAGGAGTTCTACAGTTACAAACCAATGATGCCTTGCTTGCACAGAACAAGATACTAACTCAACAATTGGAGAATCTCACAAAGATACTTGCACAACTGCCAAAAGAGTTAAAGACTGTTGCACAGGTTCAACCACAGATGTGTGAATTATGTGGTGGTGACCATATAAATGGTCAATGCGCCTTTCTAGTGGAAGCTTTAGAGAATGTTAACTTCATGGCTAATCAATTTCCATACTGTCAGGGGAACTTCAATCAAGGGTGGAAACCACACCCAAGTATTGGTCAAGGACAAAGTAGGCAAGCTGGACAATCAGGGCCATTTCACAAGCAACAGCAGCAACAACCAACCTTATGGCAACAAATGTCTACACTTAATGAAAGATCAGCAAGGTTGGAAGAAACTCTTCAGCAATTCATACAGAAAACTGAATCTTCTCAAAAGAGCACTGAAGCTGCTATCAAGAACTTGGAGATTCAAATGGGTCAGATTACTAAGCAGTTGGAAGAAAGGCCTGACAAGAATTATGGGGCTAATACTGAGGTTAACCCCGGGGAAGAGTGTGAAATGCTAGTGAGTGTAAATGTTGAAAAAGTTGAGTTGGAAAAAGAAGAGAGAGAAGAGAGAAAAGAGAGAGAAGAGAAAGAAGAGAAAATTTGTGTGAAGATTGAGAAAGTGAGTAGAAAAAGAAAAGAAAAAAAGAAAGTGAGAGAAAAGAAAAAGAGGACGAGAGAAAAAAAGAAAGAATCATATGAAAAACCTCTTCCTCATCCAAAGAAGTATCATAGGAAGGAAAAGAAATTTAAGTGGTTCATGGAAATCTTCAAGAAATTGGAGATTAAAGTTCCTATGATTGAGACACTACAACAGGTTCCTGGTTTGATCAAATTTCAGAAGAAGTTCAGTAGAAAGAAGAAAAAGAAGATGGAACATGAGCTTTATTGGGTCAAGCTAGTGACGTTAAAAGAGCGCTTGCTGGGAGGCAACCCAGTGATTTAAGAACTTTTAATTTTTGGTTTGGTGATGTAATTTTGAACTTTTGGGTATTTTTGTTTTTGTTATAAGTTTGTTACAGGGTTTACATCTACTGATGGATGTTAGGCGGAAGAGTATCTACTGAAGGATACTATGTTTGTATACACCTACTGATGGGTGTTGGTAAGAAAGATTTGCATCTATTGAAGGGTGCTGGAGGATTTTGGGTCAGGCTCGTGACGTTAAACAAGCGCTACCTGGGAGGCAACCCAGTTGATTGATTTTATCTGTATTGTTTGTTTTGATTCTGCTTTAGTTGCATGATAGGGTTTGAATGTTTGAGTGATTTGAGAAATTAATTGTAGGGAGCAAGTGAGGGGCATGAGTAGAAGGCACCTAGGGTAAGCTAGGAAGAAGAAAAGCACAACACGAAAGTGCCGCTGAGCAGTGGTATCGAAAAAGGGGCTTAGGTTGCCCCTTAGCGGAACCTGAGCCCATTAGGGTATTTTATACCCTAAGTCACGCTTTGGCCTCTATTTTTAGATTCTTCTCTGCACACACACTCCTAAACATTTTTCCAAAAGTTCTCTACATTTTTCCTTTCATTCCTCTTTAGAAAATGTCCCTTCCACTCACTTTCTCACTAGTTTTCCATCTAAGTTTGGGGTTGGGAGAGAGCATCATTGATGGGTCTGAGTTTTTCAAAGCACTAGAGTAGGATTTGTTTTATCAAGCACTTTTGTTTTTAGAATAGGATTTGATGTACTCAATTGGAAACTTTGTCTGTTATGATGGTTTGCTTATGATTATTGTTTGATAAGTAATGCCTGATGATGCTTTGATATTGATTGATGTTGAGAATGTGCACATTATATGCTTATACAGGTGGTTCACAAGCATTGTGAACAAATGCAAGATGTTATGATTGTGATTATGATTCTAAGCAGGATGTTATATGTGGAATGTGAATGAGCTTATATGTGAGGTTTTGAGCTCCAGAGTTGTTATTGTTGAATACTATTACTGTGAAAGCATGAATGACTTTGCCCAGGTTTTCTATGATTGAATTACTTGCTTGTTTGCATCATATGATCAAGGCCATTTGTTGATAACCCTTCTATTAGCTAAATTCATAAATTGAGCCCACTAAAAGAGAACACTATGTGTTCTATCCTTTGAACCCTTAGCCTTGAACATAAATTGAAAAACCTTGTTGAAAAGCTTTACCTTGAGTTAAGTAGAAAATCTTATGTGGTATTGATAAATGTTCAAGTTTGGGGTTGTTGAGAAAGCATGAAAAAGGAAAAGCATTGAGCTAAAAGCTAAGAAATAAGAATGTGAAAAGAAAAAGAGAAAGAAAAGAAAGGCAAAGCTCAATGCAAAGGCAAGTTGGGAAAAATAAGAATCATTGTGTTTATATGTTTCTCTTAACTCAAGGGTTTTGTGATCTAGAAAAACCAATTTTCTTGTTAGCCCAGCCACGTTATAAGCCATAGAAAAGTCCTTGTGATGATGCTTGCTGGTAAGTGTTTTTGATTGTGGTTAAATGAAAGGCAAAGTTGATTCATGTGATATTGTAATAGTAGAGTGAATGAGTGAATATCTCCTATACACTTGTGTGTTTGAGTGAAACACTTTATCTAGTGAGGATAGATTCCATGAACACATAAGAACATCTTTGCTTAGTTAATTGATCATTCATGAAAATAGCATTTGTTGGATAGTATGTGTTTGAGTGATCACTAAAAGCATGTGCACATCTTGATTGAAGTCTTGGTGATGAGCTAAATTGAGTATTTACTTGTCTTGAAAGAAGGATTTTTGAATGTGGTGAACCATTATATGGATTGATGGAGGATTGAGTTACATCTTGTTTGCTTGAGGACAAGCAAAGTTTTAAGTTTGGGGTTGTGATAACGGTTGAAAAACCGTTATTTTTATGCTTAAATTTGATACCAAAAGCAACCTTTAAGACTTAAAAACTAGCTTGAACTCATATTTTTGCTTTAGTTTTGAGAATAAGAGAGTTGAAATTGAATTTAATGGTTTTGTGCAAGATTCCCTTGATTTTGTAGGCTAATTGAATGGTTTGAAAGAAGAATTGAAATACCGAATGATTGGAGTGTTGAAAAGTCAACCAGTCAACCAGAAAAGTCAACCAGTCAACCAGAAAAGTCAACCAGTCAACCAGAATTCTGAAAAACCAACCAGAACGCAGAAAAAGTCTGACCGAGTGGCGCTGAGCGGAAAAATACCGCTGAGCGGCACTTTTCGGGTGCCGAAATCACCGCTGAGGGGCAAAACAGCAGCTGGGGGGCAAAATGGATCATGCGCTAGTACCGCTCAGCGGTAAAATACCGCTGAGCGCCATTCTAAGTGGGCTTGGACCGGTTTTCTTTTGTTTTTATGGGCTTGGACTTGTTTTATGTTATTTTTATGCCCTATTTAAGGACTTGCACGTCCTAGGGTTTGTATCTTTGGCTGGGAGGAAGTAGAAACACACTTTTCACCCCTTGGGGGTAGATTGGGAGATGGTGACGGCTCTCCTCTTCTCTTTCTCGGGTTTTTCTATCTCTTTCATTCTTTCATTATTATTCATCTAGGTTCACCATGAATATGGTGAACTAAACCTTGTATGTTTGTTGGGGAATCAATGTAATCTTTTGAAGCTCTCATATATGGAATTTGTTTTTACATCTTTTAATTAAGATTTATGCTTTCTTTCATCATTAGTTAGGGTTTTTCCTCTTTGCTCAATGCTTGCGTTGTTTAACTCATTCGATGCATGATTATTGGTTTTGTCGATACGGGCGCGTACGGGGAAGTCTAGATCCGGGGAATTTCTCCCAATATTATATTGGTTGTCGTTAAGCTCCTGCACTTATGAACTAATCATTAGGAATGCTAGGAATTGTATGAACCCGTGATTAGAGAGAAGCCTTCTTGAAAGGTACTTTAGAGAGTGACATTAACAATGATGATTTGAATGTTGAATTCCTAAAATATATGAGAGTGGATAAGATGAAATTGACCCCCAACAACATACTCACCCATATATTCCATTGAAAGTGTTTGTATTTTGCTTTAGCCATTGATCACACTCATGCATACATATTTAATTTTCGTTTTCTGCATATAAAATCCAAATATTTCGTCTCTAAGTCTTAGCTAATCAACAAACCACACAACTAAACTAGGCCGTGAGTCCTTTGGGAAGAACGATACTTGGTCTTACCAAGTTTATTACTTGAAGGATTCGGTCATACTTACCGATTGAAAAACAAGTTTGTGACATCATATTTTGGTGATCATAAATTTGTCCATCAAGTTTTTGGCGCCGTTGCCGGGGACTCGTGGTTTAACTGGTTAATTTGTGTGATTATTGATTATCTTTGACTTATTTTTTTATTTTATTTTTAAATTTCGAATTTATTTTATTTTATTTTATTTTTCTGTTTTCTGTTTTTCTGTTTTCTGTTTTTATTCTGTTTTCTGTTTTTATTTTATTTTATTTTTATTTGATTTCATTTTATTTGATTTGATTTGATTTTATTTTGATTTTATTTGATTTTATTTTATTTTATTTTCTGTTTTTATTTTTTGGTTATTATTTTTTTTTATTTTTCCATTTTTTTATTTTCTGTTTTTTTTTGTTTTTATTTTCATTTTTTTTTGTTTTGTTATATTTTTTCGTTTTCTGTTTTTAATTTTTTTCGTTTTCTGTTTTTATTTGTTTTTTTTTCTGTTTTCTGTTTTCATTTTTCTATTTTATGTTTTTATCTTCTATCTTGCTATCTTTTATCTTCTTATCATTTATTCTTTGTATCTTCTCTATCTTTTTGTGCTAACAAATATTTTCTAGAGTTTTGTGCCTAATGCTTGCAGGATGCAATTCGGACAAGAATTTAACTATATGGGCACTCAATTCTTCAAGGTCAACAAAGGAAAGCAAGATATTTCTTCATTCAGGCAGGGCATGGAAGAATCACTGGGTCATGCATGGGATAGATACAAAAGCTTGCTACGAAAAACACCCACGCATGGATTTGATGAAGTGGAAGTAGTCCTTACCTTCCTTGGAGGTCTTGGTTCACAAACCAAGATGATGCTTGATGCCTCAACAGGAGGAAACATTAAATGGAAAACTCCAGAGGAAGCAACAGAAATTATTGAAAATATGGCTACTAGTGATAATGAGCTCAACAGTGAAAGAGGAGCTCCTATGCAACAGAAAGGAGTTCTACAGTTACAAACCAATGATGCCTTGCTTGCACAGAACAAGATACTAACTCAACAATTGGAGAATCTCACAAAGATACTTGCACAACTGCCAAAAGAGTTAAAGACTGTTGCACAGGTTCAACCACAGATGTGTGAATTATGTGGTGGTGACCATATAAATGGTCAATGCGCCTTTCTAGTGGAAGCTTTAGAGAATGTTAACTTCATGGCTAATCAATTTCCATACTGTCAGGGGAACTTCAATCAAGGGTGGAAACCACACCCAAGTATTGGTCAAGGACAAAGTAGGCAAGCTGGACAATCAGGGCCATTTCACAAGCAACAGCAGCAACAACCAACCTTATGGCAACAAATGTCTACACTTAATGAAAGATCAGCAAGGTTGGAAGAAACTCTTCAGCAATTCATACAGAAAACTGAATCTTCTCAAAAGAGCACTGAAGCTGCTATCAAGAACTTGGAGATTCAAATGGGTCAGATTACTAAGCAGTTGGAAGAAAGGCCTGACAAGAATTATGGGGCTAATACTGAGGTTAACCCCGGGGAAGAGTGTGAAATGCTAGTGAGTGTAAATGTTGAAAAAGTTGAGTTGGAAAAAGAAGAGAGAGAAGAGAGAAAAGAGAGAGAAGAGAAAGAAGAGAAAATTTGTGTGAAGATTGAGAAAGTGAGTAGAAAAAGAAAAGAAAAAAAGAAAGTGAGAGAAAAGAAAAAGAGGACGAGAGAAAAAAAGAAAGAATCATATGAAAAACCTCTTCCTCATCCAAAGAAGTATCATAGGAAGGAAAAGAAATTTAAGTGGTTCATGGAAATCTTCAAGAAATTGGAGATTAAAGTTCCTATGATTGAGACACTACAACAGGTTCCTGGTTTGATCAAATTTCAGAAGAAGTTCAGTAGAAAGAAGAAAAAGAAGATGGAACATGAGCTTTATTGGGTCAAGCTAGTGACGTTAAAAGAGCGCTTGCTGGGAGGCAACCCAGTGATTTAAGAACTTTTAATTTTTGGTTTGGTGATGTAATTTTGAACTTTTGGGTATTTTTGTTTTTGTTATAAGTTTGTTACAGGGTTTACATCTACTGATGGATGTTAGGCGGAAGAGTATCTACTGAAGGATACTATGTTTGTATACACCTACTGATGGGTGTTGGTAAGAAAGATTTGCATCTACTGAAGGGTGCTGGAGGATTTTGGGTCAGGCTCGTGACGTTAAACAAGCGCTACCTGGGAGGCAACCCAGTTGATTGATTTTATCTGTATTGTTTGTTTTGATTCTGCTTTAGTTGCATGATAGGGTTTGAATGTTTGAGTGATTTGAGAAATTAATTGTAGGGAGCAAGTGAGGGGCATGAGTAGAAGGCACCTAGGGTAAGCTAGGAAGAAGAAAAGCACAACACGAAAGTGCCGCTGAGCAGTGGTATCGAAAAAGGGGCTTAGGTTGCCCCTTAGCGGAACCTGAGCCCATTAGGGTATTTTATACCCTAAGTCACGCTTTGGCCTCTATTTTTAGATTCTTCTCTGCACACACACTCCTAAACATTTTTCCAAAAGTTCTCTACATTTTTCCTTTCATTCCTCTTTAGAAAATGTCCCTTCCACTCACTTTCTCACTAGTTTTCCATCTAAGTTTGGGGTTGGGAGAGAGCATCATTGATGGGTCTGAGTTTTTCAAAGCACTAGAGTAGGATTTGTTTTATCAAGCACTTTTGTTTTTAGAATAGGATTTGATGTACTCAATTGGAAACTTTGTCTGTTATGATGGTTTGCTTATGATTATTGTTTGATAAGTAATGCCTGATGATGCTTTGATATTGATTGATGTTGAGAATGTGCACATTATATGCTTATACAGGTGGTTCACAAGCATTGTGAACAAATGCAAGATGTTATGATTGTGATTATGATTCTAAGCAGGATGTTATATGTGGAATGTGAATGAGCTTATATGTGAGGTTTTGAGCTCCAGAGTTGTTATTGTTGAATACTATTACTGTGAAAGCATGAATGACTTTGCCCAGGTTTTCTATGATTGAATTACTTGCTTGTTTGCATCATATGATCAAGGCCATTTGTTGATAACCCTTCTATTAGCTAAATTCATAAATTGAGCCCACTAAAAGAGAACACTATGTGTTCTATCCTTTGAACCCTTAGCCTTGAACATAAATTGAAAAACCTTGTTGAAAAGCTTTACCTTGAGTTAAGTAGAAAATCTTATGTGGTATTGATAAATGTTCAAGTTTGGGGTTGTTGAGAAAGCATGAAAAAGGAAAAGCATTGAGCTAAAAGCTAAGAAATAAGAATGTGAAAAGAAAAAGAGAAAGAAAAGAAAGGCAAAGCTCAATGCAAAGGCAAGTTGGGAAAAATAAGAATCATTGTGTTTATATGTTTCTCTTAACTCAAGGGTTTTGTGATCTAGAAAAACCAATTTTCTTGTTAGCCCAGCCACGTTATAAGCCATAGAAAAGTCCTTGTGATGATGCTTGCTGGTAAGTGTTTTTGATTGTGGTTAAATGAAAGGCAAAGTTGATTCATGTGATATTGTAATAGTAGAGTGAATGAGTGAATATCTCCTATACACTTGTGTGTTTGAGTGAAACACTTTATCTAGTGAGGATAGATTCCATGAACACATAAGAACATCTTTGCTTAGTTAATTGATCATTCATGAAAATAGCATTTGTTGGATAGTATGTGTTTGAGTGATCACTAAAAGCATGTGCACATCTTGATTGAAGTCTTGGTGATGAGCTAAATTGAGTATTTACTTGTCTTGAAAGAAGGATTTTTGAATGTGGTGAACCATTATATGGATTGATGGAGGATTGAGTTACATCTTGTTTGCTTGAGGACAAGCAAAGTTTTAAGTTTGGGGTTGTGATAACGGTTGAAAAACCGTTATTTTTATGCTTAAATTTGATACCAAAAGCAACCTTTAAGACTTAAAAACTAGCTTGAACTCATATTTTTGCTTTAGTTTTGAGAATAAGAGAGTTGAAATTGAATTTAATGGTTTTGTGCAAGATTCCCTTGATTTTGTAGGCTAATTGAATGGTTTGAAAGAAGAATTGAAATACCGAATGATTGGAGTGTTGAAAAGTCAACCAGTCAACCAGAAAAGTCAACCAGTCAACCAGAAAAGTCAACCAGTCAACCAGAATTCTGAAAAACCAACCAGAACGCAGAAAAAGTCTGACCGAGTGGCGCTGAGCGGAAAAATACCGCTGAGCGGCACTTTTCGGGTGCCGAAATCACCGCTGAGGGGCAAAACAGCAGCTGGGGGGCAAAATGGATCATGCGCTAGTACCGCTCAGCGGTAAAATACCGCTGAGCGCCATTCTAAGTGGGCTTGGACCGGTTTTCTTTTGTTTTTATGGGCTTGGACTTGTTTTATGTTATTTTTATGCCCTATTTAAGGACTTGCACGTCCTAGGGTTTGTATCTTTGGCTGGGAGGAAGTAGAAACACACTTTTCACCCCTTGGGGGTAGATTGGGAGATGGTGACGGCTCTCCTCTTCTCTTTCTCGGGTTTTTCTATCTCTTTCATTCTTTCATTATTATTCATCTAGGTTCACCATGAATATGGTGAACTAAACCTTGTATGTTTGTTGGGGAATCAATGTAATCTTTTGAAGCTCTCATATATGGAATTTGTTTTTACATCTTTTAATTAAGATTTATGCTTTCTTTCATCATTAGTTAGGGTTTTTCCTCTTTGCTCAATGCTTGCGTTGTTTAACTCATTCGATGCATGATTATTGGTTTTGTCGATACGGGCGCGTACGGGGAAGTCTAGATCCGGGGAATTTCTCCCAATATTATATTGGTTGTCGTTAAGCTCCTGCACTTATGAACTAATCATTAGGAATGCTAGGAATTGTATGAACTCGTGATTAGAGAGAAGCCTTCTTGAAAGGTACTTTAGAGAGTGGCATTAACAATGATGATTTGAATGTTGAATTCCTAAAATATATGAGAGTGGATAAGATGAAATTGACCCCCAACAACATACTCACCCATATATTCCATTGAAAGTGTTTGTATTTTGCTTTAGCCATTGATCACACTCATGCATACATATTTAATTTTCGTTTTCTGCATATAAAATCCAAATATTTCGTCTCTAAGTCTTAGCTAATCAACAAACCACACAACTAAACTAGGCTGTGAGTCCATTGGGAAGAACGATACTTGGTCTTACCAAGTTTATTACTTGAACGATTCGGTCATACTTGCCGATTGAAAAACAAGTTTGTGACATCATATTTTGGTGATCATAAATTTGTCCATCAGTGCTGCTGCTCCGTTTGATGCTGGACCATCCAACATACCCTCCTCTTCCTCAACTTCTATGGAAGAACATTTTGCAAGGTTATCTAAACAATTGGAGGATATGAGTCTTGCACAAAAGACTCACTTTGAGGAGATTTATGAGTGGCAACGATCTGTTGATGAGTACATGGTTGATCATTCTTGATCTTGATGTTCGTCTATCTAACAATGAGAATCATCTCAACATTCAACCTCCCGAGAGATCTCCTAGTCCTGAGTTTTAGATATAGGTTCTATGTTAGACTGTTTTGTTGTTTACTTGCCATTTCATCTATGTTATAATTCTGTCTGTTATGTGTCTTCTTATAATGTAATCTTTATTTTCATAAATAAAATGATCTCTTGATTATATGCATCCTTTGATTAATTGAGGGGGAGATCATATTTAGGGGGAGCCTTTAACATCCGATCTTTTTGCTTCTGATCAAAAAGGGGGAGAAGAATAATACAAGGGGAGAAGTATAAATTATTACATGTATTGCTAACCTTGTTGTTGTTTGTTAGCTTGCATGTTTTGCAGGTAAGCCAAACTTGCTTTTAAAATTGAATTTTTGATCATCATCAAAAAGGGGGAGATTGTTACCAATAAGGAGTATTGGTAAATCTTGAAGAAATTTGTTTTGATGATGCTACAAGAAGTTTTAGTTGCAGAAGATATTAGAATTAGTTAAAAGCAATTTGTAGAAATTAAATGTAGTAGGAAATTCTTGTAAACCTTGTAAACTTACATTTTTAACTACAATAATCGATTATGATTAAGCAATAATCAATTATCACAAGTCATACTTGAATAATCGATTATCACTTCATATAATCGATTATCACATTTTTGAAAACCTATAACGGACTTGAATAATCGATTATCACTTACAATAATCGATTATTCATGGCAGTTGGGAGCTGACCTTTGGCACTCAGTGTACTTGGCTATATATTTTGTTTTGGAGAAATTAGAAAGCAACGTTTTTGAACTGAGAAAGCTTAGAACACTGTGTGTCAGAGGAACGTTCTTAGAGAGCTTTTTGTTCATTGTTCCCTTGCTTGGTCTTGTGAAAGGAGAGGCTCGCGTATCGTGTGTCGATAGTCGGAGCAAACTCTCTTCAAGTTAGCAAGGTGCTCTGCCTGGTCTTGTGAAAGGAGAAGCTTGTGAATCGTTGGTCGATTGCTGAAGCGGTTCTCTTCAAGTTGGTAGAGTGGTTCTATTCATTTTATTCTTGTTCATTATCTTGTAATCTGTTAAACAATTTTTAGTGAAAAAGGTTAATCACTATTTATAGTGATTAACGACTGGACGTAGAATCTTTTGATTCGAACCAGGATAAAAATTTTGTGTTGATCTTCTTATTCCCTACACTCATATTATTTTACGTATATCAACTGTTTGATTAATTTTCTAAAAGAAAATTATTTTTACTAAAAGGACAAATTTAATTTTAATTGTGATCGAATACGCTTTCCGCTCTCTGAGTTTTAATTCCGCTGCGCTATACTCTTCGAAAAATACCCCCTCCGATACCATCATGGTACATCTCTTCCACCTCCATTACAAGTGTCTGGCTTGACACCCACTCCATACCAAGTGCCTACTGATCAAATGGCATCACTCTCTCCCACTGTTGGTTCTAATCCATCAACTCCCACAAATATTGCACCATCACTTGGTACAATGGATGCAGATCCGCATTCCAGTTCAGCCTCCAATGACATGGAAGAATGTTCCAACAGTCGTCCAATGGTTGTACCCGTTGGAGGAGGGTAATAAAAATTTAACTCAATTAATATATATATATATATATATATATATATATATATAGACAATTGAATGTTGTTTGATTCTAATGTTTGAGTTTAATTTTGGTTTAGGTTTTACCCTACAAAACTGCATCGAAGGCAATCATAGCCACCATCAAGAAACAATTTGATGAGCCATGGCTAACATGGGGACAAATCCCTAAGACAGTTAGAGATGTTTTCTTCGACCGTTTTAAGGTACACACTTTTCAATCCCAATCCTTTTACATTGAGCAACCATTCTCTGTATGTGTAAATCAATTTATTATCAATATATTGCCTTTTACATTGCCTTTTACACTTTTCTAATATAACAGAGAAAGGTTTCATGGAAGCCTGAAGATAAGGAAAAGGTCAAACAAAAAATTTCAAACCAAGGCATCTCATAGACTCTCAGAGATGTATAAAAAAGCTAGAACTTAGGGAAAAAGACCTAATTGGTTGGGAGACGATACTTGGAATGCTCTTCTGGAAAAGTGGAACATGCCACTTTATAGAAAAAAGTGTGAAACGACAAAGAAGAATTGAACATCTGAAAAGGGTGGTTGTTTGCACACTAGAGGATCTATTAGCGTGCATGAGCATGCTATTCGTTTGGTATGTAACTTGTACATTTTATTTCATAATTTGTAATCATGCATTTACAAATACTTATTAACAACTCATTTTGTTTGCAGTCACAGGAGCTTGGTCGGTCAGTGCATGTTGATGAAATATTTCAACAGACACATATTCGTCAATCAACAAGGGAATTTGTGGACGAGAGGTCTAGGCGGACCCATGTTAGTTTCTACTAACTCTATCACATTATACACTATTTATTATGTATGAGGTTTTTAAACCTTACGTTTAATTAATATATTTCTTCATTTAACAAGAATTATTTGAAGCAAAATTTTCTCAAATAAGATCTGAGCCTGCATCTGTTGATGCCTCGACATGTAGTCCTCTAGACCCTACGGAGGAAGAAAAATTGAGAAACTGATGTTGGTTAGAGGCTGCTGGTGGAAAATACAAGGGACGCGTATACGGCATTGGAAATGTCAATTCCCAAGATGACTGTGTCGATAGTTACATCCGACATACGCAGGCATCTTCTTCTACTCAGCAACAAAATGCAGAAGAAATTGTTAACCTTAAATCCCAATTACAAGAATATGGTCAGCAGCTTCAAAAGTTTGAAGGCTTTATTGGCGTCATCTTGCCATTCCTTCCGCCTTCGACAACCGCAGCTGCACAAGACTTTTTCAGCATCCAAATTCCTCAAGCTCAAAATCATGCACCCAATGATGTCCAACCAGAACAACAACTCTAGACCAACAACCACCAGATCAACAACCACAAGATGGAAATGATGATTATATGAATTATTAGGCATTTTATAAATCTTATTTCCATAACTCTTGACATCGTATTTAGAACCATAACCAATTTATGAACTTACCTAATGTTACTCTTGCACTTATATTGATGAAAACAATATTTATGTATTCATGTAATGTTTCTTTTGTGGATTAAGTGTATATGAAAAACTTATTGCTTTTATATGTCAATGTGCAATGATGTTCAAGTCTGCTTATATGAATTGTGAATGTTCAGTATAATATCCAGCATTGCTCGTATGAATTTTGCATCTTCAGAGGTACTGCTACAAGCAGGGTATTTATTTAACTCTTCTTAAACCATTATATACAGATTTATCCGTATATAAGTTATATACGGATAAATCTGTATATAAGTTATATACGGATATATCCGTATATATGTTATATACAAATATATCTGTATATAAGTTATATACGGATATATCCGTATATATGATAAATACGGATATATCCGTATATATGATAAATACGGATATATCCGTATATAAGTTATATACGGATATATCCGTATATAAGTTATATACGAATATATCCGTATATAATTTAGCTACGATGGTTTTATATACGAATGTTTGCCTGTATATAATCTGTATATAACTCGCTATTATATACGGATTTTGGACATTATATACGGATTTTGGCAGTATGTAATTTGATTTTTTCTTGTAGTGATCGCAAATTGAATTAATATTCAAAATAAAATTCAATTTGTAAAGTGGTAGTAAATTAAATAAATTTTAAAATAAAATTCCAAATATTAATTAACATAAGTTCCAAATACCTTAAGGAAATTAGTTATCTTGAAGAGTGTGAACCTCACACTTGTTAATCTTGACAGCCAGTACTCGTCTGAAAATTAATAAAGGCAACACATGAAAAAGAAAACAAATGAAATAAAATTGATAAAGTGAAGATTATTTTTGAAAATTTAAAAGGTAATAATCACTAGAATTTAAACGTAGATTTTTAATTTTTTGAACTTCAATCTATATTGAATTTTTCTAAAAATAATCAATTATATGCCATAGAAATGATTTGATATATCATTAAATCAAATTAAATAAAGAATATATAACTAAAAGTATGATAAGAGAAAAACTAACTTGAAGATCAAAGAGAAGTAATGACATATTAAGTTACTTAAATTGTTGAGAGATACTCAAAATTGTTTCCAAAGAAACAAAAAAATTTCAAATAAAAAAAAAGTTAAGAATTAGGGAAAATAAATAATGTGAACTGATAAAAGATAACTACAAGAGGTCAATAGAATATTGAAATTAATATAATTATACATATATTTCACATTTCACTAAAATAAAATATCTCATTGCTAACTTCAATAATCAACGAATACAAAAAAGAAAAACGCAATTAAAGGTATGTTTAGATGAAAAGTGACTTGAAGATTTACGAATACTTGTTACATACAAAATATGTTAAAATTTTGAAAAATAATAAAATTCGTCAATTGTTCATGGTTTGGAGCCTGTGTACAATATGATGTACACGATTAAATGAACTATCAACCAATGGGGTATGGCCGATCGAGCCAAACAGTCGTTAAAGGTAGTTAAAGACTAATAAATAGCGTAACGGTCATTAATGGACGATTAGCAGGTACATTAACAGTCAATAATGATTAATTAATAGGTTTGATTATCTTAAACTCTATAAATATAAATATAGGTTTGATATGGAGGTAAAGATACTTTTGGACATAATTCAATTCATTAAGACTTTCTTGAAAAACATATGGGACTTGACTTTGGCGTCAGAGTGTCTTTTGCAGGTCAAACACCGATCGGATACGGAGCAAGCCAAGACAGAACACTCGTCCCTACATAACCAAAACATATATCAATCTGCTGAGGATTGCATTTAAGGAAAGAATATTTCTCCAAAATTGAATTACCACTAGTGAAGTAAAGGGATAAGACATCGATTAGTTTTGCTTATAGGCATCGGTTCTCTAACCGAGGCATAGACGAACGAGGTAAAAAAAGGTGGTTTTGTGCCTCAGTTCTGAACCGGGTCAAAACGATATTTGATTATGCCTTGGTTCTTCCATAACTGAGGCAATAGCGTCTGTTTTTTTTTCGGTATCCACAGTTCACTTCTTCCTCTTTGTTGCACAGAGTTATTGATTATGTTGCTGATAGTTCTATTTATTCAATGAAGCCGCTACATGAACAACCCAAATTTCGGTATCATGAACCAATGCCACCCAATTTTGAGAAACACACAGAAACACAATTTTGAGACAAAAAAAAAACACAATGGCACCCAAACTCCATCAACCTGCATTAACAACCCAATCCTCTGATTATCACGAACCAGTGCCACCCAAACTCCAACCTGCATTAACAACCCAATCAGAAGCCCCTGACGGAGGTGCAATCGGAGCTCTCCGAGCGGCTGAGGTTGAAATTCAGCAGAGCAATAGAAGCCGCAAAGCAATAGAAGTCGCAGAGCAACCTAAGAAGCAGAACCCCCAAATCCATTTCGCCATCCACCTGTAGAGACACTATCTTGACCCATTAATCGGTGGAACCAAGGTTTTAAACGGTGGAAAAGAGGAATGAACAGAGGAAAATAGACTTAGAGTACGGAGGAAAGGTGGATCTATGATGGAGGTTGGGAGATGCGCTCTCGAGAGCTTCCTCCATCGCACATCGCAGAGCTTCCGCCATCGCACATCGCAGAGCTTCCACCGTCGTCGTCGCGTCCTCGCTGCCGCGTCCCCGCCACTCCATGAAAAAAGAGCTTCCGCCATCGCTGCACCGTCGCCACTGTCGCGCCACACTGTCGCCACTGTCGCGCCGCTATCTCGCCGCACCGTCGTCGCTGTCTCACGGTCGCTCTCACCGCCATCACACATCGTTTGGAAAAAGGAGAAGAGGATAGTGCTGCTAGGTTTTTGGGGGAAAATCCTTCACGGTCGTAGAGGCTAGGTTTGGCTTTTTAAGGTTCAGCCCAAGCCCATATGTCTCGGTCCATCTGTGAACCGAGGTTGTATCATTGTCACGTGAGGTTTATGCCTCGGTTTTACCCTGCCAACCGAGGCAATATTATTTTTAGACACCGGTTACTTAACAACCGAGGTATATACTATTTTGAAAATTACAGGACTGCCACCGCGTTTTGATACACTTCGGTTCCAAAAAAACCGAGGCCTAATGTGCGAGTTAAAAATGCAATTTTTTACTAGAATACTATGAAGATCATATTCTCACTTTTCATTATTATACTTCTTTTTATTGGAATTGGTACGTGTAGGGCTTTTTTTCTCATCTGTTTCTCTTATGTTCAATATCTGACCTAATCTCATAACATAAGCATAATATATCATGAAAAGGATAATTGTGTTCTTCAAAACTTACTTTTTGGTTGTTGCAGAATATGAAGGGCCAATGATAGTGGTAGAGGGAAAGATCTGTGATGTAAAGTTGTATGACTTCTGTTATCAGAGCTGTTTCAGGGATTGTCCAAAGATTTATGGGCCAAAAGCAGCTAGTATTTGTAATTTTAATCCTGAAGAGTGCATATGTCGTAGACATTGTTAAGTGATTATGTTAGGTTTCTTGTTAAAGAATTCTTATCTCTCACTCAACAACTCTCGAAAACAGTACAGAAAGTATGTATAACCTCTGATGTTATTGACTTTCAAGAAAGAATGCAAGAATAGGAAGAACAAAGGAAGCTTAACCTTCCCCAACAAAGATAACCAAATCCTGTTTTAGAAACTACTAACAGTCCAAAAGTCCCTCCCCTTATTCCCCTTAACTATTTATACAACAATAAGTGTTCCCCCTTCCTAACTGTCAGACAGTTAGGCCAGCTAATGCAACTAACTACTCACATACTCTTCTTTCTCCTAAGATACACCCTCATCATCCTATCATATTACTACAAAAGGCATGTTGGATTCAAATAATTAAAATAGTTATTTTGTTTATCATCTTTTACTTTCTTTTTCGGAAAACAACTCTATATTTCAAGTAGTTAATGGATGATAGTACAAATATTTAAACCTACATCACTAAGAACAATGTGCTAATTCTTTTGGTTCAAATTGTACTTTCTGACAATCACAAATTTTATATTTAGCAATTAAAATAATTGACAAAAATATAGCTATCAAAATATGTTTTTAATGACTTATGAATAATCGTTGATATTTTTTTAAAATAAAGAAACAGGAATTGACCGTTAACGTCATTAGTTATAACAATATACATTGGGTAGTGGCATTCAAAAGCTTTTTAAATGTATGCTTTATTCACTAGTAAAAAATACAGATTTTGACGCTCAATATACGCTTCGGTTATACCAAAACCGAAGCGTACAACGTTATATACATCGGTGCTTATTCAACCCGTTTTGGAACACACCTATTGCCTCGGTTCAGACAAAACCGAAGCCTATACAACCTGTTGCTGCTCAGTCTGAAAAGCTGAAAAGGCACTGGAGAGTCAGACAACATGCTACTGCCTCGGTTCGGCAAGAAACCGAGGCCTATTCGCCTGCTGCTGCTCAGTCTGATAAGACTGCAAAGTTACAGAAAAGTTTGACCACAAGCTACTGTCTCGGTTCGCCCAGAAACCGAAGCCTAAACGATAACCTATTGCCTCGGTTAGTTGGAAACCGGTGCCTAAAGCGTAGCCTATTGCCTCGGCCTGCAGGCGAACCGAGGCCCAAACCACCTGCCACAACTGCTGCTGCTACACCTGTCTGCTACGCCTGTCCAACTACTGCTACGCGCCTCTTGAACTGCTGCAACGCCTACGGCCTCGGTTGAACACTGAACCGAGGTCGATTGTCCACATATTCTACACCGTTGATGCTTTTAACCGAAGCCTATAAGCCTTTGCTGGTCACCTGAAAAGTCTGAACCATAGCCTATTACTTCGGTTAGTTGGAAACGGGTGCCTAAAGAGTAGCCTATTGCTTCGGTTCATTGGCGAACCGAGGCCAAAACCACCACAACTGCTGCTACGCCTGTCCAACTGCTGCTACGCGGTTGTTCAACTGCTGCTACGCCTAGGGCCTCGGTTGAGCACTGAACCGAGGTCGATTCTCCACATATTCTACATCGTTGATCCTTTTAACTGATGTCGTATGGTGATATTACCTCGGTTGTAGGAGTAACAGAGGTAGTATCTCAATTTCATATTTTCAAATCGCGACAGCTTCTTCTTCTTCCTCGTACCTGTTTTTTCTTCACTTTCCTCGCCGCAGAACCTCCATTGGCTACCAGTTTTCTCGCCGCGCCACCGCTTTGCTACCAGTTTTCTCGCCGGTTCTCGCCGCGCCTCCTCCCTTCGCCATCACTCCATTGGTGCCTCGTTGGTGTACCTCTGCCACTGATGCTGCCAGTGCTCGCGCATTCAGTGTTGCTCGTCCTCGTTGTTGGTCGCGCCTCCTCCCTTCACCTACGCGCCACCGTTGGCCTGCTGGTGCTTCCTCCGCCACTGCCGCTGCCATTGGTGCGTCGCCGGTCTCCGCCACTGCTGTTGCCAGTGCTCTCGCCTGCCAGTGCTTCCTCCGCCACTGCTGCCTCCATCGGTACTGCCTCCAACACTGTTTCATTCTTCCTGTCTACATTGAGGTTAGTTGATATTGTTTTTGCTGATAATAATTGTTGTTTCTTGCTGATAATAATTGTTTCTGGAGGAGAATCAAATTGTATGTATTGGTTGAGTTGATTTTTTTAATTTTGTTGGCAGTGTATGTATTAGTTGTATGTATTGGCTGTTTGTTGTTGGCAGTGTATTGGCTGTTTGGGAGTTGGATTGTTATGATAAGTAGTGTGTTACACACTATTCCAAGTTAATTTAGAAATGTATAATGTAGTGATTGACATGTTGAATTGTAGATTGTTTAGTTTAGATAAATAAAAGCTGAGTTTCAACAAACTTTGAAGGCTGGAAATTTGGGATGATTAATTGGTTCTAAGCCTAACACTTATTTATTTTTCAAGGAATTGATTCAAAGAGTGTAACTCAAGGTAGTTAACAAAATATAAGACATAAAAAAATAACAAGATTGATAGATTTTTTGAGACCAATTGAACGCATTTGGTGTAGATAAAAATTATGAAAAGTAGACAAAAAAGAGAGAGTTAAGGTTTGGTAAGTTTAGTTTAGAATAAATAACAAGAAAGAAATTTAAAAAAAAAAAGACTTGTTGGGTTTTAGATGGAAGGAAGGGAGATACGTTAATTTAAACAATATTCAAATAAGGTTTGAGAAACTTGTTGTAAACAAGTGAAATAAACTCAAGTATTTAAACGCTAAAGTTAATTGAAATGACATTATTTACTCTTGGTTGAATATATTACATGTTGCGTATGTAATTATTTGTTTGCTTGAATATATATTGTTGTTGTGAATTAGCCTGAGTTTCCCGTTTGAGATTCAATACAAAAATTATTTACTATCTCCAGATTTTTTGAACAAACATACTTTTTACAAATGAAAATAGAGGAGATGGTAATAATAATTTACAGTATTGAATCTTGAATTGTCCGATTGGACAGTTTAAGAAGAGTAATAACTTTTTCATAGTTTATTATAACATATCAATTTTAATATACATTTCTTAAATTTCACGAAAATTTGTCGGTGTGTTTTGTATTGATCTTCGGGTGCATATTTGATTGTGATTTATAATCACTTTCATTTCGTGTAACCTGAAGACCAATGCGAAATGCTGGCAAAATTTCGTGAAATATGAGATATGTTGTTTAAAATTGATATGTTTACTAAACTAAAAAAAGTGAATCTTCTTGAATGGGATAGGGTCACACCTTGAATACAAACACGATCAAAGTGATCATTCAAGATTATTGAAATTGTGTAAACAATTTCAGTAAAGATGCGTACGGATAGAGGGTGGATTAATTTACCACGCATCAGCACTGAGTATGAGAGAGGGGTAGAAGAATTTATAGAGTTTGCGCAACGTAATGCGAGTACAAGTGGTGATAATGAAGTGAAGTTCAGATGTCCCTGTGTGAACTGTTTGAATGGGAGGAAGTTGAACGCAAGTGATATTAGGGAACATCTTATCTGTGATGGTTTCATACGAAGTTATACAACATGGATATGGCATGGTGAATTAATAGACTTTCCAACTGTCTCTCCAATTGAAAATGTTTATGATTCCACAATGGATATGGAAGATCAAGCAGAAGAAGACAACTTAGAGGACATGATCCGCGATGTTGGTGCAGAAGCTTTTGCCCAAGCACATGTGTATGAAACGATGTCCACTGATGCGGAGACTCCTTTGTATGCGGGTTCAACTAAGTTCACACGGTTGTCAACGGTGTTAAGGCTCATGAATTTAAAGGCGAGCAATGGATGGAGTGATAAGAGTTTTACAGAATTGTTATCGTTGTTGAATGAAATGCTGCCAGATGGAAATACGTTACCCAATCGTAATTATGATGCAAAAAAAATTCTTTGTCCGATGGGTATGGAATATAAACGGATACATGCATGTCCGAATGATTGCATATTATATAGGAATGAGAATGAAGTTTTGATAAAGTGTCCAAAGTGTGGGTTATCACGATACAAGTTAAAATACAACGGTGAAGATGGTGGTCACACAGAAAAGAATGGTTCTGCTTTGAAAGTAGTTTGGTACCTTCCACTAGTTGCCAGACTTTGTTAGCAAAATGATGAAGATGAAGTTTTGATGATGTCCAAATCAAGTCAAGAGAAATCAAGATTCAAGATGTTATGAAGACTTGTATTGCTATGGAAAGCTTTTGTAATAATTGTAGTTTAGTGTCTAGGACTTAGATTTTTAGTGGTTTTGATTCCATGTAATTTTATATTATATAATTAATGTCCAGAGTCAAAATCGCACTGTATTAATCGATTAAAACAAGTATTAATCGATTAAAACAGAGGCTGGCCCTGAAAACCCAAGCGCCACTAGAATAATCGATTAAAGTGTATAATAATCGATTAGCTAATCGATTAATCTTGAGAATAATCGATTAACACTGACCGTTGGGGTTTTCAGATTTGAAAAACTAGCCGTTGTACTCATTTTAATCGATTAATACTTATGTTAATCGATTAAATGCGTTAGATGGCCCGTTTTCGAAGAATGGAAGAGTATTTGGCTGAGTCTATAAATTGGCTCTCTGTTTATCTCAAAAAGAACTCTTCCCTTGTGCTCTAGTACTCAGAAATCATTGAGACTTGTGTGTTCTTGTTCGGCTTGTGAAACTCGTGTCTGTGGAGCTGGTGAAGTGCGGCTACGGTGACAGAGGAAATAGCCGGTTCATCCTTGGTGTGTCTAAGGAGGTGTTCGAAAGAGAATCATCCTTCGTGAAGTATTCGGAGGAGGTGTTCATCCTTTGTGAAGACTCAAAGGAGGTGTAGGTTCATCTCTTGTGGTATCAAGAGAGGTGGTTTCTAAACTTTTACAAATTGTGTTTCTTTGTGATTCTAATTTGTAATTGTTTTGTGTTAGTGAAAAAGGTTTATCTTGTTTGAGATAAGCGACTGGACGTAGGATTGGTAAGATCCGAACCAGGATAAAATCATCTGTGCAAATTTCTCTCAACCTTACTCTCTTTATTTGTCTTTATTATTTGCTTGGTAAGTTTAATTGAGTAGAAATTAAAAGGCACACGTTTGTATTAAAAACCCTCTTGGTTTGTTATTCCACGCTAACAATTCCGCTGCAGCGATTCTAACAATTGGCATCAGAGCTTGCTTTGATAGTCATTCAAATGGCAGGATCACATCAAACCTTTGCAGAGGGTGCATCAATCATTAGACCCCCACTATTCACAGGTGAGAACTATGCATTCTGGAAGGTAAGGATGCAAATATTTATTGAATCTATTGATTGTGAAATTTGGGATGTTATTGCGTCTGGCTCTTCTGTTCCTACTAACAATACACAGGAACCAAAGCCTCGTGGTCAATGGACCATTGAAGAAAAGAAAAGATTTCAGAATGACGTTAAAGCTCGGAATATTATTGCATCAGCATTGACTGTTGATGAGTTCTACAGGGTTTCTGTCTGCAAAACTGCTCAAGAAATGTGGGACGTGCTCAGAGTGTCACATGAAGGAACAGATGACGTAAAGAGGGCAAGAAAGAACTCCCTAATTCAAGAGTATGAAATGTTCCGGATGAAGCAAGGAGAAACAATTTCCGACGTTCAAAAACGCTTCACCAACATTGTCAATCATCTCATTGGACTAGGTAAGTCATTTGATACTGATGAATTAAACATTAAAATCTTGAAGTCTTTAGACAGGTCGTGGCAACCTAAGGTGACTGCAATCTCGGAGTCACAAAATCTCAACACAATGACTATGGCGGCATTATTTGGAAAGTTGAGAGAGCATGAACTTGACCTCGGAAGACTAGATGAAGAAGAAGCAAAAGCAAAAACTAAGAAAAAGAGTCTAGCCTTGAAATCTGAGGTGGAAAGGAGCAAGAGCAAAATGGAAGATGAAGATTCAGAAGATGAAGAAAATTTGAGACTCATGATAAAAAGGCTCAACAGGTTCATGAAATCAAAAGACAAAGGAAGATTAAAATTCGAAAAGAAAGAAAATCAAGGATCTTCCTCACAGTATAAATGTTATGGTTGCGGAGAAAGGGGGCACTTAAAAGCGGACTGCCCAAATCAAAAGAAGAATGAAGAAATAAAGAAAAAGAAAGCCTACATCGCATGGGACGATGACAACGAAACAATTTCCGATTTGAGCGAATCTGATGAAGAAGCAAACATCTGTTTAGTGGTGAACGACGACGCTGGAAGCCAAGTAAGTACATCTAGCGATTCTGATAATTATAGTCAAATTAGTGAAGATGAATTGCATGAAACTTATGCTGCTTTAATAGTAGAATCTGAAAAATTAGATAAAGCTCATAAGAAATTGAAAAAGGATTTCAAAAATTTAAAATTAAATTTTGAAAATATTTCTGAAGAAAATAAAAATTTGAAATCAGACTTTGAAAATATTCTTGAAGAAAATAAAAATTTAAAATTAAATTTTGAAAATATTTGTGAAGAAAATAAAGATTTGAAAAATAAAGTTTTATTTTTTAAAAAGGGTAAATTTACTAGTAGTGATGAATGTGCTTCTTGTGAAAATTTTAAGAAACTACTAGAACACACAACCTTAGGAGAATGTAGTAAAAATAACGAAAATAAGGTTGTTAAAAATAAGTATGTTCCTAAAATTAAAAATAAACATAATAATAGAACCCGTAGAACATGGGTAGAAAAAGGAACAACTTATAGGAACACAAACTTTGTATCATGCTTTTATTGTATGAAAAAGGGTCATACTTCAAATAAATGTAAAATTAAGCATTATGGTGTTCCAAGTGGTAGATATGTTTGGGTTGTAAAATGATTTCTTTTTTCTAAATCTAACCCAAAGGACCCATACAAGTAGTTGGGTACCTATTGTTTAATATTTAGAATTTCTTTAAAACAAAGAAAATTTTATTCCAAGGCCGATGAAACTATTTTTTTTGGATATCTTCTAATATACAAAGCATATATAGTTTTCAATCGGAAAAATTTTTATGTGTGCATGTTGTCTTTGATGAAATTGTAGACCTTGAGGCAAAACCTCTTGAGTCAGTTGAATTATATGCAGGCAATGATGAAAATTTGTAGAAGACAACAAATGAAGCAAAGAATGATGACAATCCTCAAAATGAAGATCTAAACAAAATGTGGAAACAACCTAGAGGATTATCATTACGAAGTTGGAGGCATATCTACAGGGGTAAACATTAGAAGAGATCTAGGAATTTTTTAGAAATATCTTAGGATTGTTTTTTTAAAAAAAAAAATTCCTATCTTATATAATTCAATATATGATTAAACAATGTTTTATAAGTTCTTTATCCTAAAAATATTTGCTTTATATATCCTTTTGTGCATGTTTGAATGAATCTTTAAATTTAAAATATTTTTAGCTCATATGCATACTTGCTTTTATTAAGGGGGAGTATTATCTTAGGAGGAGAACATCAAACACAACTTTTTAATTATGATCAAAAAGGGGGAGAAAATGTTTAAAGCTTATTTGCCTATTTGTGCTATTTGTGCTTATTCACCAATGCACTTTTTCTTCCGTAAGTTGTGTTTTATCCAGATTATTACTAAAAGCTTTAAATCAAAGGAGTTTTTTATCATCATCAAAAAGGGGGAGAATGTTAGCAAAATGATGAAGATGAAGTTTTGATGATGTCCAAATCAAGTCAAGAGAAATCAAGATTCAAGATGTTATGAAGACTTGTATTGCTATGGAAAGCTTTTGTAATAATTGTAGTTTAGTGTCTAGGACTTAGATTTTTAGTGGTTTTGATTCCATGTAATTTTATATTATATAATTAATGTCCAGAGTCAAAATCGCACTGTATTAATCGATTAAAACAAGTATTAATCGATTAAAACAGAGGCTGGCCCTGAAAACCCAAGCGCCACTAGAATAATCGATTAAAGTGTATAATAATCGATTAGCTAATCGATTAATCTTGAGAATAATCGATTAACACTGACCGTTGGGGTTTTCAGATTTGAAAAACTAGCCGTTGTACTCATTTTAATCGATTAATACTTATGTTAATCGATTAAATGCGTTAGATGGCCCGTTTTCGAAGAATGGAAGAGTATTTGGCTGAGTCTATAAATTGGCTCTCTGTTTATCTCAAAAAGAACTCTTCCCTTGTGCTCTAGTACTCAGAAATCATTGAGACTTGTGTGTTCTTGTTCGGCTTGTGAAACTCGTGTCTGTGGAGCTGGTGAAGTGCGGCTACGGTGACAGAGGAAATAGCCGGTTCATCCTTGGTGTGTCTAAGGAGGTGTTCGGAAGAGAATCATCCTTCGTGAAGTATTCGGAGGAGGTGTTCATCCTTTGTGAAGACTCAAAGGAGGTGTAGGTTCATCTCTTGTGGTATCAAGAGAGGTGGTTTCTAAACTTTTACAAATTGTGTTTCTTTGTGATTCTAATTTGTAATTGTTTTGTGTTAGTGAAAAAGGTTTATCTTGTTTGAGATAAGCGACTGGACGTAGGATTGGTAAGATCCGAACCAGGATAAAATCATCTGTGCAAATTTCTCTCAACCTTACTCTCTTTATTTGTCTTTATTATTTGCTTGGTAAGTTTAATTGAGTAGAAATTAAAAGGCACACGTTTGTATTAAAAACCCTCTTGGTTTGTTATTCCACGCTAACAATTCCGCTGCAGCGATTCTAACAGACTTAAGCGTTTGTTCGCGAATCCCAAAGACGCTAAAAACCTAAGATGGCATGCAGATGAAAGAACAACTGATGGGCTGCTTCGTCATCCAGCTGATTCAAAGCAATGGAAAATTATTGATCAAGAATTCCCCCAATTTGGTGAAGAATGTAGAAATCTTAGGTTTGGCTTAGCTACTGATGGAATGAATCCATTTGGTAATTTAAGTACCAATCACAGTTGTTGGCCCATTATACTGATAATTTACAACTTATCTCCTGGATTGTGCATGAAAAGAAAGTACATGATGTTGTCAATGTTGATATCTGGTCCAAAGCAGCCTGGAAATGACATCGATGTTTATCTAAGGCCACTAGTTGAAGACTTGAAGTTGTTGTGGGTTGATGGGGTTGAAATATTTGATGCCTTTGTTTCAGAAACTTTCATGATGCATGCCATGTTATTTTGCACCATTAATGACTTCCCAGCTTACGGTAATTTGTCGGGGTACAGTGTGAAGGGTCATAAAGCATGTCCTATATGTGAAGAAAACACTGCAGCTCAATAATTAAAACACGGAAGGAAGACAGTGTATATGCGTCATCGACGATTTTTACAATCTAATCATCCGTATCGAAGGTTAAAGAAAGCATTCAATGGAGAACAAGAGAAAGACAATGCACCCAATCCACTTACTGGACTTGAAGTTGCTGAGAAAGTTAATACAGTACATCATATATTTGGGAAAACGTCGAAGAAGTCTTCTGTAACGACCCCTTGGAAGAAGAAATCAATATTCTTCGATCTTCCATATTGGTCAAAATTAGATGTTAGACATTGCATAGATGTCATGCATGTTGAGAAAAATGTCTGTGATAGCTTGATTGGTACACTACTAAACATCCAGGGAAAAACAAAAGATGGAGTGAATGCGCGTTTGGATTTGGTTGACATGAAGATCCGAGAAGAGTTGGCACCAAGAGAGATTGGTAAACGTACTTATTTGCCCCCTGCATGTTACACAATGTCCAAACAAGAGAAGATAAGTTTTTGTCTTTGTTTAAAGAGTATCAAGGTACCACAAGGATACTTTTCAAATTTCAAGAGCTTAGTGTCAATGCAGGACTTAAAGCTTGTTGGACTGAAGTCTCACGATTGCCACGTCTTAATGCAACAGTTGTTACCAGTGGCAATTCATGGAATTTTGCCCAAAAAAGTTAGGCTGACCATAACTCGATTGTGCTCATTTTTCTCGTCAATTTGTAGTAAAGTCATCGATCCTACAAAGTTAGATGAACTTCAAAGCGAAATTATCATCATCTTGTGTCAACTAGAAATGTTTTTCCCTCCATCCTTTTTTGACATCATGGTGCATTTACTTGTTCATTTGGTCAGAGAAATAAAGTTGTGTGGAAGAGTATACTTAAGATGGATGTACTCTATTGAGCGTTATATGAAGATTTTGAAAGGGTACGTCAAAAATCAATATCGTCCAAAAGGTTCGATGATTGAAAGATATATTGCTGAAGAAAGTATTGAGTTTTGCTCTAAGTATATGACTAAAGCAAATCCGATAGGAGTCCCTCGGACATCATGGTTGAGTAGATATTCTACAAGTAAAAGCATCCGAGGTGTGAATGTGGTGACGAAAAGTCGTGAAGAATTGATGCAAGCACATCTGTACATATTAAACAACACAGATGAAGTGATACCATTTTTGGAAGCACACAAAGCCGTTGTAAGGGACAACTATCCACGACAATAAGAGAAATGGCAGTTGATGGAGCATAACAGAACATTCTTGTCCTGGTTCAAATCTGAAGTTTCGAAAGAATCACGGTCCTCTGAGACTTTGTTGTGGTTAGCAAATGGCTTGAAGTTTGATGTTGTATGTCGTACAGGCTACGAAATTAATAATTGCACATTCTATACAAAGACTTTGGATGATAAAAGCACAGTACAAAATAGTGGCGTCAGTCTAGAAGCTGAGTCGCTACAGTTTTCCACATCCAAAGATCAAAATCCTATAGTTGGATCCATGAGATACTATGGTAGAATTGAAGAGATATTTGAAGTTGATTACACTAAGTTTTCTGTTGCACTCTTCAAATGTAAGTGGGTAGACAAAAAGAGTGGTGTCAAAATAGATGAATCTGGTATGACACTTGTTGATTTTCGAAAGGTTGGTTATAGAGACGAACCGTTCATCATGGCATATCAAGCAAGTCAGGTTTTTTATGTCAAAGATCATGCGTCTGACCATTGGTATGTTGCTCTCCAAGGAAAAAGGCAAATTGAAGATAAAGAAGAGAATATAAGTAATCTTCATATCGCTGACAGCCATCCATTTAAAACGACAATAAATTTGGATGACGACCCTCTAATTGATGATATACAAGTATTACGAGAAGATCACAATGAGGGAATATATATATGACCAATCCATATGATTATGTATGAATTTCATGTTTGTGTAAATATTTATGGCTTTTGTTAAATAATATATGTTATTTTATAAGTGCTTTATTTATATTTCATCTTATTTATTGTGACAGATATATGGCTGAGTCACCTTATTCGTCAGGCGATGAAGTCCCCACCACTTCTAGACGGACGAGAGGAGCAACGAGGTTACGACAGCTTATACTAAGAAGAAATGCAGGTGAGAGGACACCTGTCATTATTGACGTGGTCACTGGAGTTGCATCTAGCCCAAATGCAGATGTATTTAGGTCTTACCTTGGAGTATTGGCACGTGATTGTATCTCTATACTTACTCCATCCTTTGACCATGTTTCTGAGGCTGATCGGAATCTCATCTGGCAAGATCTATTCGTAAGTTAAGCAATATTGCTCCATCTTCTATATTCATTATATTGATAAATCTGTATTGATATAAGGTTATTACTTTCTCTGTTGCAGATAACATTTGATATGCCAAACATCGGAGCTTAAGGAATAAGTGTTTATCTACAATTGCAGAAAGATTTCGAGGGTTTAAGACAAAATTGACGTCTAGATATATATTTGGACCAAAAAGTAATGAAAATCCATGTTCCAAATATTCAGCAATTGACGAAGCAACATGGCGTCAGTTTGTAGAGCTTCGTTCATCCGAGGCGTGGCAGGTAAGTATAGTAAAATCATTCAATTCATCATTCATAATTCTATACTATGACAATTGTTTCATATTGTCATAGGAAAAAAGGTCAAAAGCACAAGGAATAGGCGCTCAGAATAAAAATCCACACCTACTGTCTCGTGGTGGATATAGGAAGCTTGAAGAAAAAATAATGAAGCAGAAGTCAGATAGCAAACTTCCACTTTCTGAGGGTGGTGACCCTCCTCCACCTCCTTCACCACCATCTCGGCACGAGAAGTGGAAGTTAGCCCGTATAAGACCATCGGGCTCCTACACTTCCGAGTCTGCCAGAGAAATATCTGAAAGAATTGTAAGATGTCATTCCTTATATTTTTACATTAATTTTGTTATATATATTACATAGATTTTTCTAATGATTTTGAACTTTTGCTATGTGACAGGACTCCTTGGTTGAGCAGAGCTCCCAAGGTCAATTCACACAAGAAGGTCGTCAAGATATTCTTGCCACAGTTATTGGACGACCTGAGCACCCAGGACGGGTGCGTGGTGCTGGGACTGGCATAGGCATACGACAGTTTTTTGGGTCTTCCTCGCGTCCATATTCATACGAAAAGATGAAGGAGGAAATAAGAAAAGAGATGACGCAGGAGATCACAAAGAAGGTTCGAGCAGAGTTGTATGATGAAGTTGCTGAAATGGTTGCGCGCCAGTTCCAGCAGCATTATGAGGATTATGGCAATCGTCCTCCGCCATCTCCTGTAGCGGAACATGTTGTGCCCCCTACAGGTAAACTTATTTATTTTTGGTAACTAATTTACTTTTTGCATAACCTAACATTTAATTTGACAGGTAGAAGTGGTAAAGGAAGTTGTTCAGCTTCCGGTGCCCCAGGGGACGACATGGATGAAACTCGTCCATGTCAGTTATATATTCTTTCTGATACTGGGACCGTGCTAGTGGCTCGTGGTACAGTTTATGAGACAGCCACTGTAGTGCATGGTGTACAACTTTCAGAAGATGAGGTCAAGGTCACGGTGGATGAAGTTGTCATAGCGGATGCCGTTCTTCCTGTGCCTACAGATGAGTTCTTCACTGTGGAAGAAGCATTTAAGTCCTTTGTCGCCTGGCCTAGACATTTGGTTGGTGATGTATCTAATCCCCCGGTAAACACTCGTACTATATACTTCTCAATTTTAATATTTACTTCTAATTGACGTTATAACATAACCATTTTTGCATTTAACAGCAGATAGGTAAAGAGGGAAGTCCTCCACCGAAGAAGATTCATTTATCTGAGGATGACCCTCTTGGTGCGTTAGACGAGCTTGCTAAAATCATTTCAGATGTGCCGATGAATGTACACTGGGATTCTACTACATTTGGAAGAGAAGCTCAGATCCCATTGTACTTGCATCATCAAGATGTTAGGGAGCTTGCGTCGGGTATAGAAGAAATTAATATTACACTCATTCAGCTGTGGATGATGTAAGTTTATGAAAACTTTTTTATACAATTCTATTTTATCAACTTACTTATATCATATTATTTCTTCATTTTAGGTATATGTTTGATGTTAGTAACAAGAAGGGGTTCAACGATGTATATGGGTTCATTGACCCCTCTATGACTCATGAAAGAAATAAATTTGATGATATCCAGACATACATCACCACCTGCTTTGGAATGGGGAAGGAGATATATTTTCTCCCTTATATACATGGGTAAGTGAAGTTTTTTAACTTCAACACATTCATTTATTAATTTTGATATATGATTCATAAGTTATTACCAATTTCAGGTGTCATTGGCAGCTACTTGTGATCTCCATACCGGAGAACACTGCTGTCTGGTTTTGTTCATTGCAGAAGTCTCCTCCCAGCCCTCTTAGACATGTAGTAGATTGGTAAGAATCTCAATGTTTCGACTTTTTTTTATATAAATGTATGCTAAAGGAATTGCTTTTAATAGTTCCCTTGCAACACATATGATGTTATCTGGCAGATCTACTGCTACAGCTAAAAAGCTTGCATGGGTTGCCCTTAAGGTTTGGTATTTTAGTCCATACTTTGTTACATTTGGTTCCATTCAATTGATGTTACTTAACATTTTATAATTATGATGATATATTGTAGTGTAATATACAAACGGGGTCATATGAATGTGGTTACTACGTCATGTTTTGGATGATGACCATTATTCGTGCACATTACACCAGTGGATGGGAAACGGTATTATTTAGGTTTCAATTTTATTTTCCCTATAGTTTAGATTTCAAATACACTAAGTTAAATCATTGTATTTTATGCAGAGATTCAATAGGACTGCTCCAATTCCAGAGAAGTCACTTCAACTTGTGAGGAAAGCACTGGCTAAATATGTAATTCATTTATATAATAGTATATACTAGATATTAGGATATACTAATTTCTAAGTTTATGTTTCTAAGTTGTTTGATGTTTTTCTACATTATTATTAGTTTAACATTGTACATTCAGTTTGATTTATGCTTCAAACTTGATTTATGATTATAATTTGATTGATTTATGCTTATAAGAAGTTGATTTATGATTCAATTGAATGTATTTATGTTTTATTATAATTTTCATTCAAAATATACGTTTTTGGATTATTCTCGACTGTTCTGGCTGTAAATATATATGCAGGTCTGTTTCTGTTGTTGGGAATGTTGCAGAAACAGACCTCATTTTAAAAAAAAAAAAAGGATATATGCCTCGGTTAGTGTCAAAACCGAGGTAGAAAAGCAACATACGGCCTCGGTTTTGACCACAACAGAGGCCGAAAGTACTGCGTAAAAAAAAAGACCTCTACTGCCTCGGTTGAGACTACAACCGAGGCAGTAGGGTGGAACATACGTCCTCGGTTCCCCTAACCCGAGGCATATAGTCCTTCGAAAAAAAAAAAGAAAAAAATCCAAAAGCTTTACTGCCTCGGTTGTGGATGAACCGATGTCCAATCGCCTCCCTTTATGCCTCGGTTCAAGTCGAGACCAAAAGTAGTACACTTTTTGCCTCGCCTGCATATGCCTCGGTTCGAGAACCGGTGTCTATAATGAAAAACAACCGCTGTCGTTTCTCTTGCCTGTACTAGTGATTAACAGGTTGAACCACCAGAAACATTCCTATAATTCACAAATCAAGATGATTATTTTTATGTCTACCTCTAATAAAATGTCGAAATAACATTATCTTGGAAAAAATATTAAAAAAACAATTCTTTTATTTACCCACAACCATTTAGTCTACATGTTTCAACGGATCTAGTAATAAGACGATATTATTGAAAGAGAAAGAAAAAATATATGATCGGGTCACATATATTATAACTCTGTTTAATTAGAATATGGACATACATGTCTAATGTGTACTTAAAATCGTCTAATCAATGAATAGAATGGCTCTTATAATTTTTTTGTTATACTCGTTTAATTAGTATATAAAAATACTCATATAATGTTTATTGCTGGACTCGTCTAATGTTATTCGCTACACTTATCTAATTAGTGTATCAACAGACTCATCCAATATGTTGAAAGATTCATCTAATCACTGAATTAACAAACTTGCACAATGTGTATTAATAGACTAGTCTAATTTGTGTGTCTAAAAAATTGTCTGATGTATATTGCTAGTGTTGTCTAATAAATAAATGAATGACTTGTCTAATCTGTATTGCTATACTCGTTTCATCAATACATCAACATATTTGTCTATTGTTTCTTATGCTTTCTCTTCTAAACAATGTATTCCTAGAAATGTCTAGTAATTTTTGTTATATTTCTCTAATTAACGTATGAAATAACTTGTGTAATAATTTTTGTTATATTTGTTTAATTAACATATGAAATGACTTGTATAATATATTTTTTTATATCCTTTTACTTAGTGTATGTTAGTTTCATCTAATGTTTATGTTAGACTCGTATAATGTTTTTACTATATTCATCGAATCAATGTATAGAAAGATTCATCTTATGTTAATTTGGGTTAAACTAATATTAATTTATATATGTTATGCGTTTTCGTAAAAAGAAGTAGAAATCATGGATTATTTTTAATTTAGGAGTACAAATTTAAATATAACAAATCTCTTTATTTACAATTTCTTTTTCTCTCAATTTTTTTGTATAAAACTTCTTAAATACATTTTTTCCATCAACAAGCATCTCCTTCATTCACTACAAGTTTTTTCACTATTTTGTTTTTTTAACGTGTTTTATTTTTGTTGACGAAGAAGGTGTTTTACAAGAAAACTTTCTTTGAAAATTATTATCATGGTCGTGAATGACATCGCAAATTGAATTGATATTAAAAATAGAATTCAATTTGTATCATCAAAGTGGTACTAAATTAAAATAAATTTTAAAATAAAACGCATTAGTGTAGGTTCCAAATATTAATTAACATAAGTTTCAAATACCTTCAGGAAATTAGTTATTGTGAAGAGTGTGAAGCTCACACTTGTTAATCTTGATAGCCACTACTCGTTTTATCTGAAAATTAATGAAGGCAACACATGAAAAAAAAACAAATGAAATAAAATTGATAAAGTGAAGATTATTTTTGAAAATTTAAAAGATAATAATAACTAGAATTTAGACGTAGATATTTAATTTTTTTAACTTCAATCTATATTGAATTTTTCTAAAAATAATCAATTATATGCCATAGAAATGATTTGATATATCATTAAATCAAATTACATAAAGAATATATAACTAAAAGTATGATAAGAGAAAAACTAACTTGAAGATCAAAGAGAAGTAATGAGATATTAAGTTACTTAAATTGTTGAGAGATACTCAAAATTGTTTCCAAAGAAACAAAAAAATTTCAAATAAAAAAAAGTTAAGAATTAGGGAAAATAAATAATGTGAAATTACAAAAGATAACTACAAGAGGTCAATAGAATATTGAAATTAATATAATTATAGATATATTTCACATTTCAATAGAGAAAAAGTGACTTGAAGATTTACGAATACTTGTAACATACAAAATATGTTAAAATATTGAAAAATAATAAAATTCGTCAATTGTTCGTTGTTTGGGCCTGTATACAATATGGTGTACACGATTAAATGACCTGTCAATCGATGGGATATGGCCGATCGAGCCAAACAGCCGTTAAAGGTAGTTAAAGACTAATGAATAGCGTAACGGTCATTAATGGACGATTAGCAGGTACATTAACCGTCAATAATGATCAATTAATAGATTTGATTATCATAAACTCTATAAATATAGGTTTGATATGGAGGTAAAGATACTTTTGGGCATAATTCAATTCACTAAGACTTTCTTGAGAAACATATGTGACTTGACTTTAGCGTCAGAGTGTCTTCTGCAGGTCAAACACCGATCGAATACGGAGCAAGCGATCCCTACCTAACCAAAACATCTGCTGAGGATTGCATTTAAGGAAAGAATATTTCTCCAAAATTGAATTACTATGAAGATCATATTCTCACTTTTCATGATTATACTTCTTTCTATTGGAATTGGTACGTATAGGGCTTTTTTTCTCATCTGTTTCTCTTAATATCTGACCTAATCTCATAACATAAACATAATATATCATGAAAAGGATAACTGTGTTCTTCAAAACTTACTTTTTGGTTGTTGCAGAAAATGAGGGGCCAATGATAGTGGTAGAGGGAAAGATCTGTGATGTAAAGTTGTATGACTTCTGTGATCAGAGCTGTTTCAGGGATTGTCCAAAGATTTATGGGCCAAAAGCAGCTAGTATTTGTAATTTTAATCCTGAAGAGTGCATATGTCGTAGACAGTGTTAAGTGATTACTACAAAAGGCATGCTGGATTCAAATAATTAAAATAGTTATTTTGTTTATCATCTTTTACTTTCTTTTTCCGAAAACAACTCTATATTTCAAGTAGTTAATGGATGATAGTACAAATATTTAAACCTACATCACTAAAAACAATGTGCTAATTTTTTTGGTTCAAATTGTACTTCCTGACAATAACAAATTTTATATTTAGCAAATAAAATAATTGACAGAAATATAGCTATCAAAATATGTTTTTAATGATTATTGAATAATCCTGATATTTTTTTTTAAAATAAAAATAAACAGGAATTGACAGTTAAAGTTATTAGTTATAACAATATACATTGGGTAGTTGCATTCCAAAGTTTTTTAAATATATGCTTTATTAAGAGGTTGAACTACCACAAATATTCATATAATTCACAAATTGTTTTTATGTCTAAGTGTAATAAAATGTCGAAATAACATTATCTTGGAAAAAATATTAAAAAAAAATTCTTTTATTAATCCACAACCATTCAGTCTATATGTTTCAACGGATCTCGTAATAAGACGAGATTATTGAAAGAGGAAGAAAAAATATATGATCCGGTCACATATATTATAACTCTGTTTAATTAGAATATGGACATAAATGTCTAATGTGTATTTAAAATCATCTAATCAATGAATAGAATGACTCTTATAATTTTTCTAATGTTTATTGTCGGACTTGTCTAATGTTGTGCGCTACAATCATTTAATCAGTGTATGAACAGACTCATCTAATGCGTTGCAAGATTCATCTAATAAGTGAATTAAGAAACTTGCTCAATGTGTATTAATAGACTCGTTTAATTTGTGTGTCGAAAAAACTGTCTGATGTATTACTCGTCTAATCTGTATTGTTATACTCTATCAATACATCAACATACTTGTCTAATGTTTCTTATGCTTTCTCATCTAATCAATGTATTCCTAGAGATGTCTAGTAATTTTTGTTATATTTCTCTAATTAACGTATGAAATAATTTGTGTAATAATTTTTGTTATATTTGTTTAATTAACATATGAAATGACTTGTTTAATATATTTTTTATATCCTTTTCATTAGTGTATGTATAGTTTCAACTATTGTTTGTTAGACTCGTATAATGTTTTTGCTATATTTAAATATAAGAAATCTCTTTATTTACAATTTTTTTTCTCTCAATTTTTTTTGTATAAAACTCCTTACTTACATATCTTCGATCAACAAGCATCTCCTCCATTCACTACAAGTTTTTTCACTGTTTGGTTTTTTTAAAGTGTTTTATTTTTGTTAAAGAAGAAGGTGTTTTACAAGAAAACTTTCTTTGAAAATTATTATCATGGTCGTGAATGACATCGCAAATTGAATTAATATTAAAAATAAAATTCAATTTGCATATCAAAGTGGTACTATATTAAATAAATTTTAAAATAAAACGCATTAGTGTAGGTTCCAAATATTAAATAAGATAGGTTCCAAATACCTTCAGGAAATTAGTTATTGTGAAGGGTGTGAAGCTCACAGTTGTTAATCTTGATAGCGGGTACTCGTTTTATCTGAAAATTAATGATGGCAACACATGAAAAAAAACAAATGAAATAAAATTGATAAAGTGAACATTATTTTTTAAAATTTAAAAGGTAATAATAAGTAGAATTTAAACGTAGATTTTTAATTTTTGAACTTCAATCTATATTGAATGTTTCTAAAACTAATCAATTATATGCCATAGAAATGATTTGATATATCATTAAATCAAATTACATAAAGAATATATAATTAAAAGTATGATTTGAGAAAAACTAACTTGAATATCAAAGAAAAGTAATGAGGTATTAAGTTAGTTAAATTGTTGAGAGATACTCAAAATTGTTTCAAAAGAAAAAAAAATTCAAATAAAAGAAAAGTTAAGAATTAGGGAAAATAAATAATGTGAAATTATAAAATATAACTACAAGACATCAATAGAATATTAAAATTAATATAATTATAAATATATTTCACATTTCACTAAAATAAAATATCCCATTGCTAACTTCAACTAACGAAATGCAAAAAAGAAAAATCCAAATAAAGGTAGGTTTAGAGAAAAAGTGACTTGAAGATTTATGAATACTTGTTACATACGAAATATGTCAAAATATTGAAAACTAATAAAATTCGTAATTTGGTCGAGGTTTGGGGCCTTGATAATGGTTTAAATAACCGTTATCTGTGATGTAATTTTAATACTAAAAGTAACCTTTTCACTTAGAAACTTGCTTGAAATCATGATTTCCAATTAAGTTGTGTGAATACGAGAGTTGAGGTTGAATTTGATGATTTTATGACTAATTCCCTTTGAAAGAAAATGAGTTAATACAAGAAGCAAAGATGAAGTGCTAAGGAGATAGAGCTCAGAAAGGCTTGGAAAAGCACCAGAAGGGGGAACTGCACGAAGCTTGGGCACCCTGCATGGAGGCTTAAGCGTAGAAAATCGACGTCCGCCACCTGGGCGCTCTCTTAGGCCGCCTGAGCATCGGACCCCGAAGCCTGGGCGTCCAATTGAAGGCTCAAGCCCTACATAAGGTGTGTTCACTGCCCGAGCATCCTTAGTGGGGCGCCTGAGCGTCGTGTTTCGCATGTCAGGCCCAATTTTTGCTCTGTTTCGACCCTTTTGGACCGGGCCCTGTTTCTACTCTATTTAAAGGATTCAGGCGCTCTAGGTTTTGTATCTCTGGCTGGAGCAACACAACAGCACACTCTTCTACTCTTTGAAGGCAGATTTGGAGGCAGGAGCTTCCTCTTCTAGCTTTAGGGTTTTACTATCTCATGCTTTTCTATTATTAATCTAGTTTCTCCATGTCTATGAGGAACTAAACTCTATTTTTTGTTGGGGAATGATGTAACCTTGTGAACTCTCATGTATTTGAATTGATTCTTAATTTATATGCTTTTTCATTAATTGTTAGGGAATTCATCTGTTTCAATGCTTGCTCTACTTAACTCATTTAGTAGCATGATTTATGAATTGCATGAGTGTTGGGAGGTTACTTACAACTTAGGTTCTTGCTTCTCCCAAGGGTAATATTTCTCAAGGATGAGGGTATGAGTACTTGGTCGTCTTAAGCTCTTGCTCATCAGACTTAATTTTCTTAGAAAGCTAGGATTTGCACGAACTAGGAATTAAGGTAGGCTTATTGTGCCGAGGGGTCGGTGTCAACACCCAATTTCGTCCGGATAAATATAATTCATCACAAAAATAAATAAAAAAAAACATAAAAAAAAAAAAACTAAAATGAAAAATACTATTTATTTTACTTTTTACACCCCCAAATTTTCTTTTAAACACTTAATCCAATGGCCCAAAATAATCTTACTTTTTTACTTCCTCACCACCCTTTTCTCTTATCACACCCCACTCTCCACATCACCATCCACATCACCCTCCACATCTCATTCCACATCATCTATCTTTTTCATTTACTTTTTCCACATCATTTCCATATTAATTTTATATATCAACTTTTCTAATTTTTCCACTTACATTTTTTAATTATATCTTCTCCATCAACATTTTTTATTATCCATTTTTTCTCCACCTTATTTCTCCACCAACTTTTTATATTATTTCTTTCACTTAATTTCCACACCTAATTTCTCCACCAACTTTTTATATTATTTCTTTTCTCTTATTTTCCACATTAACTTTTACTATTTACTATATTTTATTTCACCTACTTTCTCCACCAACTTTTTATATTATTTCTTTCACTTAATTTCCACACCTAATTTCTCCACCAACTTTTTATATTATATCTTTCACTTAATTTCCACACCTAATTTCTCCACCAACTTTTTATATTATTTCTTTCACTTATTTTCCACATTAACTTTTACTATTCACTATATTTTATTTCACCTAATTTCTCCACCAACTTTTTATATTATTTCTTTCACTTATTTTCCACATTAACTTTTTCTATTAATCTTTTTTTAATTATATTTTATTTCATCTAAATTTTCCACCAACTTATTATATTATTTTTATTCATCAACTTTCTTCATCCTTAACTCTATAAATACCTACATTCTCTTCACTTCACACACACACACAATTACATAATATCCATCTCTTCTCTCTCAAAATCTCTTCATTTCATCCCAAAACTCTACTGCATTTTTCTCTCACATTTTACTATTTCCTAATCTCTCTATACATAATAAATCCCTTACCACATTTCTACTATAAAGCTATCTTCTTCATCTTCCATCTATCTTTCTCACAAGTTATTACAAGTAAGGTTTTATTTCATCACACAAATCTTCAACAAGGTACACATTTTCTCTTCATTCTATTTATGCATTTTGATCATTTTTTTTAGTTTACAAATTTATCTTATTTTCTATCACAATTTTTCTTTATGCTTTTCACATTTTTATGTCATATATATATTCAACTCATCTATCCTTCTTAATAAAAAATATAAAACTTTAAAAAACATGTAATAATATAAATATCGGTATGAGTACTTGTGCGATCGTACGCATCAGCCTAGTACTCATTACCCAAAATATAAAATAAACAAAAAAAGTCGTATGAGTACTTGTACGATCGTACGCATCAGCCTAGTGCTCATTACGCAAAAATCTAAATATTTTATAAAAAATACCAAAAATATTTTAAAGGTTAAGCACATGTGTGATCGCACGCATCGTCCTTGTGCTGAAAACATTTTCTATCTTTTCATAAAAATACCAAAAAAAATATAAAATCTCCAAAACCCCAAAACAACAACACTTTTAAACAACAAACAATCTTGCTGGCCAGAACTACGTGATCCTTGATTCTCCATCAAAAGTGGAGATACGTAGGAGCAAGGCTAGTCCTTGTCAGGTTCACTTTCCCAAAAATCCAAATTTATCTTTAATCATTTTCCAAACAAATTTTCTAAACAATTTCTCAAACCAAATTTTCAAGCAGTTTCTAAAAGAACTACGGAACCCTGATTTCTCATTCTTAATGAGAATACGTAGGAGCAAGGTCAATCCTTGTCGGGCCCAAAAAACTAAAAAATATTTTGTTTCTTTAGAATTTTATTTTTAGGGGAAAGTTAAACATTTTGAAAACCACATCATATTCGCATATTTAGTTAAAGGTACTGCCTTAGGGCAGGCGTTGTAGGGTGCTAATACCTTCCCTACACGTAACCGACTCCCGAACCAAGAATCTCAGTTTCGCAGACCATGCTTTATCATTTTATGGTTTTTTCCGTAGTTTTCCAGAATAAACTATGGTGGCGACTCCAAATCTCTTTTTCAAAATCGTTTCATTTTATTTTTCCATGGATAGTCGTCCCGTCGCGATTCCGGTTGCGACAGATGGCGACTCCGCTGGGGAAGCTAGAGAGTCAGGCCATTTAATTAGATATGCGAATTCGATGTGGTTTTTCTTTGTGTTTTTTTCCTTTTCCTTATCTATGATTGATATTTGAAATAATTGCATGTGAGTTTCTTGTACTTGTTCTTTATGTTTGAAATAATTGTTCCTTACCTATGTTTGATATGTCTACTTATTTGTGTTTATTTTTTTTGCAATTGTTGTTTTACATTATAATCTCCCTCTACACATTATGCATATCATGAGCGGGGCCCTATACCCGGGTCTGAGCGCAACTTAGAATTAGAGGGGTTGTGTAGCGGTGTCACTCTGGGATGTACTTCCTGTTTGGCTATCGTGAGAACTCCACCCAGAGTCTGTTCTCTTCATTTGTGTCTCCACATCTAGTTGATTACTCTGACTGTTGTGGAGAGACATTGAAAAGAGCCATAGCTCTGGTGGCCTTCATTTAAGTAATAGGGAGCTATCCTTGTGAATGCATATCTTTGGCCTTAGAACTTTAAGTTATTCAACCTTTGATACGGCACAAAAGAGAGATTACATTGTTTCAGTTTGTCTGTCATTTCCTATTTTATAAAAAAATAAAAAAATAAAAAATGTACATGTTCTAATTCATATGTATTTGTTTCGCATTTATCTTGTTATCGAGTTCATGGAATAATTCAAAAAAATAAAATAAAATAAAATAAAATTTTCAAATAAAAATGCTTTTGAAGCAAAATAAAGATTTTTGGTCCAATCGTTCAATTCAATTTTATCATTAATTTGAAATGTTCATCCGGCTTTCATGATATGAAACTGTTCAAGATCATCATTTGTCCATGATCCCCATCGCCCATTTTAGTTCGTAAAAGTAAAATCGTCATACAAGGGGCATTTCTTAGGTTCACCAGTTCAACCTTGTCTAACCCGGTGTGAAGCCCAAATCATGATCCATTATGAGTTTAAACCTTGTCTGTCTTAACCCAAGTCGTGTCGAGCCTGGCCCATCACTCGTGTCTAGGTATGAACCTTGTCCACATTGTGTTTGTCATCAACATCGTGTTCTAACCGAGTCATGTCCAACCTTAAACCTTCATTCATTAACATGTCTCGTTATTGGTTATCAACCTCTCTGTGTTTAAACCCGAATGCGTCTTCCGTTTACAAGTGTCATTCATTTTCATGGTCGTTAAACCCATTCCGGTCATATCAAACGTCTGTTTAAAGACGTCAATATTTTGATAATGGGGGCATTGTTCGTGTCTTTGCCTTAATGTGGATTCATATTGATTAAGTCTCTCGGCGCATAAACTTTTCCATATTAGGGGCAAATTCGTGTTTATGTCTGTTTACCTCAAAAAAAAAAAATATGTTGAAGCATTTTTAAAATCTTGAACAATTTTATACATGATTATTCAGATGTTGTTTCAAATTCAATGATAAATTAATTGTTTTTCTTTCGGACCAAGTAACAGCAGAGAAAAATTTTGAGAAGAGTTCCATGAACCCAGATTGCATAATATGTGTAAATTAATTTGTGAACATGTACATGAAAAAAAAATATAATAAAAATACATTCAATTTTGCAGTGTCCTAATTATTACAAATAAAGGCCTTCAGGTGGCCAAAACAGAAAAACAAAAATTACAAAAAAATTAAAAAAAAATTACAAAGCGTTTGGAGATCTCTTAGGTTATTGTCTTTTGCCAACATTCTCGAGTTCGGTAGAATGACAATCTGCACAAAAAGGGGTTAGATCTCAAACAACAAAAATATAACAAAAAACACATAATAATAAAGGAAACATTAAAAATACATATTACGGAATTCGTTCAAGTTCGACCTCCATTAAAGACAAAAAAAGGAAAGAAAATAGATAAACAAAGAAAAAAAATTAATTAAGTGTCCATGTTACAGTCCTTATTCAAATTCTGGCCACACTCGGCCAACAAAAACAAACAAACAAAAAAAATTCAATGAAAAAAAAATTCTCGAGCTGGTTGTGGTAGTCTAAGGGAGAGCTCTGTTGAGGGAGCTCTGGTACGAAAAGTCACGAGCAGAGGCGGAGGAATCTCTGTTTCTCCATCGATTATGATGGGAATGGGGAAGAGGTCCAGAAGCCTCGGAGTCCTCATGATTACCCAACCGGTTTCTCCAAAAAAAATAAAAAATAAAAAAAATAATAAAAAAGGAAATAATTGTGTCAAAAGAAGGGAGAGAGAGAGAAAATTAAAAAGACAAGGATGAAGTTAGGGTTTTACCATACATGTACTGGGGCAGTAGAGAAAAGATGGTGCCGGTGGGGTCCAATTCTCCTTGCCAACGTCTTACTCTATTCCCATGGTTGTTAAACCAGCACTGGACATTGTACTCCCCCGCTTCTCCGAATGCCCTGAGTCGAGCAGCGATCTCAAAAATCTGAGCTCGACTTGGGTGAGAGACTCCGTAATTATAAATGTTTGTCATTATCCTGATTTGGTCGTCTGTCGGACGCCACCTTGGGCAAGTCTGTCTCTCCATCTCCATTCCCTTCTCATTCATTTCTCTTCTATAATTTGTCTAAATAAATAATAAAATAAAAACAAAAACAAAAAAAAACATAAATTTAACAACATTAAAAATAAAGATGTGCAAGGGTCGATCACTGGTGATCGTTAGGGTTACAGTCCAACTAAAAAAAAACATAAAAAAAAAAACATAACAAACATAGAAAATAAAAGATGTGCAGAGTTCGACCATTGGTGATCGTTAGGATTACAGTCCAGAGAAAAAAATAAAACAACAAAAACAAAAAAATAAATAAGGTACATAAGGGGCAAATTTCAGTCTCTTGAAGGAGACTACTCGTCAGCCGAGGGCAGTCGCAGCTTGAGTTCAACAGAAGGAGGTCTCAGCTGGAACCGAAAGGGGGTCGGGACCTCAACTTTTACAGGAACTGGAGGAATAGGGAAGAGATCAAGCGTCACCCGATCTGGCTCTAGCGACAATGTCTTTGTTATATCTAAAAAAAAAAAAAAAAGGAACAAAAAAAAATTAGAAAAGTTAAAATGTAAAAATAATAATAATAATAATAATAATAATAATAATAATGCATTTTTTTACCTTCCATGAAAGGCGGCAGGAGGGGTATTGGAGAGTAGGATGAAGTAGCGGCGCTTCGTCTCTGACATCTTTGTTTCTCACGGTATCCATAATTCTGGAACCAGCAATAGACACTATATTCCCCTATCTCCCCATAAACCCTAAGCTTTGTCGCGATTTCACAAACTTGTTCTCTGTTCGGGTTCCTTATCCCGAAAGCGAACAGTGCCTCCAATAAGGCCACTTGTTCTCTAGTTGGTGCCCATCTTTTATACGCTATCTTGTCCTTAGCTTGTGGGTTTGTTAAGTTTTGTTCCATTTTTCTTTTCTAAAAAAAAAAAAAAAAAAAAAAAAACAAAGAAAAAAATATTTTTAGTTTTTGTTTTAACTCAGGTCTGTCCATTTTCCAGTTTTTGGGTCCATCAGTGTCTTTGTCCAGTTTGTGATCTGTTTCATGGTACTCGCAAAGGTTCCTAAACGGATCTATGTCCATATTGTCCATGTCCAATTCATACAAATAAAATTCTCTTTTAAGTTTTCTGTTTTATGGGGTACGTGGCGTTGTTCTACCCGATTGTCTCTGCCATACCTTCAAACGAAGGGAGATTAACGTCTGGTTTCCAGCCGATATACCCCTTAAGTTTTAAGACAGTTGTGTTTTAAGTGTTTTAAGTTTAGAAAAATGAAAAAATTTAAAAGGAGAAGAATATAGAAAAGAAAAGAAAGCAGGGAAAGCGTAAAGGAAAGCATAAAAAAAAAATAAAAGCATAAAAGAACATAAAAGCTTAAAAGAAAATGGAACAGCATAAGGGAAGGACGGAAAAGTCACGAAAGCATAAAAGAAAAAAGCAAAAACTGGAAAGCATAAGGGAGCGTAAAAAGTAAAAAAAAAATGAAAGAGGAACAGAAAGCTTAAAAGGGAGAAAAGAAAAAGAAAGCATGAAAGAAAGAAGAGAAGGAAAGACGGTAAAGACTTACCCGGAGAAGAAGGGCTTGTAGAGGCTCCTCGCTGATCTTAGACGCTCCGAAGGCACACTGGGGCAGAGGCTCCTCGCAGAAATCCAGAGGCTCAAGGAAGAGAGAGAAGAGAAAGAAAGGGAGAGCAAGAGAGAGAGTGATCAGACTGAAATGTCGGCTGACGCGGAGGAGCGCTCGATTTGTAGCCAAAGTTTCCCACTGTGGCCACAGTTTCGGTCGTTGCCACCGTCTGATGTCACAGTCCCGGTCTTTCTGAATTCAAAAATAAAAAAAATAAAAAAATTGAAAATCTGAAAACGGGTAGGGTTTTGTTGGGTCAATCCGGCCCAATACAAGACTTCTTAGATGATCCGATTTCACCAAAAAAAAAATATAATAATAAAACAAAATATAAAAAATATGATAAATAGAAAATTTTCAAAAATAATAAATGGAGTGATGTAAAATTTGAAGTGTTCAAAATTGTTTTTCATTTGCATGATAAAGGACATTTTTCAGGTTCATTGGGCCTCATTGTCATGTTAGCCTTCTTTGAACCCAATTCTTCTGAAATATAAATTTGAGTGGAAAATTATTTTGGAAATGTTCATAATTTTCACATCACACCAATTTGTTTGATTTAATTCATTTTTCTTCTACATTTTGAATAAATCTAAATAAAAAATAAAAAAAAACAGTGCTCAAGCCCATTAGGCCCAATGGCCTTTGCTTTTTTTTCTTGAGTTTACTTCTTTTGAAAAATGTCAAAATATGTTGTTTTCACATTTTTGCGTTTGTAATGTGTCATTCTAAGATTTTTTTTTAAAAAAAAATAATAATAAAAAAAAAATTTTCAAATTTCTTTTCACAAAGTTTTATGGTGAAAGTAAGAATAGTATTTGTTGAGTCCATCTGGGCCCATTTTCAGTGTAAAATTTATCTCAGAATTGAAAATAAAAATATTTTCCTCATCATGTTGTATAATTTTCATAATGTCATATTTTATTCTCAAATAAAATTTGTAAAAAATTGATCAATTCCTTGAGTCGCATTGGCAGTTGGGTCCGTCCGGCCCATTAAGCTCACACTACCTTGCATTCATTTCAATTTGTTTCAGGTCCAAGTTTGACCCAAGTTTCTCTGTAGTCTTGCAAAATAAAAGTCGAATAAAACATTGAAAAATCAAAATCAAATCTCAAAATACAAATTTTCAACAGTATCTTTCCAATACAATTATCCAAATTATCCTGTGTGATTTTCTCTGAATTTTTTTGTCAAAAAACTGAGAATGAAAGATGAACAGTTTTTAAGCCCATTAGGCCCCGTTGTCATATGTGGTTTCTTTTGGACCAGTGCATCTGAATTTCTGAAAAATAAAAAATACGTGTTTATGTAGATTTTGTGTTTTCAATTCATAATTTCCCTTTCATTTGTGTGAACAAGTATTTGTGCAAAAAATAAAAATAAAGGAATTCAGACCCTTGTCTGAAGATTTTGTCATGGTTGTAATAAGAATAGTGTTGGGCCCATTGAATCTAGTAGTGCTGCAAAATTTTCTTTAGTTCAATCTTGTGAAATCCTCTCATAACAAAAAATGAAAAAATGAATTTCTTTTAGCTTGTTCAATAAACTATGAAAAATGAAAAAATGTTTTCTTTGTCATCTTCTTGTGTCAAGTTCACACGGCTCACGTCGTCTCATCCATTGGGTCAATGTTCCTGGTAAGTCCAACTTCCTTCTATGTCAATTCTCTTCAGGTCCAATCCGATTTGGATTTTTCCCGCGTCAAAAGGAAAAGTCCAATTCTAGGCCCACCAAAGCCCAGTTCCTACACTGGCCCACCAAAGCCCAGTTCCTACATTGGCCCACCAAGCCCAGTTTTCATACTGGCCACCTAAACTAAATTTTCTCTAATAAAAAAAAATATAACAAAAATCTCTTCTAGTTTAAGTGCATCGTATTTCTTTAATGAACATGTCTTCAATAAAAAAAAATGCAAAAAATTCTTCAAGATTTTCCTCAGTAACGTACATCATTTTCACACCATATTACATTTCTTCATTCATAAAGTAAAAAAATTTGCATGTCGCATCAAATGTTGAGTCAATTATTTTTAATGCAAATCATCAACTTTATGATTTTTCATAAAAAAAACTGTAACGGATGTCAGAATCTCTTATAGTCAAATGATTAAATCACATATTCTTAAGAAATATTTATGTGTGCATTGCTTGAAATCATCATCCTTCAACCTTCATTAAATAAGAGATTGACCCAATCATGTTCTTGAGCCCAAATAATAAACACAAAGTTTTACACTGGGGCAGATTTTTCGTTACCTACACTGGCTTTCATTTGGGATATCCTGAAATCCGTTATAAAAAAAAAGAGAAAAGGGCAAAATAAAAAAAAAAGAAAAGAAAAATGACTCTTGTTGAGATCATTTAGTCTTGTCTCCTAATTAATCTTTTGAAAATTAAACAACCAAAATTTGAAATGACGTGTGGCCATCTTTCTTCATCCAAAAAAAAAAAAAAACAATAAAAATATATCCTTTGATACCAAATTTGAGCCAATGAGAAATTTCTTTTCAAATTTACCCATACAAGGGTTACCATCACAGTAGAAGACGACTCAAATTGCAAACAATAAAGAACACACTTAGTGATCAAATGAAGAAAATTCCTCAAAAGTGAAGCAAAAACGGAAAGAATCACAAAGTGATGACAAACAAAGAGAGAAGTTTGCAAATTAGCAAGGAAAGTCAAAACATATTTGACAAATAACTGATACAAAGTGTAGATGGTAACTCTTGTTTCAAATAACCCCAAAAATTTATTTGAGCCTTTATATCCTTTCTTTCAATACCCTTCAGCCCAAGCCACATTACAAGCCCAATAAAAGTCCACACGGATTGAATAATGGTTGCTTAAATTTTCATAAAGCTTAATTTTCAAACAAGACAAAAATGACTAACAATGCAGTTGTAAAAAAAAATGATGATGAAAATGAATGTCCTCGGAAGAAGGGAACTCCCTGTTGATCAAAATTACAAAGGAAAATCAAGCCAAATTGGGCAATCCTTTCAAGCCAATCATTTCCATATCCATCACAAATTTCTGAACAAATTCATATCCCTTTCAAACTCTTCCCCCGGGTCCCAAACTTGGGGCAACTTTGTGAGTTTTACATAACATTTTCCCCTGTTTCTCCGAAACCATGGCAACTTTGTGAGTTTCATATGTTTCGGCCCGGCCCATTCAGAATATTGAGCAACTTTGTTAAATCTTAGCTCATACAAAGACTAGGGCATCCCTTGTTGGGCCTCGCGTGATCTTGGTTCGCCCCTAACTTCAAAAATCTATAACCACCAAGACTGGGGCATCCCTTGTTGGGCCTCGCATGATCTTGGTTCGCCCTGAACTTCAAAAATCCATCACCACCAAAATTGGGGCAATTTGCAAATCCCACATGATATTCTCACTCCTTGATTCATGACTTATTCCCTCACAATTCACAGATACATTTGTCCATACCAATACTTTTACCATGCTCCAAACTGGAACAGCTTCTTAGTATCCACTACCTTACATTGGCATTTACCACTAGTTTGAGGAGTGACAGGCCCACATTGTGATCCCTATACCTGCCAAAACCCTTCCAAATCCTTCCACATATTTGTCCCAACCTTTGACATCGAGCATGTATACATAGGTATTTCATCAGAAAATGTCCAGCACAAGCTTCATTTTGAACATTTGACTTTAGAATTTGGACATCCATTGTAAAAAGAAAGTGAAAGTCTAAATTGTCATAAATTTTGATGATTTCAAAGAAAACAAATTGACTCAAAAAAAAAAAAAATATATATATATATATATATGTCATAGTTTTCCATTACAAAAAAAATCACATCATGTACATATTCTCATAAACCTTGAATTTAATTTCATGAATGTTTATCTCGCAAAAGGACAAAAAAAATCAACAATGCATCAAAGTTTTCTCTTCCAATTTTAGAATTTCAAAATTACCCTTAGGGCAGGCGTTGTAGGGTGCTAATACCTTCCCTACACGTAACCGACTCCCGAACCAAGAATCTCAGTTTCGCAGACCATGCTTTATCATTTTATGGTTTTTTCCGTAGTTTTCCAGAATAAACTATGGTGGCGACTCCAAATCTCTTTTTCAAAATCGTTTCATTTTATTTTTCCATGGATAGTCGTCCCGTCGCGATTCCGGTTGCGACAGATGGCGACTCCACTGGGGATCGAACCCAGAATCTCTGGTTTCGCAGACCATGCTTTATCATTTTATGGTACAACCCGACCGGTGAATGAGGTGTCCAAACCTTGTGGAGGGTGTCGTAACCCTATGGATGAATGAATGAGGTGTCCAAACCTCGTGGAGGGTGTCGTAACCCTATGGATGAAGTGAATGAGGTGTCCAAACCTCGTGGAGGGTGTCGTAACCCTACGGAAGTGAATGAGGTGTCATAACCTCGTGGAGGGTGTCGTAACCCTATGGAAGTGAATGAGGTGTCATAACCTCGTGGAGGGTGTCGTAACCCTATGGATGAAGTGAATGAGGTGTACAAACCTCGTGGAGGGTGTCGTAACCCTATGGATGAAGTGAATGAGGTGTCCAAACCTCGTGGAGGGTGTCGTAACCCTACGGAAGTGAATGAGGTGTTATAACCTCGTGGAGGGTGTCGTAACCCTATGGAAGTGAATGAGGTGTCATAACCTCGTGGAGGGTGTCGTAACCCTATGGATGAAGTGAATGAGGTGTACAAACCTCGTGGAGGGTGTCGTAACCCTATGGATGAAGTGAATGAGGTGTACAAACCTCGTGAAGGGTGTCGTAACCCTATGGATGAATGAATGAGGTGTCCAAACCTCGTGGAGGGTGTCGTAACCCTATGGATGAAGTGAATGAGGTGTCCAAACCTCGTGGAGGGTGTCGTAACCCTATGGATGAAGTGAATGATTTGAGTTTGATTGTTGGGCTCGACCATTGCCTTGCAGAGGGCCGAGATACCAATGGCAGAAAGTAAAATTGTTTGATTGTTTTGAATTTGAAATTTTTGAATTTTGTTGAAATTTTGAGATGTTTGAAATTTTTTTTTTTTTTTTTTTGATTTTTGATCTTTTTTTTTTCTTGAGATAGAAATGAGTGTCCATTTTTATTTTTTTTGAAATGAGAAGCATGGTTGATGTAAATTTGGAAATTGCATGTTGATTTTTTTGTCTTTTTGTAGGAAGAAGATTTGATAAATATTTACGAGAACAAATTCAAAGTTTTTTTTTTTTTTTTGAAAATATGTACATGATGCTGACTCTGATGATTTTTTTTTTTGAAAGTTTTGAAATCAATAAACAAAGTGTTGCAGTTTTGTACAAGGATTTGAAATCTTGATATATGAGAGAAATATGGTTGGTGTAAATTTTGAAATTTGAGGAGAAAACTTTGATGCATTTTGATTTTTTTGTCTTTTCTGAAGGAAGAAGATTTGATAAAAATATGTAATTTTGAAATTGGAGGAGAAAACTTTGATGCAATTTGATTTTTTTGTCTTTTTTGAAAGAAGAAGATTTGATGTAATTTTGAAATTCTAAAATTGGAAGAGAAAACTTTGATGCATTGTTGATTGTTTTTGTCCTTTTGCGAGATAAACATTCATGAAATTAAATTCAAGGTTTATGAGAATATGTACATGATGTGATTTTTTTTGTAATGGAAAACTATGACATATATATATATATATATATATTTTTTTTTTTTTTGAGTCAATTTGTTTTCCTTGAAATCATCAAAATTTATGACAATTTAGACTTTCACTTTCTTTTTACAATGGATGTCCAAATTCTAAAGTCAAATGTTCAAAATGAAGCTTGTGCTGGACATTTTCTGATGAAATACCTATGTATACATGCTCGATGTAAAAGGTTGGGACAAATATGTGGAAGGATTTGGAAGGGTTTTGGCAGGTATAGGGATCACAATGTGGGCCTGTCACTCCTCAAACTAGTGGTAAATGCGAATGTAAGGTAGTGGATACTAAGAAGCTGTTCCAGTTTGGAGCATGGTAAAAGTATTGGTATGGACAAATGTATCTGTGAATTGTGAGGGAATAAGTCATGAATCAAGGAGTGAGAATATCATGTGGGATTTGCAAATTGCCCCAATTTTGGTGGTGATGGATTTTTGAAGTTCAGGGCGAACCAAGATCATGCGAGGCCCAACAAGGGATGCCCCAGTCTTGGTGGTTATAGATTTTTGAAGTTAGGGGCGAACCAAGATCACGCGAGGCCCAACAAGGGATGCCCTAGTCTTTGTATGAGCTAAGATTTAACAAAGTTGCTCAATATTCTGAATGGGCCGGGCCGAAACATATGAAACTCACAAAGTTGCCATGGTTTCGGAGAAACAGGGGAAAATGTTATGTAAAACTCACAAAGTTGCCCCAAGTTTGGGACCCGGGGGAAGAGTTTGAAAGGGATATGAATTTGTTCAGAAATTTGTGATGGATATGGAAATGATTGGCTTGAAAGGATTGCCCAATTTGGCTTGATTTTCCTTTGTAATTTTGATCAACAGGGAGTTCCCTTCTTCCGAGGACATTCATTTTCATCATCATTTTTTTTTACAACTGCATTGTTAGTCATTTTTGTCTTGTTTGAAAATTAAGCTTTATGAAAATTTAAGCAACCATTATTCAATCCGTGTGGACTTTTATTGGGCTTGTAATGTGGCTTGGGCTGAAGGGTATTGAAAGAAAGGATATAAAGGCTCAAATAAATTTTTGGGGTTATTTGAAACAAGAGTTACCATCTACACTTTGTATCAGTTATTTGTCAAATATGTTTTGACTTTCCTTGCTAATTTGCAAACTTCTCTCTTTGTTTGTCATCACTTTGTGATTCTTTCCGTTTTTGCTTCACTTTTGAGGAATTTTCTTCATTTGATCACTAAGTGTGTTCTTTATTGTTTGCAATTTGAGTCGTCTTCTACTGTGATGGTAACCCTTGTATGGGTAAATTTGAAAAGAAATTTCTCATTGGCTCAAATTTGGTATCAAAGGATATATTTTTATTGTTTTTTTTTTTTTTTTTGGATGAAGAAAGATGGCCACACGTCATTTCAAATTTTGGTTGTTTAATTTTCAAAAGATTAATTAGGAGACAAGACTAAATGATCTCAACAAGAGTCATTTTTCTTTTCTTTTTTTTTTTATTTTGCCCTTTTCTCTTTTTTTTTATAACGGATTTCAGGATATCCCAAATGAAAGCCAGTGTAGGTAACGAAAAATCTGCCCCAGTGTAAAACTTTGTGTTTATTATTTGGGCTCAAGAACATGATTGGGTCAATCTCTTATTTAATGAAGGTTGAAGGATGATGATTTCAAGCAATGCACACATAAATATTTCTTAAGAATATGTGATTTAATCATTTGACTATAAGAGATTCTGACATCCATTACAGTTTTTTTTATGAAAAATCATAAAGTTGATGATTTGCATTAAAAATAATTGACTCAACATTTGATGCGACATGCAAATTTTTTTACTTTATGAATGAAGAAATGTAATATGGTGTGAAAATGATGTACGTTACTGAGGAAAATCTTGAAGAATTTTTTGCATTTTTTTTTATTGAAGACATGTTCATTAAAGAAATACGATGCACTTAAACTAGAAGAGATTTTTGTTATATTTTTTTTATTAGAGAAAATTTAGTTTAGGTGGCCAGTATGAAAACTGGGCTTGGTGGGCCAATGTAGGAACTGGGCTTTGGTGGGCCAGTGTAGGAACTGGGTTTTGGTGGGCCTAGAATTGGACCTTTCCTTTTGACGCGGGAAAAATCCAAATCGGATTGGACCTGAAGAGAATTGACATAGAAGGAAGTTGGACTTACCAGGAACATTGACCCAATGGATGAGACGACGTGAGCCGTGTGAACTTGACACAAGAAGATGACAAAGAAAACATTTTTTCATTTTTCATAGTTTATTGAACAAGCTAAAAGAAATTCATTTTTTCATTTTTTGTTATGAGAGGATTTCACAAGATTGAACTAAAGAAAATTTTGCAGCACTACTAGATTCAATGGGCCCAACACTATTCTTATTACAACCATGACAAAATCTTCAGACAAGGGTCTGAATTCCTTTATTTTTATTTTTTGCACAAATACTTGTTCACACAAATGAAAGGGAAATTATGAATTGAAAACACAAAATCTACATAAACACGTATTTTTTATTTTTCAGAAATTCAGATGCACTGGTCCAAAAGAAACCACATATGACAACGGGGCCTAATGGGCTTAAAAACTGTTCATCTTTCATTCTCAGTTTTTTGACAAAAAAATTCAGAGAAAATCACACAGGATAATTTGGATAATTGTATTGGAAAGATACTGTTGAAAATTTGTATTTTGAGATTTGATTTTGATTTTTCAATGTTTTATTCGACTTTTATTTTGCAAGACTACAGAGAAACTTGGGTCAAACTTGGACCTGAAACAAATTGAAATGAATGCAAGGTAGTGTGAGCTTAATGGGCCGGACGGACCCAACTGCCAATGCGACTCAAGGAATTGATCAATTTTTTACAAATTTTATTTGAGAATAAAATATGACATTATGAAAATTATACAACATGATGAGGAAAATATTTTTATTTTCAATTCTGAGATAAATTTTACACTGAAAATGGGCCCAGATGGACTCAACAAATACTATTCTTACTTTCACCATAAAACTTTGTGAAAAGAAATTTGAAAATTTTTTTTTTTTATTATTATTTTTTTTAAAAAAAAATCTTAGAATGACACATTACAAACGCAAAAATGTGAAAACAACATATTTTGACATTTTTCAAAAGAAGTAAACTCAAGAAAAAAAAGCAAAGGCCATGGATCGTCATCTCTTTTGAAAACATTTTGAAAACCACTAGTTTGAGGAGTGACAGGCCCACATTGTGATCCCTATACCTGCCAAAACCCTTCCAAATCCTTCCACATATTTGTCCCAACCTTTGACATCGAGCATGTATACATAGGTATTTCATCAGAAAATGTCCAGCACAAGCTTCATTTTGAACATTTGACTTTAGAATTTGGACATCCATTGTAAAAAGAAAGTGAAAGTCTAAATTGTCATAAATTTTGATGATTTCAAAGAAAACAAATTGACTCAAAAAAAAAAAAAAAATATATATATATATATATATATATATATATATATATATATATATATATGTCATAGTTTTCCATTACAAAAAAAATCACATCATGTACATATTCTCATAAACCTTGAATTTAATTTCATGAATGTTTATCTCGCAAAAGGACAAAAAAAATCAACAATGCATCAAAGTTTTCTCTTCCAATTTTAGAATTTCAAAATTACATCAAATCTTCTTCTTTCAAAAAAGACAAAAAAATCAAATTGCATCAAAGTTTTCTCCTCCAATTTCAAAATTACATATTTTTATCAAATCTTCTTCCTTCAGAAAAGACAAAAAAATCAAAATGCATCAAAGTTTTCTCCTCAAATTTCAAAATTTACACCAACCATATTTCTCTCATATATCAAGATTTCAAATCCTTGTACAAAACTGCAACACTTTGTTTATTGATTTCAAAACTTTCAAAAAAAAAAAATCATCAGAGTCAGCATCATGTACATATTTTCAAAAAAAAAAAAAAAAACTTTGAATTTGTTCTCGTAAATATTTATCAAATCTTCTTCCTACAAAAAGACAAAAAAATCAACATGCAATTTCCAAATTTACATCAACCATGCTTCTCATTTCAAAAAAAATAAAAATGGACACTCATTTCTATCTCAAGAAAAAAAAAAGATCAAAAATCAAAAAAAAAAAAAAAATTTCAAACATCTCAAAATTTCAACAAAATTCAAAAATTTCAAATTCAAAACAATCAAACAATTTTACTTTCTGCCATTGGTATCTCGGCCCTCTGCAAGGCAATGGTCGAGCCCAGCAATCAAACTCAAATCATTCACTTCATCCATAGGGTTACGACACCCTCCACGAGGTTTGGACACCTCATTCACTTCATCCATAGGGTTACGACACCCTCCACGAGGTTTGGACACCTCATTCATTCATCCATAGGGTTACGACACCCTTCACGAGGTTTGTACACCTCATTCACTTCATCCATAGGGTTACGACACCCTCCACGAGGTTTGTACACCTCATTCACTTCATCCATAGGGTTACGACACCCTCCACGAGGTTATGACACCTCATTCACTTCCATAGGGTTACGACACCCTCCACGAGGTTATGACACCTCATTCACTTCCGTAGGGTTACGACACCCTCCACGAGGTTTGGACACCTCATTCACTTCATCCATAGGGTTACGACACCCTCCACGAGGTTTGTACACCTCATTCACTTCATCCATAGGGTTACGACACCCTCCACGAGGTTATGACACCTCATTCACTTCCATAGGGTTACGACACCCTCCACGAGGTTATGACACCTCATTCACTTCCGTAGGGTTACGACACCCTCCACGAGGTTTGGACACCTCATTCACTTCATCCATAGGGTTACGACACCCTCCACGAGGTTTGGACACCTCATTCATTCATCCATAGGGTTACGACACCCTCCACGAGGTTTGGACACCTCATTCACCTATCCATAGGGTTATGACACCCTCCACGAGGTTTGTACACCTCATCAACTTCATCCATAGGGTTACGACACCCTCCACGAGGTTTGTACACCTCATTCACTTCATCCATAGGGTTGTGACATCCTCCACGAGGTTTGTACACCTCATCCATAGGGTTGTTACACCCTCCACAATGTCTACACACCTCAATTCTGTTAGCCTTGTTCAAATTTGTTTTAAATTTTCCTGTTGTTCATTGTCCATTTGAAATCCAGACGAAATTAGTGTTTCTTTCTTTACTTAGCTTTTACTCCAATAATACGAAAATTCAAAATTTTCATATTATTCAGCAATATCTAAGTAAAGAGGGGCAGCTGTCAACACCCAATTTCGTCCGGATAAATATAATTCATCACAAAAATAAATAAAAAAAAACATAAAAAAAAAAAACTAAAATGAAAAATACTATTTATTTTACTTTTTACACCCCCAAATTTTCTTTTAAACACTTAATCCAATGGCCCAAAATAATCTTACTTTTTTACTTCCTCACCACCCTTTTCTCTTATCACACCCCACTCTCCACATCACCATCCACATCACCCTCCACATCTCATTCCACATCATCTATCTTTTTCATTTACTTTTTCCACATCATTTCCATATTAATTTTATATATCAACTTTTCTAATTTTTCCACTTACATTTTTTAATTATATCTTCTCCATCAACATTTTTTATTATCCATTTTTTCTCCACCTTATTTCTCCACCAACTTTTTATATTATTTCTTTCACTTAATTTCCACACCTAATTTCTCCACCAACTTTTTATATTATTTCTTTTCTCTTATTTTCCACATTAACTTTTACTATTTACTATATTTTATTTCACCTACTTTCTCCACCAACTTTTTATATTATTTCTTTCACTTAATTTCCACACCTAATTTCTCCACCAACTTTTTATATTATATCTTTCACTTAATTTCCACACCTAATTTCTCCACCAACTTTTTATATTATTTCTTTCACTTATTTTCCACATTAACTTTTACTATTCACTATATTTTATTTCACCTAATTTCTCCACCAACTTTTTATATTATTTCTTTCACTTATTTTCCACATTAACTTTTTCTATTAATCTTTTTTTAATTATATTTTATTTCATCTAAATTTTCCACCAACTTATTATATTATTTTTATTCATCAACTTTCTTCATCCTTAACTCTATAAATACCTACATTCTCTTCACTTCACACACACACACAATTACATAATATCCATCTCTTCTCTCTCAAAATCTCTTCATTTCATCCCAAAACTCTACTGCATTTTTCTCTCACATTTTACTATTTCCTAATCTCTCTATACATAATAAATCCCTTACCACATTTCTACTATAAAGCTATCTTCTTCATCTTCCATCTATCTTTCTCACAAGTTATTACAAGTAAGGTTTTATTTCATCACACAAATCTTCAACAAGGTACACATTTTCTCTTCATTCTATTTATGCATTTTGATCATTTTTTTTAGTTTACAAATTTATCTTATTTTCTATCACAATTTTTCTTTATGCTTTTCACATTTTTATGTCATATATATATTCAACTCATCTATCCTTCTTAATAAAAAATATAAAACTTTAAAAAACATGTAATAATATAAATATCGGTATGAGTACTTGTGCGATCGTACGCATCAGCCTAGTACTCATTACCCAAAATATAAAATAAACAAAAAAAGTCGTATGAGTACTTGTACGATCGTACGCATCAGCCTAGTGCTCATTACGCAAAAATCTAAATATTTTATAAAAAATACCAAAAATATTTTAAAGGTTAAGCACATGTGTGATCGCACGCATCGTCCTTGTGCTGAAAACATTTTCTATCTTTTCATAAAAATACCAAAAAAAATATAAAATCTCCAAAACCCCAAAACAACAACACTTTTAAACAACAAACAATCTTGCTGGCCAGAACTACGTGATCCTTGATTCTCCATCAAAAGTGGAGATACGTAGGAGCAAGGCTAGTCCTTGTCAGGTTCACTTTCCCAAAAATCCAAATTTATCTTTAATCATTTTCCAAACAAATTTTCTAAACAATTTCTCAAACCAAATTTTCAAGCAGTTTCTAAAAGAACTACGGAACCCTGATTTCTCATTCTTAATGAGAATACGTAGGAGCAAGGTCAATCCTTGTCGGGCCCAAAAAACTAAAAAATATTTTGTTTCTTTAGAATTTTATTTTTAGGGGAAAGTTAAACATTTTGAAAACCACATCATATTCGCATATTTAGTTAAAGGTACTGCCTTAGGGCAGGCGTTGTAGGGTGCTAATACCTTCCCTACACGTAACCGACTCCCGAACCAAGAATCTCAGTTTCGCAGACCATGCTTTATCATTTTATGGTTTTTTCCGTAGTTTTCCAGAATAAACTATGGTGGCGACTCCAAATCTCTTTTTCAAAATCGTTTCATTTTATTTTTCCATGGATAGTCGTCCCGTCGCGATTCCGGTTGCGACAGTCGGGTTCTAAGTAATTTAGTGAGTGACATTAACATTAATTTAAAAAGAAGAATTCTTATATCCATGAGAGGAAACTTGGTGAAATCAAACCCTAACAACATAATCATTTCATTTTATAAACAACCTCCGTTCATCGTTGTGTTCTCTGCTATTGATCAATTGCATTCATATTTAATTTTCTGTTTTTGCATCCCAAATATTTGATCTCATTTCTTTTAAGTCTTAATTAATTGAGTTGTCACAAAACTGTTTGGTGTCGAGAGTCCTCTGGGATACGATACTTGGTCTTACCATTTGATCTTACTTGTGCGATTCGGTACACTTGCCGATCCATCAACAAGTTTTTGGCACCGTTGTCGGGGACCAAAAATATTGTTAACAAGTTTTTGGCGCCGTTGTCGGGGACTAAGAATATTGTAAATTATTCTATTTGTGTGATTTTTAATTAACTTCGGCTTTATTTTATTTTATTTTATTTTATTTTATTTCGTGTTTTTGGTGTTGTTTATTTTTGTTTTTGTGCTAACAATATTTTCTAGGGTTTTGTGTCTAATGCTTGCAGGATGCAATTCGGACAAGAAATTAACTATATGGGCACTCAATGCCACCAAGGTAATTTCAGCCATTGGTGGGAACCTCACTCAAGCATGGATCAAAGTCAATTTGGGCAAGTTGCCGAACAATTTGATAGGTTACCTCAACAACAATGGCAACAAGAACCCTCTCTCTCAGAAAGATGGGCTAAGATGGATGAAACACTTCAATAGTTAATGCAGATGTTTGATTCTCATCATAAAAGCAATCAAGGAGAATGCACAAGGATAGGGAGCCAACTTGGTCACATAATTCATAAGATGGATGATCTTGGGAGTAACATGAAGGCTAACCCTAGAGAGGAATGTCAAGCTATTATCACTAGAAGTGACAAAGTTTTAAATGAGAGAAAAATAGAGAGAAAATAAGAAGAAAGTTTGAGTGAAAAAGAGAAAGATGTAGAGGAAAAGAAAGAAAAAGAAGAGAGTGAGAGAAAAGAAAAGGAGAGGGAAGAAAAGAAAGAGGATGAGAGAAAAATAAAGAGAAAATAAAAAGAAAGTCTGAGTGAAAAAGAGAAAGATGAAGAAAGAAAAGAAAAAGAAGAGGTTGAGAGAGAAAAGAAAAAAATTGAGAAAAATCTTCTGTACCCTAAGGAGTGTTCTAAAAAGGAAAAAGAGATGGAAGAAAAGAAAACAGGAGAGAGGAAGAGGATAAGGAAAAAAAGAAATAATTATATGAAAAACCTCTTCCTTACCCAAATAATTATTCTAGGGAGGAGAAGGAAAGATAATTTGAGCAATGAGTGGAAATCTTCGAGGAAATGGAAATTAAAATTCCTGTGACTAAGACATTCCAACAGGTTCCCGGTTATGTTAACTTCCTGAAGAAATTAAACAAAAAGGGAAAAAGTCCAGAGGAGGAAATAATTGAGGTACAGGGCAAGTGTAGTGTGATCTTGTAGAAGGCACTACCTCCAAAAGTTAAAGATCCAGGAAGTTTCACAATTCCCTGCACTATTGGGAGTCATGAAATAGGGAAAGCCCTAATTGATTTAGGGTCTAGTATCAACTTGATGCCCTTATCTGTACTTGAAAAGATTGGTGGTCTTGAAGTCAAGCCTACAAAGATGACTCTGCAAATGGCGGATAGATCCACTAAGAAGCCATACGGTGTGGTGGAGTGATGGAAAATCCCTTAGCCATGGTCAAGCACTTTAAAGAGAGTTAAAGTCATCCTTGAAGATGGTTATTAACCCTCGACAAGTGTAACCAAATCGTATCAAGTAATAATAAAATGGTAAGACCAAGTATCGTTTCTTAAAGGACTCACGGCCTATATGAATGCATGTATTGATCAATTGGATCAAAAGAAGCAAAAGTGATTGATGTAAATTATGGAATGATGATGTTGTTGGGGTTTTCAATTCATCCTATCCACTTTCATGTATTCAAGAATTCATCATTCTTCATTAATGTTGATGTCACTTTCTAATTTACCTTAAACCCGATGTCTCGGTGAAGAAAGCCTACTCCTAATCACTAGTTTACAATGTCTTGTCTCCCTAACAATTATTCATGCATTACATTTGCACAGAAGCTTAAAGGCAATCAATCCTCCTATCCCTATGTCTAGGCAATATTACTCTTGGGAGAATTTTTTCAGTTCTAGATTTACTTATATGTGTCAACACAAATAACATCAATGATCATGCAATTGAATGAGTTAAACAAAGCGTGCATAGAGTATAGAAGAAAAACCCTAACAATTAATGAAAGAAATCATATAGATTAAAGAACCAATTCAATACATGAGAGTTTCTAAGGATTACATTGATTCCCCAACAACAATAAAGGTTTAGTTCACCATAGACATGGTGAAACTAGATGAAAAATAATGAAAGAATGAAAGATAGAACCCTAGAAGTTGAAGAATAGAGCTTGAGCATCCAAAATCCTCCTCCAAGGGGTGAAGAAAGTGTGATTTTTCTTTGTTTTGGCCAAAGATACCAACCTTAATTCGGCTAAAACCTTATATAACTTTCTAAAAATTACAAAAAATTGGCCCAAGGCCCAATAAAATGGCGCTTAACGATAATTACCGCTCAACGGTAAATACGGTTCTTCAGAATGAAGCTTAGCTGCATTTTTACCCCTCAACGGTGATTGTGGCACTTCAAAATTGGTGCTCAACGCTAATTTTCGCTCAGCGCAACTTTTTCTGCACTCTGGTTGACTTTTTTACACTCTGATTGACTGGTTGACTTTTCTGCATTCTGATTTACTTTTCTGCATTCCAACCATTCGGTACTTTAACTCTTCTTTCAAATCATTCCAATAGCCTACAAAATCAAGGGAATCTAGCACAAAACTATTAAATTCACCTTCAACTCTCTTATTCACAAAACTAAAGCAAAAACATGAGTTAAAGCAAGTTTCTAAGTCAAAAAGGGTTGATTTTAATGTCAAAATTAAGTATAAAAATAACGGTTTTTCAACTGTTATCAATGGTGTTAGCTCTACCTTGTGGACCACCTTTGGAGCCATCATGAAGCATGGATTGAAGAGTAGTGTAGGAATTTAAGCCATTGTATTATGCCATGTGGTGTAGGTTTGTTTAAGGCTTGTATTAAGACCTAAGTAGCATAGGATTTTCCTTAAAAGTTACACATCCAAACCAAGTGGAAAGTGTGTGCCATGTGTCATGCTTCCATTGGAGAGGATTTACTTTTTAAAAGGTACCCACATGGCATCTTAGGAGTGGAGAGTTTTTGCTTTTAGTAGTGGCCACATGACACTCTAGGAATTGAGAGGATTGTGTTTTGTGAGTGGCCACATGTCCTCCCATCATTAGAGAGGATTTGTGGACACTTGTCCACCCCTTAGAAGGCCTCATTTTTGGCTAATGAGAACAAAGGTGGGAGATCATGCTTTTAGGGTTAGAAGGAGACACCCTTGGCCTATAAATAGAGGTGTCTCCATCGTTGTATTTCATCTTTGATGTTGAGTAATGTTATATTGCCCATTTTTGGCCATACTACTCATCTTAGATCAAGACTAGAGCAACCCATGAGGCCCCTCTAGTCACCTTCCTCCTTGAGTTGGCCTAACCTCTCTTGGAGCCACCAAACACTACACCACCACCACCACCACCATATCTCCTAGACGCACTAGTGCAAAACAACGTATAACGTCACACGTTCAACATCGAAGCACTAAATATGCAACGTTAAAAAGGACCGGTGGCATTTTCGTAAATAAATTGATTTGCTCCATGTCATTTACTAAAATAGTGTGCCGTCTAAAAAGTATTAACGTCAAACAAGAAACATATCGACGTAATCTAAAATATATTAACACCAAATAAGGCCAACATCGACGTAAAACAATCACCTTAGAATCACATAACGTCAATTTAAGAAACATCTGACATTCAATTTAAAAAACTTAAAAAATAACGAAATAGTAGTTTGCTTCCAGCAATAATATAGAACGTCGAACAAGTTTGGGTTGGACGTGATTGTCGTAATCACCTAACTTCATTAAGGAAGTAGTCAACGTCCAATACAAAATAAATAAATACTAAATATTGATTTAATTAGTATGACGTCTACCGTAACAATAGAAGGACGTTGTATATTACAGCTAGCAGTTATTTGTTTATTTTTCATTTAAATCAACCCATAAAATGTCAATTTTATACTAGCTTAGACGTTTTGTTATTTAAATCAACCCATAAAATGTCAACTAAAGGAAAAAGACCTAATTGACTGGGAGACGATACTTGGAATGCTCTTCTGGAAAAGTGGAACATGTCATTTTGTAGACAAAAGTGTGAAACGACAAAGAAGAATCGGACATCTGAAAAGGGTGGTTGTTTGCACACTGGAGGATCTATTAGCGTGCATGAGCATGATATTCGTTTGGTATGTAACTTGTACATTTTATTTCGTAATTTGTAATCATACATTTACAAATACTTATTAACAACTCATTTTGTTTGCAGTCAGAGGAGCTTGGTCAGTCAGTGCATATTGATGAAATATTTTAACAGACACATATTCGTCAATCAACAGGGGAATTTGTGGACGAGAGGTCTAGGCGGACCCATGTTAGTTTCTACTAACTCTATCACATTATACACTATTTATCATGTATGAGGTTTTTAAACCTTATGTTTAATTAATATATTTCTTCATTTAACAGGAACTATTTGAAGCAAAATTTTCTCAAATAAGATCTGAGACTGCATCTGTTGGTGCCTCAGCATGTAGTCCTCTAGACCCTACGGAGGAAGAAAGATTGAGAAACCGATCTTGGTTAGAGGCTGCTGGTGGAAAATACAAGGGACGCGTATACGGCATTGGAAATGTCAATTCCCAAGATGACTGTGTCAATAGTTACATCCGACAGACACAGACATCTTCTTCTACTCAGCAACAAAATGCAGAAGAAATTGTTAACCTTAAATCCCAATTACAAGAATATGGTAACAGGCTTCAAAAGTTTGAAGGCTTTATTGGCATCATCTTGCCATTCCTTCCGCCTTCGACAACTGCAGCTGCACAAGACTTTTTCAACATCCAAATTCCTCAAGCTCAAAATCATGCACCCAATGATGTCCAACCAGAACAACAACTCCAGACCAGCAACCACCAGATCAACAACTACAAGATGGAAATGATGATTATATGAATTATTAGGCATTTTATAAATCTTATTTCCATAACTCTTGACATTGTATTTAGAACCATAACCAATTTATGAACTTACCTAATGTTACTCTTGCACTTATATTGATGAAAACAATATTTATGTATTCATGTAATGCTTCTTTTATGGATTAAGTGTATGTGAAAAACTTATTGCTTTTACATGTCAATGTGCAATGATGTTGAGGTCTGCTTATATGAATTGTGAATGTTCAGTATAATGTCTAGCTTTGCTCGTATGAATTTTGCATCTTTAGAGGTACTGCTACAAGCAGGGTATTAATTTAACTCTTCTTAAACCATTATATACAGCTTTATCCGTATATAAGTTATATACGGATTTATCCGTATATAAGTTATATACGGATATATCTGTATATATGTTATATACGGATATATCCGTATATAACTTATATACGGATAAATCCGTATATAACTTAGCTACGATGGTTTTATATACGGGATTTTTGCCCGTATATAATCTGTATATAACCCGCTATTATAAACGGATTTTGAACATTATATACGAATTTTGGCAGTATGTAATTTGGTTTTTTCTTGTAGTGATCACAAATTGAATTAATATTCAAAATAGAATTCAATTTGTAAAGTGGTAGTAAATTAAATAAAAAATAAAACGTATTAGTGTATGTTCCAAATATTAATTAACATAAGTTCCAAATACCTTAAGGAAATTAGTTATTGTGAAGAGTGTGAAGCTCACACTTGTTAATCTTGATAGCCACTACTCGTCTGAAAATTAATAAAGGCAACACATGAAAAAAAACAAATGAAATAAAATTGATAAAGTGAAGATTATTTTTGAAAATTTAAAAGGTAATAATCACTAGAATTTAAACGTAGATTTTTAATTTTTTTAACTTCAATCTATATTGAATTTTTCTAAAAATAATCAATTATATGCCATACAAATGATTTGATATATCATTAAATCAAATTACATAAATAATATATAACTAAAAGTATGATACGAGAAAAACTAAAAGATCAAAGAGAAGTAATGAGATATTAAGTTACTTAAATTGTTGAGAGATACTCAAAATTGTTTCCAAAAACAAAAAAATTTCAAATAAAAAAAAGTTAAGAATTAGGGAAAATAAATAATGTGAAATTATAAAAGATAACTACAAGAGGTCAATAGAATATTGAAATTAATATAATTATAGATATATTTCACATTTCACTAAAATAAAATATCTCATTGCTAACTTCAATAATAATGAATACAAAAAAAAAATGCAATTAAAAGTATGTTTAGAGAAAAAGTGACTTGAAGATTTAGTAATACTTGTTACATACAAAATATGTTAAAATATTGAAAAATAATAAAATTGGTCAATTGTTCGTGGTTTGGGACCTGTGTATAATATGGTGTACACGATTAAATGACCTGTCAACCGATGGGGTATGGCCAATCGAGCCAAACAGCCGTTAAAGGTAGTTAAAGACTAATGAATAGCGTAACGGTCATTAATGAACAATTAACAAGTACATTAACAGTCAATAATGATCAATTAATAGATTTGATTATGATAAACTCTATAAATATAGGTTTGATATGGAGGTAAAGATACTTTTGGACATAATTCAATTCATTAAGACTTTTTTGAGAAATATATGTGACTTGACTTTGGCGTCAGAGTGTCTTCTGCAAGTCAAACACCGATCCGATACGGAGGATTGTTTAAGGAAAGAATATTTCTCCAAAATTGAACTACTATGAAGATCATATTCTCACTTTTCATGATTATACTTCTTTCTATTGGAATTGGTACGTATAGGACTTTTTTTCTCATCTGTTTCTCTTAATATCTGACCTAATCTCATAACATAAACATAATATATCATGAAAAGGATAATTGTGTTCTTCAAAACTTACTTTTTGGTTGTTGCAGAAAATGAGGGGCCAATGATAGTGGTAGAGGGAAAGATCTGTGATGTAAAGTTGTATGACTTCTGTGATCAGAGCTGTTTCAGGGATTGTCCAAAGATTTATGGGCCAAAAGCAGCTAGTATTTGTAATTTTAATCCTGAAGAGTGCATATGTCGTAGACAGTGTTAAGTGATTACTACAAAAGTCATGCTGGATTCAAATAATTAAAATAGTTATTTTGTTTATCATCTTTTACTTTCCTTTTCGGAAAACAACTCTATATTTCAAGTAGTTAATGGATGACAGTACAAATATTTAAAACTACATCACTAAGAACAATGTGCTAATTTTTTTGGTTCAAATTGTACTTTCTGACAATCACAAATTTTATATTTAGCAATTAAAATAATTGACAGAAATATAGCTATCAAAATATCTTTTTAATGACTTATGAATAATCGGTTGATATTTTCTTAAAAATAAAGAAACAGGAATTGACAGTTAACGTTATTAGTTATAACAATATACATTGGGTAGTGGCATTCAAAAGATTTTTAAATGTATGCTTCATTAACAGGTTAAACCACCAGAAACATTCCTATAATTCACAAATCAAGATGATTATTTTTATGTCTACCTCTAATAAAATGTCGAAATAACATTATCTTGGAAAAAATATTAAAAAAACAATTCTTTTATTTACCCACAACCATTTAGTCTACATGTTTCAACGGGTAATAAGACGAGATTATTGAAAGAGAAAGAAAAAATATATGATCCGGTCACATATATTATAACTCTGTTTAATTAGAATATGGACATACATGTCTAATGTGTACTTAAAATTGTCTAATCAATGAATAGAATGGCTCTTATAATTTTTTTGTTATACTCGTTTAATTAGTATATAAAAATATTCATATAATGTTTATTGCTGGACTCGTCTAATGCTATTCGCTACACTTATCTAATTAGTTTATCAACATACTCATCCAATATGTTGAAAGATTAACCTAATCACTGAATTAACAAACTTGCACAATGTGTATTAATAGACTGGTCTAATTTGTGTGTCTAAAAAATTGTCTAATGTATATTGCTAGTGTTGTCTAATAAATATATGAATGACTCGTCTAATCTGTATTACTATACTCGTTTCATCAATACATCAACATACTTGTCTATTGTTTCTTATGCTTTCTCTTCTAATCAATGTATTCCTAGAGATGTCTAGTAATTTTTGTTATATTTCTCTAATTAACGTATGAAATAACTTATGTAATAATTTTTGTTATATTTGTTTAATTAACATATGAAATGACTTGTATAATATACTTTTTTATATCCTTTTACTTAGTGTATGTGTAGTTTCATCTAATGTTTATGATAAACGCGTATAATGTTTTTGCTATATTCATCGAATCAGTGTATAGAAAAGAATCATCTTATGTTAATTTGGGTTAAACTAACATTAATTTATATGTTATGCGTTTTCGTAAAAACAAGTAGAAATCATAGATTATTTTTAATTTAGGAGTACAAATTTAAATATAACAAATCTCTTTATTTACAATTTCTTTTTCTCTCAATTTTTTTTGTATAAAACTTCTTAAATACATTTTTTCCATCAACAAGCATCTCCTTCATTCACTACAAGTTTTTTCACTGTTTTGTTTTTTTAACGTGTTTTATTTTTGTTGACGAAGAAGGTGTTTTACAAGAAAACTTTCTTTGAAAATTATTATCATGGTCGTGAATGACATCGCAAATTGAATTAATATTAAAAATAGAATTCAATTTGTATCATCAAAGTGGTACTAAATTAAAATAAATTTTAAAATAAAACGCATTAGTGTAGGTTCCAAATATTAATTAACATAAGTTTCAAATACCTTCAGGAAATTAGTTATTGTGAAGAGTGTGAAGCTCACACTTGTTAATCTTGATAGCCACTACTCGTTTTATCTGAAAATTAATGAAGGCAACACATCAAAAAAAAAAACAAATGAAATAAAATTGATAAAGTGAACATTATTTTTGAAAATTTAAAAGATAATAATAACTAGAATTTCAACGTAGATATTTAATTTTTTTAACTTCATTCTATATTGAATTTTTCTAAAAATAATCAATTATATGCCATACAAATGATTTGATATATCATTAAATCAAATTACATAAAGAATATATAATTAAAAGTATGATAAGAGAAAAACTAACTTGAAGATCAAAGAGAAGTAATGACATATTAAGTTTCTTAAATTGTTGAGAGATACTAAAAATTGTTTCCAAAGAAACAAAAAAATTTCAAATAAAAAAAAGTTAAGAATTAGGGAAAATAAATAATGCAAAATTACAAAAGATAACTACAAGAGGTCAATAGAATATTGAAATTAATATAATTATAGATATATTTCACATTTCACTAAAATAAAATATCTCATTGCTAACTTCAATAATCAACGAATGCAAAAAAGAAAAATGCAATTAAATGTATGTAGAGAAAAAGTGACTTGAAGATTTACGAATACTTGTTACATACAAAATATGTTAAAATATTGAAAAATAATAAAATTCGTCAATTGTTCGTGGTTTGGGACCTGTATACAATATGGTGTACACGATTAAATGACCTGTCAATCGAGTCAAACAGCCGTTAAAGGTAGTTAAAGACTAATGAATAGCGTAACGGTCATTAATGGACGATTAGCAGGTACATTAACAGTCAATAATGATCAATTAATAGATTTGATTATCATAAACTCTATAAATATAGGTTTGATATGGAGGTAAAGATACTTTTGGGCATAATTCAATTCACTAAGACTTTCTTGAGAAACATATGTGACTTGACTTTGGCGTCAGAGTGTCTTCTGCAGGTCAAACACCGATCGAATACGGAGCAAGCGAGGACGCTCGTCCCTACATAACCAAAACATCTGCTGAGGATTGCATTTAAGGAAAGAATATTTCTCCAAAATTGAATTACTATGAAGATCATATTCTCACTTTTCATGATTATACTTCTTTCTATTGGAATTGGTACGTATAGGGCTTTTTTTCTCATCTGTTTCTCTTAATATCTGACCTAATCTCATAACATAAACATAATATATCATGAAAAGGATAACTGTGTTCTTCAAAACTTACTTTTTGGTTGTTGCAGAAAATGAGGGGCCAATGATAGTGGTAGAGGGAAAGATCTGTGATGTAAAGTTGTATGACTTCTGTGATCAGAGCTGTTTCAGGGATTGTCCAAAGATTTATGGGCCAAAAGCAGCTAGTATTTGTAATTTTAATCCTGAAGAGTGCATATGTCGTAGACAGTGTTAAGTGATTACTACAAAAGGCATGCTGGATTCAAATAATTAAAATAGTTATTTTGTTTATCATCTTTTACTTTCTTTTTCCGAAAACAACTCTATATTTCAAGTAGTTAATGGATGATAGTACAAATATTTAAACCTACATCACTAAAAACAATGTGCTAATTTTTTTGGTTCAAATTGTACTTCCTGACAATAACAAATTTTATATTTAGCAAATAAAATAGTTGACAGAAATATAGCTCTCAAAATATGTTTTTAATGATTATTGAATAATCCTGATATTTTTTTTTAAAATAAAAATAAACAGGAATTGACAGTTAAAGTTATTAGTTATAACAATATACATTGGGTAGTTGCATTCCAAAGTTTTTTAAATATATGCTTTATTAAGAGGTTGAACTACCACAAATATTCATATAATTCACAAATTGTTTTTATGTCTAAGTGTAATAAAATGTCGAAATAACATTATCTTTGGAAAAAATATTAAAAAAAAATTCTTTTATTAATCCACAACCATTCAGTCTACATGTTTCAACGGATCTCGTAATAAGACGAGATTATTGAAAGAGGAAGAAAAAATATATGATCCGGTCACATATATTATAACTCTGTTTAAGTAGAATATGGACATACATGTCTAATGTGTATTTAAAATCATCTAATCAATGAATAGAATGACTCTTATAATTTTTCTAATGTTTATTGTCGGACTTGTCTAATGTTGTGCGCTACACTCATTTAATCAGTGTATGAACAGACTCATCTAATGCGTTGCAAGATTCATCTAATAAGTGAATTAAGAAACTTGCTCAATGTGTATTAATAGACTCGTTTAATTTGTGTGTCGAAAAAATTGTCTGATGTATTACTCGTCTAATATGTATTGTTATACTCGTTTGATCAATACATCAACATACTTGTCTAATGTTTCTTATGCTTTCTCATCTAATCATTGTATTCCTAGAGATGTCTAGTAATTTTTGTTATATTTCTCTAATTAACGTATGAAATAACTTGTGTAATAATTTTTGTTATATTTGTTTAATTAACATATGAAATGACTTGTTTAATATATTTTTTATATCCTTTTCATTAGTGTATGTATAGTTTCAACTATTGTTTGTTAGACTCGTATAATGTTTTTGCTATATTTAAATATAACAAATCTCTTTATTTACAATTTTTTTTCTCTCAATTTTTTTTTGTATAAAACTCCTTACTTACATATCTTCGATCAACAAGCATCTCCTCCATTCACTACAAGTTTTTTCACTATTTGGTTTTTTTAAAGTGTTTTATTTTTGTTAAAGAAGGTGTTTTACAAGAAAACTTTCTTTGAAAATTATTATCATGGTCGTGAATGACATCGCAAATTGAATTAATATTAAAAATAAAATTCAATTTGCATATCAAAGTGGTACTATATTAAATAAATTTTAAAATAAAACGCATTAGTGTAGGTTCCAAATATTAAATAAGATAGTTGTTAATCTTGATAGCGGGTACTCGTTTTATCTGAAAATTAATGATGGCAACACATGAAAAAAAACAAATGAAATAAAATTGATAAAGTGAACATTATTTTTTAAAATTTAAAAGGTAATAATAAGTAGAACTTAAACGTAGATTTTTAATTTTTGAACTTCAATCTATATTGAATGTTTCTAAAACTAATCAATTATATGCCATAGAAATGATTTGATATATCATTAAATCAAATTACATAAAGAATATATAATTAAAAGTATGATTTGAGAAAAACTAACTTGAATATCAAAGAAAAGTAATGAGGTATTAAGTTAGTTAAATTGTTGAGAGATACTCAAAATTGTTTCAAAAGAAAAAAAAATTCAAATAAAAGAAAAGTTAAGAATTAGGGAAAATAAATAATGTGAAATTATAAAATATAACTACAAGACATCAATAGAATATTAAAATTAATATAATTATAAATATATTTCACATTTCACTAAAATAAAATATCCCATTGCTAACTTCAACTAACGAAATGCAAAAAAGAAAAATCCAATTAAAGGTAGGTTTAGAGAAAAAGTGACTTGAAGATTTATGAATACTTGTTACATACGAAATATGTCAAAATATTGAAAACTAATAAAATTCGTAATTTGGTCGAGGTTTGGGGCCTTGATAATGGTTTAAATAACCGTTATCTGTGATGTAATTTTAATACTAAAAGTAACCTTTTCACTTAGAAACTTACTTGAAATCATGATTTCCAATTAAGTTGTGTGAATACGAGAGTTGAGGTTGAATTTGATGATTTTATGACTTATTCCCTTTGAAAGAAAATGAGTTAATACAAGAAGCAAAGATGAAGTGCTAAGGAGATAGAGCTTAGAAAGGCTTGGAAAAGCACCAGAAGGGGGAACTGCACGAAGCTTGGGCACCCTGCATGGAGGCTTAAGCGTAGAAAATCGACGTCCGCCACCTGGGCGCTCTCTTAGGCCGCCTGAGCATCGGACCCCGAAGCCTGGGCGTCCAATTGAAGGCTCAAGCCCTACATAAGGTGTGTTCACTGCCCGAGCATCCTTAGTGGGGCGCCTGAGCGTCGTGTTTCGCATGTCAGGCCCAATTTTTGCTCTGTTTCGACCCTTTTGGACCGGGCCCTGTTTCTACTCTATTTAAAGGATCCAGGCGCTCTAGGTTTTGTATCTCTGGCTGGAGCAACACAACAGCACACTCTTCTACTCTTTGAAGGCAGATTTGGAGGCAGGAGCTTCCTCTTCTAGCTTTAGGGTTTTACTATCTCATGCTTTTCTATTATTAATCTAGTTTCTCCATGTCTATGAGGAACTAAACTCTATTTTTTGTTGGGGAATGATGTAACCTTGTGAACTCTCATGTATTTGAATTGATTCTTAATTTATATGCATTTTCATTAATTGTTAGGGAATTCATTTGTTTCAATGCTTGCTCTACTTAACTCATTTAGTAGCATGATTTATGAATTGCATGAGTGCTGGGAGGTTCCTTACAACTTAGGTTCTTGCTTCTCCCAAGGGTAATATTTCTCAAGGATGAGGGTATGAGTACTTGGTCGTCTTAAGCTCTTGCTCATCAGACTTAATTTTCTTAGAAAGCTAGGATTTGCACGAACTAGGAATTAAGGAAGGCTTATTGTGCCGAGGGGTCGGGTTCTAAGTAATTTAGTGAGTGACATTAACATTAATGTAAAAAGAAGAATTCTTATATCCATGAGAGGAAACTTGGTGAAATCAAACCCTAACAACATAATCATTTCATTTTATAAACAACCTCCGTTCATCGTTGTGTTCTCTGCTATTGATCAATTGCATTCATATTTAATTTTCTGTTTTTGCATCCCAAATATTTGATCTCGTTTCTTTTAAGTCTTAATTAATTGAGTTGTCACAAAACTGTTTGGTGTCGAGAGTCCTCTGGGATACGATACTTGGTCTTACCATTTGATCTTACTTGTGTGATTCGGTACACTTGCCGATCCATCAACAAGTTTTTGGCACCGTTGCCGGGGACCAAAAATATTGTTAACAAGTTTTTGGCGCCGTTGTCGGGGACTAAGAATATTGTAAATTATTCCTTTTGTGTGATTCTTAATTAACTTCGGCTTTATTTTATTTTATTTTATTTTATTTTATTTCGTGTTTTTTGTGTTGTTTATTTTTGTTTTTGTGCTAACAATATTTTCTAGGGTTTTGTGTCTAATGCTTGCAGGATGCAATTCGGACAAGAAATTAACTATATGGGCACTCAATGCCACCAAGGTAATTTCAGCCATTGGTGCGAACCTCACTCAAGCATGGATCAAAGTCAATTTGGGCAAGTTGTCGAACAATTTGATAGGTTGCCTCAACAACAATGGCAACAAGAACCCTCTCTCTCAGAAAGATGGGCTAAGATGGATGAAACACTTCAATAGTTAATGCAGATGTTTGATTCTCATCATAAAAGCAATCAAGGAGAATGCACAAGGATAGGGAGCCAACTTGGTCACATAATTCATAAGCTGGATGATCTTGGGAGTAACATGAAGGCTAACCCTAGAGAGGAATGTCAAGCTATTATCACTAGAAGTGACAAAGTTTTAAATGAGAGAAAAATAGAGAGAAAATAAGAAGAAAGTTTGAGTGAAAAAGAGAAAGATGTAGAGGAAAAGAAAGAAAAAGAAGAGAGTGAAAGAAAAGAAAAGGAGAGGGAAGAAAAGAAAGAGGATGAGAGAAAAATAAAGAGAAAATAAAAAGAAAGTCTGAGTGAAAAAGAGAAAGATGAAGAGAGAAAAGAAAAAGAAGAGGTTGAGAGAGAAAAGAAAAAAATTGAGAAAAATCTTCTGTACCCTAAGGAGTGTTCTAAAAAGGAAAAAGAGATGGAAGAAAAGAAAAAGGAGAGAGGAAGAGGATAAGGAAAAAAAGAAATAATTATATGAAAAACCTCTTCCTTACCCAAATAATTATTCTAGGGAGGAGAAGGAAAGATAATTTGAGCAATGAGTGGAAATCTTCGAGGAAATGGAAATTAAAATTCCTGTGACTAAGACATTCCAACAGGTTCCCGGTTATGTTAACTTCCTGAAGAAATTAAACAAAAAGAGAAAAAGTCCAGAGGAGGAAATAATTGAGGTATAGGGCAAGTGTAGTGTGATCTTGTAGAAGGCACTTCCTCCAAAAGTTAAAGATCCAGGAAGTTTCACAATTCCCTGCACTATTGGGAGTCATGAAATAGGGAAAGCCCTAATTGATTTAGGGTCTAGTATCAACTTGATGCCCTTATCTATACTTGAAAAGATTGGTGGTCTTGAAGTCAAGCCTACAAAGATGACTCTGCAAATGGCGGATAGATCCACTAAGAAGCCATATGGTGTGGTGGAGTGATGAAAAATCCCTTAGCCATGGTCAAGCACTTTAAAGAGAGTTAAAGTCATCCTTGAAGATGGTTATTAACCCTCGACAAGTGTAACCAAATCGTATCAAGTAATAATAAAATGGTAAGACCAAGTATCATTTCTTAAAGGACTCACGGCCTATATGAATGTATGTATTGATCAATTGGATCAAAAGAAGCAAAAGTGATTGATGTAAATTATGGAATGATGATGTTGTTGGGGTTTTCAATTCATCCTATCCACTTTCATGTATTCAAGAATTCATCATTCTTCATTAATGTTGATGCCACTTTCTAATTTACCTTAAACCCGATGTCTCGGTGAAGAAAGCCTACTCCTAATCACTAGTTTACAATGTCTTGTCTCCCTAACAATTATTCATGCATTACATTTACACAGAAGCTTAAAGGCAATCAATCCTCCTATCCCTATGTCTAGGCAATATTACTCTTGGGAGAATTTCTTCAGTTCTAGATTTACTTATATGTGTCAACACAAATAACATCAATGATCATGCAATTGAATGAGTTAAACAAAGCATGCATAGAGTATAGAAGAAAAACCCTAACAATTAATGAAAGAAATCATATAGATTAAAGAACCAATTCAATACATGAGAGTTTCTAAGGATTACATTGATTCCCCAACAACAATAAAGGTTTAGTTCACCATAGACATGGTGAAACTAGATGAAAAATAATGAAAGAATGAAAGATAGAACCCTAGAAGTTGAAGAATAGAGCTTGAGCATCCAAAATCCTCCTCCAAGGGGTGAAGAAAGTGTGATTTTTCTTTGTTTTGGCCAAAGATACCAACCTTAATTCGACTAAAACCTTATATAACTTTCTAAAAATTACAAAAAATTGGCCTAAGGCCCAATAAAATGGCGCTTAACGATAATTACCGCTCAACGGTAAATACGGTTCTTTAGAATGAAGCTTAGCTGCATTTTTACCCCTCAACGGTGATTGCGGCACTTCAAAATTGGCGCTCAACGCTAATTTTCGCTCAGCGCAATTTTTTCTGCACTCTGGTTGACTTTTTTACACTCTGATTGACTGGTTGACTTTTCTGCATTCTGATTTACTTTTCTGCATTCCAACCATTCGGTACTTTAACTCTTCTTTCAAATCATTCCAATAGCTTACAAAATCAAGGGAATCTAGCACAAAACTATTAAATTCACCTTCAACTCTCTTATTCACAAAACTAAAGCAAAAACATGAGTTAAAGCAAGTTTCTAAGTCAAAAAGGGTTGATTTTAATGTCAAAATTAAGTATAAAAATAACGGTTTTTCAACTGTTATCAATGGTGTTAGCTCTACCTTGTGGACCACCTTTGGAGCCATCATGAAGCATGGATTGAAGAGTAGTGTAGGAATTTAAGCCATTGTATTATGCCATGTGGTGTAGGTTTGTTTAAGGCTTGTATTAAGACCTAAGTAGCATAGGATTTTCCTTAAAAGTTACACATCCAAACCAAGTGGAAAGTGTGTGCCATGTGTCATGCTTCCATTGGAGAGGATTTACTTTTTAAAAGGTACCCACATGGCATCTTAGGAGTGGAGAGTTTTTGCTTTTAGTAGTGGCCACATGACACTCTAGGAATTGAGAGGATTGTGTTTTGTGAGTGGCCACATGTCCTCCCATCATTAGAGAGGATTTGTGGACACTTGTCCACCCCTTAGAAGGCCTCATTTTTGGCTAATGAGAACAAAGGTGGGAGATCATGCTTTTAGGGTTAGAAGGAGACACCCTTGGCCTATAAATAGAGGTGTCTCCATCGTTGTATTTCATCTTTGATGTTGAGTAATGTTATATTGCCCATTTTTGGCCATACTACTCATCTTAGATCAAGACTAGAGCAACCCATGAGGCCCCTCTAGTCACCTTCCTCCTTGAGTTGGCCTAACCTCTCTTGGAGCCACCAAACACTACACCACCACCACCACCACCATATCTCCTAGACGCATAGTGCAAAACAACGTATAACGTCACACGTTCAACATCGAAGCACTAAATATGCAACGTTAAAAAGGACCGGTGGCATTTTCGTAAATAAATTGATTTGCTCCATGTCATTTACTAAAATAGTGTGCCGTCTAAAAAGTATTAACGTCAAACAAGAAACATATCGACGTAATCTAAAATGTATTAACACCAAATAAGGCCAACATCGACGTAAAACAATCACCTTAGAATCACATAACGTCAACTTAAGAAACATCTGACATTCAATTTAAAAAAAAAAAAACGAAATAGTAGTTTGCTTCCAGCAGTAATATAGAACGTCGAACACGTTGGGGTTGGACGTGATTGTCATAATCACCTAACTTCATTAAGGAAGTAGTCGACGTCCAATACAAAATAAATAAATACTAAATATTGATTTAATTAGTATGACGTCTACCGTAACAATAGAAGGACGTTGTATATTACAGCTAGCAGTTATTTGTTTATTTTTCATTTAAATCAACCCATAAAATGTCAATTTTATACTAGCTTAGACGTTTTGTTATTTAAATCAACCCATAAAATGTCAACTAAAGGAAAAAGACCTAATTGGCTGGGAGACGATACTTGGAATGCTTTTCTGGAAAAGTGGAACATGTCATTTTGTAGACAAAAGTGTGAAACGACAAAGAAGAATCGGACATCTGAAAAGGGTGGTTGTTTGCACACTGGAGGATCTATTAGCGTGCATGAGCATGATATTCGTTTGGTATGTAACTTGTACATTTTATTTCGTAATTTGTAATCATACATTTACAAATACTTATTAACAACTCATTTTGTTTGCAGTCAGAGGAGCTTGGTCAGTCAGTGCATATTGATGAAATATTTTAGCAGACACATATTCGTCAATCAACAGGGGAATTTGTGGACGAGAGGTCTAGGCGGACCCATGTTAGTTTCTACTAACTCTATCACATTATACACTATTTATCATGTATGAGGTTTTTAAACCTTATGTTTAATTAATATATTTCTTCATTTAACAGGAACTATTTGAAGCAAAATTTTCTCAAATAAGATCTGAGACTGCATCTGTTGGTGCCTCAGCATGTAGTCCTCTAGACCCTACGGAGGAAGAAAGATTGAGAAACCGATCTTGGTTAGAGGCTGCTGGTGGAAAATACAAGGGACGCGTATATGGCATTGGAAATGTCAATTCCCAAGATGACTGTGTCAATAGTTACATCCGACAGACACACTCAGCAACAAAATGCAGAAGAAATTGTTAACCTTAAATCCCAATTACAAGAATATGGTAACAGGCTTCAAAAGTTTGAAGGCTTTATTGGCGTCATCTTGCCATTCCTTCCGCCTTCGACAATGCAGCTGCACAAGACTTTTTCAACATCCAAATTCCTCAAGCTCAAAATCATGCACCCAATGATGTCCAACCAAAACAACAACTCCAGACCAGCAACCACCAGATCAACGACCACAAGATGGAAATGATGATTATATGAATTATTAGGCATTTTATAAATCTTATTTCCATAACTCTTGACATTGTATTTAGAACCATAACCAATTTATGAACTTACCTAATGTTACTCTTGCACTTATATTGATGAAAACAATATTTATGTATTCATGTAATGCTTCTTTTATGGATTAAGTGTATGTGAAAAACTTATTGCTTTTACATGTCAATGTGCAATGATGTTCAGGTCTGCTTATATGAATTGTGAATGTTCAGTATAATGTCTAGCTTTGCTCGTATGAATTTTGCATCTTTAGAGGTACTGCTACAAGCAGGGTATTAATTTAACTCTTCTTAAACCATTATATACGGCTTTATCCGTATATAAGTTATATACGTATTTATCCGTATATAAGTTATATACGGATATATCTGTATATATGTTATATACGGATATATCCGTATATAACTTATATACGGATAAATCCGTATATAACTTAGCTACGATGGTTTTATATACGGGATTTTTGCCCGTATATAATCTGTATATAACCCGCTATTATAAACGGATTTTGAACATTATATACGAATTTTGGCAGTATGTAATTTGGTTTTTTCTTGTAGTGATCACAAATTGAATTAATATTCAAAATAGAATTCAATTTGTAAAGTGGTAGTAAATTAAATAAAAAATAAAACGTATTAGTGTATGTTCCAAATATTAATTAACATAAGTTCCAAATACCTTAAGGAAATTAGTTATTGTGAAGAGTGTGAAGCTCACACTTGTTAATCTTGATAGCCACTACTCGTCTGAAAATTAATAAAGGCAACACATGAAAAAAAACAAATGAAATAAAATTGATAAAGTGAAGATTATTTTTGAAAATTTAAAAGGTAATAATCACTAGAATTTAAACGTAGATTTTTAATTTTTTTAACTTCAATCTATATTGAATTTTTCTAAAAATAATCAATTATATGCCATACAAATGATTTGATATATCATTAAATCAAATTACATAAATAATATATAACTAAAAGTATGATACGAGAAAAACTAAAAGATCAAAGAGAAGTAATGAGATATTAAGTTACTTAAATTGTTGAGAGATACTCAAAATTGTTTCCATAGAAACAAAAAAATTTCAAATAAAAAAAAGTTAAGAATTAGGGAAAATAAATAATGTGAAATTATAAAAGATAACTACAAGAGGTCAATAGAATATTGAAATTAATATAATTATAGATATATTTCACATTTCACTAAAATAAAATATCTCATTGCTAACTTCAATAATAATGAATACAAAAAAGAAAAATGCAATTAAAAGTATGTTTAGAGAAAAAGTGACTTGAAGATTTAGTAATACTTGTTACATACAAAATATGTTAAAATATTGAAAAATAATAAAATTGGTCAATTGTTCGTGGTTTGGGACCTGTGTATAATATGGTGTACACGATTAAATGACCTGTCAACCGATGGGGTATGGCCAATCGAGCCAAACAGCCGTTAAAGGTAGTTAAAGACTAATGAATAGCGTAACGGTCATTAATGAACAATTAACAAGTACATTAACAGTCAATAATGATCAATTAATAGATTTGATTATGATAAACTCTATAAATATAGGTTTGATATGGAGGTAAAGATACTTTTGGACATAATTCAATTCATTAAGACTTTTTTGAGAAATATATGTGACTTGACTTTGGCGTCAGAGTGTCTTCTGCAAGTCAAACACCGATCCGATACGGAGGATTGTTTAAGGAAAGAATATTTCTCCAAAATTGAACTACTATGAAGATCATATTCTCACTTTTCATGATTATACTTCTTTCTATTGGAATTGGTACGTATAGGACTTTTTTTCTCATCTGTTTCTCTTAATATCTGACCTAATCTCATAACATAAACATAATATATCATGAAAAGGATAATTGTGTTCTTCAAAACTTACTTTTTGGTTGTTGCAGAAAATGAGGGGCCAATGATAGTGGTAGAGGGAAAGATCTGTGATGTAAAGTTGTATGACTTCTGTGATCAGAGCTGTTTCAGGGATTGTCCAAAGATTTATGGGCCAAAAGCAGCTAGTATTTGTAATTTTAATCCTGAAGAGTGCATATGTCGTAGACAGTGTTAAGTGATTACTACAAAAGTCATGCTGGATTCAAATAATTAAAATAGTTATTTTGTTTATCATCTTTTACTTTCCTTTTCGGAAAACAACTCTATATTTCAAGTAGTTAATGGATGACAGTACAAATATTTAAAACTACATCACTAAGAACAATGTGCTAATTTTTTTGGTTCAAATTGTACTTTCTGACAATCACAAATTTTATATTTAGCAATTAAAATAATTGACAGAAATATAGCTATCAAAATATCTTTTTAATGACTTATGAATAATCGGTTGATATTTTCTTAAAAATAAAGAAACAGGAATTGACAGTTAACGTTATTAGTTATAACAATATACATTGGGTAGTGGCATTCAAAAGATTTTTAAATGTATGCTTCATTAACAGGTTAAACCACCAGAAACATTCCTATAATTCACAAATCAAGATGATTATTTTTATGTCTACCTCTAATAAAATGTCGAAATAACATTATCTTGGAAAAAATATTAAAAAAACAATTCTTTTATTTACCCACAACCATTTAGTCTACATGTTTCAACGGGTAATAAGACGAGATTATTGAAAGAGAAAGAAAAAATATATGATCCGGTCACATATATTATAACTCTGTTTAATTAGAATATGGACATACATGTCTAATGTGTACTTAAAATTGTCTAATCAATGAATAGAATGGCTCTTATAATTTTTTTGTTATACTCGTTTAATTAGTATATAAAAATATTCATATAATGTTTATTGCTGGACTCGTCTAATGCTATTCGCTACACTTATCTAATTAGTTTATCAACATACTCATCCAATATGTTGAAAGATTAACCTAATCACTGAATTAACAAACTTGCACAATGTGTATTAATAGACTGGTCTAATTTGTGTGTCTAAAAAATTGTCTAATGTATATTGCTAGTGTTGTCTAATAAATATATGAATGACTCGTCTAATCTGTATTACTATACTCGTTTCATCAATACATCAACATACTTGTCTATTGTTTCTTATGCTTTCTCTTCTAATCAATGTATTCCTAGAGATGTCTAGTAATTTTTGTTATATTTCTCTAATTAACGTATGAAATAACTTATGTAATAATTTTTGTTATATTTGTTTAATTAACATATGAAATGACTTGTATAATATACTTTTTTATATCCTTTTACTTAGTGTATGTGTAGTTTCATCTAATGTTTATGATAAACGCGTATAATGTTTTTGCTATATTCATCGAATCAGTGTATAGAAAAGAATCATCTTATGTTAATTTGGGTTAAACTAACATTAATTTATATGTTATGCGTTTTCGTAAAAACAAGTAGAAATCATAGATTATTTTTAATTTAGGAGTACAAATTTAAATATAACAAATCTCTTTATTTACAATTTCTTTTTCTCTCAATTTTTTTTGTATAAAACTTCTTAAATACATTTTTTCCATCAACAAGCATCTCCTTCATTCACTACAAGTTTTTTCACTGTTTTGTTTTTTTAACGTGTTTTATTTTTGTTGACGAAGAAGGTGTTTTACAAGAAAACTTTCTTTGAAAATTATTATCATGGTCGTGAATGACATCGCAAATTGAATTAATATTAAAAATAGAATTCAATTTGTATCATCAAAGTGGTACTAAATTAAAATAAATTTTAAAATAAAACGCATTAGTGTAGGTTCCAAATATTAATTAACATAAGTTTCAAATACCTTCAGGAAATTAGTTATTGTGAAGAGTGTGAAGCTCACACTTGTTAATCTTGATAGCCACTACTCGTTTTATCTGAAAATTAATGAAGGCAACACATCAAAAAAAAAAACAAATGAAATAAAATTGATAAAGTGAACATTATTTTTGAAAATTTAAAAGATAATAATAACTAGAATTTCAACGTAGATATTTAATTTTTTTAACTTCATTCTATATTGAATTTTTCTAAAAATAATCAATTATATGCCATACAAATGATTTGATATATCATTAAATCAAATTACATAAAGAATATATAATTAAAAGTATGATAAGAGAAAAACTAACTTGAAGATCAAAGAGAAGTAATGACATATTAAGTTTCTTAAATTGTTGAGAGATACTAAAAATTGTTTCCAAAGAAACAAAAAAATTTCAAATAAAAAAAAGTTAAGAATTAGGGAAAATAAATAATGCAAAATTACAAAAGATAACTACAAGAGGTCAATAGAATATTGAAATTAATATAATTATAGATATATTTCACATTTCACTAAAATAAAATATCTCATTGCTAACTTCAATAATCAACGAATGCAAAAAAGAAAAATGCAATTAAATGTATGTAGAGAAAAAGTGACTTGAAGATTTACGAATACTTGTTACATACAAAATATGTTAAAATATTGAAAAATAATAAAATTCGTCAATTGTTCGTGGTTTGGGACCTGTATACAATATGGTGTACACGATTAAATGACCTGTCAATCGAGTCAAACAGCCGTTAAAGGTAGTTAAAGACTAATGAATAGCGTAACGGTCATTAATGGACGATTAGCAGGTACATTAACAGTCAATAATGATCAATTAATAGATTTGATTATCATAAACTCTATAAATATAGGTTTGATATGGAGGTAAAGATACTTTTGGGCATAATTCAATTCACTAAGACTTTCTTGAGAAACATATGTGACTTGACTTTGGCGTCAGAGTGTCTTCTGCAGGTCAAACACCGATCGAATACGGAGCAAGCGAGGACGCTCGTCCCTACATAACCAAAACATCTGCTGAGGATTGCATTTAAGGAAAGAATATTTCTCCAAAATTGAATTACTATGAAGATCATATTCTCACTTTTCATGATTATACTTCTTTCTATTGGAATTGGTACGTATAGGGCTTTTTTTCTCATCTGTTTCTCTTAATATCTGACCTAATCTCATAACATAAACATAATATATCATGAAAAGGATAACTGTGTTCTTCAAAACTTACTTTTTGGTTGTTGCAGAAAATGAGGGGCCAATGATAGTGGTAGAGGGAAAGATCTGTGATGTAAAGTTGTATGACTTCTGTGATCAGAGCTGTTTCAGGGATTGTCCAAAGATTTATGGGCCAAAAGCAGCTAGTATTTGTAATTTTAATCCTGAAGAGTGCATATGTCGTAGACAGTGTTAAGTGATTACTACAAAAGGCATGCTGGATTCAAATAATTAAAATAGTTATTTTGTTTATCATCTTTTACTTTCTTTTTCCGAAAACAACTCTATATTTCAAGTAGTTAATGGATGATAGTACAAATATTTAAACCTACATCACTAAAAACAATGTGCTAATTTTTTTGGTTCAAATTGTACTTCCTGACAATAACAAATTTTATATTTAGCAAATAAAATAGTTGACAGAAATATAGCTCTCAAAATATGTTTTTAATGATTATTGAATAATCCTGATATTTTTTTTTAAAATAAAAATAAACAGGAATTGACAGTTAAAGTTATTAGTTATAACAATATACATTGGGTAGTTGCATTCCAAAGTTTTTTAAATATATGCTTTATTAAGAGGTTGAACTACCACAAATATTCATATAATTCACAAATTGTTTTTATGTCTAAGTGTAATAAAATGTCGAAATAACATTATCTTTGGAAAAAATATTAAAAAAAAATTCTTTTATTAATCCACAACCATTCAGTCTACATGTTTCAACGGATCTCGTAATAAGACGAGATTATTGAAAGAGGAAGAAAAAATATATGATCCGGTCACATATATTATAACTCTGTTTAAGTAGAATATGGACATACATGTCTAATGTGTATTTAAAATCATCTAATCAATGAATAGAATGACTCTTATAATTTTTCTAATGTTTATTGTCGGACTTGTCTAATGTTGTGCGCTACACTCATTTAATCAGTGTATGAACAGACTCATCTAATGCGTTGCAAGATTCATCTAATAAGTGAATTAAGAAACTTGCTCAATGTGTATTAATAGACTCGTTTAATTTGTGTGTCGAAAAAATTGTCTGATGTATTACTCGTCTAATATGTATTGTTATACTCGTTTGATCAATACATCAACATACTTGTCTAATGTTTCTTATGCTTTCTCATCTAATCATTGTATTCCTAGAGATGTCTAGTAATTTTTGTTATATTTCTCTAATTAACGTATGAAATAACTTGTGTAATAATTTTTGTTATATTTGTTTAATTAACATATGAAATGACTTGTTTAATATATTTTTTATATCCTTTTCATTAGTGTATGTATAGTTTCAACTATTGTTTGTTAGACTCGTATAATGTTTTTGCTATATTTAAATATAACAAATCTCTTTATTTACAATTTTTTTTCTCTCAATTTTTTTTTGTATAAAACTCCTTACTTACATATCTTCGATCAACAAGCATCTCCTCCATTCACTACAAGTTTTTTCACTATTTGGTTTTTTTAAAGTGTTTTATTTTTGTTAAAGAAGGTGTTTTACAAGAAAACTTTCTTTGAAAATTATTATCATGGTCGTGAATGACATCGCAAATTGAATTAATATTAAAAATAAAATTCAATTTGCATATCAAAGTGGTACTATATTAAATAAATTTTAAAATAAAACGCATTAGTGTAGGTTCCAAATATTAAATAAGATAGTTGTTAATCTTGATAGCGGGTACTCGTTTTATCTGAAAATTAATGATGGCAACACATGAAAAAAAACAAATGAAATAAAATTGATAAAGTGAACATTATTTTTTAAAATTTAAAAGGTAATAATAAGTAGAACTTAAACGTAGATTTTTAATTTTTGAACTTCAATCTATATTGAATGTTTCTAAAACTAATCAATTATATGCCATAGAAATGATTTGATATATCATTAAATCAAATTACATAAAGAATATATAATTAAAAGTATGATTTGAGAAAAACTAACTTGAATATCAAAGAAAAGTAATGAGGTATTAAGTTAGTTAAATTGTTGAGAGATACTCAAAATTGTTTCAAAAGAAAAAAAAATTCAAATAAAAGAAAAGTTAAGAATTAGGGAAAATAAATAATGTGAAATTATAAAATATAACTACAAGACATCAATAGAATATTAAAATTAATATAATTATAAATATATTTCACATTTCACTAAAATAAAATATCCCATTGCTAACTTCAACTAACGAAATGCAAAAAAGAAAAATCCAATTAAAGGTAGGTTTAGAGAAAAAGTGACTTGAAGATTTATGAATACTTGTTACATACGAAATATGTCAAAATATTGAAAACTAATAAAATTCGTAATTTGGTCGAGGTTTGGGGCCTTGATAATGGTTTAAATAACCGTTATCTGTGATGTAATTTTAATACTAAAAGTAACCTTTTCACTTAGAAACTTACTTGAAATCATGATTTCCAATTAAGTTGTGTGAATACGAGAGTTGAGGTTGAATTTGATGATTTTATGACTTATTCCCTTTGAAAGAAAATGAGTTAATACAAGAAGCAAAGATGAAGTGCTAAGGAGATAGAGCTTAGAAAGGCTTGGAAAAGCACCAGAAGGGGGAACTGCACGAAGCTTGGGCACCCTGCATGGAGGCTTAAGCGTAGAAAATCGACGTCCGCCACCTGGGCGCTCTCTTAGGCCGCCTGAGCATCGGACCCCGAAGCCTGGGCGTCCAATTGAAGGCTCAAGCCCTACATAAGGTGTGTTCACTGCCCGAGCATCCTTAGTGGGGCGCCTGAGCGTCGTGTTTCGCATGTCAGGCCCAATTTTTGCTCTGTTTCGACCCTTTTGGACCGGGCCCTGTTTCTACTCTATTTAAAGGATCCAGGCGCTCTAGGTTTTGTATCTCTGGCTGGAGCAACACAACAGCACACTCTTCTACTCTTTGAAGGCAGATTTGGAGGCAGGAGCTTCCTCTTCTAGCTTTAGGGTTTTACTATCTCATGCTTTTCTATTATTAATCTAGTTTCTCCATGTCTATGAGGAACTAAACTCTATTTTTTGTTGGGGAATGATGTAACCTTGTGAACTCTCATGTATTTGAATTGATTCTTAATTTATATGCATTTTCATTAATTGTTAGGGAATTCATTTGTTTCAATGCTTGCTCTACTTAACTCATTTAGTAGCATGATTTATGAATTGCATGAGTGCTGGGAGGTTCCTTACAACTTAGGTTCTTGCTTCTCCCAAGGGTAATATTTCTCAAGGATGAGGGTATGAGTACTTGGTCGTCTTAAGCTCTTGCTCATCAGACTTAATTTTCTTAGAAAGCTAGGATTTGCACGAACTAGGAATTAAGGAAGGCTTATTGTGCCGAGGGGTCGGGTTCTAAGTAATTTAGTGAGTGACATTAACATTAATGTAAAAAGAAGAATTCTTATATCCATGAGAGGAAACTTGGTGAAATCAAACCCTAACAACATAATCATTTCATTTTATAAACAACCTCCGTTCATCGTTGTGTTCTCTGCTATTGATCAATTGCATTCATATTTAATTTTCTGTTTTTGCATCCCAAATATTTGATCTCGTTTCTTTTAAGTCTTAATTAATTGAGTTGTCACAAAACTGTTTGGTGTCGAGAGTCCTCTGGGATACGATACTTGGTCTTACCATTTGATCTTACTTGTGTGATTCGGTACACTTGCCGATCCATCAACAAGTTTTTGGCACCGTTGCCGGGGACCAAAAATATTGTTAACAAGTTTTTGGCGCCGTTGTCGGGGACTAAGAATATTGTAAATTATTCCTTTTGTGTGATTCTTAATTAACTTCGGCTTTATTTTATTTTATTTTATTTTATTTTATTTCGTGTTTTTTGTGTTGTTTATTTTTGTTTTTGTGCTAACAATATTTTCTAGGGTTTTGTGTCTAATGCTTGCAGGATGCAATTCGGACAAGAAATTAACTATATGGGCACTCAATGCCACCAAGGTAATTTCAGCCATTGGTGCGAACCTCACTCAAGCATGGATCAAAGTCAATTTGGGCAAGTTGTCGAACAATTTGATAGGTTGCCTCAACAACAATGGCAACAAGAACCCTCTCTCTCAGAAAGATGGGCTAAGATGGATGAAACACTTCAATAGTTAATGCAGATGTTTGATTCTCATCATAAAAGCAATCAAGGAGAATGCACAAGGATAGGGAGCCAACTTGGTCACATAATTCATAAGCTGGATGATCTTGGGAGTAACATGAAGGCTAACCCTAGAGAGGAATGTCAAGCTATTATCACTAGAAGTGACAAAGTTTTAAATGAGAGAAAAATAGAGAGAAAATAAGAAGAAAGTTTGAGTGAAAAAGAGAAAGATGTAGAGGAAAAGAAAGAAAAAGAAGAGAGTGAAAGAAAAGAAAAGGAGAGGGAAGAAAAGAAAGAGGATGAGAGAAAAATAAAGAGAAAATAAAAAGAAAGTCTGAGTGAAAAAGAGAAAGATGAAGAGAGAAAAGAAAAAGAAGAGGTTGAGAGAGAAAAAAAAAATTGAGAAAAATCTTCTGTACCCTAAGGAGTGTTCTAAAAAGGAAAAAGAGATGGAAGAAAAGAAAAAAGGAGAGAGGAAGAGGATAAGGAAAAAAAGAAATAATTATATGAAAAACCTCTTCCTTACCCAAATAATTATTCTAGGGAGGAGAAGGAAAGATAATTTGAGCAATGAGTGGAAATCTTCGAGGAAATGGAAATTAAAATTCCTGTGACTAAGACATTCCAACAGGTTCCCGGTTATGTTAACTTCCTGAAGAAATTAAACAAAAAGAAAAAAGTCCAGAGGAGGAAATAATTGAGGTATAGGGCAAGTGTAGTGTGATCTTGTAGAAGGCACTTCCTCCAAAAGTTAAAGATCCAGGAAGTTTCACAATTCCCTGCACTATTGGGAGTCATGAAATAGGGAAAGCCCTAATTGATTTAGGGTCTAGTATCAACTTGATGCCCTTATCTATACTTGAAAAGATTGGTGGTCTTGAAGTCAAGCCTACAAAGATGACTCTGCAAATGGCGGATAGATCCACTAAGAAGCCATATGGTGTGGTGGAGTGATGAAAAATCCCTTAGCCATGGTCAAGCACTTTAAAGAGAGTTAAAGTCATCCTTGAAGATGGTTATTAACCCTCGACAAGTGTAACCAAATCGTATCAAGTAATAATAAAATGGTAAGACCAAGTATCATTTCTTAAAGGACTCACGGCCTATATGAATGTATGTATTGATCAATTGGATCAAAAGAAGCAAAAGTGATTGATGTAAATTATGGAATGATGATGTTGTTGGGGTTTTCAATTCATCCTATCCACTTTCATGTATTCAAGAATTCATCATTCTTCATTAATGTTGATGCCACTTTCTAATTTACCTTAAACCCGATGTCTCGGTGAAGAAAGCCTACTCCTAATCACTAGTTTACAATGTCTTGTCTCCCTAACAATTATTCATGCATTACATTTACACAGAAGCTTAAAGGCAATCAATCCTCCTATCCCTATGTCTAGGCAATATTACTCTTGGGAGAATTTCTTCAGTTCTAGATTTACTTATATGTGTCAACACAAATAACATCAATGATCATGCAATTGAATGAGTTAAACAAAGCATGCATAGAGTATAGAAGAAAAACCCTAACAATTAATGAAAGAAATCATATAGATTAAAGAACCAATTCAATACATGAGAGTTTCTAAGGATTACATTGATTCCCCAACAACAATAAAGGTTTAGTTCACCATAGACATGGTGAAACTAGATGAAAAATAATGAAAGAATGAAAGATAGAACCCTAGAAGTTGAAGAATAGAGCTTGAGCATCCAAAATCCTCCTCCAAGGGGTGAAGAAAGTGTGATTTTTCTTTGTTTTGGCCAAAGATACCAACCTTAATTCGACTAAAACCTTATATAACTTTCTAAAAATTACAAAAAATTGGCCTAAGGCCCAATAAAATGGCGCTTAACGATAATTACCGCTCAACGGTAAATACGGTTCTTTAGAATGAAGCTTAGCTGCATTTTTACCCCTCAACGGTGATTGCGGCACTTCAAAATTGGCGCTCAACGCTAATTTTCGCTCAGCGCAATTTTTCTGCACTCTGGTTGACTTTTTTACACTCTGATTGACTGGTTGACTTTTCTGCATTCTGATTTACTTTTCTGCATTCCAACCATTCGGTACTTTAACTCTTCTTTCAAATCATTCCAATAGCTTACAAAATCAAGGGAATCTAGCACAAAACTATTAAATTCACCTTCAACTCTCTTATTCACAAAACTAAAGCAAAAACATGAGTTAAAGCAAGTTTCTAAGTCAAAAAGGGTTGATTTTAATGTCAAAATTAAGTATAAAAATAACGGTTTTTCAACTGTTATCAATGGTGTTAGCTCTACCTTGTGGACCACCTTTGGAGCCATCATGAAGCATGGATTGAAGAGTAGTGTAGGAATTTAAGCCATTGTATTATGCCATGTGGTGTAGGTTTGTTTAAGGCTTGTATTAAGACCTAAGTAGCATAGGATTTTCCTTAAAAGTTACACATCCAAACCAAGTGGAAAGTGTGTGCCATGTGTCATGCTTCCATTGGAGAGGATTTACTTTTTAAAAGGTACCCACATGGCATCTTAGGAGTGGAGAGTTTTTGCTTTTAGTAGTGGCCACATGACACTCTAGGAATTGAGAGGATTGTGTTTTGTGAGTGGCCACATGTCCTCCCATCATTAGAGAGGATTTGTGGACACTTGTCCACCCCTTAGAAGGCCTCATTTTTGGCTAATGAGAACAAAGGTGGGAGATCATGCTTTTAGGGTTAGAAGGAGACACCCTTGGCCTATAAATAGAGGTGTCTCCATCGTTGTATTTCATCTTTGATGTTGAGTAATGTTATATTGCCCATTTTTGGCCATACTACTCATCTTAGATCAAGACTAGAGCAACCCATGAGGCCCCTCTAGTCACCTTCCTCCTTGAGTTGGCCTAACCTCTCTTGGAGCCACCAAACACTACACCACCACCACCACCACCATATCTCCTAGACGCATAGTGCAAAACAACGTATAACGTCACACGTTCAACATCGAAGCACTAAATATGCAACGTTAAAAAGGACCGGTGGCATTTTCGTAAATAAATTGATTTGCTCCATGTCATTTACTAAAATAGTGTGCCGTCTAAAAAGTATTAACGTCAAACAAGAAACATATCGACGTAATCTAAAATGTATTAACACCAAATAAGGCCAACATCGACGTAAAACAATCACCTTAGAATCACATAACGTCAACTTAAGAAACATCTGACATTCAATTTAAAATAAAAAAATAACGAAATAGTAGTTTGCTTCCAGCAGTAATATAGAACGTCGAACACGTTGGGGTTGGACGTGATTGTCATAATCACCTAACTTCATTAAGGAAGTAGTCGACGTCCAATACAAAATAAATAAATACTAAATATTGATTTAATTAGTATGACGTCTACCGTAACAATAGAAGGACGTTGTATATTACAGCTAGCAGTTATTTGTTTATTTTTCATTTAAATCAACCCATAAAATGTCAATTTTATACTAGCTTAGACGTTTTGTTATTTAAATCAACCCATAAAATGTCAACTAAAGGAAAAAGACCTAATTGGCTGGGAGACGATACTTGGAATGCTTTTCTGGAAAAGTGGAACATGTCATTTTGTAGACAAAAGTGTGAAACGACAAAGAAGAATCGGACATCTGAAAAGGGTGGTTGTTTGCACACTGGAGGATCTATTAGCGTGCATGAGCATGATATTCGTTTGGTATGTAACTTGTACATTTTATTTCGTAATTTGTAATCATACATTTACAAATACTTATTAACAACTCATTTTGTTTGCAGTCAGAGGAGCTTGGTCAGTCAGTGCATATTGATGAAATATTTTAGCAGACACATATTCGTCAATCAACAGGGGAATTTGTGGACGAGAGGTCTAGGCGGACCCATGTTAGTTTCTACTAACTCTATCACATTATACACTATTTATCATGTATGAGGTTTTTAAACCTTATGTTTAATTAATATATTTCTTCATTTAACAGGAACTATTTGAAGCAAAATTTTCTCAAATAAGATCTGAGACTGCATCTGTTGGTGCCTCAGCATGTAGTCCTCTAGACCCTACGGAGGAAGAAAGATTGAGAAACCGATCTTGGTTAGAGGCTGCTGGTGGAAAATACAAGGGACGCGTATATGGCATTGGAAATGTCAATTCCCAAGATGACTGTGTCAATAGTTACATCCGACAGACACACTCAGCAACAAAATGCAGAAGAAATTGTTAACCTTAAATCCCAATTACAAGAATATGGTAACAGGCTTCAAAAGTTTGAAGGCTTTATTGGCGTCATCTTGCCATTCCTTCCGCCTTCGACAATGCAGCTGCACAAGACTTTTTCAACATCCAAATTCCTCAAGCTCAAAATCATGCACCCAATGATGTCCAACCAAACAACAACTCCAGACCAGCAACCACCAGATCAACGACCACAAGATGGAAATGATGATTATATGAATTATTAGGCATTTTATAAATCTTATTTCCATAACTCTTGACATTGTATTTAGAACCATAACCAATTTATGAACTTACCTAATGTTACTCTTGCACTTATATTGATGAAAACAATATTTATGTATTCATGTAATGCTTCTTTTATGGATTAAGTGTATGTGAAAAACTTATTGCTTTTACATGTCAATGTGCAATGATGTTCAGGTCTGCTTATATGAATTGTGAATGTTCAGTATAATGTCTAGCTTTGCTCGTATGAATTTTGCATCTTTAGAGGTACTGCTACAAGCAGGGTATTAATTTAACTCTTCTTAAACCATTATATACGGCTTTATCCGTATATAAGTTATATACGTATTTATCCGTATATAAGTTATATACGGATATATCTGTATATATGTTATATACGGATATATCCGTATATAACTTATATACGGATAAATCCGTATATAACTTAGCTACGATGGTTTTATATACGGGATTTTTGCCCGTATATAATCTGTATATAACCCGCTATTATAAACGGATTTTGAACATTATATACGAATTTTGGCAGTATGTAATTTGGTTTTTTCTTGTAGTGATCACAAATTGAATTAATATTCAAAATAGAATTCAATTTGTAAAGTGGTAGTAAATTAAATAAAAAATAAAACGTATTAGTGTATGTTCCAAATATTAATTAACATAAGTTCCAAATACCTTAAGGAAATTAGTTATTGTGAAGAGTGTGAAGCTCACACTTGTTAATCTTGATAGCCACTACTCGTCTGAAAATTAATAAAGGCAACACATGAAAAAAAACAAATGAAATAAAATTGATAAAGTGAAGATTATTTTTGAAAATTTAAAAGGTAATAATCACTAGAATTTAAACGTAGATTTTTAATTTTTTTAACTTCAATCTATATTGAATTTTTCTAAAAATAATCAATTATATGCCATACAAATGATTTGATATATCATTAAATCAAATTACATAAATAATATATAACTAAAAGTATGATACGAGAAAAACTAAAAGATCAAAGAGAAGTAATGAGATATTAAGTTACTTAAATTGTTGAGAGATACTCAAAATTGTTTCCATAGAAACAAAAAAATTTCAAATAAAAAAAAGTTAAGAATTAGGGAAAATAAATAATGTGAAATTATAAAAGATAACTACAAGAGGTCAATAGAATATTGAAATTAATATAATTATAGATATATTTCACATTTCACTAAAATAAAATATCTCATTGCTAACTTCAATAATAATGAATACAAAAAAGAAAAATGCAATTAAAAGTATGTTTAGAGAAAAAGTGACTTGAAGATTTAGTAATACTTGTTACATACAAAATATGTTAAAATATTGAAAAATAATAAAATTGGTCAATTGTTCGTGGTTTGGGACCTGTGTATAATATGGTGTACACGATTAAATGACCTGTCAACCGATGGGGTATGGCCAATCGAGCCAAACAGCCGTTAAAGGTAGTTAAAGACTAATGAATAGCGTAACGGTCATTAATGAACAATTAACAAGTACATTAACAGTCAATAATGATCAATTAATAGATTTGATTATGATAAACTCTATAAATATAGGTTTGATATGGAGGTAAAGATACTTTTGGACATAATTCAATTCATTAAGACTTTTTTGAGAAATATATGTGACTTGACTTTGGCGTCAGAGTGTCTTCTGCAAGTCAAACACCGATCCGATACGGAGGATTGTTTAAGGAAAGAATATTTCTCCAAAATTGAACTACTATGAAGATCATATTCTCACTTTTCATGATTATACTTCTTTCTATTGGAATTGGTACGTATAGGACTTTTTTTCTCATCTGTTTCTCTTAATATCTGACCTAATCTCATAACATAAACATAATATATCATGAAAAGGATAATTGTGTTCTTCAAAACTTACTTTTTGGTTGTTGCAGAAAATGAGGGGCCAATGATAGTGGTAGAGGGAAAGATCTGTGATGTAAAGTTGTATGACTTCTGTGATCAGAGCTGTTTCAGGGATTGTCCAAAGATTTATGGGCCAAAAGCAGCTAGTATTTGTAATTTTAATCCTGAAGAGTGCATATGTCGTAGACAGTGTTAAGTGATTACTACAAAAGTCATGCTGGATTCAAATAATTAAAATAGTTATTTTGTTTATCATCTTTTACTTTCCTTTTCGGAAAACAACTCTATATTTCAAGTAGTTAATGGATGACAGTACAAATATTTAAAACTACATCACTAAGAACAATGTGCTAATTTTTTTGGTTCAAATTGTACTTTCTGACAATCACAAATTTTATATTTAGCAATTAAAATAATTGACAGAAATATAGCTATCAAAATATCTTTTTAATGACTTATGAATAATCGGTTGATATTTTCTTAAAAATAAAGAAACAGGAATTGACAGTTAACGTTATTAGTTATAACAATATACATTGGGTAGTGGCATTCAAAAGATTTTTAAATGTATGCTTCATTAACAGGTTAAACCACCAGAAACATTCCTATAATTCACAAATCAAGATGATTATTTTTATGTCTACCTCTAATAAAATGTCGAAATAACATTATCTTGGAAAAAATATTAAAAAAACAATTCTTTTATTTACCCACAACCATTTAGTCTACATGTTTCAACGGGTAATAAGACGAGATTATTGAAAGAGAAAGAAAAAATATATGATCCGGTCACATATATTATAACTCTGTTTAATTAGAATATGGACATACATGTCTAATGTGTACTTAAAATTGTCTAATCAATGAATAGAATGGCTCTTATAATTTTTTTGTTATACTCGTTTAATTAGTATATAAAAATATTCATATAATGTTTATTGCTGGACTCGTCTAATGCTATTCGCTACACTTATCTAATTAGTTTATCAACATACTCATCCAATATGTTGAAAGATTAACCTAATCACTGAATTAACAAACTTGCACAATGTGTATTAATAGACTGGTCTAATTTGTGTGTCTAAAAAATTGTCTAATGTATATTGCTAGTGTTGTCTAATAAATATATGAATGACTCGTCTAATCTGTATTACTATACTCGTTTCATCAATACATCAACATACTTGTCTATTGTTTCTTATGCTTTCTCTTCTAATCAATGTATTCCTAGAGATGTCTAGTAATTTTTGTTATATTTCTCTAATTAACGTATGAAATAACTTATGTAATAATTTTTGTTATATTTGTTTAATTAACATATGAAATGACTTGTATAATATACTTTTTTATATCCTTTTACTTAGTGTATGTGTAGTTTCATCTAATGTTTATGATAAACGCGTATAATGTTTTTGCTATATTCATCGAATCAGTGTATAGAAAAGAATCATCTTATGTTAATTTGGGTTAAACTAACATTAATTTATATGTTATGCGTTTTCGTAAAAACAAGTAGAAATCATAGATTATTTTTAATTTAGGAGTACAAATTTAAATATAACAAATCTCTTTATTTACAATTTCTTTTTCTCTCAATTTTTTTTGTATAAAACTTCTTAAATACATTTTTTCCATCAACAAGCATCTCCTTCATTCACTACAAGTTTTTTCACTGTTTTGTTTTTTTAACGTGTTTTATTTTTGTTGACGAAGAAGGTGTTTTACAAGAAAACTTTCTTTGAAAATTATTATCATGGTCGTGAATGACATCGCAAATTGAATTAATATTAAAAATAGAATTCAATTTGTATCATCAAAGTGGTACTAAATTAAAATAAATTTTAAAATAAAACGCATTAGTGTAGGTTCCAAATATTAATTAACATAAGTTTCAAATACCTTCAGGAAATTAGTTATTGTGAAGAGTGTGAAGCTCACACTTGTTAATCTTGATAGCCACTACTCGTTTTATCTGAAAATTAATGAAGGCAACACATCAAAAAAAAAAACAAATGAAATAAAATTGATAAAGTGAACATTATTTTTGAAAATTTAAAAGATAATAATAACTAGAATTTCAACGTAGATATTTAATTTTTTTAACTTCATTCTATATTGAATTTTTCTAAAAATAATCAATTATATGCCATACAAATGATTTGATATATCATTAAATCAAATTACATAAAGAATATATAATTAAAAGTATGATAAGAGAAAAACTAACTTGAAGATCAAAGAGAAGTAATGACATATTAAGTTTCTTAAATTGTTGAGAGATACTAAAAATTGTTTCCAAAGAAACAAAAAAATTTCAAATAAAAAAAAGTTAAGAATTAGGGAAAATAAATAATGCAAAATTACAAAAGATAACTACAAGAGGTCAATAGAATATTGAAATTAATATAATTATAGATATATTTCACATTTCACTAAAATAAAATATCTCATTGCTAACTTCAATAATCAACGAATGCAAAAAAGAAAAATGCAATTAAATGTATGTAGAGAAAAAGTGACTTGAAGATTTACGAATACTTGTTACATACAAAATATGTTAAAATATTGAAAAATAATAAAATTCGTCAATTGTTCGTGGTTTGGGACCTGTATACAATATGGTGTACACGATTAAATGACCTGTCAATCGAGTCAAACAGCCGTTAAAGGTAGTTAAAGACTAATGAATAGCGTAACGGTCATTAATGGACGATTAGCAGGTACATTAACAGTCAATAATGATCAATTAATAGATTTGATTATCATAAACTCTATAAATATAGGTTTGATATGGAGGTAAAGATACTTTTGGGCATAATTCAATTCACTAAGACTTTCTTGAGAAACATATGTGACTTGACTTTGGCGTCAGAGTGTCTTCTGCAGGTCAAACACCGATCGAATACGGAGCAAGCGAGGACGCTCGTCCCTACATAACCAAAACATCTGCTGAGGATTGCATTTAAGGAAAGAATATTTCTCCAAAATTGAATTACTATGAAGATCATATTCTCACTTTTCATGATTATACTTCTTTCTATTGGAATTGGTACGTATAGGGCTTTTTTTCTCATCTGTTTCTCTTAATATCTGACCTAATCTCATAACATAAACATAATATATCATGAAAAGGATAACTGTGTTCTTCAAAACTTACTTTTTGGTTGTTGCAGAAAATGAGGGGCCAATGATAGTGGTAGAGGGAAAGATCTGTGATGTAAAGTTGTATGACTTCTGTGATCAGAGCTGTTTCAGGGATTGTCCAAAGATTTATGGGCCAAAAGCAGCTAGTATTTGTAATTTTAATCCTGAAGAGTGCATATGTCGTAGACAGTGTTAAGTGATTACTACAAAAGGCATGCTGGATTCAAATAATTAAAATAGTTATTTTGTTTATCATCTTTTACTTTCTTTTTCCGAAAACAACTCTATATTTCAAGTAGTTAATGGATGATAGTACAAATATTTAAACTATCACTAAAAAAATGTGCTAATTTTTTGGTTCAAATTGTACTTCCTGACAATAACAAATTTTATATTTAGCAAATAAAATAGTTGACAGAAATATAGCTTAATTTAATGATTATTGAATAATCCTGATATTTTTTTAAAATAAAAATAAACAGGAATGACAGTTAAAGTTATTAGTTATAATAATATATTGGGTAGTTGCATTCAAAGTTTTTAAATGTATGCTTTATTAATAGGTTGAACTACACAAATATTCATATAATTCACAAATGTTTTTTATGTCTAATAATAAAATGTCGAAATACATTATCTAGGAAAAAAATTAAAAAAAAATATTTTAACCACAACATTCAGTCTATGTGTTATAACATTTACTAATAAGACGAGATTATTGAGAGAGAAAGAAAAAATATATGATCGGGCCACATATATTATAATGATACTTTTGAGAGACTTGCATTGTGTATACACATTAATTTACATGATTGTGGTTAATGTATAAGAGCATATATAATTATTATTTATTTATTTTTATATAGAACACTTTTGCGGGATTTACAATTGTTGCTATATTTATAACTTTAATACATGTTTTTATCTTACTCTATTGAATATAAATATATTAGAAGTTACAATAAAACAACATTAGTCGTTAAATAAATAATATTATACTTAATATAATAAGTAATTTATTTTATTTTGTTTTGTTTCTTTATTTTTAATAAAAATAGTTTTAAATCCGTGCCTACGCAGAGATTGTACTTTTGTGTTTTATAAAAAATTTAAAAGTTGAAAAAGAATAAAAAATATTTTAAACTTTATAATTAAGTTTTGAATCCAATCTAACATGAAAAATGATTTATAGGTTTAAAAAGTATAAATGGTAAACTTTGTAAAAATAAAAAAGATAAAGCATGTGCAAAAATATAAAATAGACTTTATAAAATTATAAAGAATATGCATAAATATGTAGAGTAGTCTAGTTAAAAGTACAAAAAAATGTATGAACATACTAATCTAATGTATATTGCTATACTTGTCTAATATGTGTTGTTAGACTTGTCTAATCAATATATAGATGCATTGATCCAATATATATTATTAAACTCGTCAGTATATGAGTAAAGTTGTCTAATGTATATTGTAAGACTCGTCTAATCAGAGAATGTATAGAGACTAATACATGTATAAACATATTCATCTAAAGTATATTGTTAGACTTACATAATTAATGTATGGAAAAACTTGTCTAATGTATGTTGCAAGACTTGTTTGATTAATATATGAACATACATGTCTAATGTGTACTTAGACTCATCTAATCAATGTATAAAATGACTCCTATAATGTTGTTTATTATACTCATTTAATTAGTATATGGAAAGACTCATCTAATGTTTATTACTAGACTCGTTTAATGTTTTCCACTATACTAATATAATCAATGTATGAACAGACTCATCTAATGTGTTGCAAGATTCATCTAATCAATGAATTAATAAACTTGTCTAATGTGTATTAAATAGACTCATCTAATTTGTGTGTTGAAAAACTTGCATGATGTATATTGCTAGTGTCATTTAATCAATATATGAATGACTCATCTAATTTGTATTGTTGTACTCGTCTGATCAATACATCGACAGACTTGTCTAATGTTTATTATGCTTTCTCATCTAATCAATGCATTCCTAGACTTATAGTAATTTTTGTTATATTTGTCTAATTAATGTATGAAATGACTTCTCTGATAATTTTCATTATATTTGTTTAATTAACAAATGAAATGACTTGTCTAATATTTTTTGTTATACTCGTTTAATTAGTGATGTATAATTTCGTCTAATGTTTATTGTTAGACTCGTATAATTTTTGTGTTATATTCATCTAATCAGTGTATGCAACGATACATCTTATGTGTATTGCTAGACTCGTCTAATCAATACATTGAAAGACTCTTTTAATATGCAATGCTGGACTTGTCTAAGAAATGTTGGACTATAACATGTATTGCTAGGCTCGTCTAATCAATATATTCAGACTCGTGTAATGTGTGTTGCAAGACTCATCTAATTAGTAAGTAGACAAACTCGTCTAATGTGTATTAATAGACTTGTCTAATTTGTGTATAGATAGACTTGTCTAATTTATATCGCTAGAGTTTTCTAATAAGTGTGGACAAATTTTCTAATTTATACATAACATTTATCCAAATGAACCGTCTAGCATAAACACATTAAACTTATACATGTGTAAACGCTATCCTAAACGCTACTCTAAACAAACTACGTAGAAGACACCTTGGGAAAGTTTCCTCAATGCCTTTTGTTTAACGAATTCGTACAAGCATCAGAGTTACCTCTACAAGTTTATATAGAGAGGTCAATGCTACATACCTACATGAAACTCAATGCTTTGAGTAACAAATCTTTTTTGAAGAAGTCTGTATAAAGAGGATCGCATGAAGGGAAGACAAGAACAAGAATTATTATTGCTTACTGTTACGCTGTCAATTTTCTCTTAAGCTTGTGTCGTCTAGTAGTCTTTGAGAAAAAAAATCTTTATCACAAGTTTCCATATATTCTTTATATTGAAAATATATCCTCTCCAGGATATTTATCATTTGTACTTGTTTTATAAAAACACTTTATTGTTTTTGTATATTCAAAAGTGAATTAAAATACTTATTTGTTTAACTCAGTTGAGTTAAACACTATAGTCAGCTAGACTATTTTCTAAAGCAGAAGTGGTCATATTCATTTGTAAACTAAGAGTGGTAAAACTCGTTAGTAATCTTCTCAAAGATTAGTGAAACTCATTAAAAGTATTTAAGGGAGAACTAGATGTAACTTAGATCGAAGTGGACTAGTATAAAAGTAAGTCTTTATCCTTGTTTTAGATTAAAGATTTTCTAAACACTTCTAAAAGTTATAAGTGTTCAATAGTAATATTTTTAAAGATTAGTGGAACTCTTTAAAAGTGTTTAAGAAAAAACTTGACATAACTCATATTGGAGTGAAATAGTATAAAAATAATTTTATCCTTATTTTAGATTTGAAGTCTTTCTAATAGCTTCTAAAAATATTTAAGTCTTCAACACTATTTATAGACCGTGTAACCTTTAAAACTTTATTCAACACCATCTTTTCTCCATTGTTCCATTTATAGAATTTACCTGTGTTTCATATATATATATATATATATATATATATATATATATATATAATATATATATATATATATTTACTTCAAATATAGTTTTTGGTATTTTAAACTTTTAAGTGTTAGTTATACTCTTGGTCTCTAAATTTTATGAGAAATTAGATTTTGTTTTATGTCCAAAACCTTGAACCACTTCCATCTCCATACTTTATTAACAAATAGATAACGTTCTTGCCAACAAACAACATTAAACATTTGGTAATGTGACAAACAGACAATGAATTAAAACCGTAGATCCACATAATTGTTTTAGTGTTGACACCGTAATGAAAGCTAATTGAGTTTTGGTGTTTTAGGGTTTGACAATCAAACCATCCTTCACTTTCTCCTTGAATAGAAATTTATACTTCTCTTAAACCTCGTCCAATTCCTTCAACTTCCTCTCTTGGCCCTTCGCCGCTATTGTCAACCCATAATTCAACACACTAAAGTAGTTATGTAGACCTACAATTTTAGTCTAGCGTGCAACATCATTTACCACCTCACAAAATGTTTAACCTTGTGACGAGACGTCATCCACACATCACAAAATGTTTACTTATATTCAGTAGTAATTAATACAATTATTAACTATAAAACAAACTATGATTAATAATTTAAAAATAATTAATACAATTCATTAATTCCAAGACAATGTAATTACACGTGACATTAAAATATACGGATAAATCAAAACCAAAACTCAGTTAAAAAACATGTATTTAAGACTAAATTCAAATCACTTCTATTTCACATGGTACACAAATGTAGAACTATATTACATGTTAAAACCATAAAAAAACATTTTATTCTTTTTTCGCAAAATTAGAACTCGTTTTAGTTTTTGATATACATTTTTATTGGCAAACTTATAAAATAAATTAATATAATTCTCTTAACCTAAATCTATTTATTTTTAAAATTTGAGATGAAAATATATAAAATAGATTAATATAATTCTTTTAATCTAAATCCATTCATTTTTTAAATTTGAAACTATATAAAAACTATACAAAAAAAAATCCAATTTTACTTTACAATGAACTAAAAACAATTTTAACTATTTATTTAGTGAGAGCAACCTATACGTCCTTTCTTTGTCTTATTTCTTACATTAACTTAATTACAAGAGTTAACTTTGAAACCCAATTTAGTTCACAACAATCAAAAGAATGGACAATATGAAAAATGATTAATAAAATTTTAAAATAACCATACATATTTTCAAAGTAATTCTAAAAAAGGTTTATTTATTATTGTTTTCGTAATTTAGAAAAGGTTAACTTTTTTATTTTTATTTCTCTTTTATTTTAAATTTAATAAATGAAGAACATTACAAATAAGTAAACTAATAAAATTAGATATTTAATACGTTTTTAATTCATTAATTTATTTTAATTTTTATCGTTCCTAAACAAATACACCTAGATTAAAAATTATTAATTAATATTTTAAACATTTTATTTTATATAATTAAAAAAATTATTATTATTTTTACATTTATTAAGAGAGATAATTGTTTCATATGTGAGACGAAATCAATTATGTCAAAGTCAATAATTATATTTATAAATTTTTGGTATGGATCCTTATTAATAAGGACATAATAATTACCATCAATTTGGAAATAATCATATTTTATTTTAAATTATTTTTTATTAGCGATAATCTCTTTGTATCATGACCGATCCATTTCATGTTTGCTGGGAGACAAAGAGCTCACTCTAGTGGAAAGTATTGATTGTCCGATCTATCTCTAACCCGACTGTGTACAAGATTTTTGGTGTGAGACAAGATCAATTAGGTCAAAGTCAGTAATTATATTTATAATTTTTTTGTGTGAATACTTGATCAGTAACAATATAATTACGATTAATTTAAAAATAATCACATTTTATTTTAATTGATTTATTATTAGGGATAATCCCTTTATATCAATCCATTTCATGTTTGCTTGGAGACAAATAACTTACTTTAGTGGAAAGTATTGATTGTCCTGTCTATCTCTAACCCGGCGTTGTACAAGAACATTAATTTTAACAAAATTTAAAATTTAATTTCGAAAATGTAGATAGAGATTTAACAATATTATCATGTGTACACATATGGTTTATCTTGGACAATAATATAATATTTTATGTTACATGTTTTATCATGTTTTAAGAATAACTTTAAACATAATATATAAATATTTTGCTTATAAAATCTTAAAAGCACATCAAGGTTGAAGACTTTTTAAAAGCTATTTTTCCTAAATAAAAAATAAACAAAAAAGGTAGAAAAGAAAAAGAAGAAAAAAAAGAAATAGGTTGTTATATATAAAAGAGAAAATAAGATATGAGAAGTGGGAATGAAAAGATGAGAGAGAGTTATTTTATTGGATATAAGAAGAAGATGAGAATTTTGAAGGAGTTAACAGATGAAGCGACAAACGCATATTCGTCCAACGCATTTTCCTGTGGCTGACTTGGCGGGATGTTCCTTCATGCATGCTTGAGAACACCAACTGAGTGAGCAGCTCCTCCTAAGAGGAGGATCTGTCAGAGCTTGATCGCATATATTTGCTGCCACTCTCAATGGACCTTCTTTTTCAAACCCAATGCATGCAACAACCACCACAACCATCACCACCAAACTCATGCTCTTCATCTTTATTTTCTCTCTCTCTCTAATGCTTTCATCATCTCAACCTATGCATAACATATTTATATAACACTCTTTGCACGTTACAATTAATATATAAATCAATTCTTTCTTTAATATTTATGTATTAAGACCCGATAAATTGATAACTTCTCTGTAATAATAATAATATCTTTTCTTAATAAATCTATATTAATAATAATTGTAAATTTTATTTCATAAATGTTGACAATATTTACGATATATTTTTTTCACTTCACAGTCTCTATTTCTCACTTTTTAATCATTTATTTTTTTTTCCACTTTAAACGAAGTAGTTCTTTAATTTTTTTTAGGAGTTATGTGTTTGTCTTATTGAAGAACTCAGTATTTAAATTAATGTTTTCGAGGAGTTATTTAATAGATGTATTTTATCTGTGATGTGATGAATTTATAAAGTAATAAATGAGTATTTTTGTTGTTATATTGAATAGTATTGTGTGGTTAAAGTGCTAAATTGAATATTGAACTCTTTCTGCATGATTCTACTTTAGTATTTGAGATTAGGGAACTATAATGTGTTTAGTTTGAGTTCTTCATGCAAATATGATATTTTATTGTGCTATTGGGTTGTTTTATTTTTTTGGGTTAAGATGAGTTGATGTAATGAACCATGACTCTTCGACAATTTGGTACTTAATATATGACATTAATAATGTTTTGAGCTAATCATTGAATTACGAATATTAAAAAAAATATATTTACTTATATTTAATAGTATTTATTATAATTTATTAACTATACAACAAAAATATTAATTGTGAATTTAAAAATAATTAATACAATTCATTAATTCCAAGACAACGTAATTATAACTATACGTGACATTTACGGTTAAATTGAGATTAATTCACTATTCATGAGTAAAGGAAAGCGCAGATTTAGAAAATATTTCATGTTCGCTTTAAAAGAATTGCGAGGGATTGAAAGAAAAGATTTGCGGGATCAGCTATTTTTTTCTATGCGAAGATTTAAGATGATTTATAATCAAATGTATTTTTAGTCCCTTGCACTTACCATTATGTAAATGTATTTTATTACCACTGTGTGAATGTATTACATCTTCAACCAAGAAACAAAAATAATAACTAATAATAATAACTAATAATAATAATAATTAATAATAATAATAATTAATAATAGTAATGATAATAATTAATAATAATGATAATAATTAATAATATTCATAATAATGATTTTTTTTTCTCTCTTTATAATAATAATAATAATAATGATAATAATAATAATAATAATAATATTAATAATATTAATAATAATAAAAATAATAATGTTATTAATAATAATAGTTATTATTATTATTATTTCAATATCATTTTTTTACATTTTAAAAATTAATTTTTATATTTTCTCTTATAAACATTTTTACAATTAAATATAACATTAATAAATAACATTTTATATTACTTTAATAACTAGGGGCATTTTGGTAATCTTTAATTTTTATCAATTAAACAAATTTTTTAAATCTATCACATCAATCAAACTTACACTAATTTTTACAAATTTTACTTCCAAATTCATTCTCAATTACCCACAAATCCACTCAAAAAAACAACAAAAAAAGTATCCTCAAATCCATTTAATTACTCTCCCCCAAATCATCTTCCACAAATCATCTCATCTCATGTGAACAAAGCCTTAGAGCTAAACTATAAGGACAAATCATAACCGAAACTCAGTTACAAAACATGACTAAAATCAAACCAATTCAATTTCACATGGTACACAAATGTTGAACTATTTTACATGTTAAAACCATAATATATATATATATATATATATATATATATATATATATATATATATATATATATATATATTTAATTCTATTTTGTTTTATTTGATTATTTAAACACAAAATTAAAATTGGTCTTTATCTCTCAAATAATTTTTATTTTTAAACTTAAAAAATAAATTAATATAATTCTTTTCATCTAAATCTATTTATTTTTAAAATTTGAGAACAAAATATATAAAATGAATTAATATAATTCTCTTAATGTAAATTCATTTATTTTTAAAATTTGAGAACAATATACAAAAAAGGTTTAAAATACAAAAGAATTCCAATTTTACTTTACAACATTAACTAAAAACATTTTTAAATCCTTTCTTGGTCTTATTTTTTACATTAACTTAATTACTAGATTTAAATTTGAAACCCAATTTAGTTCCAACAATTAAATGAATAAAAAATATGAAAAATAATTAATAGAAATTTAAAATATTCATCAATATTTTAAAAGTAATTTGAAAAAAATTTATTTATTATTATTGTTTTCGCATAAGTTAGATAAGGTTAACTTTTTTTTATTTTTATTTTCCTTTTATTTCAAATTTATTAAATGAAGAACATTAAAAATAAGTATATATTTTGAAGTAGTGGAGATTGGACACTTAATGTTGTTGCCAAGATTCGTCAACACACGAACAAAACTGCATCATAAGCCAAAATTAATCGATATAAATGGAATCTAATCGGTGTAAACTAAAGTTAGTCGGTGAAAAATAAATTAATTGGAAGAAAATCAATCAAATATATACCTTGCAGCAGCAATGACGAACGCGAGCGAAACGAAAACCAAAACGAATGCAAAACAAAGTGAGACTTGCTTTCTGAGTTTTTGGGGTTTAAAAGAGCATTTGACGTCAGTCACCTCTACTACTAACGTCTAATTGCTAAAAGAAATTTATTTTGGCGCTACTTTTGAGATATTTTCGTAACTTATTGACGTCCAGAGAAGAGGATTCGAGGTTTAATGTCTGATTTTGTAACTTCTGGAAAAGGATTTTTTTTAATGTTTGATTTTGTAACTTTTGACAAAGGATCTGGGATAACCAATGTCTACAATGATGTTTTATTTAGAAAACTGTCACTGATCATATTTTTTACGTTGTATTTTCTTTGGTTAAATGTTAGAGGCGTTAAACGCTATTTATGGATTTGGTCAATTGAGTAAGTTTTAGTCCAACCACATCAAAAGTAAACAAAATTATATTTAGTTATATTTAATAGTAATAATTCATTAACTATAAAAAAAAGTTAATTATGAATTTAAAAATAATTAATACAATTCATTAATTCCAAGATAATGTAATTATACGTGACATAAAATATAAGGATAAATCAAAACCAAAACTCAGTTACAAAACATGTATTCAATACGGATCTATCAATTTTTTCATTTCAATAAGTTAAGTTTTAACATTTTTCCTTAGTCTTTTATTATATATATTGTATGTTGTATATGAACCCTGCTCAGCTTACATGCATATTTTAAGTTATCATATTGAGTCTTGGTTGATAAGTAGTTTTAACGGTGTACCCTTATCATAATTTTGTGTTCGTAATAGCAATTAAAAATTTGATTTGTGATGTGATAAACTTGTTTTTATATAAATGAGTATTTTTGTTGTTATATTGAATAGTATCGTGTGGTTAAAGTGGTAAATTGATTATTCAACTCTTTCTGCATGATTCTATTTTAATATTTGAGATTAGGGCACTATAATGTGTTTACTTTGAGTTGTTGATGCAAATATGATATTTTACGATGCTATTGGGTTGTTGTTTTTTTTTGGGGTTAAAATGAGTTGTAGTCAATTTGATCAATATTGAGTAGGTTTTAGTGCAATCACATCAAAATTAAAAAAATATATTTAATTATATTTAATTATAACTAATATAATTTATTAACTATAAAACAAAATATAAATAAGAAATTAAAAATAATTAATACAATTCATCAATTCCAAGACAATGTAATTACACGTGACATTAAAATCTAAGGATAAATCAAAACCAAAACTCAGTTATAAAACATAAATAAAATCAACCCAATTCAATTTCACGTGGTAAACAAATGTAGAACTATTTTACATGTTAAAAACATAACAAAAAAAATATTTAATTCTATTTTGTTTTTTTATTATTTAAACACAAAATTAAAATTGGTATTTATCTCTCAAATAATTTTTATTTTTAAACTTAAAAAATAAATTAATATAATTCTTTTTCATCTAAATCAATTGATATTTAAAATTTGAGAACAAAATATATAAAATGAATTAATATAATTCTCTTAATTTAAATTCATTTATTTTTAAAATTTGAGAATATAAAAAAAAGTTTAAAATACAAAAGAATTCCAATTTTACTTTACAACATTAACTAAAAACATTTTTAAATCCTTTTTTGGCAAAAGATTTTTCTAATATCTGATTTTTTAACTTTTGGCAAAGGATTAGACATGAAATAACCAATGTCCATAATGCCCATAATGTCCATAATGATATTTTATTTACAAAAACTGATATTTTTTTACGTTGTATTTTCTTTGGATAAATGTTATTTATGGATTTGATCAACTGAGTAAGTGTTAGTCCAATCACATCAAAAGTAAAAAAAAAATATTTAGTTATATATAATTGTAACTAATATAATTTATTAAATATAAAAAAATTAATTATGTATTTAAAAGTAATTAATACAATTCATTAATTCCAAGATAATGTAATTATACGTGACATTAAGAGCTAAAATATAAGGATAAATCAAAACCAAAACTCAGTTACAAAACATGTATTTAAGGCTAAAATCAAACCAATTCAATTTCACATGGTACACAAATGCAGAACTATTTTACATGTTAAAAACATAAAAAAAAATATATATTTAATTCTTTTTTATTTTATTCAAGGATTATTTAAACGCAAAATTAAAATTCGATTTTGTCTTTCAAACTTTAATATATTTTTATTTTCAAACTTATAAAATGAATTAATATAATTCTTTTAATCTAAATTAGTTTATTTTTAAAATGTAAGAACAAAATATATAAATTAAATTAATATAATTGTCTTAATCTAAATTCATTATTTTTAAAATTTGATAAGAAATTATATAAAAAAAAAGTTTAAAATACAACATAATTCCAATTTTACTTTACAACATGAACTAAAAACATTTTTAAATCCTTTCTTGGTCTTATTTCTTACATTAACTTAATTACAAGAGTTAAATTTGAAACCCAATTTAGTTCCACCAATTTAAAAAATAAAGTGGAAACCTTTGTTGTAGAATTTTAGTTTGACATGAAATAGAGAGGAGATGATGAGAGAATAAGGACATGAAATGTAGCACATAAAAGAAAAAAGAAAAAAGAAAAAGAGAGAAATTGGAAATAAGAGAGGAATGAAAATATGAGACATAGTGAAAGAGAGTTATTTTATTTGTGTGAACATTGAACATAAGAAGATAAGAATGAAGAAAAGGAGTTAAGCGCAAATGTAGCTACATATGCAGGTTGGTCCATCGCATTTTCCACTTGTTAACTGCCCTGGATGTTGCTGGATGCATGCGGGAATACACCAACTCTGTGCACAGCTCTTCTTAGGAGGATTTTTCAGAGGCGAATCGCATACTCCTTCTGCCACTCTCAATGGACCTTCTTTTTCAATCCCAATCAAAGCAACAACCACCACAACCATCACTACTAACCTCATGCTCTTCATCTTTACTTTCTCTCTTTCTAATGCCTTCATCGTCTCAACCTATGCATACCATATTTATATAACACTCATTGCACGTTACAATTAATATATCAATTAATTCTTTCTTTAATATTTAATATTTATGTATTAAGACCCCAGAAAAATCATAAATAGAATAATTAAGTTTTCATTAATAAATAAATTGATTCCTTGTTTTATTTACCTATATATGTTGCAATTAATGATATACAAATTAAATATATTTTACTTTAAATAAATGTGATTAATTATTTTACTTAAAAATAAAATGATACCAAAATTCATCAATGAAACTTTAAAGTTAACAAACTTCACTTATACAAGTATATAAGGGAGAAAATATATGTCCTTCCCCATTGCAAAATAGGCGGTGATGTATGTTTGAATTTCATCAAATTTATTTCTTTCATGAGTCATATTGGGGTCAATGAACCTATATACACCATTGAACCCCATCTTGTTACTGACACCAAACATATACCTGAAATGAAGAAATGATATGATATAAGTAACTTGATAAATCAATTTTTATATAAAAAAGTTCTCATAAACTTACATCATCTACAGCTAAACGAGTGTAATATTAATTTTTTCTCTCCCCGATGCAAGCTCCCTAACATCTTGCTGATGCAAGTACAATGTGATCTCAACATCTCTTCCAAATTTAGTAGAAACGCACGGTACAATCATCGGCAAGTTTGCAATCATGTTAACAAGCTCGTGTAACGCACCAAGAGGGTCGTCCTCAAATAAATGAGTCTTCTTCGGTTTGTGACTTTCCTCTTGACCTATTTGCTGTTACATGAAAAAATGGTTATGTTCTAACGTCAATAAGAAGTAAATATTGAAATTGAGAAGATATAGTAGGACTGTTTACCAGGGTGTCAGATACAGTACCAACCAAATGTCTAGACTAGGCGCCGAAGGACTGATATGCCTCTGCCACAGTAAAAAACTCTTTTGTAGGCACAAGAAGAACGACATCTAGTACGACAACTTCATCCACGGTGACCTCATCTTCTACTAGCTCTACACCATGCACTATAGTGGTTGCCTCACAGACTGTGCCACGAGCTAGTATCATGGTCCCGATAGGAGAGAATCTCAAACCACCATCATTTTCGCCTCCATTCGTCTCACACACCAAACTCCATCGAGCCCAACGACCACGCAAAATCGCGATCATCTTCTCCACTAAACCCGCATCAGAAAATCACCTCCCGCATCCATTAGGGAAGCGAATTTTGTTTTGTGGTCTCACTCCATGATCTTCGAGCAACAGCACAAGCTTCTTCCTGGTGTGCAATCCAAAACCCTAATTGTGTGACAAAGAGGAATGCCACATGGCTGCATCTCGTCGGAGCTATTCAACCCCTCCAGCCGGTTCCGATTCATGGCCGCCGCAGCTCCAACGTGGACCGCTCGAAGCGAACACGACATTGTGTTTCGTCCGTTCCGGCCCAGCGACTTAGGGGTGCGTTCAAGGTCTCGCTTCGTCCCACCTGCTTCCGCCCCTGTCCCGGAGTATCGCCGGAGTGCCGCCGGAGTGTCGACTGTTCGGTGGACGAAAAAGAGGGGTTTAGGTTTAGGTTTCTTTCCCATTTGGGGAGGTTTAGGTTTTGGTTTCTTTCCCATTTTCATGTATTGAACTCAGTCTCTTTGAAACTTTCTAGTTAAATCTGTTTCTCCACTCAAGTTTCTTATTCATTTTACGCTTTAACTGTTCATTGTGCTGCAAGTTTTATTGTTCATTATCTCTTTCACGCTGCCATGGTAGGATTTTATTGTTCATGCTTGCTTTCAGTCGCTAGTTCCATTCAAGTTTGTGTTTCTGGGTTTGCGTTTTATGCTTAAGTTTAATTTGTGCATGAACGTTCGGTCATACTACGCGTTTTATGGTTCCATTCAAATTTTGATGTTTCAGCCTAAGCGTTCGGTTTTGGTGTTTTAGACTGAGCGTTCGGTTTTGGTGTTTTAGACTGAGCGTTCGGTTTTGATGTTTTAGTGATTTAAGCGTTCGATCTAAATTTGATATTCTTAGGTTTGAATCTGGAACGTTCGGTTTTGGGTGTATCAGTAAGCGTTCAGTCTGTAATTTGATATTCTTAGGTTTAAGATCTTGAACGTTCGTTTTGGTGAATTAGTTATTGTAGCGTTCGGTCTTAAATCTGATGTTCTTATGTTTAAATCATGAACGTTCGAATTTGGTGAATTGTGGATTTTAGCGTTCGGTCTTGGGTATTAGTGATTGTGAGCGTTCGACCTTAATTTGATATTCTAAGTTTAAATCTTAAGCTTTCGGCCTTGGTGTATTAGTGAGCATAAGCGTTCGTTCTTAACTTGGTATTCTCAGATAGAAATCTTGAGCGTTCGGTCTTAATTTGATAGTCTTAAGTTTGGATCTTGAGCGTTCGGTATTATTTTGTGATTAGTGATTGATAGCGTTCGACCTAGATCAGATATTCTGAGGTTTATGTTGTAAGCGTTCGGAAGTTCAATTGATACCGTACGGTTAAGTGAGATTTTAGATACCGTTCGATCAAGCTTTGATTTATGCGGTTAAGTGTTGACGCGGTATTGGTCGGTCATGTGTTAAGTTTTGACCATTCGGCCATGATTCTAGACGATCGTCCAGAACGCTATGTGTTCGACCAAGACTCAAAACGTTCGTCCTAGTTGTGTCAGAGAGCTTTAATGTTCGATCTTGGTTCTGTTTTAATGCTTGTGAGCGTTCGTTCTTATTTTCGATTCTTAGGTTTGAATTTTAAGCGTCCGGTTTTGTGTTCTCAGGTAACGAGCGTTAGCGTTCGATCTTGGCATGTGTTAGTGATTGTTTGCGTTCGACCTGGATCGGAGTGTACCTTTTGAACGTTCGGTCTGTGTGTTATTGAGTGTTAGAGCGTTCGGTCGTGTAATGTGAACGGTTGTTCGTTTTCGGTAGCATTTCCCGTATTTCCCGGCAACGGCGCCAAAAACTTGATGGACAAATTTATGAACACCAAATTATGATGTCACAAACTTGTTTTTCAATCGGCAAGTATGACCGAATCGTTCAAGTAATAAACTTGGTAAGACCAAGTATCGTTCTTCCCAAAGGACTCACGGCCTAGTTTAGTTGTGTGGTTTCTTGATTAGCTAAGACTTAAAGACGAAATATTTGGATTTTTATATGCAAAAGACGAAAATTAAATATGTATGCATGAAGTTTTTGATCAATGGCAAAAAGTAAAAGATAAACACTTTCAATGAAATATATGTATGAATATGTTGTTGGGGGTCAATTTCATCTTATCCACTCTCATATATTTTAGGAATTCAACATTCAAATCATCATTGTTAATGCCACTCTCTAAAGTACCTTTCAAGAAGGCTTCTTCCTAATCACGAGTTCATACAATTCCTAGCATTCCTAATGATTAGTTCATAAGTGCAGGAGCTTAACGACAACCAATAAAATATTGGGAGAAATTCCCCGGATCTAGACTTCCCCGTACGTGCCCGTATCGACAAAACCAATAATCATGCATCGAATGAGTTAAACAACACAAGCATTGAGCAAAGAGGAAAAAACCTAACTAATGATGAAAGAAAGCATATATCTTAAATAAAAGATGTAAAAACAGATTCCATATATGAGAGCTTCAAAAGATTACATTGATTCCTCAACAAACATACAGAGTTTAGTTCACCATATTCATGGTGAACCTAGATGAATAACAATGAAAGAATGAAGGATAAAACCCTAGAAAGGTGAAGAGGAAGCCTGAGCATCCAAGATCCTCCTAAAGGGGTGGAAGAGAGAGTGTTTGTTTCGTTTCTGCCAAAGATACCTAACCCTAGGAAACCCTAAAGCTTATATATTATTCGTAAATTACAGAAAATTGGGTCCAAGCCCATAAAAGTGCCGCTCAGCGGTAAAATACCGCTCAGCGGTAAGTGCGTGTCTCGTTTCTTTCCCTCAGCGGCCATTTTGCCCCTCAGCGGACCTCCCGCAAGCTCCTGAGTGCCGCTCAGCGGTAAACTGCCGCTGAGCGGTGACTTCGGCTTCTCCTTTTGCATTTTTTGATGTCTTTTCTGATTTCATCTCTCCCCTTCTTCACTTCTTTCACCAAATTCACCTTAAAACCTGCACAAAAACACTGAAATCAAGCATAAACCTGTCCAGCTCTCTTATTTATGAAAATATCAATAAAAGCATGATTTCAAGCTAATTTCTAAGTATAAAGGTTGCTTTTAGTATCAATTTTAAGTATGAAAATAACAGTTTTTCAACTGTTATCAGCGTTCGACCTGGATCGGAGTGTACCTTTTGAACGTTCGGTCTGTGTGTTATTGAGTGTTAGAGCGTTCGGTCGTGTAATGTGAACGGTTGTTCGTTTTCGGTAGCATTTCCCGTATTGCCCGAGCATCCTCTAACAAAAACTCGTGTCCGATGAGGACGGACTCCGGCGGCACTCGTGGCTGGTCGGAGGAACACGAACTCCGGCAGCACTCGTTTCTCGAAGTATACCATTAATGTTGACTATCGCTTTTGTATCGGACCAAACCCGCAAACGCAACTACAATTCAAATTCAAAATATAAACAATAAAAAAACTCAGTTTCAAACAAACAAATCAATTTTCAAAACATTTTATGTACTTACATTCTTATAACCTCTTTCTTTTGAGCAATCCATCTACGCCAATTCAATCAAAGTACAATCGACGGGGGAAAAAACCCTAACAAAAGGCCAAGGACCTTACACAGAAGACGGACTGGGTGGGTGGCTCCTCTTGGAACAGCGGCAGCCAAAAACGCGTCGGTGAAGGAATCAGACAACACGGGAAGCCGGCGAAACTCCGGCGGAACTCCGGCCGCCAACAAACCGCGACGCTCGACGGAATCAAAGGAGTCGAAAGAAGACTCGATGGCGGGTTGGGGAGAGAGATCGACGGACTCTGTCTACGATTCGGAAATATTACCACAACCGATGGTCCGGCGACCACCGCAATGCTCCGGTACAGTCGAAGAACCGGCCACCAAAGCACCTCTGCACTCCAAGCAAGCAACCGCGTCGGCCGATTGCAGACGTCAAACGCCTCGAAGGGTGGCTGGGTGCGACGAAGACGAAGACGGAGTCTCTCTCACGGCGCTATCTCACTACCTTTCTGTTTCTCTCTCTACCAAACCTAAAAATTCAAATTCTGAAAACCACAAATGACTCCCACAACTTCAAAATCGCGCTCTGAATCTTCATTTTCCACGTCAAATTAATTTCTGAAAACCATTTACACGTGCACCAATGGCATTTTGACACGTGGCCCGTGTCAAAATGTTGTCAAAACTGGTTGTCGAAGTATCATTTCCCTAAAATGGTCTTGTTGACCAAAATTGCAATATAATAGTATATACAATCACTGTGTAAACCAGATTATCATGTTACCCTCATTTCTTCTAAAACTTCCCCGTTTACATGTGTAAACTATCAACTATGGTAGTCCTAGAATGTCTAATGAAGTTAAGCCAATGGTCATAATCTATGTTGATGAACCAGTAGCTTCCTTTGGTATCAGAAACAGAAAAGCAACTGGGATGAAATTGCACAAGGCACGAATTATGATGCCCAAGAGAAGATTGTCAAATGATCCTCAATCAATGTTCAACACAGAAGCCAAACCAGCACCCGAGAAAGACCCTAGTGTGGTTCCCAAGTTGTTTATTGAGAATACATTAGTTTTATAATTACTACTTTCTATGCATGACAAACCTCCCTCTTATTGGTGTTTCTGATCAATTTGAAAAAGCAATGATCCATACCCATATAACGGTTTAATGCTCCATGGAAAAAACGCTACTGAAAACACAAATTGGGAAGCTGAAGGTGACAACTTCAGATTATCTTTAAGCTGGTAGGAAATCGCTGTCCACACAAAAGACCTAAAACCCTGCATTAATTAATTGAAAGGATAAAACAAAAATGCAAGAGATTAGTTACCCTTCCAGCAATCCAATATCAGCGGGTAAAATCATAAAATAACCATTTCTCAGAAAACGTAAAAAAAGCCCTGGTTCAGAGAAATTGTCCACGGAAAAAGGACAAAACAAATGAATTGACCAGTAATACCCATTTTAAGAAAACCAAAACGAAACGGTCAGAATTCAGATCTTAAAGAAAAGGGGAAAGTAAACTAAAACCACCATCAAATCCACAAAAAAGTTAAAAATTTAGATGAAAAGAAGACAAAGGGTGGAGAATAGAGACCTGGGTGAAGTAAATCAAGCAAATCAGCCAAAGAAAGAGCCCCAAATGCAGCATTCAACTGCTTCGTCCATTGGATCATTGTCGACACAAAACCTCACTCTTCGGAACCCTTTTGCTTGTGCCTTCTTGGGTGTTCTCAGTTCTCACTACGAAGATGGTGCTGATTCATTCCAGTGTTGTGTTTCAAAGCAGGGACAAAGACAACAATTTCCGTTTTCCCTCCCAACGGTTTCAACAGGTATGTGAGTTATTTATTTTGACGGTTTTGTCCCTTCCCATTACGTTTGAAGTTCGCTTCAACGGGGTTATCTCCGTAATTTAGTTGTATGACTTATACGTTCATGAGTCGAACCAAATTTTGCCACGTTTGCAACAGGGACCCACTGGAAAGTGACAGTGACAGTTTGACTTTTTTCTTAAAATGGCCTTTGATTGGCCAATATGTTTGTATTTACTGTTCTTCTTGTATTTGAAAGTCTAGTTCTCATACTTTAACATACCTTTTAATTATTCATTTTTACCGAATAAATTTTATTGATTTTTTTTCTATAAGCTCATCTCAAAACAATATTTCTTCAATTAAACATATGGTAATATTATTTACTACAATAAATCTGTTCATGTAAGAATTCCGTTATTAAAAAATCAAATTCATAACGTGAAATAGTATTGTTAATACTAAAAAATAAATTGAAATTTAACTTTTGATGTCAGAATTGTAAGGACCGTGCGTCCTTTTAAAAGAAGAAGTGGGGAAGGGGGGCAGTTGCACGTTCGTGTAGTGGTGGGAGAGGGGCTCCACGTCCAGCAAGGAAGTGGGCAGCAGCTGTGAGTGGTGGGTCTCTCCACCTTGAGTGCTCCAGCTACCACCAGGAATCTTCATCATCTACTCTTTTAAGTGGGCTTGGCATTAAGGAGTGGAAGGGGTGACTCAGAACCGTCCAACTAAGTGGAGTGCACAGTTTCCTTTCCCTTAAAGGGAAGAAAACATGAATTCAAGGGGTGCTGGGTTCTGAATTCTGGAGGAGTGGAAAGCTTGCTGCAAGCTATGGGAAAGGTGAAGTGGAGAGCTTTTGGAGTTGCAAGGAGATCAAGAACTGCAAATCTTTTGGAGATAGATCAAAGGAAGTCTTCAAGAGGTAAGGGGAGTTAGATCTTTTTGTTTGATTGTTTATATATATTGTGTTTGATGCAAATCTGGGAAGAAGGGGATGAAAAAAATGGGGTTTCTGGGAAATCTGGAAATCTGCTGCGTTTCTGCAGAATTCTGCAAAAACGAGCGTACGTCCAAACAGTGCTCGATCAAATAGTGGTTGGCAAAAATATAGGTGATGTAAATGAAGCGTGCGTCCAAATAGTGGTAGGCCAAAGTGAGCGTTCGGTTTTGTATTCTCATGTAACGAGCGTTAACGTTCGTCCTTGAGTAAAAGTTAGTAATATATTAGACGTTCGTCCAAGCAGTATTAAAGTGAATTAGTGATTTAGGCGTTCCTCCTTAATTTAGTATTCAAATGAAACAATCTCGAGCGTTCGGTCTTGGTAGATTTATGATTGTGAGCGTTCGTTCTCAATTTGGTATTTTAGGTTTCAATCTTGAGTGTTCGACCTTAAATGGATATTCTAAGTTTGAATCTAATACGGTCGGTTTGATGTACTAGTAATTATAGCGTTCGGTTTTGAGGAGGTACACTATCCTGGGTTCAGTTGGGGTTTAGGGTTCTCTCTGTTCAGTAGTAGACACCCTAACATCCGGGTTGAACACTATGTAAAGGTCGGTAACCCTTCGCTGTTTGATTTTGTAGTTGGTTTTAGGGTTTGTCTTTCTATTAATTTGTGTATTTTATTTAGGTTTTGCATACCAAAAGACACTTTTTGATTTCAAAATCTGTGAATTTTATTGTGCCTACGATTTGTGTGTCTGAAGAACCTTTATTGACATCTCTATCTGTTCTTTGCATGGAATCTAATAATTTTTAATCGATACAGTGTAATGGATTCAGACACTAATGCACCAAAATCCAAAACTCCCCAAAAGGAGAAGAACAAGAAGAAAAAAGATGTTCCCCCTCAACCTGATCGAATTGAGGTTGCGGTGGAGGTTGTCCATGAGCATCCCAATAAAACAACTCCTATTGTTGGTTATTTTCCTTCGGGCTATGATCCGGTTAAGAATCATGCCAGTGGTTCCGGTCCCTCTGAATTTCAACTTTACAGGCACAGGAACATGTCCAAGAGGATGCAGTTTGTTGTTTGCCCTCCTGGATCTTCGGTGGAATTTGTTGGAACTAGTTTTTCTGGCGAGGCTGCAGCTGGACACCGGGCCATGTTCGCGCTTGGATTCCTTGATAAGGAAGCTGGGACCCTGAAGATTGTTCCCATTGCTGGTAATGAGGTAAAATGTGAAGGGGAAGAACAATTTCATTTGCCTTGCTGTCGAATAAGTCAGTGTGTATTTTGTTAATTGGTGGATGCTGTTAACATATTCAGATTGCAGCCAAAGGTTAAAGGTGTGGACGCTGCTGACAACGAGCCTGCGAACTTAACATTGGAAGAGATGACTCCACAATAGAAGATTGCGGAGACTACTGCTATGTGGGGAACAAAGAAGGTTATAGAGAAGGTATTTTTTTTTTACTCATTTAACCTTTTTTGCTAGTTATGCTAATAGCAAGTAGTAAATCTATATTCACAATGAAAAGTTGATATTAACGTGTGTGTGTTTACTGATTTGCAGTGGCTAGATACTGTTAGTTTGAGTGTCAATAGATGTAAAAGGGGACTATGTGTTTGTTAACATAGTAAGATCTGTTAATTTGTATGCTCTATGTGTTTTGGGTATGTTTTAAAGGGAAGGTGTGAAATTGGTAAGGGAGCAAAGCTGTAATGATATATATATTTAAAATTTCACTGGTTACATGTGTAGATTGTGGTGGAGCAAAACTGGAAATTACTATTTTACTATATCCGAGAGATAAGAGTTGAAAATACAGGAATCATGTTGATACTGTGAAGAACAAACATTTCTCACCTTTCTCATAATAAAATTTAGGTTTAATACATCATTTGGTCCCTACTTTTAGGGGTTTGGTTCAAAGTAATCCTACCTTTTAAAAAGTTCGGTAAGACCCCATATTTGTTCAAAAGGTATCCTACCTTTTGAATAATGAACACAAATTCACTATCATTTTCCTAGTACTATCTATGTCTTTACTGTTCACCAAAGTTTCTTTGTTTCCTTTACTGTTGAAGTAGCTACCCCTTTCGTCAAACCCAATATCAGTGCACCATTTGAAGAAGTTGCAACCACCGTCTTCACCACCGTTCTGTAAAGACAACATTCAACTTAATTAGGCAGTACCACCGTCTTTACCACCATTGAACAATGTCGTGTTCTCAGAAACAATACCACAACTTAATTAGGTTGAATCTAACATACCTTATACTTGGAGCATCCCCAAAATTGCTTGCCCCGATTCTTCATAGTTTTGGCAGTTCTCACCACAGATCTCTGACCACAGTGGCAGATCGGTGAAGACGTACCATTTTCCTTCCGCCTAGCACTGCAACTCGATGAATAGCAAGAGTGCTCCTTCGAAATTGTCTTCGAACAAGAACAAACACAAGCTCCAACACTACTACACCCACCCGCGTCGCAGAACTACAAGGTCGACCTCCTAACGCACCCTTTTAATTTAGGGATTTTGACCTTTAGATTGAGGGATTAAATAAATCAAACATCTTACGAATGCTTTAAAATGATATAAAATCCACGTATTAAGCTCAAATTGTGCCACCTGGAAATAAAAGGAGGCCTCAGCATGCCACCTGTTTAAAAAGTTAACGTCGTCCATTGCATTTAACAGAAAGGGTATCATTGACTCAATTTTGTCAAATTACGGACCCAATTGAGCACTTCCAAAATAGGAGGACCCAATTAATACGAATCCGCAGAAATAGGGACCTCCGAATACATTAAACCTTTATATTATACAATCCTGGGTTCAGTTGGGGTTTAGGGTTCTCTCTGTTCAGTAGCAGACACCCTAGCATCCGGGTTGAACACTTTGTAAAGGTCGGTAACCCTTTGTTGTTTGATTTTGTAGTTGGTTTTAGGGTTTCTCTTTCTATTAATTTGTGTATTTTATTTAGGTTTTGCATACCAAAAGACACTTTTTGATTTCAAAATCAATGAATTTTACTGTGCCTACGATTTGTGTGTCTGAAGAACCTTTATTGACATCTCTATCTGTTCTTTGCGTGGAATCTAATAATTTTTAATCGATACAGTGTAATGGATGTAGACACTAATGCACCAAAATCCAAAACTCCCCAAAAGGAGAAGAATAAGAAGGAAAAAGATGTTCCCCCTCAACCTGATCGAATTTAGGTTGCGGTAGAGGTTGTCCATGAGCATCCCAATAAAACAACTCCTGTTGTTGGTTATTTTCCTTCGGGCTATGATCCGGTTAAGAATCATGCCAGTGGTTCCGGTCCCTCTGAATTTCAACTTTACAGGCACAGGAACATGTCCAAGAGGATGCAGTTTGTTGTTTGCCCTCCTGGATCTTCGGTGGAATTTGTTGGAACTAGTTTTTCTGGCGAGGCTGCAGCTGGACACCGGGCCATGCTCGCGCTTGGACTCCTTGATAAGGAAGCTGGGACCCTGAAGATTGTTCCCATTGCTGGTAATAAGGTAAAATGTGAAGGGGAAGAACAATTTCATTTGCCTTGCTGTCGAATAACTCAGTGTGTATTTTGTTAATTGATGGATGCTGTTCAGATATTCAGATTGGAGCCAAAGGTTAAAGGTGTGGACGCTACTGACAACGAGCCTGCGAACTTAACATTGGAAGGATGACTCCACACCAGAAGATTGCGGAGACTACTGCTATATGGGGAACAAAGAAGGTTATAGAGAAGGTATTTTTTTTTACTCATTTAACCCTTTTTGCTAGCTATGCTAATAGCAAGTAGTAAATCTATATTCACAATGAAAAGTTGATATTAACGTGTGTGTGTTTACTGATTGTCAGTGGCTAGATACTGTTAGTTTGAGTGTCAATAGATGTAAAAGGGGACTATGTGTTTGTTAACATAGTAAGATATGTTAATTTGTATGCTCTATGTGCTTTGGGTATGTTTTAAAGGGAAGGTGTGAAATCTGTAGGGGAGCAAAGCTGTAATGATATATATATTTAAAATTTCACTGGTTACATGTGTAGATTGTGGTGGAGCAAAACTGGAAATTACTATTTTACTATATCCGAGAGATAAGAGTTGAAAATACAGGAATCATGTTGATACTGTGAAGAACAAACATTTCTCACCTTTCTCATAATAAAATTTAGGTTTAATACATCATTTGGTCCCTACTTTTAGGGGTTTGGTTCAAAGTAATCCTACCTTTTAAAAAGTTCGGTAAGACCCCATATTTCGTTAAAAAATGTTCAATCCGGTCCTTTCCGCTCACGCCGTTAAAAATACAACGGTGCAAATGCCACGTCATCATCACCATCTCCAGACAAACCCTAATTGCTCTCCAAGAAACCCTAGTCGCCGCACCATCCAGCGTCGTCACCGCCATCCTCGGTGGCAGCCGTCCTCTATAACACATCAAGCGCCACCACCAAAGTGTCTCCTCCCTTCTGTTGCACCTCCATCACCTTCGCATCTCACCTTCGCATCTCACCTTCGTTCTCGCACCACCACCCAAATCGATCTCTTGCTATGCCGCGACCACCAATCTTCACCATTTTCACCCTTGCACTAGCCAAATCGTCGTTGCGCCATAACGGATCATGTATATTTATTGCGAATTTAAAACTAACGACTTTAAGTGACTTTGATAACGGGAATTCAAAATAACTATTAAAAGACTAAAAGAAAAAGTGTGAAGAAATAGTTGTACTTCCTAGGTCTAAAACATTTCCTAAAGAATTAAAAAACACTTTAAACACTAAAAATTGAAAATTGTCTTGTAATAAAAAAAGGGATTAAGTTAAATTTTATACAAAAATTTATCTTAATTCTATTGGTATATATTCACAATAAAATAACATATATGTGAGAATCGAAAGAAATTTTTGTAATATTACCTCAATTGACATTCATAAAACGTTATAGTCTCATAAATTTAAAATACAATTAATCTATATTTTATTAGATTAAACTTAATTCAAATTATTTATAAATTTTAAGTAATTAAATTTTGAAACCTTTTGATAACACAAACAATTCCGTTTGAAATATTATATAAGTAATCATACATTTAGAAAAAAAAAACAAATCTTTTGATGTAGTATATATTTTTGACGTTAAATTTCTCTCTTGTTAATTCTCACAATACTATAAAAATCCATTGTTCTTGATAGATCAATTATAATAACTATTAAAACTTTAGAATGTCAAAACTAATTCTCCTTTTCTAACTACAAAATAGAATGCATAATCACACACTCCTGCTAATAAATTTCATATTCTTATCTAAAATAGAGATAACGGTTGATAAATTTATAACAATTCATTAGGAGTTTCAGTGCATAAATTGATTTAACAATAATAACGGGTAAAATCAGTATTATTTGTTAACATTTTTAAGTTGAATACAATAAAACTATTTAACAATACTATATATACTTACTATATTTTTATATATGCATAACCTAAACAATAATTTAAAAGTTGCATATATTAAAAATTTAAAGCTTTATTACATTTTAAAAAATTAAAACTAAATTTATAACTATACTAAACGTACTATTCATGGTAGTAGTTCGGATTTAATGTTAGAAATATTTTGATTTGTTAATGAATCTTTAATTTTTTTTAGTCTTTTTATTAATTTTTTTTACTTAATTAAATTTTAATTTTTGTTAAATAAGACCTATATGATATTTTTTTAAAATTGAATGACCACTTATTAATCTAATAAAATGCTTAGTTACTAATTTAGTTTCTATATTTAAATATATGAGCTAACGTTATCTTTATATTTCTTCTTAACTGAATGAAGTCTTTATATATTGTTTTTTAAATAGAGATCATTGTTCTTTTAGTTAAATATCATTAATATTGTTAGAAAGTGACTACATGCACTTCTCTAATTTTTTTTTTCATTTTGACGACACAATCTCATCAAAATAATTTCTTTTAGATTAAAAATAGTCTGTTTTAGATTTAATATCATAAATAAAAGATCATCATTTTTATCTAATGTATATTTATGGCACACAAATATATTTTTTATTTTATATTCTAATTTTTTATTTTAGATTATTTAATCTAAAATATAAAATAAAAAAGTAATTTAAAATACATTTTTTATATTTTGAATTGTATAATTTAAAATAAAAGATTTATAATCAGAATAAAAATTTTGTATTGTGAATTAAACAATTCATAATATATTTTTTATTTTGGATTTGAAATCTAAGATATAGAATACAAAAAATGTATTCTATATGCATGTCTCTAAATTAAACAATTTAAAACTAAAAATAAAATTTTTAACTAAAGTGTAAAGTTGGAATTTTGAAATTTATAAGCTGGTATAGGTCCAACATCAGAAACATAAGTCCAAAATACCACCAAAATATCGATCAATTCCTAGATTACTTTCTACACCCCCACACATTCATTCATCGGCTTCATAAAGGTTTCAAAAATATCCTTTTAATGACAAAAATACCCTAATTGTTTTTGTAAATAATTAAAACCACCTAAGATATGTCACAAAAATAATTCAAACAATTATTCTCTAAAGAAATGGTTTGTAACATGTATTTCGAACATTATTTATATTTTAAAAATACTAAAATATTTTTATTTACCAAATTAATCTCTTAGAAATCAATTTTATATTTGATTGTCCAAATAAATCTTTTATTTTTTCATTTCAAGAGGAAAACATGTCTCTATTATAATACTAATTTCTTTTAAATGTTTTAAAATAGGATATAATTTTCTACTATAATTGTAGGCTTTAGTAATTGAGAAATCTATCTTCAAATAATCACATTTTTAAAAATTAAATAACAAAAATATGCTAATAATATTTAATGTTTAATATCTATAATAATAATAATAATAATTTATGGAAACATATAGAAAATAAATAATTTTTATCACATGCATTTTTTATTATAAATAGTTAATTGAATAAAATTAAAATTAGAAAATCTAAAGAATAAAATAATGAAATAAATTATATTAATGAGCATAAAATCAATAATGAATTATGTATATTGGGATTACAAAGATAAATCTTCTTTCTTAATAATTATTAAATATTTTAAAATAACAAAATTTTCTACTATACTTCTAGGTTTTACGAATTGAAAAATCTAACTTAACAATCACCTTAGTGTATAATATTAATAATTATTTTAATAATAATAATAATTTAAAATTTGAAATAATAATAATTAGTGTAACATCCCAAAATATAGTAATTACCATAATCAAGATTAATTACATTAAGATAATAAACAGTGCAGTCTTACAAAAACCGAACGAGCACTAAGATGTCGAACGTTCATAAAGCATACAGAAATGACGAACGCCATAATATAAAGAGTTTAAGGACGAACGGTTTTACAGGATTACAACCGAACGTCTACATAAAACACGTAATAAACTATACTATACTGGCGAGCGCTCTAGGGCTCGGCTTTCACTTCAACATCCACCAGCGTCGCATCCTCCAAATTTTCTTCTTCCAGCAGTGTTTCAAGGGATGCTCCACCATCTGCTCACATCCACATGGATGATCATTGCAAAGACAAGACGAACGTACAGAGACCAGGACAACACAAGGAAAACACAAGGGTAAGCTTACGTATTTTAAATTCATACTTCAACATTTATATTCAAATCCTCACACAATCAGTACATACGCATATAACTTCAATCAAAACATAAATATAAATATTCTAGACAGACCGTCCGGACTGTATGAATCTGTGTAGTTTCAAGCGTCCTTGCACCCGAGTGATGTAGTAACTGGGATAACACCAAACAGCTGCCACTCGAGGTAAGTCCGTTCTTACGTCACCCATGTTAACTTATGGAATAAGGACCTCCTGCCGTTCCCACACATGAGTACCCCCTTCTACTTGAAGAGGCGTATCACGGAACATCAGGATGGACAGCGAGTCTAAACTTATCCACAGTCATACTTTACTAAATTCAATAACCAATCAGAGTCGTTCCTCCTTGGAACGCTCGTTCAAATATCAATCTCATAATTTCACCCCATATATGGTTCGTTCATTTTATAATTCTCTCAATATCACATTTTCATTCTTTGTTACACTTCCATAAAAAGACGAACGTTAATTCACTGTATGGACGAACGCTATTTGAGATCAGGACGAACGCTATTTAAAACGGACGCTCGACATGAGGTCGAACGCTATTAAAGACTGACGCTCGACATGAGGTCGAACGCTATTAAAGACTGACGCTCGACGTGAGGTCGAACGCTATTAAAGACTGACGCTCGACATGAGGTCGAACGCTATTAAAGACTGACGCTCGACATGAGGTCGAACGCTATTAAAGACTGACGCTCGACGTGAGGTCGAACGCTATTAAAGACTGACGCTCGACGTGAGGTCGAACGCTATTAAAGACTGACGCTCGACATGAGGTCGAACGCTATTAACAACGAACGCTCGACATAAGGCCGAACGCTTATTTACTCAAAGGGGGACGCTCGTTCTCGAGCAGAATTCTTTCCAAATGAAAGAATTCCATTTTAAAGTATCATAAGGAAAACCGAACGGTATAAGACCGTACAGTGACGAGCGTTAGTTAACAAAAGTAGGATTTAAGTGCAGAATTATCAACCTTAGCCAATTTTTCAGATTTCAACACTTTAACCTAAACTTTATACTTCAAATGAATCTCAGATTTATGAACTTTACACTCTCACTTCCAGATTACTTCATATTCAATAATCAACATCTTAACAATTCATACATTATAGTATTCATCCATACGATTCAACCATGCATGCAGCTCAACAATCCAGAAAATCATATCAGTACATTCATAACAGCACAACAGGGCTCGTTCATGCAGATCAGAAAATCACGCATACAAAGATTTCATACAGACAACCCAATCATGCTTTCATACAATCATACACGTATAAATTTAAATATATGTAAGCTTCCCTTACCTGGATAGCAGTGATCTTCCAAAAGCACGATTCTAGGGTTTCCTCTAACCACTTCTACTCTCAAGTTTCGTTCCACAGTTCCCACGTAAAACTAAGACACCAAAACAATCAACCAAAACTCAGACCTAGAACCCATTCATGCAACCAACTAGGGTTCGCATGAGACCAGAAAAGGGACGAAGCTTAAGACAGAAAAACTTACCAGTTCCGATCCAAGTTCTGTTCGGTCCAAATGAAAGGTCTCAACTGGACGAACACTCCTACGGTTCTGGAAAGTGAATCGGAGAAGAAGAAGATGAGTTATCGAAGAGAGAAGGTTACTGGTTCTAGAGAGAGATCAGAGAAATTGGAAAATCTGATTCAGAGGAAGAAGATGAGTGATACAGGTGAGTGGAGGGTTTTTCGAAAACTCTTTTTGCTTAACTCACGTTCGTTTGAACGAACGTCTCCCTCGCTGACACCTGCATACCAAACTCTGAATTGGAAGCTTCCAACGTGACAAGTGTCGTGTGTGCATGCAGAGCTTAGTGCGCAATTAATGCACTGGACGTGTGTCGCGGCTCATTGATGGAAGCTACTAGGTGAATCAGCAGTATCATAATTACTGATTTGACATCTAATTACGTTTTAAAATTTTCCGGGATCTCACATTCCACCTATCTACAAAAATTTTCGACCTCGAAAATTAGAGACTTACCCAAGAACAGATGAGGATACAAGTCCTTCATGGCGCTCTCAACTTCCCATGTTGAATCACCCGTCTTAGCGTCCCACACTATCTTCACCAGACGAACTTCCTTGCCTTTGTAGCACTTGGTGCGGCTATCTTCAACATAGACTGGATGCAGTTCTATCGTTCGGTCTGGACGTAGCTGAATGTCCTCTAGCTCCAGTACGTGTGACGGATTTGCTATATATTTTCGAAGTTGAGAGACGTGAAAGACAGGGTGAAGGTTGGCTAGTTGGGGTGGCAACGCAAGCTCATACGCCACTGGTCCGATCTTCCTCAATATCTGGTAGGGTCCAATGAACTTGGGAGATAACTTCTTTGGACGAACGGCTCGTCCCACACCAGTGACTGGATTGAGTCGAAGGAACACATGCTCCCCTGCAGCGAACTCCAGCGGTCTTCTCCTTTTATCAGCGTACGACTTCTGCCTGCTCAAAGACGTCTTCAACCTCTCCTGGATTTGCTTGACTTTCTCGGTCGTTTGCTGTATAAGCTCAGGTCCAGTTAGTACGTGCTCTCCTTCTTTGAACCAACAAAGTGGCGTTCGGCATTTCCTCCCATAGAGTGCTTCAAACGGTGCCATTCCAATGCTCGCCTGGAAACTGTTGTTATACGTGAACTCCACTAGCGGCAGAACCTCATCCCATGCGCCTAAGTGATCTAGGACGCACGTCCTCAGTAAATCTTCTAGCGTCTGGATGGTTCGTTCAGACTGGCCGTCCGTCTGAGGGTGGTAGGCTGAACTCATTTGTAATCTACTACCAAGCTCGCTTTGAAGTGACTGCCAAAACCGTGAAGTAAACCTTGTATCACGATCTGAAATTATGCTCGAAGGTACCCCATGCAGACGAACGATCACCTGGATATACAACTTAGCTAAGTTGGTTAACGACATCTTTAAGTTGACAGCTAGGAAGTGGGCGCTCTTGGTTAGCCTATCCACGATCACCCAGATTGAATCATGATTCCTGACCGTGCGTGGTAGATGAGTCACGAAATCCATGGATATGCTATCCCACTTCCATTCGGGAATCTCTAATTGTTGAAGCAATCCGCCAGGTCTTTGATATTCTGCCTTCGCTCGTTGACAAGTTAGACATGATGCCACAAAACGAGCGACATCACCCTTCATTCCAGGCCACCAAAACGATTTCCGGAGGTCTTGATACATCTTGGTCATGCCAGGGTGTATACTAAGACGACTGTGATGGCCTTCCTCCAGAATGATCCTCTTCAGTTCGCCATCATTAGGAATGCACGTCCTACCCTTGTAACGCAGCATGCCGTCCGTTCCTGTGTTGAATTCCTTATCTTTCTTTGAAACGAGCGAGTCTAGTATCTTCACCAGATCTTCATCCTCACGCTGCTTCATTTTGATTCGGTCGAACACGTTGCTAGCTATTCTAAGGTTACAGCACTTGATGCTGTTCGGTTCATACTCAAACTGTAACCTTAGATCTCTGAAACTCTCCACCAAGCTCAACTCGCGCACCATCATAGACGACATATGCACCACTTTTCTGCTCAGAGCGTCCGCTACCACGTTCGCTTTTCCTGGATGGTAGAGCAGCTCGAAATCATAATCCTTCAAGAACTCAAGCCACCTCCTCTGCCTCATATTCAACTCCTTCTGATCAAAGAGGTACTTGAGACTCTTGTGATCACTGAAAACTTGGAACGTGGATCCATACAAGAAATGCCTCCAGATCTTCAGTGCAAAAACGACCGCTTCCAACTCCAGGTCGTGCGTTGGATAATTCCTCTCGTGAATCCTCAACTGCCGAGACGCATACGCTACCGCTCGCCTCTCTTGCATCAAAACACAACCCAGCCCTTGATGAGAAGCGTCGCAATAGACTTCAAACGGTTTAGACGTATCCGGAATAACCAGCACTGGGGCGCTCGTCAGCTTGATCTTCAGCTCTTGAAAACTGGATTCACAACGATCAGTCCAAGCGAACGGCTGATCTTTACGGGTCAATTGGGTTAGCGGCGCTACTATCTTAGCAAAACCTTCAATGAAACGTCTGTAGTAGCCCGCCAGTCCAACAAAACTACGTACCTCCGTGACCGAACGCGGACTCTCCCAATCCAATACCGCTCGCACTTTCGCTGGATCCACCGAGATGCCTCCAGCCGACACCACATGACCCAAAAACTGGATCTCCTTCATCCAGAATTCACACTTAGACAACTTGGCATATAATTCTTTCTCCCGCAACACTCCAAGTACGAGTCTAAGGTGCTCTTCATGCTCTTCTTCAGTCTTGGAATAGATGAGGATATCATCTATGAAGACAACCACAAACTTATCCAAATAGGGCCTGAATATGCGGTTCATGTACTCCATGAACACGGCTGGAGCGTTCGTTACTCCAAAAGGCATCACCACATATTCATAATGCCCATATCGCGACCTGAATGTTGTCTTCTGGATGTCATCTTCTTTAACCCTAATTTGATGATATCCGGATCTCAAATCAATCTTCGAGAATACTGCAGCCCCATGTAGTTGATCTAGCAAGTCATCTATCCTCGGCAAAGGGTACTTGTTCTTGATGGTCAGCTTGTTTAATTGCCTGTAGTCAATACACAACCGAGAGCTGCCATCCTTCTTCCTTACTAACAGCACGGGCGCTCCCCAGGGTGATACGCTCGGCCTAATAAATTTCTTCTCTATCAACTCCTCAATCTGCTTCTTTAGTTCAGATAACTCCGCAGGCGACATCCTATATGGCTGAACCGAGATGGGAGCGGCTGTAGTCACCAAATCAATTGTAAACTCCACTTCACGCTGAGGGGGAAGTCCAGGGATCTCTTCCGGAAAAACGTCCGCAAACTCGTCCACAACTGATCGTCCCTTACCGTTTCTAGTGGACGATCGTTCTTCTACCCTTCCTCTGGATTCCTGATCCTCGTTAGTCATAATCAAGAAACAGCTGGCGCCTTCCATAATGTCTTCTTTCAGCTGACCGAGCGTCACTGAAAGAACTTCTTCATCTACACCAGGGAAAATCAACTCTTTCGCTCCACAATCAAGAAGAACACGATTGGCAGCCAACCAATCCATTCCTAAGATAACCTCCAAACCTTGAAGAGGTAAGCAGATGAGGCTAACTTTAAACCTACGCCCGTCCACTTCTATAGGACACTTGACGCACATAGTGGACGTCCTAACCTCACCAGCTGCTGGGGTCGACACCACCAGATCAAACTGCATCTCGCTCACTTCTAATCCCAGCTTTTCAACACACGCCTTCGAGATGAAGGAGTGCGTTGCCCCCGAATCAAACAAAGCACAGCAGGGTCTACCAAACAGCATGCATTCACCAACAATAAGGTTACCTGAACTCGCTGCTTCAGCGCTCGTTATAGCATACACTCGCCCACTAGCTTGGGCTCGTCCTCCTCTTGGCTGATTTCTTCCAGCATTAGGTGGCCTCATCACAGCACGCCCACTCATATTGCACTCGTGATCCAGGTGCCCGTTTTTTCCACAACGAGTGCATTGCTTTACTCCCACCAACTGAGGGCATGAAGACCTATAATGTGGTCCTCCACACCGAAAACAAACAACACTTCCCTGTCCAGACTGTCCGACCGGGACTACTGCTTGTGATCCGCTCGTCTGAGAAGACTGATTTGGACGAGCGTAAGGAGGTCTCCTCTGTACAGCACCTCCCCTGGACACCATTGGTCCCCTACTCACTGTTTGCTGCCTCTTCAACCGTTCTGCCTCTGCCATATTCTTCTCCAAAACCTTGGCTCGCTCGACCATGGCAGGAAAAGACCGAATACACAAACTTGAGATCAACACTTTCAGATCACTTCTCAACCCATTCTCAAACTTCCTGCACTGCCACTCCTCGTTAGTAGCCATCGTATTGAACCTCAGGAGGTGTTTAAAGGTGTTGGTATACTCCGACACAGACTTGGTTCCTTGTGCCAGTTGAAGGAACTCAACTTCCTTAGCGTAACGTACGCTGTCCGGGAAATACTCCTCATAAAACTTGCCTCTGAAAACCGCCCAGGTTACTGGATTCCGAGCGTCCGTTAAGATGGCCTTCATACTCGTCCACCAGTGACTTGCTTCTCCAGTCAACAAATACTCTGTAAAAGCCAAGCGGCTCTCATCCGGACACCTCTTAGCATCATAAATACGCTCCATATCTCTCAGCCACTGGTCTGCCTCATCAGGAAGGCATTTCCCACTGAATTTAGCCGGGTGGTGTTGGAGGAAACTCTCCAGGGTCCACTCAGCAGTAGGCGGGGCAGCGTTGGAAGAAGACGCTCCCGCAGTGTGCCTGGTTGATGCTAAAATCTCCATCAGCTGTCGCTGGGTTGTTTCCGAGCTAGCACGGGAAGCTTCCAGACTTTGCATGGCAGCTTGGTTTTGCTGCATCAGGGTGGCGTTTTGTTCCATTAGGGTCGTATTCTGCTGTTGTAAACGGTCTATCACTGTCTCCAACAACCTGGCGTGGTTGGACGTATCAGGTTCGTTAGGTTGGGGTGGAGGAGGGAGTCTAGGGGCCATCGTTTTCTGTACCAGAGAAAACGAACGTTAGAAGTGTCTAACAGTTAAAACATTAACTTATTAAACACACGATAAGCACACAGTAAAAACGTAATGCGCTCATAACCTACAGCGTCCTTAAGAGAACAAAACTGCTCTGATACCACTAATGTAACATCCCAAAATATAGTAATTACCATAATCAAGATTAATTACATTAAGATAATAAACAGTGCAGTCTTACAAAAACCGAACGAGCACTAAGATGTCGAACGTTCATAAAGCATACAGAAATGACGAACGCCATAATATAAAGAGTTTAAGGACGAACGGTTTTACAGGATTACAACCGAACGTCTACATAAAACACGTAATAAACTATACTATACTGGCGAGCGCTCTAGGGCTCGGCTTTCACTTCAACATCCACCAGCGTCGCGTCCTCCAAATTTTCTTCTTCCAGCAGTGTTTCAAGGGACGCTCCACCATCTGCTCACATCCACATGGATGATCATTGCAAAGACAAGACGAACGTACAGAGACCAGGACAACACAAGGAAAACACAAGGGTAAGCTTACGTATTTTAAATTCATACTTCAACATTTATATTCAAATCCTCACACAATCAGTACATACGCATATAACTTCAATCAAAACATAAATATAAATATTCTAGACAGACCGTCCGGACTGTATGAATCTGTGTAGTTTCAAGCGTCCTTGCACCCGAGTGATGTAGTAACTGGGATAACACCAAACAGCTGCCACTCGAGGTAAGTCCGTTCTTACGTCGCCCATGTTAACTTATGGACTAAGGACCTCCTGCCGTTCCCACACATGAGTACCCCCTTCTACTTGAAGAGGCGTATCACGGAACATCAGGATGGACAGCGAGTCTAAACTTATCCACAGTCATACTTTACTAAATTCAATAACCAATCAGAGTCGTTCCTCCTTGGAACGCTCGTTCAAATATCAATCTCATAATTTCACCCCATATATGGTTCGTTCATTTTATAATTCTCTCAATATCACATTTTCATTCTTTGTTACACTTCCATAAAAAGACGAACGTTAATTCACTGTATGGACGAACGCTATTTGAGATCAGGACGAACGCTATTTAAAACGGACGCTCGACATGAGGTCGAACGCTATTAAAGACTGACGCTCGACATGAGGTCGAACGCTATTAAAGACTGACGCTCGACGTGAGGTCGAACGCTATTAAAGACTGACGCTCGACATGAGGTCGAACGCTATTAAAGACTGACGCTCGACATGAGGTCGAACGCTATTAAAGACTGACGCTCGACGTGAGGTCGAACGCTATTAAAGACTGACGCTCGACGTGAGGTCGAACGCTATTAAAGACTGACGCTCGACATGAGGTCGAACGTTATTAACAACGAACGCTCGACATAAGGCCGAACGCTTATTTACTCAAAGGGGGACGCTCGTTCTCGAGCAGAATTCTTTCCAAATGAAAGAATTCCATTTTAAAGTATCATAAGGAAAACCGAACGGTATAAGACCGTACAGTGACGAGCGTTAGTTAACAAAAGTAGGATTTAAGTGCAGAATTATCAACCTTAGCCAATTTTTCAGATTTCAACACTTTAACCTAAACTTTATACTTCAAATGAATCTCAGATTTATGAACTTTACACTCTCACTTCCAGATTACTTCATATTCAATAATCAACATCTTAACAATTCATACATTATAGTATTCATCCATACGATTCAACCATGCATGCAGCTCAACAATCCAGAAAATCATATCAGTACATTCATAACAGCACAACAGGGCTCGTTCATGCAGATCAGAAAATCACGCATACAAAGATTTCATACAGACAACCCAATCATGCTTTCATACAATCATACACGTATAAATTTAAATATATGTAAGCTTCCCTTACCTGGATAGCAGTGATCTTCCAAAAGCACGATTCTAGGGTTTCCTCTAACCACTTCTACTCTCAAGTTTCGTTCCACAGTTCCCACGTAAAACTAAGACACCAAAACAATCAACCAAAACTCAGACCTAGAACCCATTCATGCAACCAACTAGGGTTCGCATGAGACCAGAAAAGGGACGAAGCTTAAGACAGAAAAACTTACCAGTTCCGATCCAAGTTCTGTTCGGTCCAAATGAAAGGTCTCAACTGGACGAACACTCCTACGGTTCTGGAAAGTGAATCGGAGAAGAAGAAGATGAGTTATCGAAGAGAGAAGGTTACTGGTTCTAGAGAGAGATCAGAGAAATTGGAAAATCTGATTCAGAGGAAGAAGATGAGTGATACAGGTGAGTGGAGGGTTTTTCGAAAACTCTTTTTGCTTAACTCACGTTCGTTTGAACGAACGTCTCCCTCGCTGACACCTGCATACCAAACTCTGAATTGGAAGCTTCCAACGTGACAAGTGTCGTGTGTGCATGCAGAGCTTAGTGCGCAATTAATGCACTGGACGTGTGTCGCGGCTCATTGATGGAAGCTACTAGGTGAATCAGCAGTATCATAATTACTGATTTGACATCTAATTACGTTTTAAAATTTTCCGGGATCTCACAATTAGTAATACGTTTCTTTTCTTATGATAATAATTTTTTTTATCATAGTTATTAAAATAAAATATGTTATTAAATTATTAAAAATATGGTTATAAAAAATAATAAAAATAAATTATATTAATTAATGTAAAATTAATAGTAAATTATGTACAATAAAAAAAGTTATAAAATCTTAGACGAGATTTCTGTGTATTAATAATTATAAATAATAATATATGTAAAAATGATTTGGTTAGAAAGGACTAAGTGTTCTATTTTATACCGTCTGGATTCAATTGGGTTTAGGGTTATCTCTGCAGACACCTAGCATTGTGTTGAACGCTTTGTAACGGTGGGTACCCTTCATTAGGGCTGACTGCAGTTTAGGTTTATATCTGCGTTCCCAATCTCAGCTTTATTTGCTTTCTGCCTTACATCCCGTTCATCCCACTCACTCGCTGCTGCTGTTGAAGGTTGCAGCTATTGAAGGTTCGCTGCCGCCGAGGTTACCGTTGTTGAAGGTTCGCTGCCGTCGAGGTTACCGTTGTTGAAGGTTCGCCGTCGTCGAAGGCTCGCCACTGTCGAAAGCTTTGCCGCACTCTGCCGTCGCCGAAGATTCTGAGAACACTTCTCTTTAACTGGAAAAGAGAAGCAAATCTGGAATCCTAAGGTACGAATGTTTTTCCTATGTTGTTCAAACATTTTTGAAATGTATTCTTAGTTGTTTAAACATTTTGTTAGACATCTTGTAACGATTGCTTGTACGTGGAGAGAGCATCTGGGGTTCTTCCATCATCAGTTAAACACTGCACCATGCTTTGCCAGTGGTTGTCCTGTTTATTGTGTATGAAGATTATTGTGTAGCTCGAAAAGTTAAACCAAAACGAAGCCAATGATTATAAAGAACAATCTTAGTTGATTTGCAGTGCTTGTTATTTTTATGTCTGTTGTTCACTGAAATATTGTTTAAGTGTGAGACATCTTATTCCTTGATCTTCTTGTCTAGAATGTATACAAAAAATCACCCAGTCAAACGAAGTTGCATATCACATTTATAACTTCTATTCATTATTTTCCTTTTATCAAAACATATTGCAGATCACATTCAATTTTTGTTAAAATGGGAGATAATCTGAATTAGTTTTTGTCCTCCGTTCTGTGTCTTGAAATTGAATTTAGTTTCTGAATTTGTATTCTGAATCTGGATTTCTTTATATCTGTCTTTGCTTTGTTTACAGGGAGAGAAACTTTTGGAAAGCATTGGTGGCATATTCTCCAGAATTTGAAAACCAATAATAACGGTGCAATAACTTGCCCTGTTGTTTCTGAAGGTTAGTATATTCTCTCCATTCTTACCATTTTAATTTTGATTAATTTCTTAAATGGTGATATAATGTAATTTTATGCTTTCAACTTCTGCAATTAGTCACAGTATAGAGTATTTGTCATTGTTTAATGCTATATTTTTGTAATATTTCTTTCTTTACTCCATCTTAAATAGAGATCTGCTATTAGTGTTTGAACAGCTTAAGTTGAATATACCACTGGATGAGGAATGTATATGCCTAACCTTGGCTAAGTATTTTTAATGTTAAGGATGATTTGTTCTAATACTATTTTCCTGACTTCAGATCAGAATCTCCACAAACAAACCAGCTTTGCTCCATTAGCCGATGCAATTCAGACTCTCTTTTAAATGAGGTATGGCTTATGTGACTCTGATCATTCTGCATATTTGGCTTATTTTCTCCATATATGTGAGAGTGTTTATGTAACCATTCTTTTGGTTATTAGACGTTTGTTATTACAAATCCATCATTTCTTAATTAGGCCTTTAGGAGTTCTTTTTTCCTGTAATGAGTGCCTAGGCTAGGGCTGGGCATAGTTCAATGAACTGTACTATATTCTGTAATTAGGCTAACGCATTTTTTTATTCTGTTTGCAATGCTTTTAGATTCGTAGTTGTTGAGTTAGAGAGGTTAGTGTTTCAAATTTGTGAAATATATAACTGCCATATTGAGGTAATATCAGAAAATAAATCACTTTTGATGTTTAGTATCAGAAAATAAATCACTTTTGGCTGTCAAGTCATGGGGATAAAAAACTTGTGCTTATTATCTAGTTTTTAAATGGTATTGTTATTTTTGTTTGTTGTGTTATGTTCTTTAAATGATATCCCCTGTTTTTGTTGAAAGGCGTTCTATACCCAATCTTTAAAATTGTGGATCGCAATGGGTAACTTTTGTTGTGCTGCAGCTCACTGTGATGTAGTATGTAAGAGGGATGTTTGTAGAAATGACTGATATTTGGCCTTACACTATTATTAATATTGCTTATAAAGAGTGGTTGACTAGATTTATACTACCTCTTTCTGTCTGTATATTGCTTAAAAACAGGCTAGCATCCCAACTATTATTGTTCATGATTCTAATATTTTAGCTGATGCTTCTTCTTTTAATGATGTTGTTTCTGATGATTTGAGTGTTATTTCTGCTTCTAATTTTGATAATGCTGATTCTGACTTTATGCCTGCAGTTCAATATGGTTTCAATGATGTACCTGCTTTTTACATTAATTTTATAGCGGTTGATTTTCATAATAATACTTATCGTTCTAAAAGTATGGTTGAACCTGTGGTTGATAATAACACTGATTTTAATGAAATAACTGCAGTTCACACTGATTTTATAGTTGTTGATGGTCATATTGGTCATATTGATATACCTGCTGCTGTTTTTTGATCCAAATGTTGATGTTGCTGATTGATCTGATTTTTACATAGTTTTAATTGATAACAACGTTGCAGTAGCTGGTGAATTTCATGCTTCTGTTTCAGATCTTGATGTTGTTGATTTTATTACTGCCACTGCTGATTATGATTTTAATGCTTTTGGTTCTGATTCTTAATGTTCATTCTGAACTCAATAATGTGGCAGGCTGTTGTCTCTGATTTTTCAAGTGCTGATTTTGTTATTGTTGATGCTGATATTCATACACCTCTCATTCAACACATTCATAAACCTTCACTAGATGAGGTGTTGCTGCTGCAACAGAATTGTAGAGAAAGCCATTGTTTTATAGATTAGTCTAGTTTCCTGCCTTTTAGTTTAGCTCAGCCTAGTTTTCTAGAGTTTGTTTTTGCTGGTTTTTATATGTTTCATACTTAGTACTACTTTGTAGATGTTAGGATTCAAGTTTCATTTCAGTTTTGAAGCATGTATATTTACTGAATTTTGAACTGCACAATAAATACGACTTTACTGAATTGTATTAGTGTAACTGAACTAAAAAATAGTTCAGTTCAATTTTTTTGAACTAATTTTTTAGTTCAGTTCAGTTCACTTGAACTATTTTGTAGTTAACTGTAATTATTTATAGTACAGTGCACTGAACTGCATTTTGCCTACCCCTACCTTTCATTGTTTGATTTTCTCGTTGGTTTTATGGTTTGTCTTTCTATTAATTTGTGTATTTTATTTAAGTTCTGCATACCAAAAGACCCTTTTTGATTTCAAAATCTGTGATGTGCCTACGATTTGTGTGTCTGAAGAACCATCGACATCTCTATCTGTTCTTTGCGTGAAATCTGATAATTTTTAATTGATACAGTGTAATGGATTCGGACACTGATGCACCAAAATCCAAAACTCCCAAAAAGGAGAACAAGAAGAAAAAAGATGTTCCCCCTCAACCTGATCGAATTGAGGTTGCGGTGGAGGTTGTTCATGAGCATCCCAATAAAACAGCTCCTGTTGTTGGTTATTTTCCTTCGGGCTATGATCCGGTTAAGAATCATGCCAGTGGTTCCAGTCCCTCTGAATTTCAACTTTACAGGCACAGGAACATGTCCAAGAGGATGCAGTTTGTTGTTCGCCCTCCTGGATCATCAGTGGAATTTGTTGGAACTAGTTTTTCTGGCGAGGCTGCAGCTGGACACCGGGCCATGTTCGCGCTTGGACTCCTTCATAAGGAAGCTGGGACCCTGAAGATTGTTCCCATTGCTGGTAATAAGGTAAAATGTGAAGGGGAAGAACAATTTCATTTGCCTTGCTGTCAAATAAGTCAGTGTGTATTTTGTTAATTGGTGGATGATGTTCAGATATTCAGATTGGAGCCAAAGGTTAAAGGTGTGGTGGACGCTGGTGACAATGAGCCTGCGAACTCAACATTGGAAGAGATGACTCCACAGCAGAAGATTGCGGAGACTACTGCTATATGGGGAACAAAGAAGGATATAGAGAAGGTATTTTTTTTTTATTCATTTAACCCTTTTTGCTAGCTATGCTAATATCAAGTAGTAAATCTATATTCACAATGAAAAGTTGATATTAATGTGTGGATGTTTACTGATTTGCAGTGGCTAGATACTGTTAGTTTGAGTGTCAATAGATGTAAAAGGGGACTATGTGAAGAATGCATTTAAGTGTCTTCCATTTGTTTATTCTTATTGGTCCATGGACAAATTAATTTTTGGTTGTCAGCTTTGGGATATAATATGTGAAGAATGTCATATATTATTTTTCACTCAACTATATTTAGCTGACTTTATTGCAATTATTTTTAACTAATCTTGGCATCTGTATCATTTTGCAGGCTAAAAAGAAGCTAGCTCTCAAACAAGATGAAGATCCTAATTCTCAAAGGAATCTGAATGTGAAAATGAAAAATGTTTCTGTGAAGAAAAGCGCTCTTCAAAGTACAGAATCTCATGTTTCTCGCAACATACCACCATATGATACTTCTGCAACTACACCTCAGGAGGCATATGTATTGGACAAAATCATCCTTACAGGAGAATGGAATTATCTTGAAGACATTTATAAAAAATTGCATCAGGAAGAAAAGGCGGATTTCAGTTCTTATCCAACATTTGTTCGCAACAGGGTAGAGGGATTAAGGAAAATTGAGGTATTGATACAAATATAACCCTTTTGCTTAACTTGAACAAATTAGATGGATGAACATACTGTATTCAACCTAGACTGTTGTGCTTACAAAAAAAAGACAAGGCACTGGCTTAAAACCTAAACATAAAGCTGGTTACACAAAAAAGAAATATTAATAAAATTGAATTATATTTCCACCGCATTAAAATAGTAACTTCAGAGTTTTTTGGGTTATAGGAAGAAAATGTCCAGTCTTACTAGTTATACTCTACAATTGGCTACATTGTAGAACGATGAGAAATGCTTAGACTTGTGTTATATCAATAATTGTAGAATTTATTTTTCATAAACGTTCTAGAAGTCTCTGACGGGGGATTTGTAAACAGTTAGTTAATATGATTACCCCAACCTTCTTGTGGTAGAAGGGGACCTGAATGTGTTTATACTAAGGCTTGTTTGGATTAACTTGTCAACACATATAGAAGAAGAAATAGGGAGGTAAAAGGAGTTGAACTTCCACAGATCAAAGTCAAGTTATGCACTTCGATTCTTTTGAGAAGACAAGAGTCTAAATAGTTTAGGTACATAAGTTTTTGTTGACGTATGAGAGAAGTTTCATTTATTTTTACCTTTTTATTTTCTTTTACAAATGTTGATGAGATGTCTGTTATTTCAGTACAAAATTCTCTTTTGATCCAAATACTCTTCCAGGTTTGATTTTTGTCTTTTCCAACTAAAATATCTGTGATCTATTGTTTATATTTACAGGATGAGTCAGAAAAGAGGAAGCTTTCCTGCATATTCTCATACATCAATCATCTGATAAAGTTCAAAGATCAACATTCCTTTGATGTTTTCACTGCAAAGGGCCATAAAATCCCCAACATCCTGCGACATAAATTTTCAAATATGTTTGCTGTTTCTGAATTAAGAAGGCTACCCCCTGAAAAAATTTCTCTTCTCATAAGTTACGTGCTGGTGCTTACGCTTTTCGCTGATAACTTCAGAACTTACTGCTCAGATATTGCAAAGGATCTGAGCATGAATGTTTTGGCCGTGAGACACGTCTATGAGCAATTGGGTTGCAAACTTATCCGTCAGAAAAGCTCTCTTAACGATTTTTGTGCTACTCTTTCTGTCCCTCTTATATTTCCTCGTGAGTTAAAGGAAAAAAAGAGGAAGAGGTAGATGCATCACTTGAGTCCCTTTTGAGTCCCTTTTTAGGTCATTGACTGTTACAAATCCTGTGATGTTAAAACATTGTTATCCAACACCTCTTCTGATAGGATATTTGTTATTATTTCTATCTGCATACATATGAACCGTTTTTGCCGTTTTAGTAGTTTAAGAAGCAGTTTTGAAATTAGCATACTCTAATTATGTTGATAAAAATAGAATTTATTTGTGTACTGTTGAACAAACTGTTTGGTTAAAAGAATTGTAAATCCAAACCTCAATTTATGAGAACAAAAAAGGCCATAAGGTATTTTGCCAGCAAACAATGAAGTCTCAAAAGACCTTATAGCCTCAACAATTAGATGTAACCATTGAACAGATTAAACCGTGATCTTGTGCGAGCTCTTTGATCAGTGGCATGGGTGAAAACATGAGAGAACATCGACACTATACTCTCCCATTAACTGGCCACTGCCATTTCCTTGATCTCACAAGCACCTTTACTGTGTTCACAACGAATTTATAGCATGATGAACTAGAAATTTAAGTTCTATGTCGCCTGGAATGACTTTAATTTGCGTTTCGAAACCTAGTGACCCTATAAAGATCGATCATAAGCCTAATGTTGCACTTATCTCTCTCCAGGAAAGGGATTTTTTGGTTTCCTCTATCTGATACCATTCTTAGTATACCCTATGAGTATATTTGGTAGACAAAACTATCTTCTGAAACTCCTTCACATATTTAAGAAAATATTATCTAGAAAGTATTACTTATATTTGTGTGCCATAAATATACATTAGATAAAAATGAGGATCTTTTATTTATGATATTAAATCTAAAACAGACTATCTTTAATCTAAAAGAAATTATTTTGATGAGATTGTGTCGTCAAAATGAAAAAAAAAAAATTAGAGAAGTGCATGTAGTCACTTTCTAACAATATTAATGATATTTAACTAAAAGAACAATGATCTCTATTTAAAAAACAATATATAAAGACTTCATTCAGTTAAGAAGAAATATAAAGATAACGTTAGCTCATATATTTAAATATAGAAACTAAATTAGTAACTAAGCATTTTATTAGATTAATAAGTGGTCATTCAATTTTGAAAAAAAAATCACATAGATCTTATTTAACAAAAATTAAAATTTAATTAAGTAAAAAAAAATTAATAAAAAGACTAAAAGAAATTAAAGATTCATTAACAAATCAAAATATTTCTAACATTAAATCCGAACTATTTCTTCCCACTTTTTCTTTTAGTCTTTTAATAAATCCATAAACGTGTTTTATCGTTTTAATTGTTGAAACATATTAGATTTGTGGTTTTAATAATATAATAATTGTTTTGGTATGGATATTTTGTAGGACCAAGACACTAACCTTTCTGACGTGACTTTGCTACTTTCCAATGCTTGAGTTGCGTGAGCTGCTCGGTTGGACTCTGGATGTCGTTCGGTTGTACTTTTGATGGAGGGGAGGTACCTACAAAAGACACTCCAACTCTCAAATTAGGTGGAAGAGCTTCTGCTCATAAGTGAATTATTATTACTGATTGGATATAATAGAATGGGAGTTCTACGTAGAACTGTCAAGTCAGCCCCTTTAATAAGATTTGGCCCTAGCCCATGTGGGTTAGGGCCAAAAAAGTCCACAGGACCAAAAATAATCTTTTATTCAAAAATCCTACAGGGTGTTGCTCCCTCCACCACCACTCCTTGTTCCCTCTACCTCTCCATTCCTCTTTTATCCCTCCCTCCACCTTTTCATTCCTCTTTTACCCCTCCCTTTACCTCTCTATTCCTTATTCCTGTTTTATTCTTGAGTAAAATTTTACTTTTAGATTAATATTTTTTATCTTCTATTCCCTCCAATTTCCTATGCATGGCACACAATTTTTTCTTCCTCTTTAATGTTATACTTTGTTCTCTCATTGGTAATGGTGAAAGGAATTGTTTCAACGTTCCGTGGTGCTTGAAAGTCTCGGTGGTACTTAAAAGTGCAAAGGAGTGAGGGTACATTGCATACGTAACCAACCCTAAATTAAACCTTCAATAGATATGAGCATCCGTCGCCACATGTGAATATCCGTTTAATGTTAGGACGGATGTGAACATCCGTTTAATGTTGGAATCAAAGACATAAAGCTTGCAAAAAACGAATGGATTCTCCTAGGCCAGTCATGCAGCGTCTTCGACCTCTCTCCTGTGAACTACACTTTCGAGGTTCAAGCCATGAGCGCAGAGAAGCTCCCTTTCATTCTCTCCGCTGTCTTCACCATCGGTCCCAGAGTCGATAACCACGACAGCGTTCTCAAATACGCCAAACTTCTCTCTTCTCACGACAAGCTCTCTCACCACGTTAAGGAGCTAGTCCAGGGCATCATCGAGGGAGAGACACGTGTCTAGGCACCAAGTCATTTAAACAGGAAGTGTTTGACAAGGTTTGATCCCTATTGGCTTTATATTATTCTGAGGTACCAAAGATAAGAATGTAGCGTAGTTCTAATTTTGTAGATAAGATCATAGGAAGCAAAACAATGGAATAATATGATGCAGAATATATAATAATGAGTGTATGATTAGGAAGAGATTTCAAGAGGAAATAAGACAAGGCTGAAAGACAATAAATGAATGGGAATAAGCAGTTATACGTTTTGGGAATCTCTGAAGTCAATATAATGGCACATAGTTGCTGTGATTGTAATGTTTATATAAAAGAGGAGCTGTTTGATAATAATTATTAAATTGGGAAGAATGATGGTCAGCTTAAAATTGTGTCGAATTCAAAGACGCATTAAACAAAGAGTAACTACCACCCATGAGTCTTTTGCACTTCCAAACACATAAAAGTTGATTAGTGTAAGTTCTGCTGGTTTAACTATGGAAGCTTCAATTAACCCTTCTTCTTCTTCTTCTCTTGTCACCATTCTCAGATTTGCATCATTTGCAAAGTGAAATTTATGTCTCTATGAACAGTGATTTCATCAGGACTACACAGCATGAAAATGACTTGACGGGTTAGGATTGCATTTCGTCTGGTTTAACGTGATTTCACATTTGAGAGGTGGGGGTGCTGCGACTAAAAATGGTAGAAATTTAGGGTTTTATATTAAAATAATTAAATAGAGTTAAAAGTAAAAAAAAGGTAAAAAAGGTTATTTTTGTAATTAAAAAAATTTGAAGAAGGTTGGGGAGGTAAAAGGAGCAAAGGTGGTGGTGGAGGGAGCAACACCCCAGGGCTAAAAGCCCCCAAAGTCTATGGGTCACGGCCAGCCCAGCTTGCCTATGTCAGAAAAGAAAAATACATGACACTTCACCCTTCAGTTTTTTTTTAACGCCGTTAGTTTTTGAGGACGAAAAATTATGATTTTTTGAAGGAGGAGGATATCCCTTACTTTAAAAGATTACAGACTAAAAACAAATTCGCTTGATATATTAGAGACTAAAAACATATTTAACCAAAAAAAATCCTACATGCCTATTACTACATATATTTTGTATTTTAATTAAATCTCCAAGCACATTAATAATAATTTAAAAAAGAGATTCAACATTCGAATTTTAAGTTTTAAATTAATTTTTAAATCTCCGAATTATTTGATAATTTTAATTAGGACTCTAAATTAAGTAAGGTAGAACTGAGTCGTTAATCTTATAATTCTTTAATTGAGTGGTGATGATTTTTAAAATTGCCATATATTTTATTTTTACTATTTCACGGAAAACCAATTTCAAAATCATTTTTAAAAGACTCCAAAAACTTAAAAAGATCTAATATAAAAGAATTTTGATATGGAGAAATACTTAAAATTTTCAATTGATTTTGGGATCTATATTAATTTAACCCATTCCGAAAGATAATTAATTAGAAGGGTCTCCTAATAAATCATTCAAATAATTTTTTCCAATAATTAAATAATCACAATTACCATGGTATTTGAATAAGTTTTTTGTACCAGAAAAAACACAAAACAACTATTTGCATTTTCTCTTTCGGAATTGAAATCCCCAGTTTCAATCTTCATCATTTTTTAGAACCAACATTTCCCAAACCCCAGCTTCGTGCACTAACACAGAGTCGTTCCCAAATCGCCATCCTAAATCCCACTTCCAAATTTGTTCCCAAATTTGTTTGTTCTTCAAATACCTGAGGATTCCGAGTCCCCAAATCGCGTTTGCCAAACGTGACTCCAAAAAGTTGGGGACTTGAACACTGTTCAACGTTGTTCGCTGCTGCGAGGTGCCTATCTTTCCCTTTCTCGTAACACACGTCGAATATCTTTTATCGTGTAGGGTTCCAGGCATCCAAGTTTAAAGCTTTCTACATGATGCCGTATTACCTAACGGAACTTGAGATTGTTAATTTTTTTTATAATTTTGTTAACTGTCTGAGATGAATACCAGTAAAAAAGGAATAAAAAATGGATTTTGTTTGAACTTGAAAGTAAGTGGGTGGGGATGATTTGGTGTGTCCCAAAGTTGTATTATCTTACCTTACCCTTTTTAAGTTGAACAAATTATATGACAAATTGAGTACATGTAAGGAATTGGGTTGGTGTAAACCAGGTAAACTGTGTTTCACAAGTTAATTTTGGAGATGTCTTGTTCAATGCTGTAAGTGGTCAATTTTCTTGATAATGCAGATATTTTTTTGCTAAATTTAATTCTATCCTCCCGCAAACATATATACTTAAGTTTTCAGTGTACTTGAGCAGGCCATTTAGCTTTGGTGGCAAGTTGACTCAAACGGGCAACGCAAGGAAATCTCCACTAATTGACCATTACCAGGTAATGAAACATGCCAACCATAAACTATTTACATTTCTGAATCTCATTTTTTGTTGGGTTTATCATATAAGATTTCTTGTTGAATGACTTGATTGTTGATGTTTGTTCTCTGCATGATTAGAACTCTTACTTGGAATGAGAATGCATTGAAAGACGTGAGAATTATTTATCTAATACTCTAGTCATGATCATATGCGCGAAATCTTCATAAATGTATTTTTCATTCCATAGTATTCCAATTTAAAAACTACTGAATAACCTGTTATATCCTCTCGTTCTATTACTAAATCAACATTTTAAAATCCTTAAATTTAGCCTCTAAGCATTCGAACTCTGATTCAGTTCTAGTCTCATTCACTGTAATTAATACTGATTCAGTCCAAAATTCCAGTAATATGCACCGAATCCTCTACTGGTATGTTACTGATTTGGTAACACTAATAAATTTTTTAATAATTGAGCTTAAACTAAATGGGTTAAACCTTTTAGGTTAGAAAACAATTCCAACCCATAAAAAACACCCTGGAGTTGTCACCCTCACCTTCCATGAAGAGACTCGTAGAGAGGCCAGCGTTATGGCTGCCACTGCTAGGTACACCGATGCTGTCAGAGTTGCCACTGATAGAGGCGCCAAGCAGCCGTGAGGTCTGTCCGCGTATTATCCCTTACACTGGGAGGGATTGCATCGGGAGGCTGCTAGAGAAGCACAATCGCGAGCTGTGTCCGCTTCTTCCTCGCTGTTGGAAGGAACTGCATTGCAAGAAGCATTCCACACGAGTTGCAATTTAGAATGGCGATCCAACACGATCTTTGTAGATAGTGAGTTTTAAGTGAAGTGAGACTGGAGTGGGAGAAGAAGAACATCCCTTGGCACAGGTAATTTGTTAAAGGAAAATAAGAACATCCATAGCCTATAGACAATGCCTCCAAATGCAATTTGTTCTGAAGTTTCACGTATCAGTTCATCAGTCTGCAGCTTTAACTAACCCATTTAGCTTCTGATTTGGTGCCAACACATAAGGCTTAATCACAAAAATGCTACCCTGCACAGAAGAAAGAATATGTTTTTACATATACAACAAAATATTCACAGAAAGGTAGAGATATGTGTGGGTACTGGGTGGTCTGCTGGTTTTGTCACGAGCATTGTTAAACCAATAAGGTTCACTGTGGATTGTGATGATGTATAAAGTCTTTTTTATTTTTATTTTTGGAATTGTGAATAGCATTTTTGTGTAACGCTGTTGTAAATTCTTACTGTCTTGCTATTTATCTTTGTGCCATGAAAATGTTATTAATGATTATGAGCAGGCTCCAATCACAGTCTATATTTTTACTGGATGGATCTGTAACATGGCTATTAAAGTGAGATTCAAATGGTGAATCGTTTTTTATATATTTTGAATTGAAAGTCGAATCTTGTTTTGAAAAGGAAGATATATGACTTGTCTAATTTAAATGATAAAATAAACAAAATTTTTAAACAATCATTTGAATAGGAAGATGTATAACTTAATTTATTGTTTTGACTACAACATTATTGTACAAGGTGATGTTGAATTTTCATTTGTTTTAGGTTGCTATTAAAGTTGAAATATTTAATCTTTGTTTTCTTGCTGGAAGTTTGATACTCTGCTGGGTGGCTTCAGTGGTATGGGGATTCCTTTGTTTCACTTTCTCGTAATATTCTCCTTTTCCTTAAATGAATTGTATTATATGGTAAGTTATATTGATTGATTATAAATTCTAACATGTTGACATACATTACAATATTACTTACGTACACATTCAAGCTGATTGACCTGTCCAATCTCTAGTATAAGGACAAAAACTTTAGCCGTTTTCTATTTGTCTTGTGGCAGGGTATTCTCTCTACAATTTCCAATCCTTCAATGTTGAGGATTATATGTGTGCAGCATGCATCTTGACATGATGGTTATTTCTTTACTTTTCATTTTAGTTCTTTCTGTCTGATCAGAGTGATTGTCTACAGTGCCAGCTTTTTCTTTTCCTTCCAACCTTAACCACCTGGTCCTAATATCATTCTCCATGCTCAATTTTGAAATTCCAGGTCCTAAAATATCAATTAGACTGCTCAATCTTCGAATTCCAGGTTCTAAAACACTAGTTAGACTGCTCAATCTTGAATTAAAGGTCCTAAAATACCATTTAGACTGCACAATCTAGAAATTCCAGTCTGCTCAATTTTAGACTATGAAGCACATGAATATAATATTTTTAACATTAAAATTATATAAACATAACTGAAGATAATTTATAAATTTATGATATTAAAAAATAAAATGTACACAACAAAATATAATCATAGATTAATTTAACAATATAATAACCTTGGATTTAAAGAACGAACAAGACAATGAAAATATGTGCTACTCTTAGTTCAATGATCAATTAATGTTGAGTTTACTACCTCATAAAAGGATGAGCGTTCAATTCTGTATTTCAAACTTACTCATGAAAGGAAGAAATGTTTCTAAAGGTATTTTATTGATGTGGATGTAAGGAGACGAGTAAATACAAAGTTTGCAAACTTTTCAAATGAAAAAAAAAAGCTTTTGTCTGTCTGGGTTCTTTAAGGGATAGGGGTAAAAGGGATGAAAAGTTATGGGGGATTCTTCATGGAGCTCTGACGTACGAACACTTCAAAAGATAGTGCTTAAGTTACTTGGACAACCATGTTCTTCTTGTTGTGAAAGAAATTGGAGTACCTATTTTGTTTTTCATTCTTTGAAAAAAAATAAGAGGACATCCCAAAGGACAAAGGATCTAGTATTTGTCTATAGCAATCTTCGTCTTCTTTGAAGAAACATTTCAAAATACAATGAAGAGGAAACTAAATTATGAGATATTGAAGAAATGACTTTTCATTTGATGACAATAAGACTCTTGAGATTGCCAACTTATCTCGACAAACTAGACTAATAAGTTATATTTTTCAATGAGATGACCAAATGTGATTGTCAATTAATAGTTTACAATTTGTTAGACTTTTGTAATGGTTTCTCTTGATTTTTTGGATTGTGAAGTATGATCAGTATATTTTAGTAGTCTTATAGTCATACAAATATGTATACTTCCATGTCTTCCTATCCTGTATTTTTTAATTTAGCCGTATGTGTTTGTGCTTCGTAGTTTGTAATAAAGTATCCTAGGGGTTTCTTTCTCCTTAAGTTTCTGTTGTAAGCAATTGATCCTTACAATTATATGAACCTGAATAGACAATGAGATCCAAATTAAGATCTCTAAAAACTTTTCTCTTTAAGTTGGTATCATCAAAGACTATCCTAGTGAGGTTTGTTGGGCCTATTGTGCCATCCACTATTTGAGCACCCACAAATATCTAATTCCATGTTTGAGATGTCAAGTCTTTGACGATAGGGAATATTTTGGAGATCCCTCATTGACTAAAGATATGATCAAGTTATAGTATATAAGTAGGTGCAAATCTTATTTTATAAACCGATTTTGTAAGGTCGAGTTTTCTAATAAGGAAGAACAAAAAAGCCTTCCCACAGAGAGAAGTTTAATGGGATGGGCACCCACATAAGCTATACCTGCACAAGTTTGGCATAGAGTTGAGAATTTTCCAAAAGTCACATAATAAATCATTAAAATATTTTTAAAGGATGAACACTAATTTAAATAATTGTAAAAAAATACTTTACCATCGTATTTGAACACACAATGTTCTTTGTATCAGAAAAACATAACAAAAAAGTTATTCGATAAGCATAGTAGAAGTGAGACTCCAAGTGTCTAACCATTTTCTCGTTCATAAGAATTGAACTGAGTTGAATTCCCCAATTTCAATATTTTCCTCGTCAGTTTTAGGGTTTCACTCTTCTATTCCTTTTCTCATCAATTTGATTCAAGCTTATCTTTTTCAATTCTCTGCTCTGTGTTCTTGGAGTGGCGTAGGATTTGAATTGGTTTTCCTTGGATATCTGTGGTATAAACTGTGCAGCCTGGTTTGAAATTTCTTTTTTTGATGTTTAACATTTGTTGCTATTTTGGAGTGATTTTTTCTAATTGGAAATGGAATTTTAGATTTAGGTTTTCCTTTGATCATATAATTTCTAGCTTGGATAATTCTTTTGGTTGGTTACTGTTTAATTACTGGGAGGGTTGTGGCTATGATCTCGATAATTTTTGTCTTTCTTTTAATGTAATTTTCCGTGTTGCTCTATCCATTGTGTCAAACTTGTGCTAGCGTCTTTTTTAAGTGAATGGGTATTGTGACTCAGCTAACTTGTTGGATTATGATTTGGCTGAGATTCCTAAGTTCTAAAGAATGATTTTGATTCTCTCATATCATATATGGCTAATATGTTAATTGTCTCCTTGTCCGGGGGTATCTGCTTGGTAGGACTTCAGTTTTGGAGATATATGGTGATATATGGTGAAACAGATGGGGAATGAGGTGCTACATGAAAAGGGCAAAGATGAATTTGAGTCACAAGTTCAAAGAACTTGTTAACATTTTGAAACTCTCTGCCACTTCAAAGAGTCTGAGGTTGGGCAAAACAATCCATGCCCAATTGCTTGTTTGTAACCAAACTTCAAAAGACAGTGGCATCACTCTAATAAATTCACTGATCAATCTATACTCTAAATGTGGTCAATTGGAGTATGCCAGAAAGCTGTTTGACAGAATGCCACAGAGAAACGTGATTTCTTGGAGTGTTTTAATGGTGGGGTATTTGCACAAAGGGGATGTTGTGGGAGTACTTGGGCTATTCAGGAACATGGTTTCATTGGACAGTGCATGCCCCAATGAGTATATTTTTACCATTGTTCTTTCTTGTTGTGCAGACAGTGGGAGAGTCCAAGAGGGGAAGCAATGTCATGGGTATTTGTTTAAGTCCGGTTTGTTGTTGCATCAGTATGTGAAGAATGCACTTGTTCACGTGTACTCTAGGTGCTTTCATGTGGTTTCAGCCTTGCAGATTTTGGGAACAGTGCCTGGGAATGATGTGTTTTCTTATAATTCTATCTTGAGTGCACTTGTGGAATCAGGGTGTAGAGAAGAAGTTGAAAAGGTTCTGAACATGATGGTGGATGAATGTGTGTCTTGGGATGGTGTTACTCATGTAAATATGTTGTGCCTTTGTTCTCGTTTTAAAGATTTGCAATTGGGTATGCAGATTCATGCACAGTTGATGAAGACTGGATTGGTATTTGATGTCTTTGTTATTAGCACACTGAAAGACATGTATGGGAAATGTTGTAAAGTTCTAAATGCGAGAAAGCATTTTGATGATGTGCAAGATCGGAATGTGGTTGCATGGACTGCCATGCTGACTGCATATTTGCAAAATGGATATTTTGAGGAAACTTTGAATCTATTTCCAAGAATGGAGCTAGAGGGTACACATCCAAATGAGTTCACTTTTGCAGTTCTTCTAAATGCTTCTGCAAATTTGGTTGCACTAACGTATGGTGATGCATTACATGGTCGTATAATGAAATTAGGGTTTAAGAATCATCTCATTGTTGGAAATGCTTTAGTAAATATGTATTCCAAGAGTGGCAATATTGATTCTTCATATAGTGTGTTCTCAAACATGATATATAAAGATGTGATTACATGGAATGCTATGATATGTGGTTATTCCCATCATGGACTTGGTAAACAAGCTTTACTAGTGTTTCAAGACATGATGTCTGCTGGAGAATGTCCAAACTATGTAACCTTCATTGGGGTACTTTCTGCTTGTGCTCATTTGGCTCTTGTGCAAGAAGGGTTCTACTATTTTGATCAACTAATGAAGGAACTTAATATCGAGCCTGGATTGGAACATTACACATGTATGGTTTCTCTTTTGTGTAGGGATGGTCAACTTAATGAGGCTGAAAATTTTATGAAGGCGAAAACAGAAGTCAAGTGGGATGTAGTTGCTTGGCGTACTTTGCTTAACGCATGCCATGTTCATCGAAACTATAATTTAGGGAAGTTAATTGCAGAAACTGTGATACTGATGGACCCTCATGATGTAGGAACATATACATTACTATCAAACATGTATGCCAAGGCAAGGAAATGGGATGGAGTAGTGGAGATTAGAAAATTGATGAAGGAAAGGAATATTAAGAAGGAACCTGGTGCGAGTTGGTTAGGTATAAGAAATGATACTCATGTCTTTGTTTCAGAAGGAAGCAATCATCCAGAATCTACTCAAATCTATGAGAAAATTGAAGAGTTGTTATCAATGATTAAGCCACTGGGGTATGTGCCTGATGTTGGTGCTGTGCTGCATGATGTGGAAGAGGAACAAAAGGAAGGTTATCTTAGCTATCACAGTGAGAAGCTAGCATTAGCATATGGCCTCATGAAAATACCTCCACCAGGGCCAATCCGAATAATAAAAAACCTTAGGATGTGTGATGATTGTCACATTGCTGTAAAATTGATTTCAAAGGTCACAAATAGGTTGATAGTTGTAAGAGATGCTAACCGTTTTCATCATTTTAGAGATGGATTATGCACATGCAATGATCACTGGTAGCAATGTGAGGAAATTTTAATTCATGTTTGTTTGAAATCAACATGGTGTTTTGTGGAGCATAAAAAAAAGAACTTTGGATCACATATGCATGCATTATTAAGGATATCATTTTAGTCTGAGCATGTCAAACAACATGGACATGTATTTCCAACAAAATAGTCACTATGGTGTTTTGAAGGTATCTGTATACCTTGGCCAATACAAATTTGATGGCATATTGGCATATCTAAAAGAACTTGGTAGGTCTGAATGTTGGACCAAAATTGGAAAAGCTTGACCAATACCAAGTACTTCTCACATGAATTTCTTGATTTGATTTTACTTCATAAGATGAAGTTTTTAATTTCTTCCAAAAAAGAGAAAATACTTCTTAAATTCAGATTCCAGGTCAGTTTGTTTGTGCTTATTTGTTTTAAAGTCTGTTTTGCTAAAAAAATAAATTGATGCTTTCTTCTAATATGTTTTTCTAATCTGTTTATTTTAAGAATAAGTAGTTTTCAACTATTTTTAATGAGTGAATCTTATCTACTTAAATATGTGATTTTTAAAAAAAAGATCTGTTTATTTCAAAAACACTTATTTTAAATTTAAACAAACTGGCACATGATGAAGTCAGTATGTTTAAGTGTGCTCATCTACTAATTATTGTTTTCCTTCAAATTTTATTGTCAAACTATGTTTTTTTCTTCGGCTGAGCAAAAAATAGAGTAAATACTCAATTGTTTCCAAGATGAGTGGTCTGACATCTACTGATTAAAATTTCCACGTAAATGAATCATTGAGAAATTTATCTGCTTAGATGTAAGTCCTTTATCTGTATTTGATATTTGATATGCAGACATAGACTTTTCTTTGTATTTGATACAAAAGGACTTACTGGAAGCAAATGAATTTTTCAAGAACCCATTTTCTTGAAATTTTTTATACTGGAACATTCCAGTCAGTGCACAAACTTTGCTTTGTATTTGATTCAAAAGGACTTATATGTGTCAGGCTTTTTGTCTTGCACGTCCAATTGGAACCTTCTTGATCAATGCATAGAGTTTATTATCCAAGTGCTTTTGGATGTGACCCCCATAAAAGAGAGTTTGTCAAAAAGTTATTATGATGCCAAAAGATTAGTATCAAAGCTAGGATTGGAAGCTAAAGAGTTGATTGCTGTGGAGATGGTTATATGTTTTTTTTTTTCAATGACTTTTGGAAAACAAGAGGGAAAGTTAGTTAAATCAAATTTGTCACACGCCAAGGTATCATGATTGCCACACTGGAACAAGTAACAAAATACAAGTTCCAGTTTGGGCAATTTTCTATTTGCTTATAATCCTAAGGTTGCAAAGACTGTCTGCATTGTTTCAAACTGCAGGACAAACCGTGAAAAGAGAAGAACCTCATGAGTGTTTTGCCATCCATATGATGGCACAACTTGGAAGCACTTTGATCTAGTACATCTAGATTTTTCCATGAATGTAAGACTTGGTTTATGCTTTGATGGGTTTAATTTATATATCAAGGCATCATTTTCACTATTTTTGTTGGCTTTTAATTTTTACCATATTCAATCATCCACATGAATGTGGATGTCAAAAGGTAGTTGTTTTTGTGTTGCCTTATAGCAAGCCCATCTAATTCAAAGGCCAATATTGATGCTCATTTAGAGCCTTTTTATTAACTATCTAAAGAAGTCATGGGATGGAGTTTTGACATATGATGTTTCAAGGAAGCAAATTTTTTAGGATGAAAGCAACTTTGATGTGGATTATTAATGAGTTTGCTGCTTGTTTTGTTGTCTGTTCGGGTCATGGTAGGTTTGCCTTTGTGCATTGCATAAGAACTCCTTCACATTACATTATGGCAAGCAAAGTTGTTGGTTTGACTTACTAGGTTCTTCAATTACGTTTATCCATTTCAGAAGAACAAAACGCCCTTCATAAAGGGAGAAACCTAACCTAACCACTTGCACTGCTTTGGCATAGATTTGAGAATTTTCCACAAAGTCACAACTTTGGTGTATTAATTTAACCAATTATTAATGATAATTAATTGCTTTTAAAAAAAATGAAACATAATTAATTAGAAGGGTCTCCTACTAATTCATCCGAATAATTTTTCAAATATGAACAATAATTTAGTATTAAAAACATACTATTAGTGTAGTATTTGAATCCACAATGTTCTTTGTACCAAAAAAACAAAAAAATTATTTGCAATGCAAATCCTAAGCATACGGGACTCCACGTTTCTAAGCATTTTCTCAGTCCAATGAATTGAATACCTTGATCTATTCCCATTCTCATTGCAATCGAGTCTAAATTTGATTCAAGCTTCTATCTTTCAATTCTCTGCATTGCGTTCTTGGCATGACATAATTTCAACTGGTTTTCCTTTGATCTTTGTGGTAGAAATAGTGTAACCGGTTTGAAAGTTGGGTTTTTCTAATATTTAAGATTTGTTGTTGCTATTTTATTGTGATTTTTGCTAATTGGTAATGGATTTATGATTTAGGTTTTCAATTGTCATATGGTTTCTAGCTTGGATAATTCTCATGGTTAGCTACTGTATTACTTTCTGGCTGTCAATATGATCTTGGTAACTTTAGTTTTTTTTTATGCAAACTTTTGTGATTGAACCATGCACTGAGTCAAACTTGTGCTAGTTTTTTTTCCTCGAGTGCATGGGTATTGTTGTGATTTAGTTGACTTGTTGGATTATGATTTAGTGGGGAAGACTGAATTCTGAAGATTGATTTTGATGCTTTCATATCATATATCTGTCTAATATGTTTGATTATTTCCAGATCTGGGGTATCTGCTTTGTAGGACTTCAGTTTCAGAGTTCTGTGTAATGTCTGAATCAGAAGCTCAGCTTCCTACTGCCTTTGGTATGTTGTAATTTTGTGGTTTCTGATTCATGTACACGGATTGTCTGTTTTATGATGTTTTTATTCAAGTGGAGATTTTGATAATTGGACACAACGTACACATGAGCTTCCCCTTTATTGATGTCTACTGAATCCAAGCTTTATTGCTAATTGTGGTCGCCTATTGTCATCATCCTTGATATTGTGGTTTGGTGTGACTGATGTGTCCACAATTATGATTGTGAAGACTCCAAAAAGCTTGATATTGTAGTCCAAAAACCTTGAACTGTTTTTTCTTAAAACCTTGGTAGAACCTTCAGGAGCCTTCCTTATGCATGGGTACTTTGATTCATATTTAATTTTTCTTTTCTACTGTGAGCATATTCTGTTCTTCTTTTGTGTTGGTCAACTTGGTAAAATATTAATTGTTCAGAGGAATTGAGAATTGTTCTGAGTTGACATTTTGATTTCTTTTCCATATACTCAAACTAGTTAATGATACCTTTTAATAAATTGAACTCTGTCTTTACAAATAAAGATAAAATGCTGAAGGGCATAATTTTGACTGCTGCAGTTTTTTGTTATGGGTTCAATATGGTTATACTAGTTCTGATGTTTGCTTTCCTTTGTCTGTTTTGTAGTTGCTGATGTTCTACTGTGGAAGAGGTGGCACATTTCCTTGGGTGTCATTGTTGTTGCTACAGTTGCTTGGATCGTGTTTGAGTGGACCAATTTACCATTTTTAACAATATGTTCAGATGTCTTACTGATTTTGATCGTACTGTTGTTTCTGCATGCTAACTATGCTGCCCTCAGAAATAAGTATGACTGCCATCCCTTTAATGCCTTTTTTTTTTATCGTTTTCAACATTAGAACAATGTCATCTGTATCCTTTTCTTCTCACGCAGACAACCACCAACATTACCTGAACTAGTTGTGTCAGAGGAGATGGTTAATAATGTGGCAGCTTCATTTCGGGTCAAAATCAACAATGTTCTTCTTATAGCCCATGACATCACTATTGGCAAGGATTTTAGAATTTTTTTCAAGGTTAGTGTGTTTCATGTTGCAGCCTTTTAGTATTGTAGCTTGGGGAAGTGTGACCTAAATAATTAGTATTTCTTTTCGTTGTAAAGAATTATAGGTTTTGTATGCTATTGTCTAGAAGTATTACACTTAATTTGGCAATGGCTTATCAAATGCTTTCAATAGTCACTCCCTTCATTGAACTTGCTCTGTTTAAGTAATTCCTTCAAATGTATCATTTGTTTTTCAATACTATCTTTGGGCATTTCTGTTATGTAAGCATTTTTCTCAAGTTTTTCTTTTCTGCAGCAATGTGCTTTATGCACCTAGAATTATAAATGAGATGATGGTAATCATCAATATTATTTATGACTTGGTGGAAAATTAACTGACATAATTTAGTGTCTATTGTCTACTTGACAGGTGGTTATTTGTCTGTGGCTCTTGTCTGTCATCGGCAGCGTCTTCTCCTTCTTTACCCTCGCATATATTGGTATGCTTTCAATTTCTGATGTTCCTAACAGACCATCCTTTTTCATTGATGTATATAGTAAACACCGTAATATATCAATTTTGGATTTTTATCTTTTGTTTGGTTTTTGGTGGGTTGTGTTGAAGGTCATTTGCATCCAACTCCATTCAATGTACATTGTTTCCATTTACCCCATTGGATGTTTGCACAAACATACATGATTAGGTGCTTTTGAACCTTTTTACCTGCATATCACTGTACACATACATTGGATGTTGTATATTGAAGAGCCATTTTAACAGCCAATTGTCTTGAACATCTCACATCTGTTTTTAGATGTAGTATGTTGGCAAGCTCTACCTATGATACATCCAGAAAATATATCTGGGTGTAATTTGTTAACACTCCTTTGACAGAAACAAGTGGTGTATATTAGCTCATGTTTATAGGATTTGCTAATGTATACTTACATTTTAGGAGTACATTCACAAATTATAACTACAGTAGATCTTAAAATACAAATTACAATGTTGTCCTTCTAAAAGATAGAAGTTTGTTAGTGTGTACTCACTCACTTTTTAGAATTGAGTGTGCTAGCAAACTATAATCTCAGTAGATCTTAATATACACCCATATGTAACTTGCAACATACTTATTTAGGAAAACAAGTGGGTCTATGATAGAAAATCCCTATATGACATACATGACACTTTGTTAATTTTTTTTTATATTCTTCCTCTTTAATGGTGACAGGAACCCTTCTTATGATTACCATCCCTGCATTGTACCGCAAATATGGAGGTTATGTAGATAAATGTTGTGGAGTAATAAACCGCCAACTTTCAAGACATTATAGAATAGTAGATGAGAATGTTTTCAACAGACTTCCACGAAATATACCAAAGGAAAAAGAGCCTTGATTTCCAAGGTCTTCCAACCCATTTCATGTTCATTCTCTGAAAGAAACTATTCCATTTTGTTGTTGGTTATGTTGTTTAGAATCTTACAAACTTAGTTGTCTGTTCATGCCGACAACTAATGGCAGTTTTCATTTTTCTGTCTTCTGATAGAGAAAGGTTGGAAGCTTTTGTGTACAAAGTTGGAGGATTTTGAACTAAAATGTGGTGATCTTTTTGTGAAAACCTTTGTTGAAAGTTTTAGGTTTAATGTCTCCGTAGGTCCCTATTTTGGTCATGAATTTCAAATAGGTCCTCTTCATTTTCGGCGTGTCAATTGAGTCCTTGTTTTTGTAAAATTGAATCAATTACAGGCCTGCCGTTAATTTGGACAAACGTCCGTTACGGTATTGGTTAGGTGGCATGGTTGAGTGCAGACGTGGCATTTAAAACGATTATTGTATTAAATAATTGGTATGCACGTATGTTTATTCAGTTTTGGGTAAGGGCAAAGTAGGAAATTTGAAAAAATTAAAGGGCAACTGAGATTGGGGAAAGAATTTGAGGGTTTTTATTATTAGGGTTCGCGTGAGAGGCCAAAAATCGCGATCGTAAGTTCGAGCTGAAGCGGCAGAGTGCATGCAGTGGGCGGTGTCTGTGGGTCCTTTTGTTGTTGGAAGCAAGAAGCTGAAGCACGTGGTCAGTGGAGGTTCATCTAAAGGAAGGTAAGTGTTTGTGCTTTATTGTATTCGTTTTTATTCAATCGAAACTACAATATTCGGTGGTGGTCCCCCATTGATGTATGGTTTGGTCTCTGGTTTTGATTGCATTTTGGTGGTCCCCCATGTATGTTTAAAGTTATTTGACTTTGTCTGAGTGCGTATGTTTAAAGTTATTTGATCTCTGTGCCTGTTTTAATATATATTTTTTTTTGTCGTGATATGTTTTCATAATAGGTCTGTAGATATATTTATGTTGTGTTGTGCGTAATGGAGGACGCTATTGTGTGTGTGTTCCACCATGGAGGAAAGTTCATTAATGATAGTACCGTAAAGTATGAAGGGGAGACAACAACTTTGTCCTTTGACCCTGACACGTGGAGTTTTTTTGTGGTTGTCAGTGTAGTCAAAAGTTTAAGATATGAGAATTTTAAAGATTTATGGTACTGTTTAGGAGGGGGTTTAGTGTTGGAAAATAGGTTGGAACAATTGATTGATGACAGAGGTGCCATGCATATGGCTAACTTAGCTAGGCTTAATGGTGAAGTTCACTTATACGTTGTCCATGTAGTTTCTGATCCAGGCCAGATTTACAAAGGAATCCCAAGCAACCAAGAATTGGATACCTAGGTAACTTTCTTCATAACTTGATAAATGTTTATTCATTCCTTGGTAAACTTTATGTCAGACACTTTAATGTGTTGTTTAAATTTTTTATTTCTTTATAGCTGGTCAGCACACAAACTGTTTGAAGTAAGACACGTCTCCCAAAGTGGAGAAAAATTTGTTGTAAACATAGACGAGTTCTCATGCTCGTGCAGGAGATGGAGCATCACAGGAATTCCATGTTGTCACTCCCTTGCCGCAATGAAGTTTCTTAATATTGATGGCCAGCAGTTCATTCCGGCTTGCTTTCTAAAGTCCACCTATGAAGAAACCTATGCATCAATCGTATATCCCATCAACGGCAACAACATGTGGGACCTAACACCATATCCGGATGTCATGCCTCCTAGGAAAAAGGTTATGCCTGGAAGACCTAAAAGGAAAAGAAGACTGGAGCAGTGGGAGATCAGAAAGGATGATTCACGAGTGAGCAAGGGTGGTTTGCGGAAGAGATGCGGGATATGTAGGGAGGTTGGGCACAATAGGAGTCGTTGCCCGAAAGCAACCCAAGAACCAATCATGCCATCATCGCAATTATCTGAAGTCTGTATGAATGATGAGGAAGCTCAACTATAGATGTGTGTATAAATGACAATGATGCCAAGTTTAAGGAACTTTGGTTATGTAATAGTCTAAGGAACAAGGTTAATTGTTTTACTGCTATGTAATTTAATGAATGACAATGATGCCAACTATGTATGGTTTTGGATGTATTACAATGATGCCAACTATGTATGGTTTTGGATGTATTACAATGTTTTGGATGTATTACCAGGAACTGTTTTGGAACTGTTTTGGAACTGTTTTGGATGTATTTTGTCAATGACCAGGAACTGTTTTGGAACTGTTTTGGATGTATTTTGTCAATGACCAGGAACTGTTTTGGAACTGTTTTGGATGTATTTTGTCAATGACCAGGAACTATTTCCTTCTTGGACGTCTTATATACAACGATACAGGACGACCAGACCGAACGGTCTTAAGAAGTAGAAGTAGTTGGACGAGCGCTAGACAAGGGAGGACCACCAGACCGAACGCTCTTAAGAAGTAGAAGTAGTTGGACGAGCGCTAGACAACGGAAGACGAGCAGACCGAACGCTCTTCAGCACGGACGTACTTGGACAAGCGCTAAGCGCTACACAAGGGAGGACGACCAGACCGAACGCTCTTCAGCACGCACGTAGTTGGACGAGCGCTACACAAGGGAGGACGACCAGACCGAACGCTCTTCATCACGCACGTAGTTGGACAAGCGTTAGACAAGGGAGGACGACCAGACCGAACGCTCTTCAGCACGCACGTAGTTGGACGAGCGCTAGACAAGGGAGGACGACCACACCGAAAGGTCTTGAGCACGGACGTAGGTGGACGAGCGGTACACGAGGGAGGACGACTAAACCGAACGCTACGGAACAGGGACCTCGTTTGACGATCGATACACACGGTACGACGACCGGACCGAGCGTTAATTATTATGTAACATTGCTGTGAATAAAATAAACATTAAACAATTTTGAAAAGGCTTAAAACCTGCTACATTAAACCAAAACCTCAATTTATTATGTTTATCACTTCAGTAACACAACTTCATTCCTTCACATCTAGTCATATACATAAACACTACTACATCTAGTCAGATACATAATCACTTCAGTAACACTACTTCATTCCTAAGAATACGATCAACACTACTACATTATGGATTTATGATCCATATTGAAATTACAATAATATTAAGTAAAAAAATCAAAATAACCAATCCTGTCAACACCTTCATCCATTTCTCCACAACGTTGACAGATTTAATCAAATCACTCATCATCTTCGATCCACCTCCCATTTCTCTTGTCTTTGACAAAGACTCATGTTTTTCTTCCCACTTCACATTTGTATAGCTTTTGTCATCACCGTCTTCACAACACCATTTGAAGAAATTGCAACCACCTTCATGTCCAGTCTGTGAAAAAAATAAAAATTAAAACCACTTTCCACTCAAACAAAACCCTACTTCTACACGTTCTTACCTTGTACTTAGGGCAGCTCCAGAATTGCTTCCCTCTGTTCTTAGCAGTTCTAGCTGTTCTTACCACTGTTTTCTCTCCATAGAGGCAAAGGGGTGATACACCATCAATGGTAGATACTCCACCACCACGAAAAACGACATCACAGTTTTGATTCCGCCACCCATTGCATGTCGAAGATGAACAAGAATGCGACTTTTGTAGTTCATTATCCATCACTTCGAATGGAACAAAGAACGCGCACCCTCCCACTTCGAATCGAACAAAGAACGCGCACCCTCCCACTTCGAATCGAACAAAGAACGCGCACCCTCCCACTTCGAATCGAACAAAGAACGCGCACCCTCCCACTTCGAATCCAACAAAGATACACCTGATTTTTGGATCGAACTTAGGATCCCATTTTTGGCCTCTCACGCGAACCCTAATATTAAAAACCCTCAATTTCTTTCCCCAATCTCATGTGCATTCGTCAATTAAAACCTCTTGGCCTTTAATTTTTTCAAATTTCCTAGTATGCCCTTACCCAAAACTGAATAATCATACGTGCATACCAATTATTTAATACAATAATCGTTTTAAATGTCACGTCTGCACTCAACCATGCCACCTAACCAATACCGTAACGGGCGTTTGTCTAAATTAACGGCAGACCTGTAATTGATTCAATTTTACAAAAAAAAGGACTCAATTGACACGCCGAAAATGAAGAGGACCTATTTGAAATTCATGACCAAAATAGGGACCTACGGAGACATTAAACCTAAGTTTTATAGGAGTTGCACATTGTCATTATTTTCTAATGTGATGCTTCTTACATTTTAATGCCTCGTACATTTTGTTTTCTTAACTGGGTTTATAAAGTGTTAGTCACATCGCTTAATGATTTCATTAACATCATGTAATGTGTAAGCAGATAAAAAAAATACATTACAGTTCAAATGACTAATCAAATGCTAAGTGGATTCGGTTGTCTCTTTAAATCTTTTTAAAATCTTCCTGATTAAAATACTTTGCATGGTGAAATAATTCACCAAAATCTTTTAAGTATGTATAAGTTGAGCCATCCAAAGAGAAATTGAGTAAAAATGAATACGAATGTGACTTAAAAAAGCACCGATTTCACACAATTATAGTGTTTGAAAATTTTCTTTAAATAAAAAATAAACCATAGGATCCAATAAAACTACATCTAAAATGTAGAACCAAACAAGTTACAATTCTTGAATGGCTATTTTTTAACAAAAGAATTTTTTTTAAATTACAATGTAATACTCCAATAATCTAGAAGTATTCATTTAACTGGCTTAAAAGAAGTATTTATTTAACAAAATTAAATCTTCTTTGTAACTTGGTAAAGTACTGCTAATTTCGTAATTTTAAGTTTCTTATTTAAAGAGTCTCATTTATAATTTCACAAATTTTTTGTAAATTTTAATCAATAATAGATAATGTATTAGTAAAGATGTATTAAAAGAATGTATTACTAGAACTTTCCCTTTGGGCATATTACTTTCCCAACAGTAACCCTACTATTGTTTGTTGGCATATGGATGAAGGAAACATCAAAAGTACTTACTACCTAGTCAAAACCCTTTTCTCACTGTCCTTCAAACATGCAATTTGGTTTGCTATAAGTAGGATATATATAAGTTAAAAATGTTTTCAAATTTATTATCAAAAAATTTGGGATTGAAATGGTATGTTATTTTTTTATATAAGGGTTAAATATGTTTTTCGTCTCTTAAGTATCACACGATATTGAGTTTAGTTTCTATTCGAAACTTTTGTTCCTTTTAGTTTTTAGTTTTGAAACTATTGCAATTAGTCCTTAAAATTGAACGACGTTAACTTTTGTTTGATGTGGCAAACGACGAGTTCACGTGTAATGTCATCTTCCTTGTTACTGTGCCACATTGTTTTTCTTTTTCTGATAAGTTTCAGACCACACTTGCTTTTCATCATGTTCACGAGCCTCTTTTGTTGCTTTATATTTTTTTCTCATAATCCTCTACATGATAGTTTCCTTCAGCTGCTTTTACTTGTTTATGTTTTTCTTGCACATTAGATGCCTCACTTTCCTTCTGACCATGTTTTTGAGCTCCAATACCTTGTACCAAATTCTTCCATTCCTGCTAGTTCAAAAAAAATCAGATTCATCTTTCCATGTTCCAACTTCTGTGCTTCCATCAGATTCTATAGATGATCGAGATTCCATCTTGTTCTTTTCCTGAAACATGCTTACTACGCTTTTTCCTTCTAAATTTTCCGTAGTTTCTGGGGATGTTTATCAATACTTCACTAGGTGTGTTGCTTCCTACTAATATTAATTTATCTATTTCCATCAACAACAATTTTCTCTACGTTTCTTCTCTCGAAGCACTTCCAATTATTCTTTCCCAGCTAACTGGAGTGGTATCCAACTAAAACTAAAACAAGCCTGCTTTTACAACATAAATTCAATTCAAGCTCGAAAAATAGCACATAAAAATTAAATTAAAAAAATAAATAAAGCAAGAAATATAACCTTGTAAACAGTAATGTTACCAACGCGATCCGACACAACGACCTCAAACACAGTGACCAAATCCACAACTCGGTTGAAGTAAATCCTTTCACAAATCTTTTGCAAATTCTCTAACACGGGTTCAAACGTCAAAACCTGAAACCCCATGGCAAAGGCGGCGAAGGTGGCCATACCCACGTTGGCACCAATGTTGACGACCAACCCATCCTTGCCCTTGCTCTTGGCCTCATTGAACAGGTCCTGAATGGTGACGGAGATGTCGGGCTTGCGAAAGGGCTTCCCTTTGAGCATCCTTACAATGTTCTTGTGTGGCTTGTCGGGGAGGGTTCCGAAATCGGAGAGGGAGAAGAGGAAGGGGTAGCACAAGCCCTCAATGGTGTTGGCAAAGACGTGATGAGCTTGAGGAGAGGCGGAGCAGTCGAAGGGGGAGACTGCTTTCAAGGAGAGGAACCAGAATCAGGCTTGGCCTTCGTGGGTTTTATTGGGCTTGCGATTTTGGGTCTTGCTTTGGATCTGCCGATGAATTGAATCCACCGGCTATGGTGAAATCATGAATCAGAATAGAAGAACCCTAATCTGATTTAGAGAAGAAAAGATACGTGGCATACACCTAACATAGAAGCTGACATTGCTGACTTCACATGTGGACTCACCATTTGCCACATCAAACAAAAGTTAAAGTGGTTCAATTTTAAGGACTAATTGTAATAGTTTCAAAACTAAGAGGATTAAAAGGAACAAAAGTTTCGAATAAAGACTAAACCCAAAATCGTGTGACACTTAAGGGACGAAAAACATATTTAACCCTTTATATAATTTGATACATTTTTGTATAAGCACTTTCATTTTCCTAAAAATGAAATCAGCTTTTTCACAACTTAATTTATTTTAGGTTTAATGTCTCCTAAGGTCCCTATTTTTGTCTAGAATTTCAAATAGGTTCCCTTCTTGTTCGGCGTCTCAATTAGGTCCTTATTTTGTGAAAATTGCAACAATTAGATCCTTACCGTTAAATTGGGCTTAACAGCGTTAAGCAAATGTTAAGGTGGCATGCTGATGTAGGTGTTTTAATGACGTGGCAAATTGTTAGATATATGTGAGTCTGATGTGAATTTTTGTGTTTTTAAAATTAAAAAAATGAGAAAAAAATAATTAAACAGATTTGTGTATAAGAATTAAGGATTTAAAATCACACAATCAAACGTCATAGTGCTCTGTAGGGAATGGTGCAAGCTCTGTAGTGGGAATCGATTGGTGTCAACAACAATGGAAATTCCACAAGCTCTGATGTGCTTTCCATTTTTCACAGCAAGAAGGAATGAATGTGATTGCAAAATCAATAAATAGTGATAAGATCCCAGTTGCGTTGTGAGTTCAATTCGCCAACAAGAATTGCAGAGAGAGATGAGAGAGAAAGCGTGACGGAGTGGTGCTTCTCTCCTCACTTTCACTTCCCACACGAGTTGAAACTCTCAGCTTCTTTTCCTTTTCTGCAAAAACAAATTAAAGAGGATTGAAAAAGAACGTGATTTAGGGTTTGAAAGGGCTTTTCGAATTGAGAATTTTTCTGGATTAGAGCTCCTCTGCGTTTGATATGCAGGTGATGAAATTGATTTGGGTTTTCTATGATTAGGTCTGGGTTTTCTATGATTAGGTCTGGTAGTGTTTCATGGAGGTTGACGCGCTGCAATGGTGCTCGCGGTTTAGGTTGCGTTAACGGAGGCTTGTATGGTGGCTATCTGTGCAAAGAAGATGGCGACGACGACATGAGGGTTTAGGAACATGAAAAAGATGATGGACGAATATGGTGACACGCGAGAACAATTTCTAAAATTAATTTCCAATTTGGATGAACCCTAAAATCAAACTTTCTTTTCCCAGTTCCTAATTCGAATAAAGGATGCAGTTTAATCTTTAATTCATCTTTACAAATTTCTTTTATTTAAAAAAAAATCAAAAGACACATCAGAATCTGATGCATCAAATAGGGAAAATTAATTAGCATGCCACGTCATTTAAAAATGAAAATTAGCATGCCACGTCAACTACACATTAACACCGTTTGACCTAATTTAACGGTAGGGGTTTAATTGTAGTAATTTTTACAAAATAAGGACCTAATTGAGACGCCGAATAAGAAGGGTATCTATTTGAGATTCTGAACAAAAATAAGGATCTTAGGAGACATTAAACCTTTATTTTATGATAAACTAATTTATAGAAGATAATTTATATTTAAGATTGGTAAAGTGAGTTTTGATTCCACTTTGATAGGTCTAGTTGAAGTTTTTAATATGTTAGTCTATATTAATTTATCCGGTGAATCTATCGAAATATTTTTGTACATGAAAATGCAAATAATATTGCAATTTGAATAACTCACACTTAGTAATTAGGTTTCAATTATTAATTATGATATAGTAATTTAACATGTAATAATACTTCTAAAATTCAATGAATTAAAAATTAATTTTTTTATATGATTAAATGTAGTTTCAAAATAATCAAGACACACAAATTTTAAAAATACAAAATTTAAAAGAAAAAGTCATCAAAATCCACATGATAGGCTAGTTCTCCTATTTTTTTTATAGGCCAATTATAGATTGGGTAAAAAACGGACTAGATTTGTTGGTTTAACCACCCTTGTTTATATTACTTTCTTCAAAATCTGCTTATTTTCAATTAATTTTAATTTATAAAAAAATCATTTTTATTTTTTATCATGATGATGTATTTGGATAAATTCATCCAAACCTTAAAATATTTAATAATTTCCCCACTCCCTCCTTCAATAATTTTTTTATACTATAAATCAATGAATAATATGGCTATATATTGAAGTAGTGTGTGTAACATCTAAATTGTCTACCATCCCTTCCATCAAACATGTGTGTGGTCCAAAACACTTTTAGACACAACTTCACCATAATGTTCACATTGGACATTATATTTTGGTCAAAAAACATTGGATTAATTGAAGAGTTTTTAAGGCCTACAAAACAGGTGAAACGACTACAAAAACTTGATCATGATGTTGGACCTAACTCTCTTGAGTTGTGTTGCATCACATTCATAACTAGGTTGAATAATTGTGCTCTTTATATTAATGTTAAGAAGGTACCAATTAGGGCTATTGTATTAATATAAAGAACAATGTTTTGAGAAAGAAAACTTATAAATGACTCGAGAAAAGGTTTAATGCAAATTCACAATATAACATAACAAAAATTCACAATATAACATAACAAAAATTCACAATATAACAAAAATTCACAATATAACATAACAAAAATTCACAATATAACAAAAATTCACAATATAACATAAATTAAGTATAACAGAAATATAATATGGCATAGTTATTGTTTGAAAATGTTTGTAGTTCTTAGTCTATAATAATATAATTAGTTACATAAATATACACATGAATAAAGTGAAGAAATACTTTTAACTTCTTCAAAATGTATAATTTATCCAAGTGATTTACCAAATATCACAAATTCATATTATTATTATTTATTTTTTTATAATTTTGGATGTTATTCATGAGCCAGATAGTAAAACAATATCTAACAATTCTCATTAATGGATCCATAATCAAAATAAAATAAATACCTTGATATTGTTTTACAAGTATTATTGTATACATTGGAATTCGGAAAGACTTTAAAATCAAGAGATAATTCTTAACCTCTCAACTTGTCTGATTATCTTTTGGTTGGTTCGAGTACTTGATACATTACAATGTAAAAAATTATTTAAATAAAAGATACATTTTTTAGTTTGTTATGTTTAATAATAACATCTATAATGTAGCAAAGAATTTGAATTGAAGAAAAATAAAGAATTACATTAAGAAAATAGAACTAAATAAAACTTTAATCTGGGCTCTAGTTCTTATTTAAATATATGTGGAGATAGAGTAAATAAAGATAAAAATGTCACATAATTTAAAGAGCATCTAAAAATAAGACAAAAGTGTTAAATTTTTTAATAAAGAATGTTTTTTTTTAAAGAGAAAACAAGAACTAGTGATGTAAACAAGTAATGTAATCCTTGGAAGGATGGTTGGATCTTTATCAAGGTATTGAGAAACCAATAATCCAAGGAAATGGATAGAAGGGTTGCAGACACTAATGAGTTACAAAGTAAAAATAAGAACAAATTGCAAAATAAAAGAGAAAATAGATTAAGGAAATAAATGAGTAAGAATATACCACCTTTAAAAAGGTCTCAGGATTAGTGTAAAGGTGATAATCAAGATAAGACTGTAACACTTTCAAGATGCTCACAAATTAAGTGAAAATTTCATCTATTTATGTGTATTTGAGAAGAGAAATTTGACTCTCTTTTATAGGCATTAGGTTTAGCCAAAATGAAGACAAAAATGAGTTTCAAGGTTAAAATAAGAATAAGAATATTAAATGTGAACACAAGTAATGATGACATCTAATATAAACACAAATCTAATTAACTTAATGATTATATTTATGTATTTTTAATTTAAAATTAACTAAAAATTAATTCTTTAATCTTGATTATCACATGGATGACACTTAAAAAAATGGAGAGACACATAAAACAAGAACACGAGTGTCTTTAAAACAAGAACACGAGTGTCTTTAATAAAAAAGTTAAAGAAGTACTTGTAATGTTCACGTGCAGTTGAAAGCCACTTGTTCAATTCTACCCAATATAAATGAATAATGAAGTATATTCAAGAAGATATGCATTAGGTGATTTCTATTGTGCATCATGATTCCTATGTCATTCTTTGAAGAAGTGTGATCCCTCGGGGTTCTTAGTGAACCTCTTCATAATCTTATCAAAGACACGATGATAAAGAACTCTAAAGAGAAGATATTGACTTTTATAGTATTCCCTTAGAAATGACAACAATATGTACTTGTATAATATACGTGATACTGGTCAGGAAACAATTGAATCCTCTGTCGAGTCTGAGTTTCGAACTCTAAGTTTGACAAAAACTCAGAATGCTCGCGAGATTATGGATGTTCTTGAAGAAATTATGAATGTCTTAGATCCTAGTAACAAAGACGGGATTACAAGAACAGAGTGGTACACCTTTTCAACTCAACTTTCGATGAATCACTGCTATGCCAAGGACCGACTTTGGATGATGATCTGCAACACGAATACTGGAGATACTAACAAAACAACCAAAGACACATGTTTTTTGGATTTCATCCAACAAACAAAGTCAAGAAACTTTCAAAAATGAGAAGTGAATACTTGAGTAACAAAAGATAAGAAAATCAATCAACCCTAAATTTCAATAAGCTTGAAAAGGTATTCAAAAATTAAAAAACTTTAAGACTAATATATAAACTCGAGTGAAAAGTCATTCAAGAACTATTGTAGAGAAATTAAGAATAAGAGGCATTAAGAATCATTATTTAGTTTTAAACATTTTGAACAAGAAAGGGTGAAACCTTTTATTAAATTTCAACTAACAACCTGAGATTTTGGCATAGTTGGTCTTTAATTTTTAAATTACTTTATAATATAGTTTCCTTAATTTAATATAGTTTGCAAATATGATTGATGCTCTGTTTTTTATTTGCAGATTACTTAAATGAGATAATTAGAATGCATTTTCTTAATTCAGGTTCCAACCATGAAAAAGAATGTATGCACGGTTTTTGCACCAAACTAGGCATATTTGCCTATAATATTACCAAAATGGGCAAATTCAACCAAATTTACGAAAATGGGGAAGTCGGGGGGCCCAAACGACTTCAAATGAAGAAGTCGTGCCCCTCCTGCACGACTTCACACTGTTCATAGCAACAGTGTTGAAGTCGTGCACCCCAAAAACGACTTCAAGACTTTGTAATCGATTACAATGTAATGGTAATCGATTACAGAGTGTTGAAATCATAACCACCCTGCACGACTTCAAATTTGTATGCCACCAAAAGCACTGGTAATCGATTACAAAACATGTGTAATCGATTACCAGGTTGTTTTGGTGCAAGGCAGAAGAGGACGCTCGTCTAGGCAGAAGCGGACGCTCGTCCAGGCAGAGAGAACGCTCGTCCAGCCAGGCAGAGAGAACGCTCGTCCAGAAAGCTAAGAGGACGTTCGTCCATCTTGCTAAGAGGACGCTCGTCGAGATGCGCTCAGTGGACGCTCGGCAGGAGAAGTGGACGCTCGTCCATTTTCAGTGAACGCTCGTCCACATACAGATCGTCCGCGCCCGGGCGCGACAGAGGGGCGCCGGGCGCGATTTCTCCAGAAAGTTTCACACAAGAGTGTTTCTTCCAACATAACCCACCTGGTAATCGATTACTAAAAGGGCGTAATCGATTACCAGTACGTTTTCTGCCTTCACATTTCCAGTCTTGCAGGGGTCAGGATTTCAACATTGTGTAATCGATTACCAAAAAATGGTAATCGATTACAGGACCCAGAAGTCGTTTTTGGGGTGCACGACTTCAACACTGTTGCTATGAACAATGTGAAGTCATGCAGGGGGGGCACGACTTCTTCATTTGAAGTCGTTTGGGCTCCCCACGACTTCACTTTTAGTCAATTTTTGCCTACTTTGGTAATAAATACCACATTTTTGCCTACTTTGGTAACAAAGCCATGTATGCACTCCAGATGCGTTGCATGTTTTTTTTGATTTAGTGAAAGTTCACGATAAAAGGATGAAACTTTTTCACTGTGATGTTAAATATTCAGGATTTGTTGTAAAATGGTATATTTCAAATAGGTTTAATTGCTTCCTTTGTCCCCAGTTTGGTTGAATTGTGTCAAATTCATCCTCATTTTTAAAAAAGTTTCATTGTCGTCCTCACGTGGTATAAAAGTGTCAATTGAATCCAAACATAGAAAAAATTTGTGTCAAAGTAGTCATTTTTCCTATATCTCTGTGTCTTCCTTTCATATGTCACTTCTCTGGAGCTATGAAAAGCCTTAAATTGGATAAGGTAAAATGAATATCTGTACTTCCTTGTATGAAAGGAAGACACAGATATATAGGAAAAATGACTACTTTGACACAAATTTTTTCTATGTTTGGATTCAATTGATACTTTTACACCACGTGAGGACGACAATGAAACTTTTACACCACGTGAGGATGACAATGAAACTTTTTTAAAAATGAGGATGAATTTGACACAATTCAACCAAACTGGGGACAAAGGAAGCAATTAAACCTTTCAAATATGAAAATCATCAGTTTATAACATGCTTACTGTTGTATGCTCTCTTTAAGAAACAAAGACATATTGCTTGAGTTATCGGAACTTATTTTTGCAATATATAAGTTTTGGTGTATTTGTAATTTGCAATTTTTATTGTCGCTAAATTTAGGATACACATATAACATGCCGTGGAAGGTTAGAGATAATGAGGTGTAAAATACAAACAAATTGAGAAAACTCGGATTTCTAGCTAATGCTCTAACTTTATGTTAAACTCGTTATAGATATATGAAAAAGAATGGGATAGAATCTCAATTATAAATTTTAGTTATTTATAATAAAATTTAAATTAATATCAACCTTAAAAATACATTGTTTATCTATTACAAGATAACAATTAATATTATATTCTAATAAACATTATATTAATATAATTTATTAAATTTATTACTGTTGGGGATTAGTCCTCACGTCAGGAGGAGGAGGGTTATTTTGAGCCATAAACAATAGTCGATTGGCCTCTTCCATCTCCCTCAAGGCATCTTCAAAACCGTCCTCTTGCAAAAACTGAAGAGCACGACGTAGATGATTCTCTCCCATATTAGCATAATTCACTCTTGCTTCAGCCGTGTTCCTTGCGCCCTCATCTTCCATATCTTAATTACTCTGTTTTAAATAATTGGTTTTTGTTTTCAATTCTGATTTTGCATTTCAACTTAAAAGTAAAATTATCATATTATTTGTATGATTGAGAAAGTGTCATTCAATTCTAATTTTAAATTTGAACATAAAAATACCATGATCATATTATTAACATGAATGACAAGGTGTAAGTAATTAAAAATTTAAAATATTCATATTCTAAAGAAATATTATTATTAAAGTTATTTGTTTTATTATTAATTATTAATCATGAATATAATTTGATAAACATAATTATGGATATTATTTTATAGATATAATTATAAACATTATGAAAATTTTTAAAGCGAGATATATATATATATATATATATATATATATATATATATATATATATATATATATATATATATATATATATATATATAAAAGAGGTATAAGTATAGTAATTTAAGTGGTCAAATGTGTAAATAAGTTAATAGAAAAAGTAAATAAGTGATTTCATATATGTTGAGTTTTTTTAGTATCAACAAATTTGAAATTTTATTGAATAAAATGAAAAGAAACTAATTTAGTTTGTGTACTGAGAATGGTTAAAAAATCCAATACGAACAAAAATGGAATTATGAAAATTTTAAATAGATATTTTTTATTGGATAAAATCAAATTTCATGTTTCTGATTTTATCTTTTAAATCTGTAAAATTATCACCTACCTTGTTTATGAAAACTTTTGATTGTGTTAACACTTACTTCAACATACTACCTTCAAATAGTAATTGGGCTTATGAAGAGGTACTTTATAACCTTAATTGCTAGGCCTTTTCTTATCATACTACTTTTAATTGCTATTTATACACGCCCTTTTCACTTTTATTCATTTATTTATTTATCAACATATATTACAAAAGCTGAAAATATTTATATTAATAAATATTTTTTATCGACATATGTTAATTAATTGTTAATATATAAAAATTCAACAAACATAATTAATCACTCATTCCCTCCCACCTTCAACTTTCCGATTTTATAATTTAAATCTATTACTTAAAAGTGAATTATTGTAACATCCCAAAATTATACAGTCAGCAACTATATAATAGAATATTCACATGTATTAATATAACAAAACAGTCTTACAAAAAGGAGATAACTCTCGCAAGTGGTCGAACGGCCTTACATATAAACATAAAAGTACGAGCGTTCACTAATATTTAAGGACGAACGGTTTTACAAAAATAAAATACCGAACGTCCAAATATTTACATAAAGAAAAAGGCGTTCGCTCTCAACGACACGCTATTCCAACTAAACTATCAAATAACCGAACGTACTATTGTTCGGCCTTCACTTCAACATCTATCAAATTTTCTTCCGCCATGATACTTTCCTCGAGCGTTTCTTCCAGAGAAGCATCTCCCTCTGCTCACATCCACATGGATGATCATTGCAAAGACAAGACGGATATACATATACAGACAACACAATGGAAACGCAAGGGTAAGCTTATTGCATTTAATTCAAGTAACATACATTTCATAACATATCAAATACACGTCAAATAAGTCACAATACATACTTCAATTCATTCATTAATTCAATCCAAATCCTGATACTAGACCGACCGTCCGGACTGTATGAATCCTCTGTAGCTAAGGCGTTCGTGCACACAGGTGGAATAACTGGAATGCTCATCAGTCGCCACCTGAGGTTAGTCTGTTCTGTCCAAGTTACAGTTATGGACTAGACCTCCTGCCATTCCCACACATGACATACTCCTCTCTACTTGAGAACGAGCACTCACGGAATATCAGGATGAACCACCATCTAAGCTTACCACGTTCATACTTTACAATCTCAATTTTCATTCAAGAGTTGTTCCTCCCTGGAACGCTCGTTCAAAATCCATAATCATAAATTCAGTTCTTATAGTGTTCGCACATCATAAGACTTCCTATTAAATACATTTTCATTCTTTGTTCCACTTTCATAAAAGGACGAACGTCCAACCCTCTTTGTAATAGAGGACGAACATTAATACAATACCAAGGAAGGCTCGTTCACGAGTAGAATAAAACCAACACAGGTTATTAGACGGACTTCATTACAACTTGAATCAGTTAGATGAACTGACTCTAGTACGATCTAGAAAATACTTAGAAAAATTAAGTATGAGAGCTCTAGACCGAATCCACAAGAATATAACCACCAAGAGAAGAATTAAAAACTGTACCAAGATCCATTCGTTTATGAAGAAACGACTGCCAGTAAATGGCCGAACGCGTTTCGATAATTTACTGAAATTAGGACGAACGCTATTTAAATTTATGGACGAACGCTATTAAAATTCAGGACGAACGCTATTTCGGCTCGCTGATAATTACGAAAAGAATGAGCGTTCGGTATAGGACCGAGCGCTACTTATCACTTATATTTTGGGACGAGCGTTCGGTATAAGACCGAGCGCCACTCAAGACGTACGCTTTGGGTCGAGACCCATCGCTGATTCAATATCTGAGAAATAGGATTTTTCATAAGTTATAATGGTGAAGTTACGTTTTTACAATACGATTAAGTGTTTGAATATACATTTTCAGGCTTCTCAAATCTCTCACACCACTCTCAAGATATTTACGTTTGGCCGAACGCTCAAACGTAAAGCTTTATATATATGAGGGCGTTCGTCCTCAAATAGAAACCTTTCCAAATGAAAGGGTTCAGCTATTTCAAAGATTTTACTGAGGATACCGAACGGTCAAAGACCGTTTCGATAACGAACGTTCATTTTCATAGAATTACATATTCAAATTCAACTTACAGTAGACACATTTTTCAGCATGAACTTTCATACATCAGATTACTCATATCATAGTACAAATCCAAACTTTTTCATGCATCATCTCATCATACAGCTCATTTTCAATTTAAATCAAACCATAGAACATTTCTTCATTTCCATACATCAATTCGAATCATATTCATATATCAAAAATCCAATATCATAAATCATACTTCATACAACACATAACGCTCATTCAGTATAGTAAAATCATAAGAATTAAATCTAATAAGCTTCCCTTACCCGGATTAGAAGTGTGCGTTCTAAGAGTGAGTGATCTTGATTCGTCCAACTAAGACTCTCTCAACCTTTCTCTTAAGCTCTCCAACTAAAACTAACCAAAAGAAAACGAAAGGGCTTAGTTTACACTCTTGCATGCAGCTGAATCCGGTTTGCAAGAGTTCCAGAAATGAGCGTCCAAGTGGAAACTTACCAAAACTGGAAGTTGTTCGGTTCAAGATGGAGCTCACGGTGCAGGGAACGTCTCTGCGTTTTCTGAAACGTGATCGGAGAAGAGGATGGTGAGTTGCAGAAGAGAGAAGGGGAAGGGTTCTAGAGAGATGGAGGAGAAAAGAAAAGTCTGAGTTTGGAAGGGGAGGAGGTGCGCGTAGAGAGTGGGAGATTTTCCAGAAAATTTTACTTTTGTTCAATCCCATTGTCAGACGGACGAGCGTCCCTCTAGTCGACACCTGCACCCCACCACTCACTTCAGAAATTTCCAAATTGACAAGTGGCGTTCATGCATAGTTCGGTAGTGGATTTTTAATGCACTGAACATGTGGCACGGTGCATTAATTTAAGCAGCTAGGTGACTCAGCACCGAAATAAATGGGACGTGACAATTATCTATAGTAAAATATACATATAAATGTGAAGAAAAAAAAGTGTGGATATAAATCTTTTACCAACTTTTGTAGTTGAGGAATGAGAAGTATATGGCTGAAGTGGGAAACAGAGTCACTTTCCTCAACTTATCTCTACTTAACACAATAATAAATAAATAATAAATAGGATTATGAATACTTAATACTATGATAATGACACATTAAACATAACTTAAAAAGTGGGTCCAATTTGATTCTGCAATGTGCCAAAGTAAGGGTAATATAATGTTATAAGAACTTATAATAAATATAAGGAGAAATACCAAAGAAGTCAAAACTTATAAATTAAATGGTTCATACTGAATCTTCTGGTCAAAATATCTCCCTAAAACAATACTGTTATTGTGAGACCCTGGAAAATAACGTACGCTGGAGTACACGTGGCAGCTGGAGAACGAGACACCTCAACAACGTACGTGGCAGCCGCAGGAAGAAGCATTTCAACAGCGGACTCCAGGTGTCGCGCTGCATGGAGTCTGGAGTGGAGAGTGCAGTGCAGTTTGCGTGTCACTCGGAGAACGTGACATTTCATCTAAGAAAACACCCGTTTCGTCTACTCTACTCACCGTTCAGACACCGTGGAAGCATTCCCGGAGTCTCAAGCTCCATCTTGAACCGATTTGGTTTCCAGTTTGAGCTGGTAAGTCTTCTCCCCTTAGTCGTTAGTTCTTTGTTGCATGCAAGCCACGTTTTGGTTTCATTCGAGGGTGTAGTCTAAGTTATCTTGGTTTCTTATTGTTTGGTTTAGTTTGGAAGAGTGAGTGGGCATTGAGAGTAGAAGAAATCTTAGTACCGTGAAGTGAGAATTATCCTGAAGGACGTACGTTCACACTAGAGGTAAGGGAAGCTTTAGTAATTTAATTGATACTTTTATGATGTGTGTGAAAGCATGAAGTGTACTGGATGTATGAAATGTATGATGTTTAAGTATGCATGAACGAGCCCTGTTGTACTGGTTGTGTATGAGTGATATTGTATGAACTGTATGTTGAGGATGAAACGTATGAATTGGAAAATGGATAATTTCTGTAAGGTATGAGATGATAATATGAATTCTGTAATGTATGAGATTTATGGTGGAGATAAGTTATAAGATGTGAATCGTATGAAAAATGTGAAGTTATTGTAGATGAAAAATCTGGAAAATATAATAGTCCTTACTTTGATAATGCACGCTCGTCATCGAACGGTCTTCTACCGTTCGGTTTTCCCCTGAAAATGACTTAGAATAGGAGTTCTTTCATTTGGAAAGGATTCTGCTTAAGAACGAGCGTCCTCTTGTGAAAGGCTAGGTTTGAGCGTTCGGCTCAGCCTAGTGGTATCCAACGAGCGAAATTAATTGAAGTTATATTAGTAACGCTCGGTTCCATAATCCGGCGTTCGTTATAGGTAGCGCTTAGTCTTATATTAAGCGTTCGTCCAAATGATCTCTCGATCTTATATCGAGCGTTCGTTCTAATTAGTGCTCGGTCATCTACCTAGCGTTCGTCCTAAGTAGTGTTCGGTTTTATACTGAACGCTCGTCCTTATATTTGATTCCCGAACGAACGTAAATAGCGTTCGTCCAAAATTATTAGTTGACGTTCGGTCATTGACTGGCGGTGGTGTATCCTGAATTAAATCACGCTCGGCTCATTTATCTAAATAATTTGTGATGTATCTATCCATTTGATTCGATCTAGAGTCATTGTACTTAAATTTTTCTAAGTATTATTCAGAGTTTCTAGAGTCAGTTCCTTTGACTGAGTTTAAGTATTCGTAACGTCCGTCAGTGGACAGGAGTTCGTTTCTTTTGTTCAGAAACGAGGATTTCTCCGTACTATAATAACGTTCGTCCTTATTATGAAAAGGATGAACGCTCGTCATTTTATGGAAGTGGAACAAATAACAGAAATGTGAATAAGAGGAAGTATTATAACGTGCGAACAGTGTAATAGATGAAACTATGATTATGGAGTTTGAACGAGTGTTCCAAGGAGGAACGTCTCTATGATTTGAATATGAGAAGTTATGTAGTATGACCATGGTAAAGCTGCTGATGGCTGTTCATCCTGATATTCCGTGAGTGCTCGTCCTCATGTAGAGGGGAGTAGGTCATGTGTGGGAATGGCAGGAGGTCCTAGTCCTACTGAGTACTTTGGACTGATAGGGCTAACCTCGGGTGGCAGCTGTTTGAGTGTTTGCAGTTATCACATCACCCGAGTGCACGAACGCCTGTAGATACATGGATTCATACAGTCCGGACGGTCGGTCTTGTGAGAGTTTGGATGATTTATTATATGCTTTGATATATTGTTATATGTCTTGTATGTTAATTGCATATGTTAAATTTTATATTGGTTGTATGAATTAAATTACCTAAGCTTACCCTTGCAATTCCTTGTGTTGTCTACTGGTTATGTACGTCCGTCTTGTCAATGCAATGATCATCCGTGTGGATGTGAGCAAAAGGAGAGGCGTTGCTTGAGGAAATGCTGGAAGAAGAAATTTTGGACGACGCCAATTTGGTTGATGTAGAAGTTAAAGCCGAGCCATAGAGCGCTCGTTAAGTGCTAGTCCGTAGTATATTCTGTTTAGCTTTTTGAACGTTCGGTTAATGTTTGTAAAACCGTTCGTCTCTGAATATTGAGTTACCGCTGTGTTGTATTTAACTCTGTACTTAAGCCGTTCGGCTTTATTAAGTTTTATTAGTGTCAGGACTGCACTGTCTTATTGTTAAATGTAATTAAATTCTGATTATGGTTATTACTGTATTTTGGGATGTTACATTAGTGGTATCAGAGCAGTTTTGTTCCTTAAGGAACACTGTAGGTTATGAGCATACTATGTTTGTGCTGTGTACTCAACATTCGTTTGATAAGTGTATCAAACCGTCCGAATTTAACTAATGATTATTTTCTCTGCTTATCAGAGAGAACAAATGGCACCAAGATCACATCCTCAGCCTACCGAGCGTGATGCGTCTGACCACATCAGACTACTGGAATCCATAATAGAGGCGCTTCAATAGCAGAACGCTGCTTTGATACAGCAGAACACAGTCGCCTTGCAGAGTTTAGAGGCTGCGAGGGCACACTCTGAAGCTACCCAAAGACAGCTGATGGAGATCATAGAAATCACTAGGAACATTATCGGAGCGTCTACTTCCTCTGGGGATCACAGGATCGAGTTGAGTTTTGAGTGTTTCCGCCAACATCATCCAGCTACGTTCAATGAGAAGTGTCTCCCTGATGAGGTGGAGAGGGCTAAAGTATTAGAGAAGAACGTGACAGAAGTGGAGCAGCACAGTAAGTAACAACAACAGGCAATAAGAGGACCCGTATCTTCAAGGAACAATGCTAACCCAAGGATGAAGCCTTACGTTCGTCCAATATTGCCATCTATTTCTAGGGGGTCTCAGTCACAATCTTTGGGGACGGACGGTCGGTCTGGGCAGAAAAAGACCGTAAAATGTTTCAAGTGTGGAGGACCACACTTCCGATCGTCGTGTCCTCAACTGATGGAAGCAAAATATTGCCTTCAATGTGGGGGAAGCGGACATGTCAAGAACGAGTGCAACATGGGAGGACGAGCAAGGTTGGGGCCACCAAATGCTGGAAGAGGTCAACCAGGAAGAGGTGGCCGAGCACAAGTGGGATGAGTCTATGTCTTAACGGACACTGAAGCAACGAGCTCAGGTACACTCATCACCCGCACTTTCTTGTGGTATGAACTGCCTTGCTGTACACTGTTTTAACTATTGTGGTAAGGAAGCTGTTCGGTCTAGTAGTGTAAACACCAACAATTGGATTAGTTTTTATATCCGACCAGTGAGATAGATGTTTATTACTATGTTAGTGAGAGTGTTATTTTCTAGAATTGACTACCTTAGGAGAGACTTAACGTGAATGGGATGTTGGTGTTCGGTATCTATTAAGTTAGACCATTTGGTAGCAAGAGAGTAACCGAACGGTAACTGTAAACGTCTGGATTAGTGATTTTTCCTGAAGGGGCGCCACGGTTATTTACTCAGAGTAGAGTTGAGTTTCTTTGGCATTAAGGCCAGGCGTTAGATTAACATCAGTAACTTCTTACAAAGTAACACTAGTAGAGTGGATGGAACTCAAGAAAAAGTTTAATTGGATTGAACAATTCGTTATGTAGTACGCTCGTTTTGCTAACATACAAGAAGGATGAATCAGAGTGGAACATTTGAGAGCATTGCTAGGAGTGTTAAAGATAAGGAGAATTGTGTGAAGAATGGTTAGAAGGGTGAATTATTTGATGAGTAAAGAGCAAGTGCTAGGGTGTATGTAAGCAGTGATAAACCAAGAGTCGAGTTTGGTTGAGAGTTTCATGCACTTAATATTATAAGTAAGACTACGAACGTTATTAGGGGCCTCAGTTGGAAGTAGAGAGTGAACCGTTCGGTAGAACCAACCAGAAGTGAGCAATGAGAAGATTTTGAGTTAGGAACGGACAATATCTTGGAGACTAACTTTCACGAATCGGTCATATGGTTAAGATGCTGTTAGAGTTGCTGAGAGTAGATTGACCAAGAACTTTCGCTTTATAGTTAGCAGTTTGAGAATTTAAGGATAAGGTTGGGTTTCACGTGACAGTAGAAAAGTGGTTGGATTGTTTAGAATACAATCTAGTAGCATTTGAGGTAGATATTTTTCAATTCCTCTCTAGGTTCTGTGCAACTATTGTAAAATAAGCTGGGCAACCGGTTGAAGACTCGTTCAGCTATCATTCTAGAGGAGCGGCCAGACGAATAGAACGATTCAGACATTCGAATATCTGTACGAACGTTTATTTTGAATCGATTAGGGGTCAGAAATAAAGTCTCATTTTCTCTAAGAACCAATAAAATCCATTCTCTGCCTAATCCAAAGATGTTGATACTCTCTTTCAATCACTCGGGAATTACCTATACTCACTTCTGCCAGCAGTAACTGTCCGTTAGAATCAGTTTCCGATTTTGTTCATTTTTGTTTCTTGTGATTAATCGTTCGGATCTCGTTTGATCATTTGTGGCCAAACAATTTTTCTTTTTCTTACAAGCGTTCAGTTATGAACGAACGTTTGGATCTTCTGACTGCCCGGTTTCGTTCGTTCTTTAACGTTCGTTATTTTTGTCCTTCACTTGGATAAACTATATATATTAATTGTCTTAGCTTTCAATAATAATTTTTTTTCCGTGATATTCATATTATTCGTTCTGTGTTTTCTCTCCTTTATTTCTCTGATTCATTCTGCTTCCGTGTTTCACACCCGAATCCAATAGTAACAAACATTCAATATTCTTATTTTCCTCTTGGAAGACTTGTGACTCTTCCTAATAGTAACTTTTCTCGTTTGGGATTTATGTTATCAATCAGTTCACCTTTCAAAGCCTTTACCTCTTTATTTAAATGTTATCAACCGTTTCCTTACTTCAGAATTCTCCTGAAGTTACTCTCTACCCATGATCATTCAGCCATTATCCAAATGTAATCGTTCGTTATAGTTGAAACCGGCCAATATTTAAGTTTTGGTAAAGACGTGCGTATGAACATAGTCGTTCGTCCTAGGAAGCTGTCGCCTAAATTCATTGGACCGTACCATATGCTGAGACGTATTGGGGCGGTACATACGAGATAACCTTACCTCTTCAACTTTCACACCATCACTCGTTTCCCCGTATTCCAACTCTGGAGGTTTATTGTAGACTCGTTTAATGTGCTAGAACTAGAAACGTTCGTATTTAGGAATACCGATTTGTATAGATCCAACCAGTATGTATTGGAGATACCCCAACCAAGTGTTTCAAGAGAAAATCCATCAGAGGGGTGAGAGTGGCCTGGAACGAGAAGAATGACGAAATTATGAGAGAAGTTGAAGATTTGCAAGCAGGGACAAAGTACCCCGTCTACCCTTTAGTATGCCTTGATTTTCGAGGACGAAAACTTTTGTAGTTGGAGGGAATGTGAGACCTTGGAAAATAACGTACTGGAGTACACGTGGCAGCTGGAGAACGAGACACCTCAACAACGTACGTGGCAGCCGCAGGAAGAAGCATTTCAACAGCGGACTCCAGGTGTCGCGCTGCATGGAGTCTGGAGTGGAGAGTGCAGTGCAGTTTGCGTGTCACTCGGAGAACGTGACATTTCATTATCGAACGCCAGGTGTCATGACCGATGGGAGTCAGGAATCAGTAGTGGAAAGCACGTGTCCGCCGAAGAGAAGGCGTTCGTTCGGCGCTGGAAGCAAAACTGAAATTTCTCAGAAAAATGTTCCACTCTCTGCACGCAACCCCTTTTTCCGGTTTCTGAAGAGAACCTTTCTCTCCTCCTTCTCTCTGCATTTTTCTTAACCTTCCCTCTAAGAAAACACCCGTTTCGTCTACTCTACTCACCGTTCAGACACCGTGGAAGCATTCCCGGAGTCTCAAGCTCCATCTTGAACCGATTTGGTTTCCAGTTTGAGCTAGTAATTCTTCTCCCCTTAGTCGTTAGTTCTTTGTTGCATGCAAGCCACGTTTTGGTTTCATTCGAGGGTGTAGTCTAAGTTATCTTGGTTTCTTATTGTTTGGTTTAGTTTGGAAGAGTGAGTGGGCATTGAGAGTAGAAGAAATCTTAGTACCGTGAAGTGAGAATTATCCTGAAGGACGTACGTTCACACTAGAGGTAAGGGAAGCTTTAGTAATTTAATTGATACTTTTATGATGTGTGTGAAAGCATGAAGTGTACTGGATGTATGAAATGTATGATGTTTAAGTATGCATGAACGAGCCCTGTTGTACTGGTTGTGTATGAGTGATATTGTATGAACTGTATGTTGAGGATGAAACGTATGAATTGGAAAATGGATAATTTCTGTAAGGTATGAGATGATAATATGAATTCTGTAATGTATGAGATTTATGGTGGAGATAAGTTATAAGATGTGAATCGTATGAAAAATGTGAAGTTATTGTAGATGAAAAATCTGGAAAATATAATAGTCCTTACTTTGATAATGCACGCTCGTCATCGAACGGTCTTCTACCGTTCGGTTTTCCCCTGAAAATGACTTAGAATAGGAGTTCTTTCATTTGGAAAGGATTCTGCTTAAGAACGAGCGTCCTCTTGTGAAAGGCTAGGTTTGAGCGTTCGGCTCAGCCTAGTGGTATCCAACGAGCGAAATTAATTGAAGTTATATTAGTAACGCTCGGTTCCATAATCCGGCGTTCGTTATAGGTAGCGCTTAGTCTTATATTAAGCGTTCGTCCTAAGTAGTGTTCGGTTTTATACTGAACGCTCGTCCTTATATTTGATTCCCGAACGAACGTAAATAGCGTTCGTCCAAAATTATTAGTTGACGTTCGGTCATTGACTGGCGGTGGTGTATCCTGAATTAAATCACGCTCGGCTCATTTATCTAAATAATTTGTGATGTATCTATCCATTTGATTCGATCTAGAGTCATTGTACTTAAATTTTTCTAAGTATTATTCAGAGTTTCTAGAGTCAGTTCCTTTGACTGAGTTTAAGTATTCGTAACGTCCGTCAGTGGACAGGAGTTCGTTTCTTTTGTTCAGAAACGAGGATTTCTCCGTACTATAATAACGTTCGTCCTTATTATGAAAAGGATGAACGCTCGTCATTTTATGGAAGTGGAACAAATAACAGAAATGTGAATAAGAGGAAGTATTATAACGTGCGAACAGTGTAATAGATGAAACTATGATTATGGAGTTTGAACGAGTGTTCCAAGGAGGAACGTCTCTATGATTTGAATATGAGAAGTTATGTAGTATGACCATGGTAAAGCTGCTGATGGCTGTTCATCCTGATATTCCGTGAGTGCTCGTCCTCATGTAGAGGGGAGTAGGTCATGTGTGGGAATGGCAGGAGGTCCTAGTCCTACTGAGTACTTTGGACTGATAGGGCTAACCTCGGGTGGCAGCTGTTTGAGTGTTTGCAGTTATCACATCACCCGAGTGCACGAACGCCTGTAGATACATGGATTCATACAGTCCGGACGGTCGGTCTTGTGAGAGTTTGGATGATTTATTATATGCTTTGATATATTGTTATATGTCTTGTATGTTAATTGCATATGTTAAATTTTATATTGGTTGTATGAATTAAATTACCTAAGCTTACCCTTGCAATTCCTTGTGTTGTCTACTGGTTATGTACGTCCGTCTTGTCAATGCAATGATCATCCGTGTGGATGTGAGCAAAAGGAGAGGCGTTGCTTGAGGAAATGCTGGAAGAAGAAATTTTGGACGACGCCAATTTGGTTGATGTAGAAGTTAAAGCCGAGCCATAGAGCGCTCGTTAAGTGCTAGTCCGTAGTATATTCTGTTTAGCTTTTTGAACGTTCGGTTAATGTTTGTAAAACCGTTCGTCTCTGAATATTGAGTTACCGCTGTGTTGTATTTAACTCTGTACTTAAGCCGTTCGGCTTTATTAAGTTTTATTAGTGTCAGGACTGCACTGTCTTATTGTTAAATGTAATTAAATTCTGATTATGGTTATTACTGTATTTTGGGATGTTACAGTTATAAACCCTTTTACATGTCAAAGATGAAAAATAAAATAAAATTATTTTGAGTGTTTCTCCTTTGGTTGTGAATGACCTATTGAATCTTGTGAATCTTGATCCTTGACCTCATCAATCTTGACTCTCGACTACTGATTAGTACGTAGTTACAGAACCAAAATACTTTCTTTTCGACAAAAAGTACAAATTTTTTAATAAAATAAAAATGAAACAATTATTTAGTTATAATAATAATAATTATTATTAACTTTGACATTTTAGTTATGTTGGTATTTAATTATACTAACGTTCTAAAGCTCATTAATTATTTTGTCATTATATAAAAATTTATTAAAAATAAAATAAAATAATATAAAATAGGATAAACTATACCAAACCTATGACTTGAGAAAACTTCATCAATTGAATCTTTACTTTTAAAATGTCATATTTAAATGTTATTGTTTTAGGCACTATAAAAAATAAAATGATTGAGGAAAATTTAACATGATTTTAATTAAGTGTTGATAACAACAAAAATATAAAAATGATCATAGATTTATAAAACAAAAGTCTTTATTGAACAAACTAATGAGATATGAGTGTTTTATCGATTAAAAGTTATAATATTATGATCTTTTTTTATCTTATAAATAATGTTTATTCAAACGATACACGTGTAATTTTAAGTTAACACAGTATGTAAAATCCCAAAATACAGTAATTACCATATAATAAAATTAATTACATTACACAGTTAAGCAATGCAGTCTTATACTAAAAATCGAGGTTCAAAAGCCGAACGGCTTAAAGTACAGAACTAAATACAACAGTATTGAAAGTTCGGAACGAACGGTTTTACAAAATTAAATAACCGAACGTCAAAACTAAAAGCTAACATCTAATCTCTAATAAGAATGAGCGTTCTAAGGTTCAACTTTAACTTCCACTTCAACCAGGTTTTCTTCTTCAATAATATCCCCCAAAGTGGCCTCGCCTTCTGCTCACATCCACACGGATGATCATTGCAACAACAGGACGAACGTACATATACAACAGACAACACAAGGAAAAACGAAGGGTAAGCTTATAGAATTTAATTCATACATCAACATAAAATTTGAACATTTCAAACACACCAAGTATTTCAACAAGTATAATCATTCATAAACTAATCACTAGACAGACCGTCCGGACTATATGAATCTGTGTAGCTACAGGCGTCCCTAGCACCCGGGTGATGTAGTAATTGGAAAAACACATCAGCTGCCACCCGAGGTTAGCCCTATCCAAAGTACCCCTAAGGACTAGGACCTCCTGCCGTTCCCACACATGACCTACCCTCCTCTACTTGAGGACGAGTACCCACGGAACATCAGGATGGACAGCCAGCATTAGCATGCCCACAGTCATACTTTACCAAATCCAATATTCAATATATATATATATATGAGTCGTTCCTCCCTAGAACGCTCGTCAATATCCATAATCGTATAATCATTCCATATCAGGTTCACCCTTTAAAATCTCATACTTCATTATCATTTTCATCTTTACTTTCATAGACATAAAAGAACGAACGTTCAGCCCTCTAAAGAACGAGGATGAACGTTAAAGACGAGACCGAGAAAGACTCATTTCCGAGCAGAATAAAGCCGACACATGTTATTTGACGAACGTCATTACCACTTGAATCAGTTAAATGAACTGACTCTAGTACGATCCGAATAATACTTAGAATATGTTAAGCACAAGGGCTCTAGGCCGAATCCAAAAGGATATAAACACCACCAGACGAATAAAGAACTATACCGAGATCAATTCGCTTAGGAAAACCGACTGCCAGTAAATGAACGAACGTGAAGAAAAAGGAAAATCTTGTTACAGTTGAACGAACGCTCTTTTATCCAGGTTGATTATAAAATAATACGAGTACAAGGTATAAGACCGAGAGCTCATTAGGACGAACGCTGGGTATACGACCGAACGCTGCTTATGACGAACGCAAGGTATAAGACCGAGAGCTCATTAGGACGAACGCTAGGTATACGACCGAGCGCTGCTTATGACGAACGCAAGGTATAAGACCGAGCATTACTAATTTTTAAAGTATAAGGGTATACATATTACTATTTCATTTCAGAGACTAGGATACAGCTAGGCTGAGCCGAACGCTCAGACATAGCATTTCACAGGAGGACGCTCGTTCTCGACCAAAGTTCTTTCCGAATGAAAGAATTCCATTTTTTTTAAACCATTTACTAGGAAACCGAACGGTATAAGACCATCCGATGGCGAGCGTACATTATCATGGTAAGAAATGTCATATTCAGATTTTTCATCTATTCTAACTCAACATTTATCACACATTTCATATCTTATAACTTCATATCAATTATCAATTCATATACTTTATAGGATTCGTATTTCGATTCATACTCCACAATAATTATCCATATTCATATTCAACCATATCAACCATCATCATACATACTAAATCAGCATATACTTCATACATTCAGTCAATAACGGACGCTCATACAACATACAAGTATTAATTAAATTAAATAAGCTTCCCTTACCTGGATCAGAAGTGAACGTCCTAAACTCAAGGTGTTTGGTTCGTCCGCTAACAGTTTTCTACCCTCAAAGGATCACTTAATTCTTCCAACCAGATCTAACCATAAAAACCAAGAAATACTAAGAACTTAACCCTTCATGCAACCAGAATTCGGCTTTGCATGAGACAGAAAACGTTCGACGAGGAAGAGAAACTTACCAGTTTCAGAATCTGGAACTATTCGGTCCATATTGTAGCTTACGATGCCGGGACCTCTTCTACGGTTTCTGAATGTGAAACGGAGAAGAGAGTGGTGAGTTACAGTAGAGAGAAGATGGAGGCTTTCTAGAGAGAAGGTGGAGAAAGTGAGAAGTCAGTTTTTAGGAAGAAGAAGAGTGCATGCAGAGAATGGGAAGGAGTGTTTCAGAAAAATCATTTCTCCTCCCAATGTCAAACGGACGTACTCTCACATGCGGACACCTGTCTTCCACTATTGATTTCAGAATGTTCCAATTGTGACTCTTGGCAGTGGTGATCAGAGTTTGTGAGTGGGTTTTAAATGAAATCCAAATAGGGTTTGGGCACAATAAATGTGATTTAACAGGTGGAGGCTGGTTTAAATTTCCAAGGTCTTACACAATACTTTATAAATATTTGTTTTCTTTTTATATGTAAAAGAGAATATTTATTCCCTATGTTTGAACATGGATATTTGAAAAAATATTTACCACATCAACGATCTTTTAGAGAATGAAGCGTAGTTGATGCATCTTTTATGTCCAAATTACTCAAACACAATAGATGTTCAAATGAGTTTGAAACACTTCAATGACAAAAAAGGATTTGTAAAGACTTTTTTTATATATGTAAAGTTATCCTTTGAAGAGAAGAAAAAGAATTCAAAGCTTGTAAGTTTAAAACACTAACAAAATATTTTTTGTGCCATAATAATTTTTGTAATTATTATGTTTGTTTAGCAAAACTAAAAGCAAGAGCTTAAATTTTGAAGACATTACCCTTTCTAACGAGCAACACATGACCTTTTGATCACACCCTGTGTCATTTTGTTTTAGCAGTGAGTATGTATTAAGTAATATTTGAATTTTTAGTCAAAAGTGACTAAAAATTAAATAATACTTAATGGATTAACCATAAATGATTACGTTTCAAACTAATACTCATACAAATTGGTTAGGAATGGTTGAGTAGAAATAATGTTTATGTTGTATCTTTAGTCAACTTAGTAAAATACAATCGATTGATTCAGAAATAGACGTAATCTTCGTTATAAACAAACAAATATAAGAATATATTGAGTATTTTTTTTCCTTCTTTATATTGTTACATTGCATATTATTGTATTTGCACTAATTTATGCAGAAATTTTCATACTTAATTTTTTTAAATCTTTATCAATTTGTTTAAGTAATATAAAATCATCATACATCAAACAATATTTGTGAAAATTGACAAGAAAAAAAATTAAAACACAATTTGACTTTTTTTCCTTATGTTTTACCTAAATTTTAATATAATTGGTATTGTATGATTGTTCAGGCAGTCTAAGATTGGTTCACACAGTTAGAAACATCCATTAAACCATCCAGAGATCAAGTGGTTGGACCCTATGAACCGAGTGGTCATCCTTATACAATAATTAAACTTAATGGTGATTATCTTATGTCAAAATATGATCATTACCAACCATGATTAGGCTACTGTTAATTTGAAACTCCTTCCAAAAATATATAAATGCAGTTTGAGATAATAAAATAGGTGATTGAATTTAGGGTTAAATATGTTTTTAGTTCCTAAACTATCAAGCAAATTTGTTTTTAGTCCCTCTTTCAAACTAAGCTACATTTTGTTCATTCTCTTTAAGGAAACCATAATTTTTCGTCCTCCAAAACTAACGGCGTTAAAAATAAGCTGAGGTGGGTAACGGTGGTGTGTCACATCCTTTTTTTTTTAAACTAGTCAATCTTTCCCAGCTCCTATCCCTCCCTCTCCTCCGACTCTACCACTGCCACCTCCGACGCCACCTCGAACACCTTCGCCGTCATTGCGAGCCACCCCTTCCTTCCCACGGTCGTCCCTTGGAGCCAGATCTTGAAGTCCTTCACCTCCACCACCGCGAAACTTAGCCCCTTGGCCGCCGCGACGATCTTGGCCATAATCGACACCGACTTCTCTATTGTTTAAGCTTCCCTTAGGTTCTTGAGTGACAATTCACATCATAACTCCCATTATTCTGTCAAGAAGAATTTTTGGGGTCAATTTTTTTAATTTCAAACTGATTGGAGATTATCCTTTTCTTGCCTATAAATACACAAAATAGGGTCACATTTAGCAGTGTTTATCAATTGATATAATAGAAATACACATTAATAATATCCGTTGCCTTTCCCTTTTATTCAAGACTATTTTGAAAAAACAGAAAAATAATCTGACTCACAAAAATAATGTATAATTGACCATAGGAAAATAGAGATGAAGTGATAATTTTAGAACTCACTAGGGGGTATTTGGCTTGAGCTCCTAGTGGAACGCGGATTGATTGAGTTATGCACGAATACACCATTGATAAGTGTGATATTTACCTTATATTCACACTTAATTTAATCTATTTTTCATGTGTTTGTATATTAAGTCTCATGGAAAGATGTAAAAATTGTGTTTTATTATTCATAGATTAGTTTAATTGTCTTTGTGTGTTTATTTTACAGATGAATAAGGATTGGAGAAGATAAAAAAATGTCCCTAAAAATTCACTATGCATTAACATTTTTCATGCGTTGACTTTACTGTTCACATATTGACTTTTTCGCTTAAGCGAGTTTACTTTCACTTGAGCGAGACTTATTATAGATTTTATTTGAAAGCTCAAAAACGCGAACAGAAGGGAGTTTTGGAAGGGGAGACGCTCCCAGAACTCAAGGACGGAGGTGTGGAGGCACAATTTCACTGTACGAGCTCATGGAGGCCGCTTGGAGCTTGTGGGAACATCTCTTTTCTCCTCCTTGGGTCTCCTTCTTCTTCCATCCACCATGTTTGTAAGACCTAGGGTTCTCCATGGAAGTGGAGAACCAAATTCATCTTGTTAAAGATTGTTGTAGCCTATGAATTCTTGTGTAATGGATGATTGATTCGTATTTATATATGCTTTTTCTATCAATTGCTAGTATTCTTGTTTTCAATCTTAAAGCTTGCATGTAATAGGAATGTTCATGACTTGATTTTGGGGTTTCATGGATTATGGGGACGTAAGATGGAACCTAGAACTGAAACAAGAGTCCTTGTGGTCATTGATTCTAGGGATGTAAGATGATTCACATGTTGTCTTAAGATCGTAGCTCATTAATGTGGGTTTGCTTGTTAGATTTTCCAAGCGATTGGAGTTTAATAGGGAAAACCTAGGCTCTTTCACCTAAGGGATTAGGGCTAGAGTGTTCTTGTGAATTGACTTTAGTAAATTGATGGAGAGGAGATGAAATAGGGTAAGCACAAGAGTGAAATAGGTGAAAACTAACTTTAACAATGTCATTTCATACCATTTCTAGTATATGCCATATCTATGTGCCTTCAATATCAAAGTCCAACCATGTATATTTGTAATTTTATCTTGTTCCACATGTTTGTAAATGAATGTTGTTCTATTGAGTCTAGATGAGTTGTTAATCATACAATTCTTCAGTAATACGAGTCTCTTGGGAAAACTATACCTGGTCTTACCTTGGCTTTATTACTTGAAACGATTCGGTGCACTTGCCGAAATCACCCAACAACCATGGATGAAGAGGAGCTTAAGAGATGCCAAGGTGTTAAGGTACCATTTTAAGTGCCCATTTTACTTCAAACTTTTTTATTTGTTTTCCTTGTTGTTTTGATGATGGTAAGAGTAAATGTATTGACTTTCAGTTTTTTATATAAATTCATTATCAGGACTATATGCACTTTATAAGGTTTTCAAGAAAAGTGGACCTGATCCTAAAAACGGTGAACAATATGGTACACCATTTAATGAACAAGAGTGGGCAGCAGATGATTACATTGTGGATTTTAATAATAACATAACTGATCAGGAGGATCCAAATGTTGTCCCTGAGAATGGGAGTGCACTACATCCTTTGCTTGATGATGAAATCAATGACATCATTAGAGAAATTTTGGATGATGAGCTTGTCCTTGATCAACAGCATGTGAATGGTTATCTTAACTTTCCTCAGGTCTGTGATCTTCTCATTTTTTTCTTATTTGATTTAGATCCACCTTCATTTCCTTTTTGTTTATGATGTGGGTAGGGTGAAGGGGTAGGAAACCTTTAGGAGCATATACTATATATGTAATTATTTATAATTTTCCAAGTTCTGATCTTTTTGTCTATAAACTGATTTTCCTTACCTGACGGGATAAAGATTATTGTTGACGCTGTTGGTGATAAACTGGCTTCTTATATGACTGCAAAAATTTGTGAAAAGCTGCTATATGTTGTGGCTTTGGATTTGTGAATGCTGAAAAATAATACATTTCGAATATTTCTACTAAAATAAAGAAACTAGAAAGCAGTCTCATTTATTTGTTGATTGTAATGTTGGTCTTCCTTTCAACTTTTATTAGATTTTTCCTAGCTACTGATGATTTGTTGCCCTTTTAATTTCTACTGATGAAGTGATAATCTTAGAGAACTGGTGTAAATCTGGAAAGAATTTTCTTCAAACAGTAACCAACCTTGGTTGATCTCATCAACAACTATAAATGGGCAGGGGGATGAGTTTTACGGTGGCGGAGGTGAAGGACTTCAAGATCCGGCTCCAGGGGATGACTGTGGGAAGGAAGGGGCGGCTCGCGATCACGGCGGAGGTGTTCGAGGTGGCGCCGGAGGTGGGTGTGGTAGAGTCGGAGGGAGAGGAAGGGAGAGGGAGGGAGAGGAGTTGGGCAAGATTGACCAGTGTAAAAAAAAATGATGTGGTATCCCTCTGTTAGTCACCTCAGCTTATTTTTAACGCCATTGGTTTTGGAGGACAAAAAAATATGGTTTCCTTAAGAAAAAGGACCAAAATGTAGCATAGTTTGAAAAAGAGACTAAAAACAAATTCGTTTAATAATTTAGGAACTACAAACATATTTAACCCTTAAATTTATTATGTATTTATTGCTGAATTTGTCAAATCTTTGTTGACTTTAACATTGAACCTTTTACCTTGAACGAATGGAATGAAAGATCAAACTATGGTGAAGACAAGTATTCGACACATAAAACTTTGGAAATTTATAACTTTTAATTTCATAACCAAAATATAATTAATAAAAAATAACAACTAATTGTTTATTTCTCCATACAACCCTTAATTCACTTTAAAAAGATGAAAATATAATAGAAATGAAACAACCTAAAAGATAATTGCCAATATTGGATTACGATTTACGGTAAGAATTCGAAATTGAATTATTTATCAAAAACAATTAAAAAAATAAATTAATTGTATATTTTTATTAAATATTTGTAAATTTAGCGTACTTTACTGTCACATTTAATATGTCATAAAATGCTAACTTGAAAACGATATTATTTTACTACAATTATTTTGAAAAACTATGTTTTTTGTATTTAACGTGATGGTAAAATATGTAAAAATAAATCGTAATATACGGGAAACAAAATCTAAAAGGAAAACACACAAAATAATAATAGTCAAATGGTAATATATATATATATATATATATATATATATATATATATATATATATATATATATATATATAATTAAAAATAATTAATCTTGATAAAACTATCACATAAAAAATAATTAATCAAATTTTCTAAATCTTGGTGGTTGAGTGATGTCACGTCTCATTAATTCGGTGATGATTCACCTCTCTGCTTCCATAAATGCACCTCGCCACACGTGCACCTCCATTAACACGCACTCACACTCACTCTGCATGCAACTGCCAAGTGTCGCTTTGGAACATTCGAAAACGTTAGTGGAATCCAAGTGGCAGCAGGCGAATGGACGTTCGTCCTACGTGGGGGGAGAAATTAATTTTTCCGAAAGACACTCTTCCCACTCTTCTGCACACTTCGTCTTCTTCCTCAAACTCTTGATTTTCAAATTCTCTGCCTTCTCTCTAGAACCTCCATTTTCTCTCTGCCATAACTCCCTTTCTTCTTCTCCGATCAAATTTCAGAGACCGTAGAAGAGATCCAGACGTCCTGAGCTTTCCATCAAACCGAACGGTTTTGGATTCTGAAACGGGTAAGTTTCACGTCCTTAACTAATCTTCATTATCATCATGCAAGCCTCATTCTGAATTGCATGTACCTTCTCTGAACCAATATTGGTTTTCTGTAATTTTAGTTTAAGAAGTTTTGGGTTGAACGTTAAGGGTAGAAGAGTGTACTGGAATCTGGTTTTCCTTCTGAAGAACGAACGCACAATCCGGGTAAGGGAAGCTTATTAGATTTAATTCATATGATTTTTTTGTACTGCATGTGCGTTTATGTGATGTTGAAGTATGATTTATGATATTGGACTTTTGGTATATGAATATGATTCTGAAATGATGTATGAAAGTGATGCAATGTTCTATGGTTTGATTAAATTGAAAAATGAGATGTATGATGAGATGATGTATGAAAAAGTATGGATTTGTACTATGATATGAGCAATTTAATGTATAAAAGTTTATAATGAAAAATGTATTTACTGTAAGATGAATCTGGATATGAAATTCTATGTTAAAGAACGATCGTTATCGAAATGGTCTTTGACCGTTCGTTATTCTTAGTGTCATCTTTGAAATAGCTGAACCCTTTCATTTGGAAAGGATTCTATGTGAGGACGAACGCCCTCTTATATATAGCTTTACGTTTGAGCGTTCGGCCAAACGTATAGATAATGAGTGTTGTGTGAGAAATTGAGAAGCTTGAGAACCTACATCCAGACACTTAGTCAAATTGTTAAAAACAAATCTTTAAGTATCCCATCTTACATAAATTCCAATTTTCTATGATTTTGATTCAGAGAATGGTCTCGACAAAAACGTATGTCTTAAGTGGCGCTCAGTCTTATACCGAACGCTCGTCCCAAAGTGTAAATGATAAGTAGCGCTCGGTCTTATACCGAACGTTCGTTCTTCCCGTAATTACCAACGAACCGAAATAGCGTTCGTCCTGAATTCTCATAGCGTTCGTCCGAAAACTTAAATAAGCGTTCGTCCGAAAGTTTAAATAGCGTTCGTCCTAAATTTCAGTAAATTCTCGTACCGCGTTCGGTCATTTACTGGCAGTCGGTTATTCCAACTAAATTGTACTTAGTACATTTAGTACTCGCATTTTATCTTCATTCAGTTGAATTGAATCTGAAATCTTGTCAAGTGAATTATTCTAAGTATAATTTGAATTGTTCTAGAATCAGTTCATTTAACTGATTCAAATTTTAATAATAACGTTCGTCATGAAAGATGAGTCAGCTTTATTCCTTCGGAAAAGAAGTTCCTTCGGTCTCGCTCTTGACGTTCGTCCTCGTTATGAAGAGGATTGAACGTTCGTCATTTTATGCAAGTGAAACAAAGAATGAAAATGTATTTAAGAGGAAAAATTAAGATGTGCGAACATTATAAGAACTGAAATTGTGATTGTGGTTTTGAACGAGCGTTCCAGGGAGGAACGACTCTTGAATGGAAATTGAGATTTGTAAGTATGAACGTGGTAAGCTTAGATGGTGGTTCATCCTGATATTCCGTGAGTGCTCGTTCTCAAGTAGAGAGGAGTAGGTCATGCGTGGGAATGGCAGGAGGTCTAGTCCATAACTGTAACTTGGACATAACAGACTAACCTCAGGTGGCTACTGATGAGCATTCCAGTTACCCCACCTGAGTGCACGGACGCCTTAGCTACACAGGATTCATACAGTCCGGACGGTCGGTCTAGTATCAGGATTTGGATGGAATTAATGTATAAATTGAATGTATATGTTGTGAATTTACTTGCTGAATTTGATAAGTATGAAATATATGTTTGACTTGAATTAAATTCAATAAGCTTACCCTTGCATTTTCCATTGTGTTGTCTGTATATGTATATCCGTCATGTCCTTGCAATGATCATCCGCGTGGATGTGAGCAGAGGGAGATGCTTCTCTAGAGCAAGCGCTTGAAGAAGAAATCATAGCTGAAGAAAATCTCGTAGACGTGGAAGTGAAGGCCGAACAGTAGGTCGTTCGGTTTTTAGTTAGTGTAATTAGAATAGTGGGCCGCTGGTGGGCGAGCGCCCTTTTGTTGATTGTAAATACTTGGACGTTCCGTGTTTTATTTTTGTAAACCGTTCGTCCTCGTCGTTTTGTAAACGCTTGCGGATTCTTATATGTATATATATCAGGCCGTTCGGCCACTTTCGAATTTCTGCTCCCTTTATTTTAAAACTGTTTTGTCTTATTGATACATGTGATTATTCTAAATATATAGTTGTTGACTGTATAATTTTGGGATGTTACAAGTGATGTAACATCCCATAAAATACAGTAATAAACCATATAGAATAGAATATTCACATTTATTAATTTCTCAAATCAGTCTTACAATCAAAGAAGTAAAGCACGCTCGTGGCCGAACGGTCTTACATAACTATACAAATATTAAAGACGTTTAATAACATAATTAACCGAACGGTTTACAAAATAGAAGTACCGAGCGGTCAAAAACTAAATAGAAGGGGAAAGGCGCTCTAATACAAAAGGCTAAAATAACTAAAACTAAACAGCTAACCGAACGTACTACTGTTCGGCCGTCACTTCAACATCAATGAGGTTGGCTTCCTCCAAAACTTCTTCTTCCAGAGCTTCCTCAAGCAACGCCTCACCATCTGCTCACATCCACACGGATGATCATTGCAAGGACAAGGACGGACGTACAAAACGAGACAACACAAGGAAACATGCAGGGTAAGCTTATTGAATTTAATTCAAGTAAAACACATGCAATTCATAACACATCAACCATCTCAAATACATTCAAGTATACAATTCAAATAACTCTTTAAATCAACCAAATCCTGATACTAGACTGACTGTCCGGACCGTATGAATTCTATGTAGCTACGACGTTCATGCACCCAGGTGGTGTAGTAACTGCTCTCATCAGCTGCCACCCGAGGTTAGTCCGTTCCGTCCTAAGTACAGTCTAGGACTAGGACCTCCTGCCATTCCCACACATGACATACTCCCCTCTACATGAGGACGAGCACTCACGGAATATCAGGATGAATCGCCAGCTAAGCTTTGTCCACATTCATACTTTACAAATCCAACTTTCATTCAAGAGTCGTTCCTCCCCAGAACGCTCGTTCAAATTCCACAATCGTCAATTCACCTCATATACTGTTCACTCTTTATAATTTTCCATATTAATATCATTTTCTTATATTGTTCCAATTACAGAAAAGTACGAGCGTTCAGCCCTCTTCATAACGAGGACGAACGTTACTAGACCGAGGAATCCTTGTTTCAGAAAGAATAAAACCGACACATATTTTATGACGAACGTAGTTACTAATGGAATCAGTTAAATGAACTGACTCTAGGAAAAATTCGATCAATACTCAGAATAAGTTAAGTATAAAGGCTCTAAGCCGAATTCAAATGGATATAGATACCACAAGACCAATAAAGATTTATACTGAGATCAATTTAATTTAAGAGACCGCTTGCCAGTCAATGACCGAACGCGGCACGCGGATTTACTGAAATATTTGGACGAACGCTATTTACCCATGTTTGGTAATTCAAGACTAGGACGAGCGTTCGGTATAAGACCGAGTGTCACTCATAACGTACGCTTTGGGTTGATACCCATCGCTGATTCGGTATAACGGAAAAATAGATATTTATATAAGACGAGATAGTAAAGTTAAGTTTTTAACAAAATGACTAAGTGTCCGAATGTATATTTTCAAGCTTCTCAATTCCTCACACAACACTCAGGATATCTACGTTTGGCCGAACGCTCAAACGTAGCACTAATATAAGAGGGCGTTCATCCTCAACCAGAATTCTTTCCAAATGAAAGAATTCAATTTCAAAGAAGTTCAATGACAACACCGAACGGTCAAGGACCGTTCAATGACGAACGTACGTTATCATAGGAGAGTTCAGATTTACAGATTTAATTTCATTCACTCATTTTTCAGCATAAACTTTCATACTTTCAAATACTCATATCATAGTACATTTCATACTTCTCATACATCAACTCACAATCATAATCATATACCAAAAATCAAATAATACAGATCATACTTCAAGCAACACACAGAACGTTCATTCAGTACCATACAATCATACGAATTAAATTGAATAAGCTTCCCTTACCTGGATCAGGGGTGAATCGTCCTAAGAGTATCAACTTAGGGTGTCCGTCTACAGCTTCCTATCCCAACGATTTCTCACTTCTTCCAACTAAGTCTAACCAAAAACATCAAGAAGGATTTAGAAAGTATCCCTGCATGCAACCAAATCTTGGTTTTGCATGTGACCTAAGAACGAACGGTTTGAGAGGAAAACTTACCAGCTTCAGACTCTGAAACTGTTTGGTCCAAACTGAAGCGTAAGGCGCCGGGAGTATTTCTATGGTATCTGAGTGATGAACGGAGAAGGAAAAGGGCGAGTTTCGGTAGAGAGAAGGAAGAGATTTCTAGAGAGAAGGAGGAGAAAAATGGAGGTCTGAAGTTAGGAAGAAGAAGGTGCGTGCAGGAGAGTGAGCGGCGTTTTCAGAAAATCATTTTTGTTTACCCTCTTTCCAAGCGGTCGTGCACTCTCCCGTTGACACCTGCACTCCACTAACTGACTTCCGAAGCTTCTACTGTGACACTTGGCATTAGCATAGAGAGTGTGTGAGTGCGTTTTAATGGCACTGAGCGTGTGACGTGGGTGCATTTATGAGAGTAACCAGGTGGCTCTGCGGTGCATTTAATGAGACGTGACAAGTGACCTTAAACCTAACATTTGCCCAATATTTCTTCTAAGAAAGGCACGAAAAAAAGTGGAAAGCATGTGGGTTTGTTGACTAATAATACGATTAAGGAGTAACAATGATTTGATGAATGAACACGCAATCGTTTTCTTTCTTTGTGTTTATGGCTTTTCTCACTTTCTTATGTGTTCATGTGTGAAACACTCACCAAGTTTCTATTCCATAATTACCCATCTATATATTAATTCTTGTTAATAATTGAAAGGAATAACCATTAATTAAAATTATAGTATCTTAAAAAAATATAATTAAATCAAATTAAAATAGTTCACAAGTTTAATTTAACTTTTAATAAATTTTTATACTTTATTAAGTACTTAATCAATTTATATTTTTTAATTGAGTATGTTTATGTTAGGTGATTACCGTAAATGTTGTCTTGTTATATTAGATTAAGTTGTCGTTATATGTTATTTTATGATTTAAAATTTTTATAATTATAAAATTTTAATCCAAAATTGTATAAATTATAGTCTCCTCATTCCTATTTATAATATTTTTAAAAATAACTTATTGTCCATTTCTATAAGACTAGTTTGTAGTTGATGTATTAATTATTTTTTAAAATACCCTTAATTAATGAACATGTTTTCATTAAAAAAAAGTTAATATAGGAAATATTTTAAGTGAATGACACAAAACTTCTCTCTTCTAAACTCGTTTGAGAGAAAAAGTAATCACCAAAATCAAAGTTACAGTTGACTACTTTACTTCTAACTATAAGTATAATTTTAGAACACAATATAAATCACTTCCAGATCCTCGTAAATGATAGTAGTTTAAGTTTTTCATCCAAATAAAAAATATATAATTATTCTATTATTTTAATTTCCACTTTTCAAACAATTTTCAATGCATAATAAAAATAATATCACTGGAAAAAAAAGGTTATATTATGTGAGGCCCTAGATAATTAGTAATGATAATCTCTGTCACATCAATTTAATGCACCCACGTCCATGGTTCTGAAACATTAAAAACACACTTTGCACCGCATGCACGCACGCCACGTGTCACGAGAGAAGCTTCCAATTCAGAAATGGGTGTGTAGGTGTCAGCAGTGGAGACGTTCGTCCAAACGAACTTGGATTTAACAAAACTGAGTTTTTGAAAAACTCTCTCACCTGCATGCACTCATCTTCTACCTCTGAACTCAACCCTTCATTTTTCTCCACCTTCTCTCTAGAACTCCCAACTTCTCTCTACTGTAATCCTCACGCTACTTCTCCGATCACATTTCAGAACCATAAGAACGTTCTCTGAGACGTGGGTGTTATTCTGGACCGAACAGAATTAGGATCTAAGCTGGTAAGTCCTCTCCTCCAGTCGTTCGTCTATTAGGTTTCATACGAAACCAGGTTCTAGGTTCATGCATGGGTGAAATCTGAGTTATTTTTGATTTTTGGTATATAGATTAAGTGAAAGTTAGTAAGTGAACCTTGGAGTAGAACGTTGTTAGAGGACGCATCATACCCTTGCTTTAGGACATTTCACATACTGATCCGGGTAAGGGAAGCTTATTAATTTAATTTATACTTGCATGATTGTATGAAAGCATGAGATGAACTGGATGCATGAACTGTATGCTGATTTAATTGTCATGAATGATCGCTATTGTGTTGAATATGATTTCTGGGAGTTTAACTGCATGTTGATTTTGATACGCATGGATTTAGAGTTGCATGATTTTGGCATGGTTTGATTTGTTAAATATGACGAATTCTATAAAGTATGCGAATTAATGGTGTATGTGAAAGTATAAGATTATGAATCGTATGAGAAATGTGAGTTAATATAGTTGAAATAAATCTGGATATAAGGATTCTCTCTATGATAAATTACGCTCGTCATCGTACGGTCTTATACCGTTCGGTTTCCCTGGAATTTTACTTAGAATGGAATTCTTTCATTCGGAAAGAATTCTGATCTAGAACGAGCGTCCCCAGTCAAATTACTATGTTTGAGCGTTCGGCTCAGCATATAGATGTCGTATACCTTAATTTAAATAATATTAAAATAAATAGCGCTCGGTATTATACCAAGCGTTCGTCCTAAATAGCGCTCGGTCATCTACCTAGCGTTCGTCATAAGCAGTGCTCGGTCTCATACCAAGCGCTCGTAATGTTGAATAACCATTTGATAAAATAACGTTCGTTCAAGTATTAAAATATTCATTTTCTTACGTTCGTTCAAATACTGGCATCGGTCTTCCATATACATAATTTCACAAAGAAAATTCTAAGTATTCTTGACCTCCCGCTTACATTAGATCTGGTCCAAGTCTTTATCATGAAATTTTTCTAAGTACCAGTATACTTCCAGTAGAGTCAGTTCATTTAACTGACCAAACAGAAAATTACGTTCGATATATATTTCCCTGTGTATCCAGTATCTTTATCTGGACGTTCGTCCTAATTCTTCAGAGGATCGAACGTTCGTCATTTTATGCATTTCAATCTAAAGATGTAAATGATAATGAATGATGATAACTTAAAGTGTGAACACTATATGGATCGATATTATGATATTGGATTTTGGACGAGCGTTCCAGGGAGGAACGTCTCATATATATTGAATATTAAATTTGGTAAAGTATGACTGTGGATAAGTTAAGACTCGCTGTCCATCCTGAAGTTCCGTGATACTCATCTTCATGTAGAGGAGGGTAGTCATGTGTGGGAACGGCAGGAGGTCCTTAGTCCATAAGTTAACATGGGCGACGTAAGAACGGACTAACCTCGAGTGGCAGCTGTGAGAGTGTATCAGTTACTACATCACTCGGGTGCAAGGACGCTTATAACTACACAGATTCATACAGTCCGGACGGTCGGTCTATATATATATATATATATATATATATAAATTTCTATGTTATCTTACGTTAAGTTACATGCTGTTTGTGTGAATTGTAATGTTGAATGTATGTGGTGATTGTATGAATTAAATTATATAAGCTTACCCTTTCGTTTTTCCTTGTGTTGTCCATTTGTCTATGTACGTTTGTCCTGTCTTGCAATGATCATCCGTGTGGATGTGAGCAGAAGGCGAGGCTACCTTAGAGGAGGTGATCCAAGAAGAAAACTTAGTAGAAGTGGAAGTGAAAGCGGAGCAGTAGGACGTCCGTCTTTCATTTTTTTTGTTTAGTCGTTCGCTTCTGAATTGGACGTTCGGTTACTTTCCTTTTTGTAAAATCGTTCGTCCTTATCTATTGTAATTCTATACTTAAGCCGTTCGGCTTCTGCTTTCGTTTTTATTAATGAAAAGACTGCATTGTTAACTATTAATTGTAATTAATTCTGATTTATGGTAATTACTGTATTTTGGGATGTTACATATTATCTTAAAAATTTAGACATAAGATAAAAAAACAAACAAATTTTCATAATAAAATAACTATAATGTAAGAATAAGAGTATTATTGACTAATTTATTATTATTATTGTATCTAGTTGACCTGAAATACTCCTAAATATTCGGATCCCGATATATTGAGAAGAAATTCCAAAATGTTCGAAGTTAGTGATATCTTAATGATAACGGTGTTACCTAACATTGAATGTATGTTGTGATAATAAGTAAAAATATGGTTTAATCCTTTTTGACGTCCCTATTTGTGTAGGAATGTCTCAGATAGGTCTTCGTTTTCTAAAGTGTATCAAAATGGTCCTTAATTTTGAAAATTTATATCAATTGAGTCCTTTCCGTTAAGTTGGCTGGACGGCGTTAAAAAAAATGATGAGTGAGATGCTGAGATGACGAACGAACGCTCGTCCACCAGCGAATGAACGCTCGTCCACAAGAGAACGAACGCTCTTCGACCTCTTATCGCTGGACGACCGTTCGTTCCACACTGGACGAGCGTTCGTTCGGTGGTCGCCGAGCGTTCGTTCGCTGGTGGACGAGCGTTCGTTCGGTGGTGGACGAGCGTTCGTTCGTCATCTCAGCATCCCACTCATCAATTTTTTTAACGCCGTCCAGCCAACTTAACGGAAAGGACTCAATTGATATCAATTTTCAAAATTAAGGACCATTTTGATACACTTTAGAAAACGAGGACCTATCTGAGACATTCCTACACAAATAGGGACGTCAAAAAGGATTAAACCTAAAAATATTTATAGATTGCAAACTTAATCTGTTCATCTAAAGATTTAAGAAGCAAAGTATTTACTCAGTTCTCTTATTTATTATTATATTCGTATATTATATTATACGTTAAACTTTTACTTAGTTGCGCGTCACTTTTTTTTTTGTAAATTACTATTTTTCTTTAGAATTCGATTTTTTCACCAATAAGCAACATTTTAAATATTGAGAGTCTTATATTATACTTTGAAGCTACTTTGTCAAAATCCAATAAAAATAGTTGTCAAACATTTTTCTTAAAATAAGTATATTAGTTCAAATGGTGTTAGTATATGATAAGATAATCTATGAACATTTTTTTTTATCAAAACTAAAAGCTCTCTTCTATAAATATTTTCTCTTTTCTAAAATATAAATGTTTTTAACATATTGTATGTTTTTCTTTCAATCTAATTTTATCTAATTTTCAAATGGTAATTAGCTTAGAAAAAATCAGAAACACTCGTTGTTAAACAATTTCTTACAAAAAATAATTTTATTAATGAGTTTTCATTTCATTTTATAATTTTTATCGTATATAATTTTATCTAATTTTCACAAGCATAATGACATCTGAAGGAATTGGTAATTGGCCTAGCAGGTTTTTTTTAGAGATGATGATTCAACGGATGATGAAATTAGAGAGGTTAATGAAGATGGTAAAATTGAAGAGATCTTGAATGAAGGTGAATATGTCAATGACTCAACTCTTTACAAAGGCAAATTGTTTATCGACAAGTGTTTCTGATTTTTTCAATTGGGGCTATATGGATGATAGAAAAAAGGTTGGAGTGAGAAAGATGAAAGAAAAAGGGTTGAGAGGAATGAGAGAGGTGAGTAAGGGGCTTTTTTTTTTTAGTTTTGAGAATGAAAATTATTAAAATACCTAAAACTTAGCATCCATTATATATAAGGGTATTTTTGTCTACTAAAATCCGGTACACATTGCTAAAATATACCCACTGAAAAACAGACGTACGCGCGTTATATATATATATATATATATATATATATATATATATATATATATATATATATATATGATTTTTCTTTTTAGTGTTCATATTTATTTTCCAATTTTATCCTTTAAATAGTTTTTTTAATAAAATAATTAGCTTACCAATTTTATTCTTTAAGTGTTTATCTTTTATAATTAACCGTTTTTTACTTGATCGTTTTCTAAACTTAAATCATTTTTTTTAATTGAAAAATTACCTATAAAATAAAAACATTACTTATAATAAAATTGTAAAAATTTATTTATATATAATTTTATAATAATAATAAGAATATTAATAATAATTTTATTATTTTTACTATCCAACAAAGTAAACAAATATGCTCATAGCACATATATTTTCACTATTATAATTTAAAGTAACTAATACAATAAGACTAACATTAAAAAAAAAAAATACAATCAGTGATTAATTTCAACACGACTTAAAAGTAATATATAATAAAATAGTTAATCGGAAACGGATAAAAAAAATTATTACCTATTCTAAAAGGCTCTTATTTTCGAATGACATCTTTTCCTTTTAAGATTCAAATTTAAACCTAACATAATTTAAAAACCATTTCAGCAAGATTGGTGATTGTTAAATGTCACGTCTCATTAAATGCACTGCTGAGTCACCTGGTTACTCTCATAAATGCATCCACGTCACACGCTCAGTGCCATTAAAACGCACTCACACACTCTGACGCACACTTGACAAGTGTCAAAATGGAAGGTTCGGAAATCAGTAAGTGGAAAACAGGTGTCAACTGGAGAGGGGACGTTCGTTCTCGACTGTGGAGCAAAACGGGGTTTTTCAGAAAAACACTCCACTCTCCTCTGCATGCACTTTCTTTCCAAAAATCTGATCTTCCATCTTCCTCCTTCTTCTCTCTAGAAAACCCTCCCTTCTCTCTTCTGTAACTTACCATTCTCTACTCCGATCACCGTTCAAGCACCGTGGAAGCAGTCCCGGCGTCATAAGCTTCATATTAAACCGAACAGTTCTGGATTCTGAAACGGGTAAGTTCCTCGTCCTTAGCTGTTCGTTCGTATCAACATGCAAGCCTAGCTTTGGTTACATGTAGGGATACTTTCTAAATTCTTCTTGGTATTTTTGGTTAGACTTATTAGAAAGAAGTGAGAAATCGTTGGGATAGGAAGTTATAGACAGACACCCAAAGTTTATACTTTTAGAGCGTTCACCATTAATCCAGGTAAGGGAAGCTTATTCAATTTAATTCGTATGTTGTATGGTGCTGTATGGATGTTTGGTGATTTGCATGAAGCATGATCTGTGATATTTGATTTTTATATATGGTTAAAGTATGGACTGATGTATGGTGAATATGAGATAAACTATAGCATGAGTATTTGAAAGTATGAATTGTATATGTTGAAAAATGAGTAAGTGTAACTGAATTCTTAAATACGAATTTCTCTATGATAGCGTACGTTCGTCATTGAACGGTCCTTGACCGTTCGGTGCTGTTAGTAAACTTATTTGAAATTTGAATTCTTTCATTTGGAAGGAATTCTAGCTGAGGACGAACGCCCTCTGGTATTAGTGCTACGTTTGAGCGTTCGGCCAAACGTAGATGCCCTGAGTGTTAAGTGAGGAGTTGAGAAACTTGAAAATACACATTCGGACAATTAGTCATTCTTAAAAACATAACTTATCATCTCGTCTTATATAAATTCCATTCTATTATTAATTTGAATTATCGATGGGTCTCGGCCCAAAGCGTACGTTATGAGTGGCGCTCGGTCTTATACCGAACGCTCGTCCTTGTATTCAATTACCAAACGGGTGTATATAGCGTTCGTCCAAAATTTTCAGTAAATGAGTATTACGGCGTTCGGTCATTGACTGGCAGTCGGGTTCTATAATTTCATTGTTCTCGATATGGTCGTTAACTCGTCTTGTGGTGTTTCTATCCATTTGGGTTCGGCTTAAAGCCTTGGAACTTAACTTATTTTGAGTATTGATCGAATCTTCCTAGAGTCAGTTCATTTAACTGATTCGGATGGTAAAGACGTTCGTCATTTGATATGTGTCGGTTTTATTCTGTTCTGAAACGAGTGTTTCGCGGTCTCAGTTTTAACGTTCGTTCTCATTATGAAGAGGGCTGAACGCTTGTCATTTTAAGTAATTGGAACGGATTATGAAAATGATATTAAAGTGAAAAATTATAAAGAATGAACAGTATATGAGATGTAATGATGGTTGTGGATTTTGAACGAGCGTTCCAGGAAGGAACGACTCTTGGATGAAAGTTGAGATTTGTAAAGTATGAATGTGGTAAGCTTAGCTGGCGGTTCATCCTGATGTTCCGTGAGTGCTCGTTCTCAAGTAGAGAGGAGTATGTCATGTGTGGGAATGGCAGGAGGTCCTAGTCCATAACTGTAACTTGGACGGAACGGACTAACCTCGGGTGGTAGCTGATGAGAATTCCAGCTATTCCACCTGGGTGCACGAACGTCGTAGCTACACAGAATTCATACGGTCCGGACAGTCGGTCTAGTATCAGGATTTGGTTGAGTTAAAGAGTTAAATTGAATTGTATATTTGAATGTATTTGAGATGGTTGATGTGTTATGAATTGTATATGTTTTACTTGAATTAAATTCAATAAGCTTACCCTGTGTTTCCTTGTCTTGTCTGGTTATGTACGTCCGTCCTTATCCTTGCAATGATCATCCGTGTGGATGTGAGCAGATGGTGAGGCGTTGCTTGAGGAAGCTTTGTGTATAGTATGAAATATTAACCGAGCGGTTACAAACAACCAACCGGATATTTAAGTAATCTGTTTATATCTTATTCTGTTTATATTTTATTGGGCTTATATCAGCTTAGGATCCATGAGGTAAATTATAAATACAAAGCCAGGTACGTTCCACTTACGCATTATTTACTCTACGTTACTCTCAAATACTCAATAGTGATAATCATTCACTAAATATTCAACCAAGAGCCGAGGCTCTTCAAATCACACGCCTAACTTGGGCGTCGGAGTACCTTTTGCAGGTACATCCTCCCTCGTCAAGAAGGAGACCGATCGGTTTGTGCCAACACCGATCGGCCAATAGCAGGAGTTTGGAAGCGAGCGAGCGGCCCAGACACGTCAGCAGGTTAGTCTCTCGGTCCCAAAAATATCTACCGAAACATTTTGGCGCCCACCGTGGGGCCGAGCGTCAAACCTAATGATGACCACGAGGAGCATGGAGGAACAACAAAGCACCAGAAAGATTATTAGAAACCACAAGAAACCAAGACAAGCGTTCGGTCTCGACATCACTATTTCGGATCAACACGAGAAACTTTCGACAAAGTAAAAACTACACGTGAGACGTCGTCAACAAGAGTTCATAATTAACGATCAAGTCCAAGACCGAGCGGTAAATCCCTCTCGGGAGAGAGGTAAAGCCCTCTCAAGGACGAATGGTAAATCCCGTTCACTAGGAAACACTCCTAGCTTAAAGCAGAGGTAAAGCCCTCTCAAAGACGAACGGTAAATCCCGTTCACTAGGAAACACTCCTAGCTTAAAGCAGAGGTAAAACCCTCTCAAAGCCGAACGGTAAAGCCCGTTCCCTAGGAAGCACTCCTAGGTCAAAGACCGAGCGGTAAATCCCCCTCGGGAGAGAGGTAAAGCCCTCTCAACGACGAACGGTAAATCCCGTTCACTAGGAAACACTCCTAGCTTAAAGCAGAGGTAAAACCCTCTCAAAGCCGAACGGTAAAGCCCGTTCCCTAGGAAGCACTCCTAGGTCAAAGACCGAGCGGTAAATCCCCCTCGGGAGAGAGGTAAAGCCCTCTCAACGACGAACGGTAAATCCCGTTCACTAGGAAACACTCCTAGCTTAAAGCAGAGGTAAAACCCTCTCAAAGCCGAACGGTAAAGCCCGTTCCCTAGGAAGCACTCCTAGGTCAAAGACCGAGCGGTAAATCCCCCTCGGGAGAGAGGTAAAGCCCTCTCAACGACGAACGGTAAATCCCGTTCACTAGGAAACACTCCTAGCTTAAAGCAGAGGTAAAACCCTCTCAAAGCCGAACGGTAAAGCCCGTTCCCTAGGAAGCACTCCTAGGTCAAAGACCGAGCGGTAAATCCCCCTCGGGAGAGAGGTAAAGCCCTCTCAACGACGAACGGTAAATCCCGTTCACTAGGAAACACTCCTAGCTTAAAGCAGAGGTAAAACCCTCTCAAAGCCGAACGGTAAAGCCCGTTCCCTAGGAAGCACTCCTAGGTCAAAGACCGAGCGGTAAATCCCCCTCGGGAGAGAGGTAAAGCCCTCTCAACGACGAACGGTAAATCCCGTTCACTAGGAAACACTCCTAGCTTAAAGCAGAGGTAAAACCCTCTCAAAGCCGAACGGTAAAGCCCGTTCCCTAGGAAGCACTCCTAGGTCAAAGACCGAGCGGTAAATCCCCCTCGGGAGAGAGGTAAAGCCCTCTCAACGACGAACGGTAAATCCCGTTCACTAGGAAACACTCCTAGCTTAAAGCAGAGGTAAAACCCTCTCAAAGCCGAACGGTAAAGCCCGTTCCCTAGGAAGCACTCCTAGGTCAAAGACCGAGCGGTAAATCCCCCTCGGGAGAGAGGTAAAGCCCTCTCAACGACGAACGGTAAATCCCGTTCACTAGGAAACACTCCTAGCTTAAAGCAGAGGTAAAACCCTCTCAAAGCCGAACGGTAAAGCCCGTTCCCTAGGAAGCACTCCTAGGTCAAAGACCGAGCGGTAAATCCCCCTCGGGAGAGAGATAAAGCCCTCTCAACGACGAACGGTAAATCCCGTTCACTAGGCAACACTCCTAGCTCAAAGCAGAGGTAAATCCCTCTCGGTTAATGTTGAAGGTCGAGGGGTAAATCCCTCTCGGTTAATGTTGAAGGTCGAGAGGTAAATCCCTCTCGGTTAATGTCGAAGGTGGAGAGGTAAACCCCTCTCGGTTAAAGTCGAAGGTCGAGAGGTAAACCCCTCTCGGTTAAAGTCGAAGGTCGAGAGGTAAACCCCTCTCGATTAAAGTCGAAGGTCGAGAGGTAAATCCCTCTCGGTTAAAGTAGAAGGTCGAGAGGTAAAGCCCTCTCGGTTGATGTCGAAGGTCGAGAGGTAAATCCCTCTCGGTTAATGTCGAAGGTCGAGAGGTAAACCCCTCTCGGTTAAAGTCGAAGGTCGAGAGGTAAACCCCTCTCGGTTAAAGTCGAAGGTCGAGAGGTAAACCCCTCTCGGTTAATGTCGAAGGTCGAGAGGTAAACCCCTCTCGATTAAAGTCGAAGGTCGAGAGGTAAATCCCTCTCGGTTAAAGTAGAAGGTCGAGAGGTAAAGCCCTCTCGGTTAAAGTCGAAGGTCGAGAGGTAAACCCCTCTCGGTTAATGTCGAAGGTCGAGAGGTAAACCCCTCTCGGTTAAAGTCGAAGGTCGAGAGGTAAACCCCTCTCGGTTAAAGTTGAAGGTCGAGAGGTAAACCCCTCTCGGTTAAAGTCGAAGGTCGAGAGGTAAACCCCTCTCGATTAAAGTCGAAGGTCGAGAGGTAAATCCCTCTCGGTTAAAGTAGAAGGTCGAGAGGTAAAGCCCTCTCGGTTGATGTCGAAGGTCGAGAGGTAAACCCCTCTCGGTTAAAGACGAAGGTCGAGAGGTAAACCCCTCTCGATTAAAGTCGAAGGTCGAGAGGTAAATCCCTCTCGGTTAAAGTAGAAGGTCGAGAGGTAAAGCCCTCTCGATTAATGTCGAGGACCGAGAGGTAAACTCCTCTCGGTTCCTGTTGAAGGACGAGTTGTAAATCCAGCTCGGTTAGTGTCGATCGTCGAGCGTCGATCGTCGAGCGGTGAAACCCGCTCGCTTATTGTCGAAGACCGAGAGGTAAAATTCCTCTCGGTTCCTGTTGAAGGGCGAGAGGTAAATTCCTCTCGGTTCATGTTGAAGGAGGAGCGGTAAAACGCCATCGGTCTGTCTTTACATGGAAAAAGTTCTAAAAAGAACTCTCTTCAACCACCGACAAGAGCGGCAGAAGCTCACCAATACAACAAACACACCCTCCCTCAAACTCATAAATGCTATAGTTAACCACGGCTAAAGCCAAACGCTTAACTCGGACTTGGGGGGCATAATGTATAGTATGAAATATTAACCGAGCGGTTACAAACAACCAACCGGATATTTAAGTAATCTGTTTATATCTTATTCTGTTTATATTTTATTGGGCTTATATCAGCTTAGGATCCATGAGGTAAATTATAAATACAAAGCCAGGTACGTTCCACTTACGCATTATTTACTCTACGTTACTCTCAAATACTCAATAGTGATAATCATTCACTAAATATTCAACCAAGAGCCGAGGCTCTTCAAATCACACGCCTAACTTGGGCGTCGGAGTACCTTTTGCAGGTACATCCTCCCTCGTCAAGAAGGAGACCGATCGGTTTGTGCCAACACCGATCGGCCAATAGCAGGAGTTTGGAAGCGAGCGAGCGGCCCAGACACGTCAGCAGGTTAGTCTCTCGGTCCCAAAAATATCTACCGAAACACTTTGGAAGAAGAAATTCTGGAGGAAGCAAACGTCGTGGACGTGGAAGTGAAGGCCGAACAGTAATGCGTTCGGTTGGCTGCCTAGTTTAATTATTAACTTGCTGTATGAGGATGACCTTCCTTTTTGTTTCTTTGATCGTTCGGTATTTTATACTTTGTAAGCCGTTCGGTCATCTTTTTGCCTAGAGCGAACATCGTTATATGTATTAGTGTATTTAAGGCCGTTCGGCCACTGTCGTGCTTTACTTATTTAATTGAAAAACTGAATTGATATATTAATATATGTGATTTTTCTATGATATATGGTTTATTACTGTATTAAGTCAAAACCTGACCAAATGGTACTAAATCCATTCTGACCGTTCGGTACTAAATCAAATCCTGAGAATACTAATTTAATTCGAACGCTACAATTTCTAACACACCACGACCGAACGTTCATCATCGAAGCTTAAGAGTATCAAATTATTACCGAACGTTCACAATCACAATTGAACAAAGGCCGAACGCTCAAAGAATACCAACTTTAAGCCGAACGCTCACAATCACTAATACTCAACAACTATGTTGCCGAACACTATACTATTTGGACGGACGCTCTAAGATCCAACACAATCAGGCCGAACGCTAAAACCGAGCACCATATTAGATTGAACACTATTTGTCCGAACACCAAAACCGAACACCAAATCCAATTAATCACTATTGGGCCGAACGCTATGATCGAGTATTTAGACCGAACGCTGAACTATCGAACACCAAAGAACGAACGCTAGTGTCGAAACTCATTTAACCGAATACTAAAAGAACGAACGCTACAATTTCTAGTACACTAAGACCGAACGTTCATGATCCAACCTTTAAGAATATCAATTTACAACCAAACGGTCCAGATCTAAATTTACGAATATCAATATAAAACCGAACGCACACTAATACATCAAAACCGAACGTTCAAGATTCAATCTTAAGAATATCACATGGAGACCGAACACTTCATTCCTTATTTCGTCAAGGCGGACGTTCAAGATTCAAGCCTGATAACACTAAATTAAGCCAAACGGGACAGTTACTAAAACAACGAAGACCGATCATTAGAACGCTTAAGATTTTAACCTAAGTGTACCAACTTAATAACGAACGCTCAAAGTCAATTACACACCCAAACGAACGCTCTAGATCACCATTGGAGACTACCAAATTAGAACCAAACACTACAATCATCAAAGCCGACCGTTTGAGATCCAAACCTAAGAATTCAAATTAACACCGCACGCTCACAAGCCGAAAATACCTCATACAAATCGAACGCTAAATATGAGAATGCCAGTTTAAGGACGAACGTCTACAATCCTGACCGAATCAACACTTAACCGAACAGTAATAAATTATAGATTGACCGAACGGTACTAAACATTTCAGACCGAACGGTAACATATCGATACTTAGTAGAAAACTATTTAATCAAATATCAACCGAACGGTATAAAATAAACCTTGACCGAACGAAATAAATCCATACTTAATCGAACGGTGTTAAAATCAAGACTTAACCGATCAGCATGAACTAACGACCGAACGTTCATCTAATCACTAACACTCCAAAACCGATCGTTCGACATCCGAAACTTAAGGATAAGCATATCAAAACCGAACGCTTATTAATCAAGCAAAACCGATCGTTTAAAGATTCAAACCTAAGAATCCATATTAAGGACGAACAACTGCAATTACTAGTACCCAATACCGAACGCTTAAGATCACCTCCTGTAATTACCAATTTAGGGATGAACGCTTACAATCCCTAGTTCACTAAGACCGAACGCTACACTCACATTGAAGTACGAACGCGAACGCTCCTCAAACTGAAGACCGAACGCTCGACATATTTTGGCCGACATCTAAAATGGTCGAGCAAATAGGACGAACGTTCCAATTTGGCCGATTCGGGCGAACGCTCAGAACAAATACCGAACGTTCAGAAATGGGCCGACCCATATATGGTCGAGCACCGTTTGGACGAGCGCGCTTTTCTGCAGAATTCTGCAGAATCGCACCAGAAACCGATCGTTTAAAGATTCAAACCTAAGAATCCATATTAAGGACGAACAACTGCAATTACTAGTACCCAATACCGAACGCTTAAGATCACCTCCTGTAATTACCAATTTAGGGATGAACGCTTACAATCCCTAGTTCACTAAGACCGAACGCTACACTCACATTGAAGTACGAACGCGAACGCTCCTCAAACTGAAGACCGAACGCTCGACATATTTTGGCCGACAACTAAAATGGTCGAGCAAATAGGACGAACGTTCCAATTTGGCCGATTCGGGCGAACGCTCAGAACAAATACCGAACGTTCAGAAATGGGCCGACCCATATATGGCCGAGCACCGTTTGGATGAGCGCGCTTTTCTGCATAATTCTGCAGAATCGCACCAGAAACCGATCGTTTAAAGATTCAAACCTAAGAATCCATATTAAGGACGAACAACTGCAATTACTAGTACCCAATACCGAACGCTTAAGATCACCTCCTGTAATTACCAATTTAGGGATGAACGCTTACAATCCCTAGTTCACTAAGACCGAACGCTACACTCACATTGAAGTACGAACGCGAACGCTCCTCAATTTAACTTAGACAAGACCTACACATACCTAGCTTTAGGTTCAGACTAGCTCAATTTGACCCAACTTAAATTGACTAGACTTGAATCCAACTTATATTAACTTAGTTCGACCTTACATAAATCGGTATTATCTTATTAATGACTTAATTTAACATTTCACACATTTGAAAATAGTCACATATTAAGAAAAAGAATTTGTAAATATAAAATGAAAATTTATGAAAAACTTTAACAAAAGAAAATTAATCAAGATCAATTAAATAAGATTATCATTATTGATATTTTTAAATTTTTAATAATTATTTAACGTTTAAATATTTTTTTAATTTGATAGTAATTGAATTACTTTATTCAAATAAGAAAAATAAAATTAAATAAAAATTAAATAATCTTTTTCAAACAAAACATTTGATAAATAAAACGATTAGAAATAAAATCTCAAATTCAATATATTTGAACGTATGAAAGATTATGAAAATTTTTATCCAGGTACAAATATAAGTAATACTTTCTAGATAATATTTTCTTAAATATGTGAAGTTTCAGAAGATAGTTTTGTCTACCAAATATACTCATAGGGTATACTAAGAATAGTATCAGATGGAGGAAACCAAAAAATCCCTTTCCTGGAGAGAGATAAGTGCAACATTAGGCTTATGATCGATCTTTATAGGGTCACTAGGTTTCGAAACGCAAATTAAAGTCATTCCAGGCGACATAGAACTGAAATTTCAAGTTCATCATGCTATAAAATTCGTTGTGAACACAGTAAAGGTGCTTATGAGATCAAAAGACCTTATGGCCTTTTTTTGTTCTCATAAATTTTTTGTTCTCAATAAATTCTATTTTTATCAACATAATTAGAGTATGCTAATTTCAAAATTGCTTCTTAAACTACTAAAACGGCAAACACGGTTCAGATGTATGCAGATAGAAATAATAACAAATATCCTATCAGAAGAGGTGTTGGATAACAAGTTTTAACATCACAGGATTTGTAACACTCAATGACCTAAAAAGGGACTCAAGTGATGCTTCTACCTCTTCCTCTTTTTTTGCTTTAACTCAGAAGGAAATATAAGAGGGACAGAAAGAGTAGCACACAAACCGTTAAGAGAGCTTTTCTGACGGATAAGTTTGCAACCCAATTGCTCATAGACTTGGCTCACGGCCAAAACATTCATGCTCAGATCCTTTGCAATATCTGTGCAGTAAGTTTTGAAGTTATCAGCGAAAAGCGTAAGCACCAGCACGTAACTTATGAGAAGAGAAATTTTTCCAGGGGGTAGCCTTCTTAATTCAGAACCAACAATAGCCAGATATGACTGAACTCGCCAAGGGTTTCCCAAGTAATTGGCAGGTGTGTTTTCATTAACCTTTTGGTTTAATCCTTTTCGACATCCCTATTTATGTACGAATGTCTCAATTGGGTCTTCGTTTTTTAAAGTGTATCAAAATGGTCCCTAATTTTGAAAATTGATATCAATTGAGTCCTTTCCGTTAAGTTGGCTGGACGGCGTTAAAAAAATTGATGAGTGGATGTTGAGATGACGAACGAACGCTCATCCACCAGCGAACGAACGCTCGTCCACCAGCGAACGAACGCTCGTCCACCAGAGAACGAACGCTCGTCGACCTCTTACTACTGGACGACCGTTTGTTCCACACTGGACGACCGTTCGTTCAGTGGTCGACGAGCGTTCGTTCGCTGATGGACGAGCGTTCGTTCGCTGGTGGACGAGCGTTCGTTCGTCATCTCAGCATCCACTCATCAATTTTTTTAACGTCGTCCAGCCAACTTAACGGAAAGGACTCAATTGATATCAATTTTCAAAATTAGGGACCATTTTGATACACTTTAGAAAACGAGGACCCAATTGATCATTCGTACATAAATAGGGATGTCGAAAAGGATTAAACGTAACCTTTTTAATGTGCTCTTTACAACCATCATTGATGACAATCAAAATTTAACATTTTAAGTTCATGTAATTGAATTGTTCACCACAAAATACAATTGCGCTTTGTTTGCTCTTATGGGACATTATTTACGTTGAACATCATTTTCATCCACCTTACCTTCTTTTGGTTTCAGCATTCCCAATTGGATCCATCAGACGTCCTTCATCTGAAACAAATTGAGCTTAATGCATTTCTAGAAGGCTTGTATGCAACGCCAACAAACCGAATAAACACTTCGTCCATACCGGTCATTCCACCGAACCCCATTGAAGACAACAAAATAGAGGACATACTAAGGAAGCTTGTCAATTCCTCATGCCAACGTTATCTTTCTCAACATTGTAACTCATCCATTGCTCCTAGTTAAGGTGCAAAGAAAGACTAATGTCTAAAGACAAACTTCCTATATCAATGGAAATTTTCTTTATTTAGTATAGTTGTTAAAATATCTTTATGTAAGTCCGTTAATATTTTAATGTAATATTAAATTATAATGTCACATTAATGGAACAAAATTATTATTTCTCATGTGTAAGACCTTGGAAAATTAAACTGTAAGCTAGCTGTCAAATATAATTAATACACTGAAACCCTTCTCTGATCTCATTAAAAACCCACTTCCTTAACCCTGCAACTTCCGCCAAGTGTCACCAGGAAAGAATTGAAGTCAGAAATGGGGGTGCAGGTGTCGACAGGAGAGACGCACGTTCGTGTGGACGTGGGGAGAACAAAATAGATTTTCTGAAAAACCCTTCCACTCTCCTGCACGCACCTTCTCACTTCCAAAAACTCAGATTTCATTTTCTCCAACTTCTCTCTAGGAAGCTTCCATCTTCTCTCTACCATAACTCACCACTCTCTTCTCCGATTCATATTCAGAAACCGTAGGAGCATCCTCTGAGTTGATAGCTTCAATCTGAACCGAATAGATCCAAGTTCTGAAACCGGTAAGTCTCTCGACTCTGGACGCTCGTTTTTGAGTTACATGCAAACCAAGATTCGGCTGCATGCAAGGGTATAAGCTAAATTCTTCTACGTTTCTTTTGGTTAGACTTAGTGAAGAACTTAAGAAAATCGTTGAGGGTAGAAAGCCATATTTGAACGAGCCAAAGTACTACTCTTAGACGTGCACCATTATCCAGGTAAGGGAAGCTTATTAATTTGATTCGTATGTTGTGGTATGGTTGCTGAAAATGAATGCAAGTTGCTGATTGAGTGAATGTATATATATCCAGTATGAGTATGTGGAATGATGGTTGATATGTATGAAGCGTATGAATGTGAAAATGAGTTATTAATTTGAAGTATGAATCATTAATGTAGATACCATAAGGTTTGGAAATTATATTGGATGTGAAGTATAAAGTATGTTCTGGTATGTTGAAAAGCTTAAGTTGGAAATAGTGGAAAATGTGAATATGAAATTCTTACTATGATTATGTACGTTCGTATCGAGCGGTCCTTTACCGTTCGGTTTTCTAGTAAACTGGTTAAAAATGGAATTCTTTCATTTGGAAAGGACTCTGATCGAGAACGAGCGTTCTCATGTGGAAATATTATCTTGGAGCGTTCGGCTCAGAATAGTCGTACCCTAAACTTCGAAATAAAGTAATATATATATATATATATATATATATATATATATATATATACCTTGTACTTTAAAGATTGGTAGCGCTCGGTCTTACACCTAGCGTTCATAATAAGTAGCGTTCGATTTTACACCCAGCGTACATCATAAGTAGTGTTCGGTCTTATACCGAACGCTCGAATTCATCTGTAAATGTTATACGTGTGGAAATAGCGTACGTTCAATTTCAATAAAATTCTCTTACCGCGTTCGGTCATAGACTGGCAGTCGGTCTCTATAATAGAATTATTTTAGTTATGGTTCTGAAATCGTCTTGAGGTGGTTTATCCATTGGATCCAGCCTAGAATCCTGTACTTAAATTATTCTTTGAGTATTAATCTAATCTTCCGAGAGTCAGTTCATTTAACTGATTCAAATGGTAAATGACGTTCGTCAAATGTGATGCGTATTTGTAGTCAAATTTATTCGGTTCTGGAACAAAGGTTATCGTTCTCTTTCCTCACGTTCGTTCTCGTTATGAAGAGAAGTAAACGTTCGTTATTTTGTGAACTGGGATTGGAAGTTGAAAATGAAAATGGAGTGAAATATTATACATAATGAACAATATATGAGATGAATAAGTGATGGTGGATTTTGAACGAGCGTTCCAAGGAGGAACGTCTTTATGATTTGAATATGGAAAGTTGTATAGTATGACTATGGTAAAGCTGCTGATGGCAGTTCATCCTGATGTTCCGTGAGTGCTCGTCCTCAAGTAGAGGGGGTAGGTCATGTGTGGGAACGACAGGAGGTCCTAGTCCTTAGGAGTACTTTGGACTGATAGGGCTAACCTCGGGTGGTAGTTGTTGAGTGTTTATCAGTTACTACATCACCCGGGTGCATGAACGCCTGTAGATACATAGATTCATACAGTCCGGACGGTCTGTCTTATGAGATTTTCGAATGATTTATATGTGTTGAGATATTTTTATAATGTTGGTTTATTGATTTGTATGAATGACGCATGAATTAAATTATATAAGCTTACCCTTTCGTCTTTCCTTGTGTTGTCTTTCGACCTTGTACGTCCGTCTTGTCTTTGCAATGATCATCCGTGTGGATGTGAGCAGATGGAGGAGCGTTACTTGAAGAATTACTAGAAGAAGGAAATTTGGAAGACACGAATCTGGTAGAAGTGGAAGTTAAAGCCGAGCCCTAGAGCGCTCGTTAAATTTTTAGTTGTTAGCTGTTAGTTTTGTATTTTGAACGTTCGGTTATTTGGTTTTGTAAAACCGTTCGTTCATAACTCTTTCCTGTTGTATGGCTTTTGATTTCTGTACTCAAACCTCTGTTGGTTTTTGAACTCTGATCTTTTAGTAAAGACTGCATGGTTTTACTATTAAATGTAATTAATTCTAATTTATGGTGATTACTGTATTTTGGGATGTTACATCATGACAAAATCATTTAAAGTATTGGAGTTAATCCTTAAATTGTGGAAGAAAAAATATAAAAAAATTCAATGGTAGCAAAGGCAAAATAAGTGGGTACTTCAGGCAAAGGTTATGCAGAGGCAGGTCAACTATGAATATTACAGTCATTTTGGAGTGCCTAATTTATTTCTTATCATTTTTTGAACTTAAAAGTGATGTGAAACAAATTATTATGCCATTCATATACAATTCCATGGCGAAGGAACCATATCTAGTAAAATTCATAGTGCAGAAACAACAATGGTAGCAAAGGCAAATTAAGTGGGTACTTCAGGCAAAGGTTATGTACACGCAGGTCAACTATGAATATTACAGTCATTTTGGAGTGACTAATTTATTTCTCATCATTTTTTGAACTTAAAAGTGTTGTGAAACCAAATATTATGCCATTCATATACAATTCCATGACCAAGGAACCATATCTAGTAAAATTCATGGTCCAGAAACAACAATGCTAGCAAAGGCAAAATAAGTGGGTACTTCAGGCAAAGGTTTTGCATAGGCAGGTCAACTATGAATATTACAGTCATTTTGGAGTGCCTAATTTATTTCTCATCATTTTTGGAACTTAAAGTGATGTGAAATCAATTATTATACCATTCATATACAATTTCATGGCGAAGAAACCATATATAGTAAAATTCATGGTGCAAAAACAACAATGGTAGCTGATAATGCTAATTTTTACCATTATCTAAGCATAATTTTAGTAGCAAAATCAACTCCTTTCTAACTTATAACTTTTTAAATCCTCTTCTTTTGTCTTGTTTTCTAAATAATTGTGTTTTTGGCTACTTTGATGTACTTTCATCGATAATCCCTTATTTTGTAGCTAATAATGAGCTTGGAAGAGTCTCCAACAATGTATAGAGTTGAACCAACCAGGAGCAAGCACACATGCAGAGACGCTCGTCGCCTAGCAGTGGACGCTCGTCGTTCAGAGCACAAACGCTCTCCCTGTGGACGCAGAAGAGGACACTCGTCCAGCCATGCAGAAGAGGACGCTCGTCCAGCCAAGCAGAAGAGGACGCTCGTCCAGCCAGGCAGAAGAGGACGCTCGTTCAGCCAGGCAGAAGAGGACGCTCGTCCAGCCAGGCAGAAGAGGACGCTCGTCCGGTCAGGCAGAAGAGGACGCTCGTTCAGAGTGGACGCTCGGCCAGGCAGAATGGGACGCTCGTCCGAGGACTCGCAGTGGACGCTCGTCGAGAGGGGCGCTCAGTGGACGCTCGGCAGTGAGAAGTGGACGCTGACTTTTCCAGAGAGTTTCACGCCCGGGCGTGAGAAATGGGGCGCCGGGCGCGACTTGTCCAGAGAGGCTCACGCCCGGGCGCGACTAAGAGGGCTCCGGGCGCGACTTTTGCTGATGTGTCAGACGAGCTTATTTAACCCTAAAACGCGAAGGGGAAAGGGTCTATGGTTCTTTGGAGGTGCATCTCACTCAGAGGAGAGCTTGGAGGGCTGCTAGGGCTCGTGGGAACACTCCCTTCTTCCTCTTGGGTTCTTCATCTTCTTCCATGGCCATTTTGTAAGCTTAAAGGCTCTCCATGGAAATGGAGAGCCAAACCCATCTTGTTGGGGTTAGTTGTAGCCTTTGAATCTTGTGTAATTGTTGAATGATTTGAATATATATATGCCTTTTCTATCAATTGCTAGTATTCTTGTTTCCGATCTTAAAGCTTGCATGTAATGAGGACGTTCATGACTTGATTTTGGGGTTTCATGGATTATGGGGACGTAAGATACCCAGAACTGAAATGGACATCTAACTCATGTTGATTCATTCATTGCCACTTACCCAATTTATTTTAATCATTATTTCTACATAGAACCTTGTACATACAAGATTTCGGCTTTTGCACCAAAGTAGGCAAATATGCCTCTAATTTTACCAAAATGGGCAAATTCAAACCATATTACGAAAATGGGGAAGTCGTGGGGGGCCCAAACGACTTCAATTGAAGAAGTCGTGCCCCCCTGCACGACTTCACACTGTTGATATGAACAGTGTTGAAGTCGTGCACCCCAAAAACGACTTCTGACGACGGTAATCGATTACAACGTAACGGTAATCGATTACAGAGTGTTGAAATCGTGACCACCCTACACGACGCCCGGGCGCGAGCTTCTCGCAAAAACTGGCGCCCGGCGCCCCTCTTTTAGCTGGACGAGCGTCCTCTCTTGCGTCCACAGGGCGAGCGTTCTCTTCTCACTGGACGAGCGTCCTCTCGTGCGTCTTCGCTGGACGAGCGTCCACTTCTGCTTGCAGGACGAGCGTCCACTGCGCGTCTTTGCTGGACGAGCGTCCTCTTCTGCTCGCTCTACGAGCGTCCACTGCTCGCTCAGAGCGCAGAGTGCTTCTTGCTACACAATCAAGCTGGTAATCGATTACCGAAATGTCGTAATCGATTACCAGTACGTTTTCTGCCTGGTCACCATTTCAACACTCTATAATCGATTACCAAATCAATGTAATCGATTACAGGACCCAGAAGTCGTTTTTGGGGTGCACGACTTCAACACTGTACCTATGAACAGTGTGAAGTCATGCAGGGGGGCACGACTTCTTCTTTTGAAGTCGTTTTGATGTATGAAACTGCCTTGCTGTGCGTCGTTAAATTGTTGTGTTAAGGAAGCTGCTTGGTATGATTGTGTAGACACCAGCAATTGAATTAGTTTAGATATCCGACCAGTGAGAGATGTTTATTACTATGTTGGTGAGAGTGTTATTTTCTAGAATTGACTAACTTAGGAGATACTTAACGTGAACGGGATGTTGGCGTTCGGTATCTATTAAGTTAGACCGTTCGGTAGCAAGAGAGTAACCAACGGTAATAGTAAAGTTTGAATTGCTGAGTACTCTTGAAGAGGTGTCAGGGCTATTTACTCAGAGTAAAGTTTAGTCTCTTTTGCACTAATTACAAGTGTTAGATTAATATCAGAAATTTTTACAAAGTAGCATTACCAGAATGGATGGAACTCAAGAATCAGTTTAAGGGAGTTGAATGTTTCGTTATGTAGTACGCTCGTTTAGCTGGTATACAAGAAGGATGAATCCGAGTGGAACCTTTGAGAGCATTGCTAGGAGTGTTAAGAATAAGAAGAGTGGTGTGTAGACTTATTCGAAGTGTGAATTACTGGATGATGCAAAGTGCAAATACTAGGGCGTGTGTAAACAGTGATAAACCGAGAGTTGGGTTTAGTTGAGAGTCTCAGGAACTTAATATTGTAGTGGGGATACGAATGTTATCAGGGGCCTCAATCGGAAGTAGAGAGTGAAGCGTTCGGTAGAACCGATCGAAAGTGAGTAATGAAGAGATTTTGAGTTAGGAATGGGCGGTACTTTGAAGTTTCAACTAAAAGATTGTGTCCTTTGTAGTAAGTTGAGAGATTGATTTTTAGAAAGGTCATCACCATCAATTTAGTAGTTGTGCTTATAAGCAGAAGTAGCTCGGATTATGTGTTATAGTGTAACATGTCAAAAGGTGAAGGAAGAGCCTCAGGCATCAAATTGAAATACTATAAACAGTACCATGAAATTCATCACCAACTTTCACGATCGGTCATAAGACTAAGATACTGTTAGAGTTACTGAAAGTAGACTAACCAAGAATTTTCACTTTATAGTCATCGGTTTGAGAAGTTAATGATAAAAGTTGGTTCGACTCTACAGCAGGAGAGTGGTTTGCTTGCTTAGGATACAATCTGATAGTAGTTCAGGTAGAGATCTATCTCTCGGATCTGTGCAACCACCTAAGAGTAAGTTGGGTAACCATTTGAGAATTCGTTCAACTTATTACTCCAGAACGAACGGCCAGACAGATAGGACAACTCAAAAACATGAAGACCTGGACGTACGCTCGCTATGAATCGGTTTGGGTGTCAGACGTGAAGTCTCGTTTCCTCCAATGACCAAGACAGTCCAGTCTCTGCCTAAACCTAAGATATTCGGTACTCCCTTTCAATCACTTGGGAACTACCTATACTCTCTTTTTCAAACAGTAACCGTCAGTTAGAATCCAATTTTTTTATTTTATACACTTCATTTCTTACGATGAATCCTTCAGTTTTCGTCTGATCATTATGGCCAAACATTTACTTCTCCTGAGCGTTCGGTCATAAACAAACGATTGGATCTTTTGGGCTGCTCAGCCTCATTCGTTCTTAAACGTTCGTTATTTATATCCTTACTGGGTTTAGCTATATATATATATATATATATATATATATATATATATATATATATATATATATATATATACTTATGCATATATTGTAGTTTGTCTTGAACTTCAATAATAATTCTACCCCGCGATCTTCAGGTTTTTCGTTTCTGTGTTTTCTCTCCTCTAATTCTCTGATTCCTTCTGTTTCCTTGTTGCACACCCTAATCCAATAGTAACAAACTTCCATATCCTTCTTTTCCTCTTGGAAGACTTGTAACTCTTCCTAATAGTAACTTTTCTCGTTGGGTGTTTCTGTTACCGATCGGTTAACCTTTCAAAGCCATTATCTCGTTGTTAAATGTTATCGACTGTTCTCTTGCTCGGAATTCTTTTCCTTTTTCTATAATTCCCTCTCTTCCCATAACCAATCAACCTTACCCGAACGGAAGTGTTCGTTATAAGTTGAAACCGGCCAATATTTAAGTTTTAGTAAAGACGTGCGTATGGATAGAGTCGTTCGTCCTAAGAAGCTGTCGCCTAAATTCATTGGACCGTACCAGATGCTGAGACGTATTGTGGTGGTAGCATACGAGATAGCCTTGCCTCCTCAACTTTCAAACCGTCACCCGTTTCCACGTATTCCAACATATTGGAGACTCGTCTCATATGCTAGAACTAGAAGTCGTTCGTATTCGTAAGAGATCGATCGGTAGTGATGCAACCAGCGCGTATTGAAGGTAGCCGACCCTTCTCACATACTGGAATTGGCAGACGTTCGTCCTCCTCAAGACCGTACGCTAGAAATACAACCTGTTAGAGTGGAAGATAGCCGCACCAAATATTGCCAGAGGAAAAGCGACCCGATTGGTGAAGGTCGTCTGGGATAAGAAGACGGGCGACTCTACGTGGGAAGTGGAGGATGCAATGAAGGACCTGTACCCCCACCTGTTTGGGGCAAATTCTTAATTTTCGAGGACGAAAATTTTTGTAGTTAGGGAGAATGTCAGACCTCGGAAAATGTAAACCAAAACCCACCTGTTTACTTTCATTATTACCCCAAAAACCTTTCCCCGGTGCATTAAAAACGCACTTCCTCATTCTCTGCGCTAACGCCAAGTGTCACAGTAGAAGCTTCGGAAATCAGTTAGTGGAGTACAGGTGTCAGTTGGAGAACGGACGTTCATTTTTTTAAACAAAATTGAACTTTCTGAAATCCGCGTCACTCTCCTGCATGCACCTTCTTCTCCCCAAAACTCAGACTTTCCATTTCTCCTCCTTCTCTCTAGAAAACTCTTCCCCTTCTCTCTACCGTAACTCATCTTGCTCTACTCCGATCACGTTTCAGAAACCGTAGAAGTACTCCCGGCGCCGTAAGCTTCAGTTTGAACCGATCCTTTCCGCGTTCTGAAACTGGTAAGCTTCTCATCCCTAGTTGTTCGTTCATCTGAGCATGCAAGCCAAGCTTTGGTTGCACGCGGTCACCCTATCTGAACCAAACTTGGTCTTCTGTAAATTGTTTAGTTTGAAGAAATTGTTTGAGCGTTGTGGGTAGAAGAAGTCTATTTTTGCGAACCCTGTCTTAGGCTGAAACAAGTCCGTTCACTTCAAGAGGTAAGGGAAGCTTATTTGATTTAATTCGTATGTTGTGTTTTGCATGAACGTCCGTTATTTAACTGTATGAGTATAATGCATGATGTTGAGGTGAGTAAATGGTATGAACGTTTGTTAATTTGATGAAATGAGATATATGAATTTACATGAGATGATTTGTATGAAATGTGGAAGTTGATGTTGATATGAACGCATGAAACTATGAGATTGCATAATGAGAAATGAACTGGAATGAAAATGGATTGTGTAAGAATTCCCTATGAAAATGTACGTTCGTGCTGAACGGTCATTGACCGTTCGGTTCTTCTCTTGTAACATAGTTGAAATGTTGATCCTGTCATCCGAATAGAACTCTAGTGAGGACGAGCGTCATCGTGTTAAAATACTATGCTTGAGCGTTCGGCCAAGCACTGTTGTATCTGAGTATTCTTTGATAAACTCCATTCTTTTTATATGTAATAGTATATTTTGTCGTTCGTAAACGTTATCTCAACAATTGTTATTTTAAGATTTTTGGTGCTCGGTCTTATACCCAGCGCTCGCTCTAAATGGTGCTCGGTCTTATACCAAGCGCTCGTACATGAGTAGTGCTCGGTCTCACACTTAGCGCTCGTCCTGAGTAGAGCTAGGTCTCATACCTAGCGCTCGCTCTAAGGGGTGCTCGGTCTCATACTGAGCGTCCGTACCTATTCTTATAAAAATTAGTCTTAATGAAATAGCGTACGTCCGACTTCAGAAGGACTTTCCTTTACCATGTTCGGTCATTGACCAGCAGTGGATTTCGGTATGAGAATTACTGTAAAAATGGTTCGTTAATGTCCTGAAATATCCACGTTCGATGTATTCGGCCTAGGGCCTCCACACTTAAATTATTCTTAGAGTATTGGTTTGAAATTCACAAGAGTCAGCTCATTCAACCGATTCACATGGTAAACAGCGTTCGTCCAGTATATAGGACATGCCTCGGTTATTCCCAAACGAAGTCGTAACTCAGTCGTTCGTATGTTGATCTGGAACGGACGCTATCTTAGTTCCGTCCATAGTGTTCATCCTCGGTCTCATTGGGAATAGAATGGTCAGTATTTTATGGTATTACTGTTGATGATGAAAATGAATGTGGAATGATGAATAGTGAATGATGAAGAGTATATGAAATGAAAAGAAAGTTGTGATTTTTGAACGAGCGTTCCGGGGAGGAACGACTCTTGGATGATTATGAGAATTGTAAAGTATGACAGTGGCCAGACTTAGCAGGCGATTCATCCTGATGTTCCGTGAGTGCTCGTCCTCAAGTAGAGGGGAGTATGTCATGTGTGGGAACGGTAGGAGGTCCTAGTCCATAACTGTACTTTGGACGGAACAGACTAACCTCGGGTGGCAGCTGATGAGAATTCCAGCTACACGGAAGTCATACAGTCCGGACGGTCAGTCTAGTGTTAAGAATTATGTAATGCGTACGTTGAAATGTGTTCTTGTGTGTTGAATTGTTTACATGAAATTGTATGTTGATTCATGAATTAAATTACATAAGCTTACCCTGCGTTTTTCCTTGTGTTGTCCCGTTTTGTACGTTCGTCCTGTCGTTGCAATGATCATCCGTGTGGATGTGAGCAGAGGGAGACGAGCGACTGGAAGATGTGCTGGATGATGAGACTTTGGTCGAAGTTGAAGTGAAGACCGAGCAGTGAGACGATCGGCTGGTAGTGTAGTTGTTGGATTTAGTGGTCGTTCGACCACCCCTTGCTTTCATTTTAAGTTACGTTCGATCGTTCGGTATTTTTCATGTGTAAACCGTTCGGTCAGTTTCAACTTGTGTTCGGCTTTTATTTTTGTAACTGCTCGTAAGGACGTTCGTCCTTGCGCGTTCGTTTTTCTTTAGTTGGAAAACTGTACTGGATTATTATTAAAGTGATTATTCTAATTATATGGTTTATTATTGTATTTTTGGGATGTTACAATAAACATGCATTTAAGCCATGAGATTCATTACACTGTTCAATGAGAGTGCCATTTACTATGATTTTGCTTTGCTCTCTATAATATTATCATTTACAATTACTCAAACGTCTCAAGCTTACTATGTCTAGTTTCTAAAGAAACACATACCTGGAACACTACTTCACCTACATGTATAGTATAAAGGGAATATGTTCATATGCTCATTAGTTTTGAACTAGTTCAACCAAAGCATAAGCACTCACAGATTCGGAGCAAGACCATGTATATCATATGCAATAAGTTGGAACACTGGTGGGTCGATACACAAAGGTCCTGACATTGTGTGAATATCCTGATGGGTGATTGTAACTGAATTTGACTCCCAAGCTGCCCTCACCAAGTTGAGTGCACTGTTCATGGAAACTACTGATTGGTCGAGCTAGACATGCGTCCCAACGATCACTCTCCGGCATTGTCTCAGCCACTGTGTATATCCCCTTTGCATCTGTGAATGCCTTGTAACATCCCCAAAAATACAGTAAACACCATATAATCGAATTAATTACATTAATGATAAACCAAATCAGTCTTAATACTAAACCAGAATAAGGTTTTGGCCGAACGGCCTTACAAGAGCTTAAGTACAGATAATAACGTTCGACCTAAGCAAACCTGACCGAACGGTTTACAAACAGAATTACCGAACGGTCAATTTTAATCAAAAGGGAAAGGGTCGTTCTAAAGACAATACTCTAATCTAACTAAGCTAACAAATAACCGAACGCACTATTGTTCGGCCTTCACCTCAACCTCGACGAGGTTTTCTTCTTCTAAGATTTCCTCAACGAGCGCCTCTTCAAGCAGCGCCTCTCCATCTGCTCACATCCACACGGATGATCATTGCAAGACAAGACGGACGTACAACAAGACAACACAAAGAAACACAGGGTAAGCTTATTGAATTTAATTCAAGTAATCGCATACATTTCATAGTACATCAACATATCAAATAATTCCCAAACATATAATTCAATAACTTCTTTAAATCAATCATTTCCTGATACTAGACTGACTGTCCGGACTGTATGAATTCTGTGTAGCTACGACGTTCGTGCACCCAGGTGGAGTAATTGGAATTCTCATCAATTACTACCTGAGGTTAGTCCGTTCCGTCCAAGTTACAGTTATGGACTAGGACCTCCTGCCATTCCCACACATGACATACTCCTCTCTACTTGAGAACGAGCACTCACGGAATATCAGGATGAACCGCCAGCTAAGCTTACCACATTCATACTTTACAAATCTCAACTTTCATCCAAGAGTCGTTCCTCCCTGGAACGCTCGTTCGAAATCCACACCCATAGTTTCACCTCATATACTGTTCATTCTTAATAACTTTCCAATTTAATATCATTTTCATATTCCGTTCTAATTCATAAAAAGACGAGCGTTCAGCCCTCTTAAAAATGAGGACGAGCGTTAATACGATAGAGAGGAATCCTCGTTTCTGAACAGAAGAAACGAACACCTTTCCGATGACGAACGTTATGACCACTTGAATCAGTTAAATGAACTAATTCTAGAATAATTCGAATGATACTCAGAATAATTTAAGTACAATAACTCTAGGTCGAATCCAAATGGATAGAAACACCACAAGGTGTTTAGATAATTATACCGAGTACGATTTAATTAAAGATACCAACCGCCAGTCAATGACCGAACGCGGTATATATATTTATTGAAGTTTTGGACGAACGCTACTGATCTTTCGGACGAGCGCTATTTGCACTCATTTGTTGATTCAGGATAAGAACGAGCGTTCGGTATAAGACCGAGCGCCACCCATAACGTACGCTTTGGGTCGAGACCCATCGCTATTTCAAAATTATAGAAAGAGGGATTTATATAAGACGAGATGGTAAAGTTATAATTTTTAACAAAATGACTATGTGTCCGAATGTGTATTTTCAAGCTTTTCAATTTCTCACACAACACTCAGGATATCTATGTTTGGCCGAACGCTCAAACGTAAGACTAATATAAGAGGGCGTTCGTCCTCAATAAGTATTCTTTCCAAATGAAAGAATTCTGTTTTTCAAAGAAATTACTAAGAATACCGAGCGGTCAAGGACCGTTCGATAACGAACGTTCCTTATCATAGAATTTCATATTCAAAATCTCACTTACAGTAAACTCATTTTTCAGTATAAACTTTCATACATTTAACTACTCATATCATAGCACATTTCATAATTCTCATACATCATCCCATCATCAAAATCATATACCAAAATCAATTATCTCAGATTATACTTAATACAATTCACAGAACATCCATACAGCACAGTATAACACAAGAATTAAATTTAATAAGCTTCCCTTACCCGGATCAGGGTGAACGTCCTAAGAGAATGATTTTTGCTTCGCCCAACTACAACTTTCTACTCTCAACGATTCAGTCTAACCATAAGAATAAAGAAGAACTTAGATGATACCACTGCATGCAACACCAGAACTACGTTTTTGCATGAAACCAGAAAACGAACGACTTGAGTTGAGGACTTACCAGCTTCAGACTCTGAAACGGTTCGCTCCAAACTGAAGTTTAAGGTGCCGGGAGTTCTTCTATGGGATCTGAGTGATGAACGGAGAAGGAAAAGGGTGAATTTCGGTAGAGAGAGAATGAAGAGATTTCTAGAGAGAAGGAGGAGAAAAATGGAGGTTTGAAGTTTGGAAGAAGAAGAAGCGCGCAGTAGAATGAGCAGAGTTTTTCAGAAATGATTTTTCTGTTTGCCCAAGCCCCAAAAACGGACGTGTGCTCTTCTGCTGACACCTGCCCTCCACTTACTGACTTAAGAATGTTCCATCTGACACTTGGCAGCTCATGCAATCAGAGTTTTAGTGCATTTTTAATGCCTCTGAGCAAGTGGCGCGGTGCATTTATGAGAGCTAACAGGTGACTAAGCAGTGTATTAAATGAGACGTGACAATCCCCCTAACTACAAAAATTTTCGTCCTCGAAAATTAAGACTTACCCGGAAATAGATGAGGGTACAAGTCCTTCATGGCATCCTCTAATAAAATCCAAGAAGAATGGAAGTCATTGGAGGAGGAATTGCCATCACCCAAACCTCCAGACCTGAGTTGGAGGGCAGTTGCCAGAGGGTTCCATTCATATGAGTACACGATGATGAAGAGGAGCCATGAGATCAAGCCTTCCGTTTTCAACCTTGAGGACAAGGTTTTTCGACAGCGGGGTGTAATGTTAGGGATGGAGAGTTTACGAGTGAAGGAATAAAACATTAAATGCCCATCTGCCTTAACTGCCTTAACAGTTAGGAAGATCGGGGTTATTGGTTGTATAAATAGCAAATAATCAATTGTAGTGGGGGGTCGATTGTTTGATTGTAGTCTAACAGGGTTTGTCATCCTACGGAGGGAGGTTATGCTCTCTAGAGGGAGGTTATGCTCCGAAACCCAGTCCTTGTAAAGAGATTCGTTTACTGTGAATAATAGCAAAACTCATTCTTTCATTTCTGTTTCTATCTTTTGAGTGTTTTCTTGTTAGGTTCCAACCCAGAACCTAACATTAACTCTAAAGTATTTTCAAATATGATCCAATAAGATCTTTCTCTCTTGGCTATAACATTTGTGTCCATTTCATGTGACATTCCCTGAGGGATTTATTTGAGATGATAAGATTTTAGTTTCATATATAAATATCCAAATTAAATCAAGATTAGTAATACATTACAAATTAAATCAAAATTATGCTTGTGAGTTTGTGATGATTCAAATAATTTTTCTTTTACCTTAGTAATGCATTACAGGAAATGAAAAATTGGCAGCTGTTGGCATTAGAGTGTCCAGCTAGATAACCTATCATGGCTTGACACTTAATGTCACAACAGATTTGTCTCCCTTCAAATGGATCATCCCATGTGGAATTCGGAACCGTCAAGTAGGAAGCATTAAGGAGTTGGTGAGAGAGGGTGTTGGTCATGGAAGAGCGGATTTGCATCATCTGAATGATGCTAGTCTTGTTCATATTACACATAAATCCTTGCTTGAAGAATTTTCACAAGCATTTCAGCTCGAATACAGTTACAAAAGCATTTCTTCCTCCATACACCAATAATATCAAGACAGAAGTGAAAACTAAGCATCATGTTCAGCATAAAAAAACCAACTCATCATAGCACCACAATATGGCTTTCACTGTCCACAATAAAATAAACAAGAGGGTAAAAAAAGTGGGGTGAAGAAAACAAAAATAAAAGAGGACCTTGTGTTTGCGAGCGAAAGGTGGCAAGCTGCTCCTTCATCAAATCCGTTCTGATCTTTGCGACATTTTCACCCAGCAAACGGAATTGATCCCTCGCAGCAGCGTGCGTCTGCAAACCTCCAATTCCTGGCCTTCTTCTCATCTCCCTTTATCCTTCGCAGACTCGAGGTTCCAATTTTATGGCTTCTAACAAATTGGGTTTTCTGGGTGCAGATTTTCGTTGATCAAAGGAGTGATTTCTTTTATTTTTTTTCTTTATAATCTCATAATTCATTTTTGTATTTATTTTAAGAACAAAATTATATCTTTTTGAGAACATAATTCTAACGGTGAGTTTTCGAGACTTGAACAAAAATGAGTAGTGTAAGACCTTAGAAAATTAACTCTGCAAAATCCTCTGTCAAATCATAATTAATGCACCACGTCACTTGCTCAGTGCCATTAATAACCCACTCTGCAGTCCATGCATGAGCGCCACTTGTCACAATAGAAGCTTCTAAAGTCAGTAGTGGGGGTGCAGGTGTCGACAGGGGAGACGCTCGTCCGTTTGGACGTGGGTTGAACAAAACTGATTTTCTGAAAAACCCTCCCACTCTCCTGCACGCACCCTTCTTCTTCCTCAGAATCAGACTTTTCATTTTCTCCACCTTCTCTCTAGAAAACCTCCATCTTCTCTCTACTGTAACTCACCACCCTCTTCTCCGATCAACTTTCAGAAACCATAGGAGCGTTCGCTGAGCTGTGAGCTACAAGTTGGACTGAACAGTTTCAAAAGCTGAAATTGGTAAGTTCTCCCTTAGTAGTTCGTTTTTAGGGTTCCTGAAAAACTAAATTTTGGCTGCATGCAAGTGTGTAGTCTAAGTACCCCAACTTTCTTGTGGATAGATTTGATTGAAAGAGATTAGTGACTGTCAAAAGGGAAAACGTTAGCTGGTGGAGCCACACTTCTTACATATAGAACGATTTGGTCTCAAATCCAGGTAAGGGGAGCTTATTAATTTAATTGATACTTGTATGATGTATGAAAGCATGATATGGACTGGATGCATGAGATGTATGCTGATTGATTAGTTATGAACGATCGCTGTTATAATGAATATTGTATATGTTGGTTGAACTGTATGTTGATGATTGATACGTATGAATAGGAAATGAGTTATCACTTTGAAGTATGACTGATTAATGTGAATCATTTAAAGTTTATAAATTGATATTGATATGAAGTTATAAGGTATGAGCTGATATGTGGAAACTTGAGATTTGAAATAGATGAAAATCTGAATATGAATTCCCCACTATGATAAAATACGTTTGTCATCGTACGGTCTTATACTGTTCGGTTTCTAGTAGATTGCTTAAAAAGGAATTCTTTCATTTGGAAAGAGTTCTGATTGAGAACGAGCGTCCTCCTGTGAAATGCTATGTTTGAGCGTACGGTTCAGCCTAGCGGTATACGAATACCTTTATACTTTAAAATTAGTAACGCTCGGTCTTATACCTAACGTTCGTCATAAGCAGCGCTCGGTCGTATACCTAGCGTTCGTCCTAATGAGCTCTCGGTCGTATACCAAGCGTTCGTCCTAATGAGCTCTCGGTCTTATACCAAGCGTTCGTCCTAATTGGTGCTCGGTCATATACCTAGCGTTCGTTCTAAATAATGCTCGGTCTTATACCAAGCGCTCGTGTTATTGTATATTTACCTTTGATAAAATAGCGTTCGTTCAATTTTTATAATAATTCCTTTTCTTACGTTCGGTCATTTGCTGGCATTCGGATTTCCGTATGCGATTTACTCCAAAGATAGTTATAAATATTCTTGGCTCTTCTTCTTACATTGGATCCAGTCTAAAGTCTTCATAATGAAATTTTCTTTAAGTACCAGTGTACATCCAAACGAGTTAGTTCATTTAACTGACCACATAGAAAGTAGCGTCCGTCACAGATTTCTTAGTTCATTCAGTCCATTTTCTTAATGCTCGTCCTCGTTCTTCAGAGGGCTGAACGTTCGTTATTTTATGTCTCTAAAACTAAAGATGAAAATGATAATAAAGTACAAAATTTTGAAGAGTGAACATTATATTGAATGATTATACGATTATGGAATTTGAACGAGCGTTCCAGGGAGGAACGACTCATGTATGGATGAATATGAAATTTGGTAAAGTATGACTGTGGGCATGCTAATGCTGGCTGGTCCATCCTGATGTTCCGTGAGTACTCACCTCATGTAGAGGGGGTAGGTCATGTGTGGGAACGACAGGAGGTTCTATTCCTTAGGGGTACTTTGGATAGGACTAACCTCGAGTGGCAGCTGTTGAGTGTATCCCAGTTACTACATCACTCGGGTTCAAGGACGCTTGTAGCTACACAGATTCATACAGTCCGGACGGTCTGTCTAGTACTATATATTTCTTATGATGTTATATGTTAAGTTACATGTTGTGTGAATTGAAAAGTTAAATGTATATGTTGATGTATGAATTAAATTACATAAGCTTCCTTGTGTTGTCCATTGTCTATGTACGTTCGTCCTGTCTTTGCGATGATCATCCGTGTGGATGTGAGCAGAAGGCGAGGCCACTTTGGAGGACGTGATTGAAGAAGAAAACCTGGTTGAAGTGGAAGTTAAAGCCGAACCTTAGCACGCTCGTTCATACTAGAGTTTAGACGTTAGGTTTTAAATTCTGACGTTCGGTTATTAAATTTTGTAAAACCATTCGTCCCAGCTTCTATTATTCTGATATTACTGTATTGAATTCTGTAATTAAAGCTTTTGGCTTATGAACTTAAATCTTAGTGTAAAGACTGCAATGTGTTACTATGTTTTGTCTTCTATAAGTACAAACTAAACCGTTCATATATGTACTTGTGTTGTGCCGCTTCCAAGAAGGTGACTGGGGGGACTGGTAGGTCACCAATACCCTTTGTCATGATGCATTGAGAATTTCTTTTGATGCATTGAGAATTTCTTTTAATGAGTGTTTGTTTTATTGTTTACGTGTTGCGTGCTTTGGACAAGACTAACGTTGTTATTGATTGTTTTGTTGTGCTTACTGTTCGTGTGTATTGTTAGCTAGGAGGTTTGATTTTATTTTCTTTTCAATAGGGTTGTTTTAGTTAAAGTTTCTGAAGAGTGAAAAATGAACTGGGTCTTAAATGTAGCAACAAATCAGGTGAAGTGAGTTTATATAAGAAGCTGCGCCCACGGAATTCAAGATTTGCCACAAAGAATAAAACGACGACAAATTTTTGTCACTCTTCTTTCCCTTCTCTTGCTAATTACTCAGTTCTCTGCTTACCTCCGATTACAGAGCCACACAGACGTGCCTTCCTTAAATGTTTCGTTTTTGGATGGTTGAAAGCTAAGCGGGTGATGCTTCAAGGAGTTCATCTTCGGTATTATCTAGTGTCCTTTACCAAAACCAGGGAATGCTGAAAGATGTGGTTGAAAGTTAAGAGTTGCCTCTCTAGTGTTAATGAAGTTGTAGCACCTCGTGTGCTAGCCTTATTAGTCCTTGATGAGATTGGATATTTAGACCACTGAATATCTGTTTTATGCTCATTTGCCCCAGGAAGTTGGAAATCTGAGCAATTGTGTGATGTCAAATCGTGATGTTTGTGAAGATGGCTGATAACATAAGCACCCGGACCAGGTAAATACTTGGTATACTATACTATTAAAAGTAGCATCGGTCTTATTCAAAAAGTGCTGCAGAAAATGGAATAGAAGGGAGGTGTGCTTATGCAAAAATAAGAACTTGGTAGGTTATAAGGGCAAGGGACCTTAGCAAAGGTCTACCATGGTAGGAATCTGATAACTGGCATGAGTGTGGCCATTAAGGTAATTAATAAGAATTTTTTTTTTAAATTTGAATTGTTTGATCAGCTAAGCGTGAAGTTTCAGTGATGAGATTAATCAGACATCGGCATGTGGTTGAGCTTTATGAGGTAATGGCCACTAAAACCAAAATTTATTAAGTCATGGAGCATGCAAAAGGTGGTGAGCTCTTCAACAAGGTACTCAAAGGAAGGCTCAAGGTGGATGCTGCTAGGAAATATTTTAGCAACTGATTAGAGTTGTTGACTACTGCCATAGCAAGCGTGTGTTTCGTCGAGACTTAGAGCCTGAATATTTACTTTTGGATGAAAATGATAATTTGATGGTTTCAGACTTTGGGTTGAGTGCCTTGACTGAATCCAAACGCCAAGATGGATTGCTCCATACTAAATGTGGTACCTCTGCCTATGTAGCTCCAGCAGTGATAAGCAGAAAAGGTTATGATTGGATGAAAGCGAATATTTGGTCATGTGGGGTAATCTTGTTTGTTCTGTTGGCTGGTCATCTTCCATTCCATGATTCAAATCTGATGGAGACGTACAGGAATATCAGTAAAGGGGTATCCAAATTTCCTAAATAGTTAGCACCAGATGTCGCCGGTTATTATCCAGAATATTGGATCCAAACCCAAAGACCGGGATATCAATTGTCAGAATTATGAAATGTTCTTGGTTTAAAGTGGGGTTGGAGAATCCTGCTATTAATGCAACCGAAAACCAAGAACCAGCTCACCTGAATGCTGATGGAATACTTGAAGCGTGCGAGAATGATGGTCCACCTATTGCAGAATCAAAACATGAATTGACCACGTCTTGTAATTTGATTTCTTTTGCTATTATCTCCTTCTCGACTAAGTTTGATATATCTGGTATTTTTTAGGACAATGTTCCCATGAAAGAGATACGGTTCATGTCAAATAAGCCTGCTTTGAGTATAATCTCTAAGTTGGAAGAAATTTGTAAGAAGCTTTGCTCGAAAGTAAGGAAAAAAGATGGAGGCTTGTTGAAGTTGGAGGGTTCTAAGGAAGGCAGAAAAGGGAGTTTAGGTGTTGATGCTGAGATTTTTTAGATTACCCCACACCTCTACATGGTGGAACTTCAAAAGTCCAATGATGATACCATGGAGTATCAGAAGCTTTTTACACAGGATATCAGACCAGCACTTGAAGACATTGTTTGGACAAGGCAAGGAGAACAACAATAGCAAGAGAAACAACATCATGAAGTAGTTCAAGAAGGCAGAAAAGGGAGTTTAGGTATTGATGCTGAGACTTTTGAGATTACCCCACACCTCCACATGGTAGAACTTCGAAAGTCCAATGATGATACCATGGAGTATCATAAGCTTTTTACACAGGATATCAGACCAGTACTTGAAGACATTGTTTGGACAAGGCAAGGAGAATAACCGTAGAAAGAGAAACAGCATCATGAAGTAGTTCATGAAGGGCACCAACCTTCTCATACTGCTTAGTTTCCTCATCAACACGGAGGGCAATATGCCTTGGGGATATAGGAGTATTGAATCTCATAATCAAGCTCAATGTCGCTTTTACTTTTTCATTTTTTGAGTGGAGTATAATGTGTTGTGTAAGGGTGACTAACCAATGTTTAATTTAAAATCTACTAAGTTCTATTTTTTTCTATCTTTTGATGGGAAAAGTTTGTTATTTTTTTTTTATCAATTTGACGGTTACCGTATGATTATTTTCAAGGTTTTAAATTCTTGTTACTATTGTAGATTCATTGTGATCTTCTATGTTTCAGAAATTGCAGACAATGCAGTTACCATTGTAGTTGTTTTGATCATAAAATCTTGGTTGTTGCTGTTACATTTGCAGTTGTGGATCTTTTATTGAAGTATTTTCCAGAGGACAGTATTGGTTTTTGGTTTGGTGCTTTGGACATGTAGATGAGGGTTGGGGTTTACAAAGTGGATGCTTCTGTAGATGGCTTAATGTGTTCGGTACTTTGGATCTGTTTTCTTGCTTTCATATATATAGGCCACATAAGTTGGGTGGCATTTATTGCCCTTTATTGCCATAAATGGAATTCCCTATGATGATTTATATATTGGAAGTAGTGGACTGAATTCCCTTGAGGAGAAATGAAATCTGAGGGATGTTCTTATGAAGTATTGTGCCATCTAGCATCCATTATGAGTCTTAATAGTATGCGTCTAGACAAAATTGCAAAAATTTCTACTGATTCAATTGTCATTTTGTGAAGTATTTTGTGTCATAAGTAGTTTGGTTTCATCTTTGTCATGAACTGTTATAGCATGTATAAATGGCCCCTAAGCTCGCCTTCTTTATTCTTACCATGGAAGCGTTTTGAGTCATAGATGTGCAAAATCAACTTACCAATTATGGAGGTCTACCACAAGGGTTTTCCTTGTGGGTCCCCCATCTTCTCCACTTGGTTCATATATTAATGAGGCATAGACCCTTTTTGCCATCATTACTTTTTATCCTATTGCTGTTGATCTTACTGGTAAAGACTTTGTCACCATATGATTCAACAGAGAGGATTTAAGCTTCTTTGGATGTGGACTTTAAACCTAACTCAAACCTACAAAACTGACTTTTAAGGTGAGGTTTGCACTCACTTATATATTATAAATTGACCTTATTTCTAGTCAATGTGGGACTTCCAACACCCTCCTCATGTCAAGAGACATTAATGGGTGGTCCGATAGCGGGTGGAACAATATGTCCAACAAACAACAAATATTGCTAGGATAAGCTCTAACCTGACTCCGATACCATGTTAAGAGGTGGACTTCCAAAGAGGTATACGAGGTTGGTTGGAAAACTGATTTATCTCATATCAACTAGAGATAATGTCAATTTAAAGTATATAAGTGGGTGCAAATCTCACCTTATAAAATCGGCTTTTTAAGGTGAGGTTTGTATTCACTTATATATTATAAATTGGTCTTATCTCTAGTCAATGTGAGATTTCTAACAGGGGCATGTACTTTTGTTACGGTGTAAGCTGGGAGGTAATGTAAGGGTTGGAAAGTATATAAGAAGGAGAAGAAAGGTAGGAGGAAAGTGAGGCCGAACGGTATTGACCGTAAAGGCCGAACGGTATCCGAACGGTGGAAGGCGTGGAGAGGTCTAGTCGAACGGAGGAAGGCGGGAAGCGACCAGGCCGAACGGTGGACAACGGGGAGTGACCAGGCCGAACGGTGGAAGGCGGGGAGCGATCAGGCCGAACGGTGGGAAGCAGCGAAGGACCTGATCCGAACGGTTGAAGAGTGACTATCCTAACTGGGACAATAGTTAAGATAGGCCGGAAATATTTAGAAATAATTACAGTAAATAGGGCTATATTTCAGTATAAGGTTCAGTATAAAATAATTATAGTAAATAGAGCTATATCCTAGGGAAATATTCAGTATAAGATATTTACCGTAAATAAGGATGTATCCTAGGGAAATATTGAGAATAAGATAATTACAGTAAATAAGGTATATCTTAGGAAAGTATTCAGTATAGGATGAGCGGAAAATAATTAGTATAAATAAAGCTAGAGTCTAGGGTTAAGGATATGCTTTTGATTATTGAGTTTGGTTGACAGGCGACTATGCGTCCTGTGAGGGAGGTTATCCTCCCAAGTAATTAAAGGAAGTTATGCTCCCAATTATTGTTTACTTTTGTTATTCAGATATTACCATCAATAAAAAAAAATTCTTTAGTTCAATTGCATTATTTCATTACTATTTTGCTTACGTTGAGTGTGTGAGAGGTTGTTCTAGTTAAGTTTTGTACTCAGGCGTAACAACTTTGGTGGCTTGTGTATGCTTTTATTAGCTCTATTTTAGTTGAAAATATAAAAGTTATGTTTGATGAATCAATTAAATATATGAGAAAGGAAGCCGTTTCTAAACTCAAATTATGAGTCATTGATATTGATATATTGGACTTGTCCCATCTAAATATGTTGAGAAATACTATGAAATGATTTTAATATGATCACTAAATTAGTATATTTATCATGTGCAGAAGGGCGTTGAAGAAGATTGTTCCTCTCCCTTTTCATGTTTTGTTTGCAAGCTCATAATCTGTGAACTCAGGTGGCAATGTTCAGACTTTGGGATTTTTGGTTGAGTCCAATGATCCCCTCATTTCGTCCAATTTCCTTTGATTGCTCCATTGTTTTCACACTACACATACAGTAGGTATAATTTCAGAGAGTTAGTTATAGCAAATTAGACATGATTTTGTTAGGTACATATTGTTTCACCACAGTCCCATCAACAGCACCAGCATACCCTTCTCTACCTCTAGGGTCCTACTTTGATCTGCACAAGCCACTTCTATATTCCAAACCATCCAAATTCACCTCTCTTGTAATTAATGGCGGCAGAAGGATGTAAGTTGCATTGTTCTTATCTTCCCTTTCCATTAATATTACTCTGAAAAATCTAACCATTAAACTAAATTTGTAGCTGTGATATCTTTGATTTGCACCAGGAGCAAGTCCCTTATGAAGTGGCATGGTCTTGGCAAAAGGAAATTGTCACACATATTGAAAAGGAAGGAGATTGTAATGACACCCTTATTATTCTACAACACCCTCCTGTTTATACATTGGGCACTGCTAGTATTGTGGAGAACCTCAAGTTTGACATGAAAAATGCTCCTTTTAATATTTATCGCACTGAGCGTGGTGGAGAGGTTACATACCATGGCCCTGGCCAGGTGCTTGCACTAAATCACTTGTTACAGTTTAGGTTCCTATTTTAATTTATTTTGTATGGCAATTGATAACATACCTATGCTTTGCATTACAGCTAGTTATGTACCCAATTATCAACCTCCGATCGCACAAGATGGATCTTCATTGGTACCTTAGGACTCTTGAAGAGGTTGTCATTCATGTTCTTTCTTCAACATTTTCAATTCAGGCTTCTACAGTGGAAGGTTTAACTGGTGTTTGGGTTTATAAACCTCTAAATCCTATTTAACACTTGTAATTTGGTATTTTTTGCTCTGCACCGCCTGCCCTATTCTGAATTATCTTGGTTATTACACATAATAATTATTATGCCTCGGAGTTATCTAGTTTAACTCTAAAGTATTTTCAAATATGATCCAATAAGATCTTTCTCTCTTGGCTATAACATTTGTGTCCATTTAATGTGACATTCCCTGAGGGATTTATTTGAGATGATAAGATTTTAGTTTCATACATAAATATCCAAATTAAATCAAGATTAGTAATACATTACAAATTAAATCAAAATTATGCTTGTGAGTTTGTGATGATTCAAATAATTTTTCTTTTACCTTAGTAATGCATTACAGGAAATGAAAAATTGGCAGCTGTTGGCATTAGAGTGTCCAGCTAGATAACCTATCATGGCTTGACACTTAATGTCACAACAGATTTGTCTCCCTTCAAATGGATCATCCCATGTGGAATTCGGAACCGTCAAGTAGGAAGCATTAAGGAGTTGGTGAGAGAGGGTGTTGGTCATGGAAGAGCGGATTTGCATCATCTGAATGATGCTAGTCTTGTTCATATTACACATAAATCCTTGCTTGAAGAATTTTCACAAGCATTTCAGCTCGAATACAGTTACAAAAGCATTTCTTCCTCCATGTTGTATGAAAGGAAATGAAGCTCTCTTACCAAATAAACACAGTAAGGTTAAATTTGTATGATGGTAAAATATCCCTTGTCTCTGAAATATCATTTGTTTTGCAGTAGAACACACTTGTACATACTTTCAACGTTTTACCAATTTCTTGGGATGAATAGGTAGATGATAAAAATTATGAAACTATTGAGATTGTGGCTCATGTATCTTGAGGATGGCCATCAGATTTTAAAAATAAATGAATTTTAAGTCTAATTCAACTTTATAAAACTGATTTGTAAAGTAAAATTTGTATCTGCATATATATATATATATATTCTAAATTGATCTTATTTTTATTTGATGTGGGATTTTTAATATATTTCTCTCACGTCAAGGTATATATATATATATATATATATATATATATATATATATATATATATATATATATATATATATATATATATATATATATATATATATATATATATATATATATATTTATTTGTGTGTGTGAGATTAGACATTAGTGAGATTAGGTATACCAAATAAACACAAATTTCATTAAGATAGGTTTTAATCTATGACTCATGTCATGTTAAAATATGAATTTTAAGTATTAATTTAACTTTACAAAATCAATTTGTAAGCTAAGATTTGCATTCAAATATATTTTAAATTGGTTTTCTGCCGTATGGATGTTGTTCCAAGAAAGTACAAGTTTGGGTATTTATGAAAAAGTTATCATTAAACTAAACACCTTTTAAAAAAATTAACATTCAACAAAAACTGGAATTCATACATCTAGTCAGCCAATACATAGTTAGTTCTTTTTGTTTGTTCGTCAAGAATAATCACAATTGTCAAAAAACCCCAAAAACCCAACAATGTAATGAATAGTTCTCTATCTTGTTTATGAAAACAATATTATTCATGCTTATTTTACCAACCCTTGTTAATTTGATGGTTGTTTCAAAGTTTCAGAAATTTCTGGGGTCTATTTTTCTAATCTTCAGTCAACACGGAAAAGAAGGCCTTAGTACCGAGTTGATGTGGTTGATATATATTAGAGAGGGATGATCAAGATTGTAGTATATTTTGAGTTTGTAATTTTGCCTTTGATTTAAAGAACACATTATCTTTTAATGGTAATTGATCTGAAATATATTGCTAAAGGTTTTAAATAAGGTGAGATACTTGTCCCAGCATGATATTTAAGCCTTTGTCACTTTATGTTTCATTTTATCAATGGTGCAGCGGAATGGTTAGCTTAAATAACAAACAAAGAGAAAGGTGAATTGGTTTCTTATTGCAAATTGTGCCTTTAAATATTCTTTTATAATTTAAATCCCTTACAGATAATTTAAAACAAATAAGAGAGTAAGGAAGAGAGAAAATTACGCAGGTTATATGACTTCAAATCATAAGAATTATATGCCTAGTTGTTAATCTCAAATGAGAATTAAAGATCTACCGTTACAAACCAACAAACTGGTACAATCATAAAGAAAATAAACAAGTTTAAGGTTATAACACTTCTCTTGTTATTCTAAGAAATGAAACTTTATTCCCTTGAAAGCCACAAGGGATGAACATCTCCTTCGAATCTTTCGCAAAGGATGATCACTTCTTTTGAATATTCATAAAGGATGACAAGACTATGACTTAGCAACAATAACCGCATTCAATTACAACTCTCGTGAAAGTTTTTGCTCTATGTCCACACTAAGTTCTCAAGCCACAAGTACAAGGGTTACACAAACCTATAACACACGTATCACAGCTAAGGTTGGCAAAAAAACATGTACCCGTAGGTATCTACGGGTAAAATCTGCTTCGAGTATTTAGTACCTGTAGGTAAGAGGTATCCACGAGTAGCGAGTATTTTAACACCCGCTTGTTAATGTGTCGGGTTCGGATATCACACTATTTGTACCTGTGGATACTTGTTACCCGTTTGAGAAATAAAATTACAATTTTGTCCCATTAGGTTTTCTTATTTATTCTCTCTGTCGTCAAAGAAAAAAGCAAACCCTAAATCTCACTTTTTTTTTCTCATTCACTCTCCCTTCCTTCATAGAACTAGTGTTTCCTCTAGTCGTTTTTCTCATTCACTTCCTGCTCTCACAGAACTAGGGTTTCCTCTAGCCAGTGCAACAGGTGCAAGACCCATTTCACAACGTTGTTGAGCGTTTGCCGCATGCTGATCAGTGTGCCGCTCTCAACGAATCTTTGGTCCAAATACACCATGTTCCATTCCGTGCAAAATCGAAGCAGGGACGGGGACGAACTAAGCGACTATGGACCGTGAACGTGTTGCGACGACACGATGCCACAAGTGACCTACTTGAGGAGGTCGACCGACAGTGATTGACGCAGGAGAAGGAGATCAAACCTTTTAACTTTGATTGTTGGTTCGTGAGGCGATGACGGAGAGGTTAAAGGTGAAAGATGAGGCTGTCATCTCCATATTTGCTTAAGTGAAGATGATCCTGGCTTTGTTATATTTTTTTACAAATATGGTTGAATTTGGTGTTATTGGCAACGTGCAAAAGAGATTGTCTATGAGTTTAAAATGGGAAGAGAATTGAAGAGAAGGAATGACTATGGGTGAGAGAAGGAAGTTGTCGTGGAGAACTTCTCTAGTTCTAGAAAAGAAAGAAATGTAGGGTTTGCTGCTTCTGAAAACCTAAAAAAAAAAGGTTTGGGCTTGTCCATTTTCAAACATAAAAACAAAACAATAAAAAAAGGTGATTTGGGCTTGTCCATTTTCAAACATAAAAACAAAACAATAAAAATGGTGATTTAGGCTTTTGACCCATTTTCAATTCTGAAAATAAAGGATTTGGGCATCCAATTTTGTTTTTGAAAATTATGTATTTTTTCAATTTAATTTGAACTTTTTTTAAAAAATCATAAAATACTTTTAAAAAAAATATTTGTGGATTGAAAACGGATATCCAAGGAGTATACGCGGGTTGGAAAAAATCTGCGAGTTTTTTTTATGCAGGTATCCACGCGGGTAACGGAGAGGATAACGGTTAAGTTTTTTGTATGCGGGTCGAGTTGCGGGTAAACATTATTCGTGTCTAATCTCACTCGTTGTCATCCCTAATCACAACATATAGCAAAACAGATAAGATTTTTGAAATTTATGTAGTTCGTATTTTAAAATGAGAGTCTCAAGCCAATTTATAGAGATCTCACTCAAGGATACCTCTAAAAATTCGTTATCAACTATTTAACGCGAGATAATCGATTATCCACTTATGGTAATCGATTATGTATTTAATAAATACACAACTATCAAAAATTTGCTTGAAAATTTTCATAATTGCTCGTGATAATCGATTATGACAAGTTATAATCGATTATTATTAGTTGGTAATCGATTATTATAAGTCAAAATGAAGTTTTTTGATTTCAAAACGAATTTTAAAGCAGACTAAAAACAAACCGCTACATGAAATCAACATTCTATACATTAAACTACTAAATTACAAAAGTTTTCGCAGAATATAAGTCTTCATGAAGATATATTCTTGCAACATAAACATTTGAGACTTAACTCTGAGACATCATCAAAATTTCTATCTTTATTTTATGCTAGCATTATTTTATGTTAGCACATTTGGTTGAAATTTTTTATACTCCATTGGCTTTATTATAATATTAAGATTACATGTAAACATATTTTTAATCTATACAATTAATATAACTCTCTTAGTGGTGTTATATAGAAACTATGATTGACAATATGACAATGTTCTATTATTAGAGCAGAGTTTCTTGAAGAATTTGTCCATATCCACATCAAGTTCTCTAACTAGGCTTAGTTAATACTTGTCATCCTTACTGTCAACACCTAATTTTGTCCGGTTAACTAAATAATATAGGTCTTTCTTTTTTATTGTATCTTATTTTATTTTATGTTTTTTTATGATTTTAATTCTGTTTTTATTATTATTTTATTTCGTTGTTTTTATTATTATTTTATTTCGTGTTTTTTATTATTATTTTATTTCGTGTTTTTTTTTATTATTATTTCATTTGATTTTCAGTATTTAAAAAAAGAAAAAAAAGAAGCAGGACATGTCCCTTTTTTGGCTCTCCACTACTCTGACCCGTAACGACCTCTCTTCAGAAATCCTCCCTTGAATCAGGCACACTTTTCACGCGTGAAGGCACTCTACAGGGGACATAACAAAAAGGATCCTCCATCAGGCACAGACAGGATCCCAGGACTCACTCAACAGAATCATCCGCTCTGAAATCAATTATTGGCTTGGGCACATAAAAGGGGTCCATCATTCCACCTCTGCCGATGCTTCATTTCCTCCAGCACGCACGTCATAGAATCCCATTCTCCCACCCAACTTCAACTGTAATTTCATCTTTCAACCACTAAAAACCCCAGGGAGCCACTTCCATGCAAAGACAGAAAACACAATAAAGAGGAGGCATTCCCAGTCACGGCGTTATGGTGTGACGGTGATGAACCTGGGAAATGATGAGCCCCATTCGAAGGAGGAAAGTGAGAGGGTAGTGTCGTGGCGGCCTCCAAGGCTGACGACGGCGAAGTAGAGACAATCATCAGCCTCAGCGGTGTAGTTTCGGCGGCGGATGACAGGTAAAGGGGAGCGTTGGTGAGATCATGGCATGGTGTTTATTTCTCCATAAGAAGTAGAGTATAGATGAAAGTGGGGCATTCTATTTTGTGTTGAAGAGGAGATGAAATTAGGAATTTCAGGTGAGAGAATCGTGAATGGTGGGAGGCTGATCTATTGAAACATAAGGTCATAGATAAAAGAAAAAGGAGTCGTAGTGTTTAGAGCGACTTCTGACAAGAGCATAGGTGTTCGGAGTTTGAGACGTGGTGTTGATGGTGATGTGGTTCTTACAGTGAAAGGAAAAAAAAGGCAAGAAGGAGTTGTGTTTCGTCTCACCGGAGGGATAAAAGAAACCTAGGTTTCTGACGTGAAAGAAGTTAAGCTTGGGCTAAATATTTCGTCAAGCACCCCTGGTTTTTCATCTCTACACCCTTACGCTTATTGGGTTGCTTTTTTTTTATTTATTTTACTTTCTGCTTTTATTTTCTTTACCCATTTGTTATTTCTGTGTTTTTTTTATTTTGTTTATTTTCATTTCACACACCCCATTATTTTTAATCATGCGCCCCCTCATATATTTTGTTATTGTTTTTGTTTTATTTTATTTCTTGCTTTATAGTTATTCACCGAACGTATACTTTTTCACTACACAATTTATTTTATTAGTATCTTTCCATGCTAATTCATTTTCTATTTTAGATTCTCATTTTTATTTCATCTTAAACATCTATGCGAATATTATTTCATAAACTAAGAAAAGAAGATAAAATTATAAAATTAAATAAATCGTTTTAGGACATCTGATAGCATCTTCATTTGCAAATAAATAAATAAAGTTTTGTTTTGTTAGCTTTTTATTATATAGATTACGAAATTATAAAAATAAAATAGCCTTAGAGTTTTTTAATTATTTAGTACCATTTTAATAATATAGTTTTAATTTGTTTCAATTTTAGGTCTCTTTACACATACTTACGTAAATAGCATTCTTACTTTATATTTTATAATTTAATTTTTTTAAATTTTATGTAAATACTATTTTCATATTATAAAAATTGCAAAAATTATAAAGTAAAAAATGATGAAAAAAAATAAGAAATTAAATAATGGTATGAGTACTCGTGCGATCGTCCGCATCAGCCTAGTACTTAATACTCTTGATCTAAAATTTAAATAATGATATGGGTACTCGTGTGATCGTCCGCATCGTCCTAGTGTTTAATATCGTTCTTTCTCTTTTAAAAAAATAATCAAAAATATTTAAATATCCTTTTAAAGGTTAAGCACACGTGTGACCGCTCGCGTCGTCTTTGTGCTAGAACCCTTTTCTCTTTCTTAAATAAAAATTACAAAAATATGTTTTAAAGGTTAAGCACACGTGTGACCGCTCGCGTCATCTTTGTGCTAGAACCCTTTTCTCTTTCTTAAATAAAAATTACAAAAATATGTTTTAAAGGTTAAGCACATGTGTGACCGCTCGCGTCGTCCTTGTGCTAAAAGCTTTTTTCTTCTTTTTTTAAAATAAAATTTACAAAACAATACGTTTTGAGGATTAAGCACACGTGTGACCGCTCGCGTCGTCGTTGTGCTGAAAACCTTTTTCTTCTTTTTTTAAAATAAAATTTACAAAAAAATACGTTTTGAGGGTTAAGCACACGTGTGACCGCTCGCGTCGTCCTTGTGCTAAAAACCTTTTTCTACTTTTTTTTAAAAAAAAATAAAATTTACAAAAAAATACGTTTTAAAGGTTAAGCACACGTGTGACCGCTCGCGTCGTCCTTGTGCTAAAAACCTTTTTCTTCTTTTTTTTTTTATTTTTTTTTAAAAAATAAAATTTACAAAAAAATACGTTTTAAAGGTTAAGCACACGTGTGACCGCTCGCGTCGTCCTTGTGCTAAAAACCTTTTTCTTCTTTTTTTAAAAAATAAAATTACAAAAATACGTTTTGAGGGTTAAGCACACGTGTGACCGCTCGCGTCGTCCTTGTGCTAAAAACCTTTTCTTCTTTCTTAAATAAATTTACAAAAATATGTTTTAAAGGTCGAACACTCGTGAGATCATCCGCATCGTCCTAGTGTTCGATACCTTTCTCTCCTGTTTACATAAATTTAAATAATGGTATGAGTGCTCGTGTGACCGTCCGCGTCGGCCTAGTGCTCTTTACCTTCTTTTCTCGAAAATATCAAAAAAATATATAAAATCTTCAAAAATTAAAAACATCCACATCTTCAAACAACAATCAATCTTTATGATAGAACTACGTGATCCTTGATTCTCCATCAAAAGTGGAGATACGTAGGAGCAAGGCTAGTACTTGTCAGGTTCACTTCCCAAAAATCCAAAATCATTTCCAAACAAAATTCTCAAACAATTTCCTAAACGAAATTTTCAACACAGTTTCCAAAAGAACTACGTAACCCTGATTTCTCATTCTGAATGAGAATACGTAGGAGCAAGGTCAATCCTTGTCGGGCCCAAAAAACTAAAAAATATATTTTGTTTATTTAGAATTTTATTTTAGGGACAATTAAACATTTTGAAAACCACATCACATTCGTGCATTTAGTTAAAGGTACTGCCTTAGGGCAGGCGTTGTAGGGTGCTAACACCTTCCCTACGCGTAACCGACTCCCGAACCCAGAATATGGTTTTCGTGGACCGTGTCTTATTATTTTATGGTTTTTCCGTAGTTTTCCAGAATAAACTATGGTGGCGACTCCAAATCTCTTTTCGAAACCCGTTTCGTTTTGTCTTTCTTCGGATCGTCGTCTCGTCGCGATTCCGGTTGCGACACTTACCTTAGAAATTTCTAAGGCTAAAAATTAAACACGTCTTAAAGTTATTCAAGTTGGCTTTTGAACAACTCCGTAAGAATATATAAAAAACATTAAAATTAGTCACTTTATAGGTTAAAATTATTTAAACTAAAATAAAAAGATAAAAGTTCAATGAAGTTATAATAAAAATTCTATAGAAAAATATGTTAAAAGGTTAAACAGAAAACAGTTTTACAGAGTTAGAATTCAGACTTTGTATAAAAGCTTGTAATCTCTACATTTACATAATAATAACAATTTACTGAAGTTTATACAGTCATACCTCTGTGTGCATGACTCTTTCTCCTACTCCACAAGTGTGTGTCTTGATCTCTCGGTGAATGGTGTGTGTGTATGGTGATCTGAGGAGGAACCCTAGTAGAGCCTCAGCCCTCAATCTCTCTCTAAGATTCTCGAACTCTCTCATCTGACTAATCTCGTCACGTGTTTTTTCTCTTTAACATCAGCAATATCCTAGAAGAGGTTTTACGGTTCTGCCCGTCTTTATTTTCTATTAAAATATTCTTTTTTCTTATTTTCCAAACTTGGGATCCCAAGAAATACCTTGAAGCCGTCTATAAGGAGTGTCATTTTATAAAACTAATGTGGGCATGCAATTCATGAAAAAAACTACGCGTTAGGCTACAAAACACCAAAAAAGGGTAGGAAGATGTGAATGAAAAAGCAAAGCGGAAGTTATATTTAATATGTGTTGGTGTTTGCGCTCATCTACACTGTTGAGTTTAGTTGTTTCAACGCAAGTAGTTTAATGATTAATGCCTTTGCTTAAAAAAGGTCATGCATAATGAATTATACTTCATTGCTAGTTCTTATGATTTTTACTTTTTTATTAAATTGGTTTTCAATATTAAGAAAAAAGTTAGTGATACGAGTCTTAACAAAAAAATGTATCAGTCATGGATATAAGCCATGTAAAATAGGAGAAATTACCAATGATGATTAAGAAATACTTGAAGCCACTCATAGAGGGAGTGCTTGGACCCTAGATATCAAAAGAACATTTTGCATGAGATGTGTTAGGGGCTGGCGAGTTTACTAGAGAAGAAGATATAGGAGAGAGAGGGGGGGGGGGGTCCGTACGGTAGAGGATGGTGGCCGAACGGTTGAAATGGGGGAGGACGGTGGCCGAACGGTTGAAAAGGGAGAGGACGGTGGCCGAACGGTTGAAATGGGGGAGCACGATGACCGAACGGTGAAAAGGGGAAGCACGAGGGCCGAACGGTTGAAAGGAAGCACGAGGGCCGAACGGTTGAAAGGAAGCACGAGGGCCGAACGGCTGAAAGGGGGGAGCTCGATGGCCGAACGGTAGGGGAAAGAGAAAAAGAGGGCTGAGCGAGTGGGGCGACGACGAGCGTCCTAAGCGAGTGGAAGCAACAACAAGCGTCCTAACTGACAACAGTTAGGATAGGCGGGAAATTCAAAGGACGTACCTCAAGATATTATAGAAGTAAATATAGTAAATAAGGATAGAAATATTCTTACCAAATAATTGTAATAAATAGGCATAATTACTATTATTCTTTACCTTTTTGGGAAGGAGTAATTAGTATTAATAAAGGAGGAACCTAGGGTTTAGGGGAGGTTTTTTTTTATGAAGGAGTTTATTGTGATACCAATATTTCCAGTTAATAAAGTGTTTTATCCCGTCAAATTCCATTGTTTATTACCTGTGGGAGTGTAAAAGGGTGTGAGTGGCAAGTTCACGTACTCGGGTACGTAACAATTGGTCCGACCTGCCGGATCCTTTTGAGAAGAGGAAAGACATCATGGAGGGAAGAGTGAATGCTGTCGAAGGAAGATTGGACGTCATAGAAATCTCCATGGGGGGATTGGAGGCAGCCGTCCAAGAACTGGTGAGGGTGATAGGAGAGCGAGGTCGACGACATGAGGGAAATCCTGATGGAAGTCAGGGGTCTCTCAACGGGAGAAGGAATGAGGAGGACGAGAGAGATGACAGCAGGCTAGATGGTGGACACTGAGAGGAGCAACCATATTGGAAGAGAAGGGTAGACTTACCCATCTTCGAAGGAAGCGATCCTTTGAATTGGATCTATAGAGCGGACAAATTCTTTGAACTGCAAGGAGTGTCGGAGGAAGAAAAGTTGCGCCTAGCCTACATCAGCATGGAGGGAATCGCGGGACACTGGTTCAGGTTTTGGAGGGAGAAGGCCAGGAAGCGCTCGTAGGCCGGATTAAAGGAGTTGTTAGTGATCCGTTTCGGAGGCAGAAGCCGGGGAACGGTCTTTGAGAGACTGGCGACCTGTAAACAATCAGGGACCGTGGAAGAATACATCCAAGAATTCGAAGTATTGGTCGGCCAAGCAGAAAAAATACCTGATGCACAGCTGATGGGATACTTCATGGCAGGATTGCAGGAGGGGATCCGTAATCAACTCAGATTGCTTAACCCGAGGGAATTGATGGACGTAATGAGACTAGCAAAGGACGTGGAAGAGTTCCGAGGGGGCACACAAAGGCTGGAGGAGGAATCATAAGCAAGAGCCAGACGTGGGGAAAACTGGGCGGTTCAGTAATGAGGACAGACCCCAGTCGATATAATCAGAACCGAACGGGAATCGCAGAAAGGAGGCAGACAGGAGGGAAGGAAGGGATCCCGAGGAGAGAAGGAGAACATTCGTTCTCAAACAACCAAGGAAGGAACGTGCGGGATTTACCGTACGCTGAATATGTCAAACGAAGGGAAGAAGGGAGGTGTTTCAGGTGTGGGGGATCGTTTGGTCCAGGCCATCGTTGTCCGGAAAGGAGTCTTCGGATGCTGATACTGAAAGAAGACGAGGAATCAAGCTGGGAAGAAGAAGCTGAGACTGAACTCGACCAAATGGAGCTATCGGCATTCTCGGTAGGGGGGCTCACTCAGCCCAAAACGATGAAATTGCATGGACAGATAGGAACGAAACAGGTACTGATTTTGATTGATAGTGGCGCCAGCCACAACTTCATAAGAAAAGAATTGGTAGAGGAACTGGCATTACCCGTTGTAGATACACCACCCTGTAGGGTGAGTTTGGGAGATGGGCAAAGAAAGGAGACGAGGGGGTGTTGTGAAGAAGTAATGATTCGCATGGGAGAAGCGGTGATCACCGTACGGTTCCACCTGTTTGAAGTGGGTGGAGTTGACGTGATACTAGGGGTAGAATGGCTGGCTAAGCTGGGAGAAGTAACATTAAACTAGGGCAAGCTAACCATGGTGTTCGGTCAAGAAGGGAGGAACGTGACCATTAAAGGAGACCCTACTTTAACTCGGAGAGTGTTGGAACCCCGAAGCATTGTTCAAAATGAAAGAAGTAGAGGCCTGGTTGCTGGTGTGGGAGCTTGGGGAGACAGAAAAGGACGAGGAAAGAAAACTGTACGATCAGGGAGAAGGACCATTCGGTCCGCAGATGATAAAGAAGCAGACGCTTGACATGAATCAAATTTTGGATCAGTACGCGAGCGTATTTCACGAGCCAAGCGGACTACCGCCAGATAGGGGCATGGTTCATCAAATCCTATTAAAAGAGGGTACGGATCCCATGAATGTAAGGTCATACCGTTACCCCCATGTGATGAAGGGGGAGATTGAGAAACAGGTGGCAGAAATGCTAGAAACGGGCGTCATAAGGTCGAGCAACAATCCATATTCGAGTCCGGTAATATTAGTGAAGAAGAAGGATGGCAGCTGGAGATTTTGTGTGGATTATAGGGCCCTTAACCGAGCCACGGTACCCGACAAATTCCCTATCCCACTGATAGAGGAATTGCTAGACGAACTGAGAGGGGCCAAATATTTTTCGAAGGTGGATTTGAAGTCAGGCTACCACCAGATCCGAATGGGAGATGGAGACATAGAGAAAACGGCCTTTCGGACGCACCAGGGTCACTATGAATTCATGGTGATGCCATTCGGTCTTACCAATGCACCAGCCACATTCCAGAGTGCAATGAACAGCCTGATGCAGCCCTACCTACGAAAATTCGTATTGGTGTTCTTTGATGATATACTGGTGTACAACCGATCCTGGAAGGAGCACTTAGAGCATGTGGGGACGGTGCTAAGGGAACTCATGGCCAATAGGTGGGTGGCCAACAAAAAAAAATGTGAGTTCGGCAAAACTCAAATAGGCTATTTGGGACATCGGATATCCGCGAGGGGTGTAGAAATGGATGAAGACAAAGTAAGGGTCGTGATAGACTGGGAAAAACCTAAGACGGTGAAGGCTTTGAGGGGATTTCTGGGTCTGACAGGATACTATAGGAGGTTTGTGAAGGATTATGGGAAGATTGCCAAACCCTTGACCGACCTTCTTAAAAAGGGGCAGTTTACATGGACGGAGCAAGCAGAGGAAGCTATGTCAAGGTTAAAGAAGGCCATCACTACTGCACCAGTGCTGGTTCTACCTGATTTTGACCAGCCTTTCCACATTGAGTGTGATGCATCGGGAAGAGGGGTAGGAGCGGTACTCATGCAAGGAAAGAAACCCATAGCTTTCTTTAGTAAAGCTTTATCCGAGGGGTCATTGAGTAAATCGATATATGAGAAGGAATTAATGGCGTTGGTTTTAGCCATACAACACTAGAGGCCCTACCTCTTAGGACAACGGTTTGTGGTTCACACCGATCAAAGGAGCCTGAAGTATCTTTTGGAGCAGCGCATCACCACTTAAAATCAGCAGAATTGGATTGCGAAGCTCCTGGGTTATGACTTTGAAATTGTGTACAAATCAGGTGTCACCAACAAGGTAGCAGACGCCCTTTCACGGAGGGAAGAGGATGATCCACAGGAAGAAAAGGAATTGTGGGTTGTAGCCAAACCTTACTGGCAAGACTTCAGGGAGATTCTAGAAGAAGTTGAGGCAGATGAAGAGTTAAAGAAGGTGATAGAAGATTTGAGAAAAGACCCCAACTCACATCCCTCGTTCACTCTGGAACACGAGAGGTTACACTATAAGGGGATGCTAGTGTTGTCTGCCCGATCGGCCTGGGTGCCCAAGTTGATAGCCGAGTTTCATACCACGCAAACAGGAGGACACTCAGGGGTATATCGGACTTATCGCAAGGTGGCGCAATCTCTCTATTGGGTAGGAATGAAGAAAGCGGTAACTGACTTTGTTGCAAGCTGCCTGGTATGTCAACAACATAAATATCTGTCATCCTCTCCGCAAGGGTTGTTGCAACCTTTACCCATACCCAACGCCATTTGGGAGGAGATAAGCATGGATTTTATCGTTAAGTTGCCCAAGTCCCATGGGTATGATGCTGTGCTGGTAGTGGTAGACCGCCTCAGCAAATATGGACACTTCATACCACTAAAACATCCCTATTCTGCTCGAACCGTAGCTGAAGTGTTTGTAAAGGAGATTGTCCGGTTGCATGGGGTGCCAATATCTATCGTGAGTGACCGGGATCCACTGTTCCTGAGTAATTTTTGGAAGGAGTTGTTTAAATTACAAGGAACACAACTGAAGATGAGCGCCGCCTATCATCCTGAATCCGATGGACAAACTGAGGTCGTGAATAGGGTATTGGAGGATTATCTGAGATGCTTCTGCTCAGAACAACCAAAGGATGCAGCATAGTACTACCCTGGGCGGAATATTAGTATAATACCAACTATCAAGAGTCGGCGAGATGCACCCCATTTGAAACCGTATATGGGCGGTCTCCTCCTTCACTGCACAAGTTCGTTCCGGGGGAAACCTTAGTTGAAGCTGTCGGCCAGGAGTTACAGACGAGGGATGAGGCACTCAACCAGCTAAAATTCCATCTAGCCAGGGCTCAAGAATTAATGGTGAGGCAAGCCGACAAGGCAAGACCATCCAATGTGGAGGTGGGAGATTGGGTGTATCTAAAGATCAGACCCCACCGACAGACGACGATGCCGGCCTCACACTGCATTCTAAACTAGCCGCTCGGTATTTTGGACCTTTCCTGGTCATACAGGAGATAGGAGAAGTGGCATTTAAGTTGCAATTATCCGAAGCCGCGCGGATACATCCAGTATTCCATGTGTCGCAATTAAAGAAGGCCGTGGGGGAGAACAGTGTGGAGAAAGAGTTACCCATAGACTTAGAGATGGAGGGACCGTCTCCCTGGCCGATCAGAGTTTTGAATAAAAGGCAGGTGCAACAAGGAGAGGACGAACGGAAGGAAGTGTTGATCGAGTGGAAAATTTTCTAATCGGTGGAAAATTTCTTCAAAGCAAAAGAAGGAGTTTTACCGATTTCTTCAAAGCAAAAGAAGGAGTTTTACCGATTATTAATCGATTAAAATGACGGAGGTTTGCTGGAGATGGTGTTCTTCACCGATCATTCGGTGAAAAGAGGGTTTTTTTCTTCAAATCGTATTCTTTTACTGTTTTTGTTTAGGAGGAGTGTTAAAAGGTTAAACAGAAAAAAAGTTTTACAGAGTTAGAATTCAGCCTTTGTATAAAAGCTTGTAATCTCTACATTTACATAATAATAACAATTTACTGAAGTTTATACAGTCATACCTCTGTGTGCATGCCTCTTTCTCCTACTCCACAAGTGTGTCTTGATCTCTCGGTGAATGGTGTGTGTGTATGGTGATCTGAGGAGGAACCCTAGCAGAGCCTCAGCCCTCAATCTCTCTCTAAGATTCTCGAACTCTCTCATCTGACTGATCTCGTCACGTGTTTTTTCTCTTTAACATCAGCAATATCCTAGAAGGGGTTTTACGGTTCTGCCCCTGTCTTTATTTTCTATTAAAATATTCTTTTTTCTTATTTTCCAAACTTGGGATCGCAAGAAATACCATGAAGCCGTTTATAAGGAGTGTCATTTTATAAAACTAATGTGGGCATGCAATTCGTGAAAAAAACTACGTGTTAGGCTACACAACACCAAAAAAGAGTAGGAAGATGTGAATGAAAAAGCAAAGCGGAAGTTATATTTAATATGTGTTGGTGTTTGCGCTCATCTACATTGTTGAGTTTAGTTGTTTCAACGCAAGTAGTTTAATGATTAATGTCTTTGCTTAAAAAAGGTCATGCATAATGAATTATACTTCATTGCTAGTTCTTATGGTTTTTTACTTTTTTATTAAATTGGTTTTCAATATTAAGAAGAAAGTTAGTGATACGAGTCTTAACAAAAAATGTATCAGTCATGGATATAAGCCATGTAAAACGGGAGAAATTACCAATGATGATTAAGAAATACTTGAAGCCACTCATAGAGGGAGTGCTTGGACCCTAGATATCAATATGCAGCATATCAAAAGAACATTTTGCATGAGATGTGCTAAGAATATAGGAAAGCTTCTTTTCTTTTGCACGATGGCAAGCATCACAAACAGTCGGAGTATCATCTTTGATATAAGCATGTCTAGATTGTAATATATATAACCTATCATTAGAAAGGTGGCCAAGGCGTTCATGCCATAGATTCTGAGTTTGAACATTGCAAAAAATGCGACTGCAAGTATTAATAGAATTACAAGCAAAAGCATAAAAAATGTATAATTTAGGTGTTGTTTAATCAAGTCAATCTTCTCTTGAGTGTGATTGTCCTATATAAAGTAACTAGAAGTAGAAAAAGTTAGTGTACAGTAAAGATAGTTCATAAGTTGAGAGAATGAGATTAAAAGAAAAATCAGAAAAATATAAAACATTGTGAAGATAGAATTGTAATTGAAATTAACAATACCAATTTAATGAGCATGTATAATTTAACCATTAGGTAGAGTGATAGGAACAGGAGTAATCTTCTGATAGGAATAAAAAGTTTTCAAAGAAATTCATATCTGGTCTATTGCACCTTAATCTAAAATCCAAAGTTAAGAGAATCCACTTTAATAACAAAAGTAATATTACCTGGTGGAGAAGCGTTGGTAGAAATACATCCAACTTGATTTATTTGAACATTGGGAGTTTTAATGTGTGATTGTTTGAACAACTTGACAAGGATTTGACATTGTTGAGGAGTAATTTGTATGCTCTCTATAGGAGAGTGATCTTGATCTAAGTTGGTATCATTTTGCATAGCAGCATTATGGATATGGCTCGGTGTGCTGTTGTTAAATTTGTAGCCGGGAGAATAATCATGCTTCTTCTAACATACATCAATAGTGTGGCCATTTTAATTGTAGTAAATGAAAACTCTACGGTTATGGTTATTATTTGTTTTGACATCGCGATTTTCTTGATTATGTTACCAATGAGGAACATTGGCGTTTTGAAGTTAATAATTTTGATGATGTTACAAAGCAAAGAATATGAAGACTCTTATTGCATCAAGTTTAAAAGCATATCTGCATAATGATCGGCGAAGACACAGAACAAGTGTAAGATTCAGACCGAACGACAGATAAGTAGACAAAGACCGAACGGTCGCTATCAGTCAACGGGCGATATCAGTCGACGGGCGAATACAGATGAAGACCGAACTGCTACAATCAGATGAAGGCCAAACACAGCTAAAGGCAAAACATTGTTCATGGTCGAACGCAACTAACAAGACCGAGCGGTAAGGACCGAACGATAGACTTCATGACCTAGACTAAGCAGTCAGGACACGAGCGTTCCCAAGCAGTCAGGACACAAGCGTTCCCAAGTAGTCAGGACACGAGCGTTCCCAAGCAGTTAGGACACGAGCGTTATTGACCAACATAGGACCGAGCGGTAAAGTTATGACCAGGACCGAGCAGTGAAGGGCATGACCGAGAGCACGTAAGACATGTCGAGATATAACAGTTCGGACCGAGCAATGAAAGGCTGTGAAGAATCAAGCCGAACGCTGAAAAGTTGTAAGGAACCTAGACGAACGCCAAAAGGTGATAATAACTTGAGCCGGACACATTTGAAGCCCGAACACCAGTTGAAACAAAAAACGAACGACAGAAGGCCATGAGGGCTCAAACCGAACGGAAGAAGGCCATGAGGGCTCAAACTGAACGCTGGAAAGTTGTGAGGAACCGAGCCGAACGACAGAGGTGATAAGGGGTTGAACCGAACAACATGAGGATGTGTCGAATTTAACCGAGCGACAGAGGGAGAAGAACTGGTGTCGAACGGTCGAAGAGTTAAATATCCTAACTGTTCCAAGTCTTGCAGATAATCGATTATCACTTACAATAATCGATTATCACTGGCAGTTGTAATGCGTCTTTTCAGTTTCGAACTAGTAGGCTATATATCTCTTTGCCAAACACTTTAGAAGACAAATTTACGAATTTGAGAATACAGTGAAATCTGAGGATGTTCTGAAGTGCTAGTTCCTGCTCTTGTTAAGTCTTATGAATAGTTGAAGCTCGCGCTTTGTGTGTCAAAGGTCGGAGCGATTCTCTTCAAGTTGGCAGAGTTGTTGCTTTCGGTTCGTTTGTCAGACAAAGCTCTTCTGGTTCATTTGTCGAAGGAAGGTTTTTGCTGCACTCCTCCGGTTCATTTGTCGAAGGAAGGTGCTTTTGTTATTATTATTTTCTAGGTTTAATCCTTTACTACATCCCTATTTATGTACGAATTTCTCAATTGGGTCCTCGTTTTTTAAAGTGTATCAAAATGGTCCCTAATTTTGAAAATTGATATCAATTGAGTCCTTTCCGTTAAGTTGGCTGGACGGCGTTAAAAAAATTGATGAGTGGGATGCTGAGATGACGAACGAGCGCTCGTCCACCAGCGAACGAACGCTCGTCCATCAGCGAACGAACGCTCGTCGACCACCGAACGAACGGTCGTCCAGTGTGGAACGAACGGTTGTCCAGCAGTAAGAGGTCGACGAGCGTTCGTTCTCTGGTGGACGAGCGTTCGTTCGCTGCTGGACGAGCGTTCGTTCGCTGGTGGACGAGCGCTCGTTTGTCATCTCAGCATCCACTCATCAATTTTTTTAACGCCGTCCAGCCAACTTAACGGAAAGGACTCAATTGATATCAATTTTCAAAATTAGGGACCATTTTGATACACTTTAAAAAACGAGGACCCAATTGAGAAATTCGTACATAAATAGGGATGTAGTAAAGGATTAAACCTATTTTCTATTCACTTTCATTGTAACTGTGAAAGTGTTTTAGTGAAAAGGTTAATCACTATTCATAGTGATTAACGATTGGACGTAGAATCTTTTGATTCAAACCAGGATAAAAATCATTTATGTGATTTTTCTACTCCCTACATTCTTTACATTTTCTGCACATCAACCGTTTGATAAAACTTTTAAGAGAAAATTAAAGAAACTATTTTTTAAATTGACCGAACAAGCTCTTCACTTTTAAACAATTCGTATAGTACTCTGTTTTGATATTTCCGTTGTGCAAAATCGGTATCGATTGTTTCAACAGATTAGGGAAACCATGTTTTCGGAAGCAAGTATTTTCAGTGTGACTAGTGTGGTGGCAAGGTGTGCATGTGACAGTAAATTTTTGGTAACAGCTTTTTTGGGGTAACTGCTTTTGTAATGGATAGTAAATATTTTGTTACAATTTTATTCTTACAACACAAATTATTTTATGATTTTATTTTTTTAGATTTTATAATTTTTTTTAATTGCATTATGTCAGACCTCGGAAAACACCACCCAAACCCCACCTGTTTAATCTCATTAAATGCACCCAAAACCCCTGTTCAGACTCATTAAAAGCGTACCCAAACTCTGACGCACTAACGCCAGGTGTCAAGAATGGAAGATTCGGAAGTCAGTTAGTGGAGTGCAGGTGTCAACAGGAAAGTGCACGTCAGTTTGGACGTGGGGTAAACAAAAATGATTTTCTGAAAACTCTGCCCACTCTCTTCTGCATGCACTTTCTCCTTTCCAAATTCTGACCTTCCATTTTCTCCTTCTTCCTACTGTAACTCACTTTTCTCTGCTCCGATCACCATTCAGGCATCGTAGGAGCATTCCCGGCGTCCCAAGCTTCCTCTTAAACCGAACGAGTTTCAAGTTTGAGTTGGTAAGTTTCTTCCCTTAGTCGTTCGTTCTTGGGTTACATGCAAAACCAAGTTCTGGTTGCATGCAGGGGTGTAGTCTGATAACGGTAATTCTTGCCATTATTTAAGCACAATATTAACAACAAAATGACCTCCTTTCTAGCTTATAACTTGCTTAATCCTCTAATTTATCTTAATTTTATGAATAATTGTGTTTTGGGCTACTTTGATGTAATTTCATCTATAATCCCCTATTTCGTAGCTAATAATGTGCTTGGAAGGGTCTCCAATAATGTCTAAAGTTGAACCAACCACTAGAAGCAAGCAGATCTGCAGAAACGCTCGTCGCATGTGAACGAACGCTCGTCAACCTGTGGACGACAGCGAGCGGACGCTCGCTCAGAGACGCTCGTCCAGTGTGCAAGACGAGAGGACGCTCGTCCAGGATCAGTGGACGCTCGTCAAGAGTGGACGCACGAGCGGACGCTCGCACCGCGAGAAGAGGACGCTCACCCTGTGGACGCACGAGAGGACGCTCGCACAGAGAAGAGGACGCTCGTCCAGCTAATACGATCAGAGGACGCTCGACAAGTCAGAAGAGGACGCTCTTCCAGAGAGGACACTCAGTGGACGCTCGGCCAGGCAGAATAGGACGCTCGGCTAGCTAGAAGTGGACGCTCGTCCAGAGATCAGTGGACGCTCGCCCATATCCAGATGGTCCGCGCCCGGGCGTGACAAAGAGGGCGCCCAGGCGCGTCTTTTCCAGAGAGTCTCGCGCCCAGGCGCGATTGAGAGGGCGTCGGGCGCGACTTTTGCTGATGTGTCAAAATGCCTATTTATTCAAGTTGTCTCCAAGCATTTGGGGATCTTGGGCTGCCCAAACACGATTTCTCTCATTTGGAGTTCTAGGAGGCGAGCTAGGAGCTATGGGAACCGTCCTTCTTCACCCTTGGGTCTTCTTCCTTCCTCCATTTCCACCATTGTTGTAAGCTTGAGCTATCCATTCATGGAGAGTTAGTTTCATTATTGTTGGGGGATTGATGTAGCCACTGAAATCTTATGTAAACTAATATGTTTAGAATGAATTTATGCCTCTTTCATTGATTGTTAGTGTTTAATTCCTTTTCTTAATGCTTGTTGTGAAGTTGCTACTCATTACATGATTTTAGGGTTTGCTTGATATTGGGAAATGTTGGGTAAATCTGGACTTGGTTTAAACACCTAAAGGAAATAGTATCTAGGGATAGAATTAGGACCTTGGGTTGTCTTAGATCTCAATTCTTAATGAGGAAATAATTGTTAGGTCTTCTAAGGGATTGGAGCCTAATAAGGAAGTCTAGGCTCTCTCTACCAAGGGATTGGGTTTGAGTAATTTAGTAGATTGACATTGGCATATTAATGAAGAGGAAGTGATTTTCTATACATAAGAATGAAGTAGGTGAAATCATACCCCCAACAATACCATTCCATATCATTTCTAATCTTTCCATTTCCAAGTGTTTGAGTATCTAAGATCACTTTTATCAATTATGTTTCATGTTTACTTTAATTGCACAAAAACACAAATTATGAAGCATTCTTTAGTCTAAGTTAGTTGGAAATTATACGATTGTTTGGTGACACGAGTCTCTTGGGAAACGATATCCGATCTTACCGGTTTTATTACTTAGAACGATTTGGTACACTTGCCAAAGTCTCAACAAGTTTTTGGCACCGTTGCCGGGAACTCGTGGTTAACACTATACTTTTGTGTGATTCTTAACCAATTTAGGCTTTATTCTTATATTCTTTTTACTGTGAATAATTTTTGTTTTCTTTTATTTTTGGGATAACTTGGTGCTCTAGTATTGTTGTCTCTAGTGTGTGCAGGGCACAATCCGTACTAGGAGCACAACATCATCTGAACCTCTCCTTTTAGACCTTGAAGTTGAGAAAACTGCCCGTAGAAACAACAATAGAAGGAGAAGGCAAAACAAGGCTGCTAGAGAAACTTCTCTCATTCCTGAGATTCCTGAGCAACCATTCATACTTGTTTTTGATCAGGAAGGAGAAGATATGGCCGCCAATCCAAATAGTCATGGTGATGGCCAAGCTAGACGCACCTTGGAGTACTATTCTACATTCTCAGGGCCTCTTCACTTCAACAGCATTGCTAGGCCAAGGGTTAATGCCGCCAACATGGAGATAAAGCCTGCTCTCATCCATTTGGTGCAGAACAATCAATTCCATGGCCTTTCTCATGAGAATCCGTACAATCATTTGGCCACCTTCCTTGAGATATGTAATACTGTGAAGATTCATGATGTTCCTGATGAAGCTATAAGGCTCAGCTTGTTTCCATTCTCGTTTGGAGGCAACGCCAAGGTGTGGTTGAATTCTTTTCTTGAGAATAGCTTCACGGCATGGGAGGATGTGGTTGTCAAGTTCCTCAACAAATACTTCCCACAGTCAAAAGTAAATAAAGGAAAGTAGGAAATATCATCTTTTCAGCAAGATGGTAGTGAAACTTTGAGTCAAGCATGGGATAGGTTCAAGGGCTTACTATGAAAGACGCCCACTCATGGGTTTGATGAGCCTATTGTCCTGAATATGTTTTTGGGAGGATTGAGATCCCAAACCAAATTGATGTTGGATGCCTCAGTTGGAGGAAATATTCGATGGAAGACACCAGAAGAAGTCCATGAGCTAATAGAAAACATGGCTGCAAATGACAGTGAATTGCAGAATGAAAGAGATCAACAAAAAGATGTTTTTCAACTACAATCTCAGGACGCCTTCTTAGCTCAAAACAAAATAATGACCCAACAACTCGAAGCTCTCATGAATAAGCTCTCTCAACTTCCTAATGAGCTCCAGAATGTTTCTCAAGCTCAACATCAAGGATGTGAGCTATGTGGTGGAGATCAAATGGTCAGTGTGCCATGCAAGCCAATTTCCAAGAGGTGAATTATATGGGTAATCAAGACAGCCAAGGTAACTACAACCAAGGATGGAGACCTCACCCAAGCATGGACCAAGGACAAGCTGGGCCATCAAACAGACCACCTCAACAACAATATCAACCACATCCCTCCTTATCTAACAGGACCTCAAAGTTAGAGGACACTCTTCAACAGTTTATGCAAGTGTCCATCTCCAACCATAAAAGCACAGAAGCTTCCATCAGGAATTTGGAGATACAAGTTGGCCAACTAGCCAAGAAGTTAGAGGAAAAGTTTGATAAGAATTTTGTGGCCAACACTGAAGTTAACCCTAAGGAGGAATGTAATGTCATTACAACAAGAAGTGGAGAAGAGGTTGGGGTTGATTACAAGAAACAACTGCCAAATAAAGAAAAGAGAAGCAATGAAGATGAGATTCAAGCACAAAAGGAAATTGATCAAGAGATTATTGGGGGAGAAGAAGAAAATAAAGGAAAAGAAAAAGAGAAAAAGCAAAAAGAGAAGGAAATTTTGAAGCATCTTCCTTATCCGAAAAATCTTTCCAATAGAGAAAAAGAGAAACATTTGGATCGGTTCAAGCAAATATTCAACCAGCTTGAGATCAAAATACCCTTGACCGAAGCACTACAACAAATTCCTGCTTATGCAAGGTACATGAAGCAATTCCTCAACAAGAAAAAGAGGTATTTAGATGAGGAAACAATTGAAGTGCAGGGAAATTGTAGTGCCATCATGCAGAAGACTCTCCCTCCAAAATTTAAAGATCCGGGGAGTTTCACCATTTCGTGCACCATTGGAGACCATGATATAGGGAAGGCTCTTATTGATTTAGGGGCTAACATCAACCTGATGCCTCTCTCTAAGCTTAAAAAGATTGGTGGTCTTGAAGCTAAGCCAACAAGAATGATGCTTTAGTTGGCAGATAGATCTATCAAATATCCATTTGGTGTAGTTGAAGATGTGATAATAAAAATTGATAAGCTCCAATTCCCGGTGGACTTTGTAGTGATGGACATAGAGGAAGATGCGGAGATACCACTCATTCTTGGAAGACCTTTCATGAAGACAGCTAAGGTTGTCATTCATATGGAAGAGGGAATATTGAAATTAAAGGACCAAGATAGAGAGATAACGTTCAATGTCTTTGAAGCTGAGCAACAAAGTCGAGAAAAACAGGCTAGTCTTAAAGCCACAAATGAACTTTTATCAGTGACTAGTCTAACAGGGCAAGCTGCCAAGTTGGTCAAGAAAAGCCTTAAGTGTTTCCACTCAAAAGTGAAGGAAGAGGAAGAAGATAAGGAAGATGAAATAGTTCACCAAGGCTCTATTGTGGAAAGTGATGAACCCAAACCTGGCAAACCAGTTAAGCTTAAGAGCAGGGTCTGGGTTATCACGGCTATCAAAGCAAATGGGGTTCTCGAAATCGAAGCTCCATATTCAAGAAGAGTCAAGTTGGTGACAAGAAAGCTGCTTAGAACATGTTGGTGTCATGAAAGGAAGAAGCACACCAACATCAAAAACCAAACTTAAATGCTCATTTGTCAAGCTAATGACGTTAAACAAGCGCTTTTGGGAGGCAACCCAATTTTCTTACCCTTTTTACTTGTGTTTGTATTGTTTTAGTGTCATGTGCTTGTATGTGTTTCAATTTCAATTAGTGACTTGTGTTATGCATGTTTGTATTTTATTGCATGTTTGTGATTTTTGAGTTGTAATGTTGTTTTTGTGGTTTGTATAATATATTATGTTATTTGTAGCTTGGTTTGTGTGTAAGTGCATTGAACGAAGGTATGAAACTAAAAATCACATATTGAATGGCCAATCTCGCAAGAATCTGCATTATTTTCCCCTAGGCTAAACTTTCTCGCTTGGGCGAGATATGCAGAAAACTGAAAAACAAGTTTTACTGATATTTTCGCTTGAGCTAAAATTTTTCGCTTGAGCTAAAAATGTCCTGCAACTAAGGTTGAGCCACTTGAACTTTTTCGCCTAGGCCAAACTTTTTAAAATTGAATCCTGTCAGGACTCAAAAAAAAAAATAATAATAATATACGTACGCTAGTGGAGTCCACGTGGCGATCACAGAACGAGCCACATCAGCAACGCACGTGGAGACAACAGCACCTGACAACCACTAACGGACGCCAGGTGTTGCACGTGGAGGTGAGTCAGAAACGTTAGTGGAGACCGACTGCCAGGGTGTGAATGTGCGTCCGGCGGAAGTGGAAAACACGTGGCGACATCAGAGTGGACGACCGTCCGGTATGGGCTGTCAGAAACGTAGTGGAGTGCGCTGGTAGCATGGGAACGTGTCTGCCAGAATGGGAACGTGCGCTGGCGGAATGGAGACGTGCGCTGGCAGAGTGGAAAGCAAAACTGAGATTCTGAACTTATTCTCCACTCCCTCTGCACGCACCTCACCTACCTTATTTCTGAAAATTATTTCTCTCCTCCTTCTCTCTACGTTCCCTGTGCCTTCTCTATAAGTGTGCACTATTTCATCTCCTCCAACCAGAATTCCGGCACCGTTGAAGGACGCTCGGCGTCAAGGACTTCAAGAAGAACCGTTCGTTTCGAGAACTGGACTCGTAAGTCCATCCTTCCCTTCTGTCGTTCGTTTTACTGGCACGCAAACCCAGTTTTGGGATCGTACGTTGATCACCATTCTCAAATGGATAGATCTGATAGGTGTCGGGGTTCGTTTGTGTAGTTTGGATTAACGAGCGTTGACGGTAGAAGAGTCTGTGGTTGAGAAGTTGTGTGTCTGCGTTTGGAGAGCGTTCGGTCATTTTTAGAGGTAAGGGAAGCTTATTTAATTTAACTGTTTTGATGTTGTGTTTTGTATGAACGATCGTTATCTGATTACATGAAAATAATATATGATGCATGATGTTTGATGGGATTGAATTGTATGAACATTCGTTAATTTACTGCACGAGTATAATGCATGATATTTGATATGACTGAAGTACATGAACGTTCGTTGATGTGGTGAAATGAAATACATGAATTTTGATGATATGGATCGTATGAAATTAGGAAGTTGATTTTGATATGAACGAATGAAACTGAAAGTTTAAGATGAGAACCTTCCCTATAATAATCTGCGTTCGTTGCTGAACGGTACTTGATCGTTCGGTTTTCCTGGTAAAAATAGCGGATGTGGGATTCTTTCATTTGGATAGATCCCTTATTGAGGACGAGCGTCCTCGTACTAAAATACTTTGCTTGAGCGTTCAGCCAAGCACTGTTGTATCTGGTATCTTTGATAAAATCCATTCTTTTGTAAAAATATATATATATGAAATAGTCCTTTTCCGTTCGCAAACACTATCTTAATAGCCCTTAGAATATTTCTTGAGATATATCATTTTAAGGTTATTAACGTTCGGTCTCACACCTAACATTCGTCCAGAGTAGCATTCGGTCTCACACCAGCGCTCGTACTGAGGAGTGTTCGGTCTTATACCTAGCGCTCGCTCTAAATGGTGCTCGGTCTTATACTGAGCGCTCGTACTCTCTCTCGAAAACTAGTCTTATAAATAGCGTACGTCCAACTTCAGATTGACCACGCTCGGTCATTGACTGGCAGTGGGTTTCAGTTTGAGAATTTTTATAAAAACGTTTCCTTGAAGTCTTGAATGTTCGCGTTTGATGTATTCGGCCTAGAGCCTCCAGACTTAAATTATTCTGGAAGTATTGGTTTAAATTCCCGAGAGTCAGTTCATCCAACTGATTCTTCTGGTAAAATAACGTTCGTCCCATGAAACTGGACATTACTTGGTTATTCTCGAACGTAGTCGTGACTCTGGTATACGGATCTGAACGGGCGTCTTTTGGTCTCGTCCACAGCGTTCGTCCTCGGTCTTATTGGGGATAGAACGTTCGGTTTTTTATGGTCTCCCTATTAATGATGGAAATGGATATGAAATGATGAACAGTAAATGATGAAAAGTATATGAAGTGGAATGAGAGTTGTGACTATTGAAAGAGCGTTCCAGGTAGGAACGACTCATGAATAAATGTTGGAATTTGTCAAGTATGACTGTGGGAAGTTAATGCTGGCTGTTCGATCCTTATGTTCCGTGAGTGCTCGTCCTCAAGTAGAGGGCGCACGTCATGCGTGGGAACGACAGGAGGTCGTCGTCCTTAGAGGTACTTTGGACGAACGGACTAACCTCGGGTGGCAGCTGATGAGGATGCCAGTTACCACACCACCCGGGTGCGTGAACGCCTGTAACTACGCAGAATTCATACAGTCCGGACGGTCAGTCGAGTGTTGAGTCTTATTTAGTACGTACGTTAAATTGTGTTGATATGTGATGAATTGTTATATTACTTGATGTGTTGATGCATGAGTTAAAATACATAAGCTTACCCTGCGATTTTCCTTGTGTTGTCTCGTTTTGTACGTTCGTCCTGTCATTGCAATCATCATCCGTGTGTATGTGAGTAGAGGGAGACGAGCGTTTGGAAGATGCACTGGACGAAGAGAACTTGGTTGAAGTTGAAGTGAAGACCGAGCAGTGAGACGTTCGGCTAGTAGTGTAGGTTTATGGTTGAGTGGTCGTTCGACCGCCCCATCCTTTATTTCTGTTATATTTCGACCGTTCGGTATTTTCCCGTGTAAACCGTTCGGTCAGGTTTCAAGTTACGTTCGGCTTTAATTTGTAACTCTTATTTAAGGACGTGCGGCTTTGCGCGTTCGTTTCTTTAAGGTTGTAAGACTGTACTCAAGGACGTTCGTCATTGAGCGTTCGTTCGTTCGCTTTTGTTTTTAGTTGGAAAATTGTTTTGGATTATTATTAAAAGTGATTTTCTAATTATATGGTTTATGACTGTAGTTTTGGGATGTCACAAATCCTGTCAGTTTAGCTTAAGCGAAAACTTTTTAGCTTAAGCGAAAAATGTTTTGCTTAAGCGAAAACATTTTAGCTTAAGCTAAAATCTGATATGGTGCCCCGTTCTGTACATTTATTTTTGTTGATTGATTTTGAGTTTTCTCTTGCTTTGCACTCTTTCACACACTCCGTTTGATGTGTTTTTAAACCTTTTTGTATTTTTGTACCTTTGGGAAGTTTAATTCTAAGACTTCCCTCTGTGTTCATGTACTTTTGTCTTTGTTTGTTTTGACTTTCATTGTTTTGTTTCTTTACTCTCTTTTGCATATTCCTTTTAGTATGTTTTATGGATTCTTCTCTTCAGTTGTTGACTATGGGATACTAATTTTACTTTGAGCTTTCTTGTTACAGGATAAGATCTTCCTTAAGACTTAACAAGTTTAAAACCACCAGTGGTCATCCTTTGAGGCATGCGTGAGTTGAGCAACCATATGACTTGAAGATTTTGCTGCTCGTGTAGCATGGCCTGGGGGCCAGGCCCCTACTGATGGGGGAGGTGGAGCAGTTACGGAGTATAAGCTACTGGGAGGAGGAAGATGTTTCAGATCAAAGTAAAGCTAGTGTCCTACACTGCTGGAGATGCAAAGAGTCCATTTTGATCGGTTTTTCAGTTTTAATTTCAAGTTTTATTTGATTTCAGCTTTTGTGTTTTTGATTTCTTTTTGACTTGCCTTGTGGATAGTTCTTGTGCAATTGGTCTGGTGATTTGAGTGAATCATATGTTAAGCTTGAATTGAATGCAAATCTCTTGTGCTTGCTCTTTATCCATGAGAATTGTTTTGAAAATCTGATTGAGATTATGTGGTTGAGCTTGATGAACAGAGATTGTGGTTGCTTGTATCTGTTTAGATAGATGCATGGTTTTAATTGTGATCAATATTCTTGGCATGATGTTTATCAAATTTTGGAACCTAGAGTAAACCTGTGAGATGTTGTGCCTCAGAGTTTATTGATGAATGTTATTACTTTGAAATCACAGTTGATTTTGCCCAAGTTTCTCTATTTGAACTAGTTACTTGCATGTTACAAATGATCAAGGCCATTGTTCTTCCACCTCTTCTACATTTTGAGCCTAAAAGCCAATGTATAACCTTTGAACCTTAAAGAAAACTTTCTCATTCCCGAAACCTTAAGCCTATTGAAAAATCCTTAACCTCCTTACCTTGAGTAGAGATGAACATTTATGTTAGAATGAGGAGAATGGTTTAAGTTTGGGGGAGTTCTTGTCAAAAAGGGGAGCATTGAGAAAACAATAAGTTGAGTTAAAAAGAAAGAAAAAGAAGAAAGAAGAAGAAAAACAAAAACATGAATTCAATGAGAAAGAGTTGGGAAATAGGTTGAGAAGTGTGTTATTCAATTTTGGAGCAAAAGAGAGACTATGATACATCATGAATTAAATTGTTTGATCTCTCATCTCAAGGTGTTTTGTTGTCCAGAAAAACCAATTTTTCTTCTTAGCCCGGCCACAATACAAGCTTCAAAAAAGTCCTTGTGATGTAACTTGCTTGTTAAGGTGTTTGATATTGTTGAAACGAAAGGCAAAGTTGATTTGTGTAACACTGTAATAGTTGAGAGTAAGACACACATCCTTATACACTATTGTGCTTGAGTGAAACACTTTCTTTGGTGAGGATTGGTTCCATGCACTCATTGAAAACAACTTGCCATTTTTATTGATCTATCATTTGCATCTATCTTGTGACTTTTAATTTGTGAGCACCATGGTTGAAGTTTAGCTTCCTAAGACTATATTGTCTCTTGAATGTGATTTATAAGTTAAGCAAGCATGATTGATTTTGTCTATTTGATTGAAAGTGTGGTTAAAGTTGTTAGACCATTGGGATTGAATTGTTTACTAGGTGAAGTACTTTTGCTTGAGGACAAGCAAAGTTTAAAGTTTGGGGGTATTTGATAACAGTAATTCTTGCCATTATTTAAGCATAATATTAACAACAAAATGACCTCCTTTCTAGCTTATAACTTGCTTAATCCTCTAATTTATCTTAATTTTATGAATAATTATGTTTTGGGCTACTTTGATGTAATTTCATCTATAATCCCCTATTTTGTAGCTAATAATGTGCTTGGAAGGGTCTCCAATAATGTCTAAAGTTGAACCAACCACTAGAAGCAAGCAGATCCGCAGAAACGCTCGTCGCATATGAACGAACGCTCGTCAACCTGTGGACGAAAGCTAGCGGACGCTCGCTCATAAACGCTCGCCCAGTGTGCAAGACGAGAGGACGCTCGTCCAGATAAGTGGACACACGAGCGGACGCTCGCACAGCGAGAAGAGGACGCTCACCCTGTGGACGCACGAGAGGACGCTCGCACAGAGAAGAGGACGCTCGTCCAGCTAATACGCTCAGTGGACGCTCGGCAAGTCAGAAGAGGACGCTCGTACAGAGAGGACACTCAGTGGAGGCTCAGCCAGGCAGAATAGGACGCTCGTCAAGAGAGGATACTCATTGGACGCTCGGCCAGGGAGAATAGGACGCTCGTCCAAGACACTCAGTGGACGCTCGGCTAGCTAAAATTGGACGCTCGTCCAGAGATCAGTGGACGCTCGCCCATATCCAGATGGTCCGCGACTTTTCGCGTGACATAGAGGGCGCCCGGGCGCCGGGCGCAACTTTTCCAGAGAATTTCACGCCCGGGCGTGACAGAGAGGGCGCACGGACGCGACTTTTCCAGAGAGTCTCGCGCCCGGGCGCGACTGAGAGGGTGTCGGGCGCGACTTTTGCTGATGTGTCAAAATGCCTATTTATTCAAGTTGTCTCCAAGCATTTGGGGATCTTGGGCTGCCCAAACACGATTTCTCTCATTTGGAGCTCTAGGAGGCGAGCTAGGAGTTGTGGGAACAGTCCTTCTTCACCCTTGGGTCTTCTTCCTTCTTCCATTTCCACTATTGTTGTAAGCTTGAGCTATCCATTCATGGAGAGTTAGTTTCATTATTGTTGGGGGATTGATGTAGCCACTGAAATCTTATGTAAATTAATATGTTTTGAATGAATTTATGCCTCTTTCATTGATTGTTAGTGTTTAATTCCTTTTCTTAATGCTTGTTGTGAAGTTGCTACCCATTACATGATTTTAGGGTTTGCTTGATATTGGGAAATGTTGGGTAAATCTGGACTTGGTTTAAACACCTAAAGGAAATAGTATCTAGGGATAGAATTAGGACCTTTGGTTGTCTTAGATCTCAATTCTTAATGCGGAAATAATTGTTAGGTCTTCCAAGGGATTGGAGCCTAATAAGAAAGTCTAGGCTCTCTCTACCAAGGGATTGGGTTTGAGTAATTTAGTAGATTGACATTGGCATATTAATGAAGAGGAAGTGATTTTCTATACATAAGAATGAAGTAGGTGAAATCATACCCCCAACAATACCATTCCATATTGTAACATCCCTTATAGGATATATTAATAATAATAATAATAATCTTGAAGCTTGAACCTTATGAAAGTGTTTTTTTTTTTTATTTTTTTTTTTTTTTGAAAACAATCCATCACATAAACAAACCATACACACATCATAAGTTCATATATTACAACAAACCAAATCTTAATTGTTTCCTTGAAATAACAAAATCAAACGAACATAAATAAGAAAACATTATAAAAATCCCAACAAGTTTTATTTCCCGTCTCTCTCGAAGAGTTATCCCAATCCAGCTTTATATTCAATACCATCTACTCCCGTACAAGTACGATCATCGTAGGTGGAAACCACAAGCACAACATTTCAAGGTGAGTAACCAGAAATATCATATCATAAACTTATTACATATAAACTATAACATTAATCTTTAGTGTAAAACTGCACTGTTGGATTACGAAATGTAATTAATTCTATTATATGGTTATTACTGTATTTTGGGATGTTACAGTACCAAACTAATGACCATATGATACCCCCAATAACCTTTTAGAGCTAGAATCTTTATCAAAATTATTCGGAATAATGAATGTACTCTCTTCTAAATTTGTTTCGAAAATATTCATTACTATTATGGTTTTTTTTAATTTTTTGTAATTCCATTAAAAGGAAACCACCAACAAAATATATATGCAAAAAAGAAGAAGGAGAGTATCAAATAAATTGTAATAATAGTTACGTTTATCGAATAAAAAATATTATATTAACATTTTTACTTTCTAAATTGTTTTGAAAATAGTCATTATAATCTTTACTTTGTATTAATTAAATTTGTCTTTTTATAAAAGTTAAGTTTATGAAGTAAAATGTATTATTAACTGTAACTGAAATTGTTCCGTAACGGAGGAGCTTATGCCACCATTTCCCATGCATCAAAAACTTACAACAACAAAATAAAACATTAAAATAAGATTTTGGAAGTTAAAAGACACTTTTTGTAACATCCCAAAATACAGTAATTACCATAAATCAGAATTAATTACATTTAACAGTAAAACAATGCAGTCTTTACACTAAGAGAACGAAGCTCAAAAGCCGAACGGCTTAAATACGAAATTAAATACAATTACAGCAGTATCGAATTCAGAACTACAAGAAGTTAGGACGAACGGTTTTACAAAATTAAATAACCGAACGTCAGAAATAGAAATCTAACAACTAAGCACTAAAGAGAACGAGCGTTCTAAGGTTCGGCTTTAACTTCCACTTCAACCAGGTTTTCTTCTTCAATCACGTCCTCTAAAGTGGCTTCGCCTTCTGCGCACATCCACACGGATGATCATTGCAAAGACAGGACGAACGTACATAGACAATAGACAACACAAGGAAAACGAAAGGGTAAGCTTATGTAATTTAATTCATACATCAACATATACATTTAACATTTCAATTCACACAACATGTAACTTAACATATAACATCATAAGAAATATATATCTAGACAGACCGTCCGGACTGTATGAATCTGTGTAGCTACAGGCGTCCCTTGCACTTGGGTGATGTAGTAACTGGAAAAACACATCAGCTGCCACCCGAGGTTAGCCCTATCCAAAGTACCCCTAAGGACTAGGACCTCCTGCCGTTCCCACACATGACCTACCCTCCTCTACGTGAGGATGAGTACCCACGGAACATCAGGATGGACAGCCAGCATTAGCATGCCCACAGTCATACTTTACAAAAATTCAATATTCAATATATATATATATATTTATGAGTCGTTCCTCCCTGGAACGCTCGTCCAAAATCCATAATCGTATAATCATTCCATATCAGGTTCACCCTTTAAAATCTCATACTTCATTATCATTTTCATCTTTTCTTTCATAGACATAAAATAACGAACGTTCAGCCCTCTAAAGAACGAGGACGAACGTTAGAGATGAGATCGAGAAAGACTCATTTCCGAGCAGAATAAAGCCGACACATGTTATTTGACGAACGTCATTACCACTTGAATCAGTTAAATGAACTGACTCTAGTACAATCCGAATAATACTTAGAATAAGTTAAGCACAAGGGTTCTAGGCCGAATGCAAAAGGATATAAACACCATCCAACGAATAAAGAACTATACCGAGATCAATTCGATTAGGAAAACCGACTGCCAGTAAATGACCGAACGTAAAGAAAAAGGAAAATCTTGTTACAGTTGAACGAACGTTATTTTATCCAAGTTGATTATAAAATAATACGAGTACAAGGTATAAGACCGAGAGTTCATTAGGACGAACGCTAGGTATACGACCGAGCGCTGCTTATGACGAACGCAAGGTATAAGACCGAGCGTTACCAATTTTCAAAGTATAAGGGTATACATATTACTATTTCATTTCAGAGACTCGGATACAGCTAGGCTGAGCCGAACGCTCAGACATAGCATTTCACAGGAGGACGCTCGTTCTCGACCAGAGTTCTTTCCGAATGAAAGAATTCCATTTTTAAACCATTTACTAGGAAACCGAACGGTATAAGACCATTGATGGACAAATTTATGATCACCAAAAAATGATGTCACAAACTTGTTTAACAATCGGCAAGTATGACCGAATCGTTTCAAGTAATAAACTCGGTAAGACCAAGTATCGTTCTCCCAAAGGACTCACGGCCTAGTTTAGTTGTGTGGTTTGTTGATTAGCTAAGACTTAAGGACGAAATATTTGGATTTTTATATGCAAAAGACGAAAATAAACATGTATGCATGAGGTTTTGATCAATGACAAAAGCAAAAGATAAACACTTTCAATGAAATATATGTATGAATATGTTGTTGGGGGTCAATTTCATCTTATCCACTCTCATATATTTTAGGAATTCAACATTCAAATCATCATTGTTAATGCCACTCTCTAAAGTACCTTTCAAGAAGGCTTCTCCCTAATTACGAGTTCATACAATTCCTAGCATTCCTAATAATTAGTTCATCAAGTGCAGGAGCTTAACGACAACCAATATAATATTGGGAGAGATTCCCCGGATCTAGACTTCCCCGTACGTGCCCGTATCGACAAAACCAATAATCATGCATCGAATGAGTTAAACAACGCAAGCATTAAGCAAAGAGGAAAAACCCTAACTAATGATGAAAGAAAGCATAGGTCTTAAATAAAAGATGTAAAAACAAATTCCATATATGAGAGCTTCAAAAGATTACATTGATTCCCCAACAAACATACAAAGTTTAGTTCACCATATTCATGGTGAACCTAGATGAATAACAATGAAAGAATGAAAGATAAAACCCTAGAAAGGTGAAGAGGAAGCCTGAGCATCCAAGATCCTCCTTCAAAGGGGTGGAAGAGAGAGTGTTTGCTTCGTTTTTGCCAAAGATACCTAACCCTAGGAAACCCTAAAGCTTATATATTATTCGTAAATTACAAAAAATTAGGTCCAAGCCCATAAAAGTGTCGCTCAGCGGTAAAGTACCGCTCAGCGGTAAGTGCGTGAGTCGTTTCTTCCCCTCAGCGGTCATTTTGCCCCTCAGCGGACCTCCCGTGACTTCCTGAGTGCCGCTCAGCAGTGACTTCGGCTTCTCCTTTTGCACTTTTTGATGTCTTTTCTGATTTCATCTCTCTCCTTCTTCACTTCTTTCACTAAATTCACCTTAAAACCTGCACAAAAACACTGAAATCAAGCATAAACCTGTCCAGCTCTCTTATTTATGAAAATATGAAGAAAAGCATGATTTCAAGCTAGTTTCTAAGTGTAAAGGTTGCTTTTTGTGTTAATTTTAAGCATGAAAAACTGTTATTTTCATGATGATGATGATGATGATGATGATGATGATGATGATGATGATGATGATGATGATGATGATGATGATGATGATGATGATGATGATGATGATGATGATGATGATGATGATGTTATTATTATTGTTATTATTATCATATTTTGTTAACGATTACAAATATTTAGTGATAATAACTATAAATTATATGTAATAAATATTGAGAAAATTTACTTTACGCTTTTTTTATTTTTAAAAATATATTTCATATAATTATAAAAATATATTGAGTTATTATTTTAATTTAAAAGTTAAAACTAAAATATTATAAATATTTCATATTTTACTATATTTTACTTTATAAATCATATGGATAAATAAAATAATAATAAGTTTCTTCACATAATATATTTTTTATATATGTGAAGACCCAGAAAATTGTATTTTAGAAGCGGTACTGAGTTAACAATAATGAGACTATTATTTTAATATTAAAAGGTTTTAATACAAAATGAATTGTTATAAATGAGTTTCATTATGTTAAAAGTCACCATTTATCTAGAAACTACTTATCTAGAGTCCTTTACTTTCTCTCTAAGGGTTCTTGAACCCTGTTCATCTATTTGAAGATCGCGAACCGTCTGTATGATCCTTGTAGTGAGATCTTCAAGTATGCCTGATCAATTTCTCAAATAGAGTAATTTAGTTTTCTACCCTTTTCTATAAGTTTCATATTCTTCAATGCATGTGAAGTTTCTCTTTATCGCGTGTATGGTATGTGTGTTCTCTTAGGTTATGTACTGATTACTGGTTCTAATGGTATACCCTGATCATGTTTTCGAGATCTGTAGGTGTTGTTTGATCTCTTGGAGCTAAGGGAGCAGAGTAAAGTTCTCTAAAGTTAGCTCGAGATTCTAAGAGGTAAGGGAAAATAATTCCATTTTTCATATATGTAGTAGGAAATTTCAAACCTGTTATTGATGTGTTTAATATGGTTTATGATAACTTGGATATGATAAATTGGGTGAATACGTGATTGTTGTATTATATGATGTGTCCTTGCATTTATATGTATGGATGTATGTATGTTGTGTGAGTGCATGTATATTGAAATTGGTATGGTAGTAAATCAAAAGTTGTATTAGAGATGATATTAATGAAGAGAAATTGTTGAGGTACTACTTAGTGGTTTAAATTGATGGGTGTTGGTATGTCAAATTTTGAAATAATGAGTTAAAGAGAAATCTGTAGTTTGGTAAAGGTCATAGGGTCTAGTATAATACGTTTAAGTTTTAAAATAGTTATATTATGAAGATTAGATTGAGAAAGAACACTTGAGTTCATTTTTCTATTATTTTAGAGTGAAATTGGGGGTTTTGCTAGGTGAGTTTTTGAGAGAATGATGATTTGAGAAAAGTAGAAGTATGGGGACTATTTTGAGATCATTTAGGACTTGTTGAGACTTTAAACCAGTAAACTTTTGTTGCATTATGTAGTAGAGGGTTGTGAAGGTGTATTTTGCATGGTTTTGGTCCAAATGAAGGGTTTTGGGTAGTAAATTTCTAAGGGAGTGATTATGGGTTGAATTGGAGACTTTAGGATTTGTTCTCAAGTCATTTAAAAATGGTTTATGCAACTTGTGCAGTGGATTGAATGTTAAAAGAAAAAGAAATGGGTTTCATAGCTTAAAGAGCTTAATTTGGGTTTGGGGTGGCAAAATTGAGTTACAACAGTGTCTTTATAGTTTTCTTAAGGTTTAGAAGGTCCTAAGAGTCTTTAGAAGTTGTGGCGAAAACAATTTAAAAAGGGTAAGTTTCTGATGGTAATGTTGAGTGCCCAACGCCACCATTCCAAGGGCACCCACGCTAAGCACTAGCTTTCTAGCGTTGAGCAACACCATTCCAGTGGCTTTGACACTGAGGGGTAACTTCTGGGCATTGAGCGCTATCGCACCAATTTTGGTTTCTATTTTAGCTTTTGGAAATACTAAATTCGGGGTCTCGAGTATCGGTTTTGGATGTTCTTTAGGCCGTTTTTAAGGGTTTTAGAACCTTCTCGAGCAGTTGGTGAGGGTTTCAAAGTTTTTTTCCTTTTATATTTCTTGTACTGTATAAGCTTTTTATGAACGCCAGCTAACTATATAGAACTAATCATATCAACTTTTCTCACATTAATTAGCATAAGATTAACATGAAAAAATAGTTTCCTACCGATTGAGTTCAGAATCGTTTGGTGAAATTTAACATATTGTGTAATTTTTTCTAAAATTATTAGAATGGCCATTTTTAAAAAGATTTTTGTATTGATAAGAGTAGTTTGATGAGCACAACTTTATATTAGAAAGATCACGTGACTTCAGTTTAAGTTCTTGTGTGCCATTGGAACCCTTTAAAAAGAACATAATTTTTATGTTGTTTAATTATTTTTTAAAACATAACCACAACATCTATTTAACTTTTGTCTAAAAATTGTTTGCAACTTCGATAAAAGTTGTAGGAACTACAAAAAAACATCAGTGGTCCTAAACATTGTGGCCATATTGTGGTATGTAACCATGACATTGGTCTTCTACTTTTTGTTAATTTGTAGCAATCATAGCCATAGACAAGGAATATGGATTCACCTTTGCCTCTTTCTTATGTAACCAATACCCGTCAAATTTTATACACTCATACATTGGTTGCCTCGAATACTCAAAATGTATTAGTTTGGCTATTTATAATACTTAATTTCACTAAATTCAAAGTCTATTTTCTTAACTACAATAGAATAAGATGTAGATCTCAAATCAATTAAAGATAAAATGAATTTATAATATATAAGTGAGTACAAATATCAAACCGATTGTGTAGAGTTGCATTAGGATTAAAGTTCACTTCTTAAGATGGTATCAAAGTCATTTGAAGTTTATCCTAGCAATATTTGTTAACTTTTTAGTCTATCATGCCACTTGTTATCCAACTATCCATTAATATTCAATCTCACGCTTTATATGTATATGTCTTGATATGAGAAGGATGTGTTGAAGATTTCATATCAACTAGATAAAAAATGTAACATACATCATCTTACAAGTGAATTTTGTAAGGTTAAGTTAGACTTAAAATGTATTTCTTAAGATAAGTCATGGTGGTAAAGCGCGTATTCATTGCATTAAAGTCCACTTCTTAAGAGGGTTCAAAGTCATTTCAAGCCTATCATATCAGTATCATTTGTAACATTTATGTCATGATGTCCTAGAGCCCTTCACTCTTTTCTTTCTTCTCTAACCTTTCTATGTGTCTCTAAAATTCTCTCTCTCTTTCCTCTAAAATTTTTCCTTCATACCTCGTCTATTTAGAATTTATCATGCATGTAGCAAAGGACCTAAGGATCCAATCTAACTAATCAAATTTTCAATATAATAAGTTTTTATTTACTCTATAATTCTTTCTTCTTTTACTTTTCATATGATTTTGTCATCAATCTTAGTGAGGTTAATTGAGAAAAGTGATTCTTTTAACTTGTTTTTATCACACACTGAAATGTTGTCATATTCGAATAATTTGTTCTAGGTCTCTAGATTTTGGAATACTTTATTCATCATAGTTTTGAAAATTGATTTTGAGGTAAACATTTCATATAGGTAACTGTTATGTTTTAACATTATGTTTTGGAGGTGCAAATTTCATATTATTTGTCCTCTGATTATCTTTTATTAGTAAAACATTAAAATTAAAATTTAATTTAATTTATTTTTAAATTAACTTAAATTTATATTTTATTAGGTTAAATTTAATTAAAGTAAAAATGAATTTATATTTAATTTGATTTATATTATATTTAACATTTTTTTATAACTTTATTTATATTTTATTTTTAAAATTCATAACATATTTTTTTAGTTACTTTCCAAAATTCTAAAATTCTCATAAATATTTTTTAAACTAATATCCTATAAGTAACGAGACAAATAACATTGCGAGTCATAATTGTAAGATCTAAAAAAATGGTATTTTGAAAGTGGTGATAGTTTAAAAATAGTGAGACTCGATTATTTTTATATTAAATGATTTTTTAATATAAATAATTTCATTATGAACGCGTTTCATTATTTTAAAACACATCATCTCTCTACAAATCACTTTTCTAGAGTTCTCTGACTTCTCTCTAGGAGTTCTTCTTTTCTGTTCATCTGATTGAAGAATTGAGACCATAGGATCTTGGCAGCACGCTCTTCAAATCAAATCGATCAGTTTCTTCGTTTGAGTAAGTTAAGTTTCGATACCTTTTCTCTAGTCCTTTCTTTATCTGTTGCATGTGGGCCCTGCTCGATTTGCAACCAAGAGGAAGTTACAACCAAGAGGAAGTCAATTTTATGGGTCAAGTTAATCAATTTCGTCTAGGTATTTACAGCCAAGGATGGAAACCTCACCCAAGTAGGGGTCAAGGGCAAGCTGGGTAATTTAATAGACCACAAGAAAAACAATGGCAACAACAACCCTCCTTATCTGAAAGAACTGCAAAGCTAGAAGAGACACTCTAACAGTTCATGCAAGTGTTTATCTCTAATCAAAAGAGCACTCAAGCTGCTATAAGAAATTTGAAGATACAAGTTGGCCAACTGGCTAAATAGTTGGAGGAGAAATCCGAAAAGCAATTTAGGGCTAATATTGAAGTTAACCCTAAAGAGGAGTGTAATGCTATCATGAGCATAAATAGTGAGAGGTTGAAAGAGAGAGAAATTGAGAGAAAAGAAAAAGATGAGTTGAATGAAAAAGAAGAAGAAATTGAAGAGAGAGAGAAAGTGAGGTTGAGATGAAGGAAAAGAAGAAAGAAAAGAAGAAGAAGAGGGCGAAAGAAAAGGAAAAGAAATTGAGAAGCCCCTTTCTTACCCAAAGAGCTTTTCAAAGACTGAAAAAGAGAAACAACTCGGGCATTTCATGGAGATCTTCAAGCAATTAGAGATTACTATGCCCTTGACCGAAGCATTGCAGCAAATTCCTGCTTATGCGAAACACATGAAGCAATTCCTCAATAAGAAGAAGAAATATCTAGATGAGGAAACAATTGAAGTGTAGGGCAATTGTAGTGCTATTATGCAGAAGACTTTCCCTCCAAAATTTAAAGATCTGGGAGTTTCATCATTCCTTGTACCATTGGAAACCATGATATAAGGAAGGCTCTTATTGATTTAGGGACTAGCATCAACCTAATGCCCCTATCTATGCTTAAAATGATTGGTGTTCTTGAAGTCAAGCCAACAAGAATGATGCTTCAATTGGAAGATAGGTCCGTCAAATACCCTTATGATGTGGTAGAAGACGTAGTGGTGAAGATTGATAAACTCCAATTCTCGGTGGACTTTATAGTGATGGAGATGGAGGAAAATGCAGAGGTACCACTCATCCTTGGACGACCATTCATGAGATAGCTAAGGTTGTCATTCATGTAGATGATGGAGTTTTAACATTGAAGGACCAAGAAAGAGAGGTAACTTTCAATGTTTTTGAAGATGGGCAGTCAATTCAAGAAAAGCATACTAGTCTTAAAACAACATATGAAGTTATATCAGTGACCAGTCTACCTGATAAAGCTGCCAAGTTGGTCAAAAAGGGCCTTAGTTGTTTCTCTATAAAAGTGGAAGGAGAGGACGAAGAGAAGGAAGGCAAATTGGTTCACCAACACCCTAAGGTGAAAAGTGATGAACCCAAACCTGGCACACCAGTGAAATTCAAGAACAGGTTATGGGTTGTCAAGACTATTATGGCAAACAGAGTTTTTGAGATTGAGGCTCCTTACTCTAGGAGAGTCAAGTTGGTGACAAGAAAATTGCTGAGATTTTGTTGGTGTCATGAAGGAAGGAGGAACACCAACATTAAAGATCCAGATTGAGCTTTATGGTGTCAACCTAATGACGTTAAACAAGCACTTACTGGGAGGCAACTCAGCTTTCTAAACTTACTTCTTTGGTTTATGCATTTTTGAATTTTGTGTTGTTTTCAATGTTAGTTTGAGCTATGTACTTGGCTAAATGGATAGTTTGCTGCAATGGTTTGGTGTTAAGTGATAAAATTGTTTATTTATGATGAGTAACATTATCTTGTGTCTGCTTGAGTGTGTTATGATTCATGTTGAGTTAATGATTGCTTTAGTTTGGAAGCATAGATGGTGGTTGCTCATAATTGTTTAAAATTGATGCGTGATGTCAATTGTGATTAATTTGCTGGGTAGGATGTTATTGCATTGTGGAACTTGATTGAACCTGTGAGAGTTTGGACTCTAGAGTCTTTGATTGATTGAATGCTATTACTTGGAAGCATGATTGATTTTTCCTAATTTTCTATGATTGAACCACTTGTTTGCATGTTACATATGATCAAGGCCATGTTTTCTTTTTCTTTAGAGCCAATGCCAATCGGTGAACCCAACAAAGAACAATATTTCTCTTTATCTTTGAACCTTGATCCTAAAGTTGAAAGTTGAAAAACCCTTTTTGAAATCATTACCTTGAGTTAAGTAGAGTATGTTTATGTGGTAATGGAGAATGATTCAAGTTTGGGGTCGTGAGAAACCGGAAAGAACTTTGTGAAAATATTGAAAGAGCATTGAGCAAAAGAAAAAGAAAAAGAAAAGAGAAGAAAAGAAAGAAAAGAAAAGGTTAAGCTCAATGCAAGTAAAGTTAAGAATGAGTTCAAGATTGGTTTCTCACATAAAAGAAGAAAGAGAGTTGATTGTTAATGTGAATAAATGAATTGTTCACTCTCTTAACTCAAGGATTTTGTTGTCTAGAAAAACCAATTTTCTTCTTAGCCCGACCTCAATACAAGCCACAAAAAGTCCTTTTGATGATAACTTGCTTGCAAGTGTGTTTGATATGTGGTTAAATGAAAGGAAAAGTTGGTTCATGTGACATTGTGATGGTAGAGTGTAAGAGTGTCACCTCACTATACACCTTTGAGTTTGAGTGAAACACTTTTGAGTGCTTGAGTGAAACCCTTTTGACTACTTGAGTGAAACACTTTTGACTGCTTAAGTGAAACACTATCTTTTCGTGAGGAATAGTTCCATGCACTATAGGATAACATTCTTGCTTGGTTGTTGACAATTCATGAGTTTGCATCTGTTATATATTGTGAATATGTGAGCACCATAGTTGAGCTCATTTGGCTAAAGCATCAATGCATCTTGACTGATATTTTTATGACAAGAAGTTATGAGTGATTAGTTGTCTTAGAAGAAAGTGCTTTGTGATATGTTGAACCATTGAAGTGTTGTTTAAGCCGAGTTACATATTGTTTTGCTTGAGGACAAGCAAAGTTTCAAGTTTGGGGTTGATGTATTTGAATTGATTCCAACTTATTTATGCTTCTTTCATTAATTGTTAGGGTTATTCTTCTTTGCGCTATGCTTGTTATGTTTAACTCATTCATGACATGATCATTGGTTTTCGTGATATGGACACATACGAAGAAACCTAAATCTGGAGAATTGCTCCCAAAAGTAGTATTGCCTAGAATTAAGGATATGAGTTTTGGTTATCTTAAGCTTCTAATCGTAATGCAAAATTAATTACCAGGGATACAAGACATTGTGATCTAGTAATTAAGGATAGGCTTCCTTCGTCGAGACATCGGGTTTTAAGTAATTTGGAAAGTGATATTAACATTAATGAAGAAGATGAATTCATACATTCCTGAGAGTAAACTAGGTGAAATCTAAACCCAAACAACATATTCATCTCATATTTTCAATATTATCCATTCATCTTTGTGTTTTTCTTCAATTGATCAAAAGTGAATTCATATTTACTTTCTTGTTTTTGCATTCAAAACCCTAAAATTTTGCTTCCAAGTCTTAATTAGTTAAGTAATTACATGATTGTTTAGTGTCGTGAGTCTCTTTGGAATCAATACTTGGTCTTACTAATTATTATTACTTGATACGATTCGGTACACTTGCAGACATATTAACAAGTTTTTGGCACCGTTGCCGGGGACTCGTGGTTTAAACTATACTTTTGTGTCATTCTTAACCGATTAGACTTTATCTTTAATTTTATCTTTTTATTTTAAATTTTATATTTTTGTTTTTTTATTTTTGTTTTATCTTTAATTTTATCCTCTTTATCTTTTGGTGTTAATTGGGTGCTCTAGTGTTTTGTTCTCTAGTATATGCAGGACAGTTGAAAATATTGTTATCTGTGACGCAATTTTGATACTAAATCAACCCTTTTTGAATTAGAAGCTTGCTTGAACTCATGTTTTTAGTTAGTTTTGTGAATAAGTGAGTAGAGGGTATACTTGATGATTTTATCACTAAATTCCCTTGATTTTGTAGGTTATTAGAATGATTTAAAAAAGGAGTTAAAGTACCAGGAAGTTGGAATGCAGAAAAAGAGAAAAAGACGCAGTGCAAAAAGGTGAAACTGAAGTTGAGCGCCAGAAAGGAGCCCTGAGCGCCAGCCAGTCAAGGCTGAACGCGAGTTTCATGTATCGCTCAAAGCTTGGGCGCCCTTTTAGGGGCGTTGAGTTCCAGTTTTCTCACAAGCTCGCCTGGGCGCTGAGCACTGACGACGTTGGCCCATAATCCAATTCAGTTGTATATAAGAACTTGAACGTCCTAGAGGGAGTATCTGTTGACAGAATTGACACAAATTCAGATTTTTTTCAACTCTCTGGAGGCAGCACTGGATGCAGAAGCTCTCCTCTTCGATTTTTAGGGTTTATCTTTCATTCTCATTCCATTGTTCATCTAGTTTCTCCATGACAAGGGAGAATTAAATGCAATTTGTAGTTGGGGGATGATGTAACCTTGTGAACTCTCATGTATTTGAATTGATTCCAATTTATTTATGCTTCTTTCATTAATTTTTAGGGTTATTCTTCTTTGTTCTATGCTTGTTATGTTTAACTCATTCATGACATGATCATTGGTTTTCGTGATATGGACACATACGGGGTAACCTAGATTTGGAGAATTGCTCCCAAAAGCAGTATTGCCTAGACATAGGGATATGAGATTTGGTTGTCTTAAGCTTCTAATTGTAATGCATAATTAATTACTAGGGATACAAGACATTGTGATCTAGGAATTAAGGATAGGCTTTCTTCGTCGAGACATCAGGTTTTAAGTAATTTAGAAAGTGATATTAACATTAATGAAGAAGATGAATTCATACATGCATAAGAGTACACTAAGTGAAATCTAAACCCGAACAACATATTCATCTCATATTTTCAATATCATCCATTCATCTTTGTGTTTTTCTTCAATTGATCAAAAGTGCATCCATAATTACTTTCTTGTTTTTGCATTCAAAACCCTAAAATTTTTCTTCTAAGTCTTAATTAGCTAAGTAATTACATGATTGTTTAGTGTCGGGAGTCTCTTGGGAAACAATACTCGGTCTTAGCAATTATTATTACTTTATACGATTCGGTACACTTGCAGACATCTTAACAAGTTTTTGGCACCGTTGCCGGGGACTCCTGGTTTAAACTATACTTTTGTGTGATTCTTAACCGATTAGACTTTATCTTTAATTTAATCTTATTATTTTAAATTTTATCTTTTTGTTTCTTTATTTTTGTTTTATCTTTAATTTTTTTCTTTTTTATCTTTTGGTGCTAATTGGGTGCTCCAGTGTTTTGTTCTCTAGTGTATGCAGGACGGTTGAAGATACCGTTATCTATGATGCAATTTTGATACTAAATCAACCCTTTTTGAATTAGAAGCTTGCTTGAACTCATGTGTTTAGTTAGTTTTGTGAATAAGTGAGTAGAGGGTATACTTGATGATTTTATCACTAAATTCCCTTGATTTTGTAGGTTATTAGAATGATTTAAAAGAGGAGTTAAAGTACCACGAAGTTGGAATGCAGAAAAAGAGAAAAAGGCGCAGTGCAGAAAAGTCAAGCTGAAGTTGAGCGCCAGAAATGTGCCCTGAGCGCCAGCCAGTCAAGGCTGAGCGCCAGTTTCATGTGTCGCTTAAAGCTTGGGTGCCCTTTTAGGGGCGTTGAGCGCCAGTTTTCTCGCAAGCTCGCCTAGGCGCTGAGCGCTAACGACGTTGGCCCATGATCCAATTCAGCTATATATAAAGACTTGGACGTCCTAGAGGGAGTATCTTTTGACATAATAGACACAAATTCAGATTTTTCCAACTCTCTGGAGGCAGAAGTGGATGCATAAGGTCTCCTCTTCGATTTTTAGGGTTTATCTTTCCTTCTCATTCCATTGTGCATCTAGTTTCTCCATGACAAGGGAGAACTAAATTCAATTTGTTGTTAGGGGATGATGTAACCTTGTGAACTCTCATGTATTTGAATTGATTTCAATTTATTTATGCTTCTTTCATTAATTTTTGGGGTTATTCTTCTTTGCTCTATGCTTGTTATGTTTAACTCATTCATGATATGGTCATTAGTTTTCGTGATATAGACACATACGGGGAAACCTAGATTTAGAGAATTTCTCTCAAAAGCAGTATTTCCTAGACATAGGGTTATGAGTTCTGGTTATCTTAAGCTTCTAATCGTAATGCATAATTAATTACTAGGAATACAAGACATTGTGATTTAGTAATTAAGGATAGACTTTCTTCGCCAAAATATCGGGTTTTAAGTAATTTAGAAAGTGATATTAACATTAAGGAAGAAGATGAATTCATATATGCATTAGAGTAAACTAGGTGAAATCTAAACCCCAACATCATATTCATCTCATATTTTCAATATCGTCCATTCATCTTTGTGTTTTTCTTCAATTGATCAAAAATTCATTCATATTTACTTTCTTGGTTTAAGTTCTAAAATAGTTATATTATGAAGATTAGATATAGAAAGAGCACTTGAGTTCATTTTTCTATTGTTTTAGAGTGAAATTGGGGGTTTTGATATGTGAGTTTTTGAGGGAATGATGGTTTGAGAAAAGTAGAAGTATGCGGACTATTTTGAGGTCATTTAGGACTTGTTGAGACCTTAAATAAGTAAACATTTGTTGCATTATGCAGTAGAGGGTTGTAAGGGTGTATTTTGCATGGTTTTGGTCCAAATGAGGGATTTTGGGTAGTGAATTTCTAAGGCAATGATTCTGGGTTGAATTGGAGAGTTTGGGGTTTGTTATCAAGTCATTTAAAAATGGTTTATGCAGCTTGTGCAGTGGATTGAATGTTAAAAAAAAAGAAATGGTTTATGAAACTTGCTTATAGTGCTTAATTTGGGTTTGGGGTGGCAAATTTGAGTTACAGCAGTGTTTTCATTTTTTTTAAGGTCTAAAGGGTCCTAAGAGTTTTTAAAAGTTATGGGGAAAACAATTTAAAAAGGGTAAGTTTTTGATAATAATGTTTAGCACCCAAACCAAGCGTTGAGCGCCGCCATTCTAGGGGCGACTACGTTGAGCGCCAACTTTTTGGCATTGAGCGCCACCGTTCCAGTGGCTCTGACCCTGAGGGGTAGCTTCTGGGCGCTGAGCGCTATTGAACTAGTTTTGGTTTCTATTTTAGGTTTTGGAAATACCAAATTTGGGGTTTTGAGTATCAGTTTTGGATGTTCTTTATGTCGTTTTGAGGGATTTTAGAACCTTCCGTAGCTATTGGTGAGGGTTTCAAAGTTGTTTTCCTTGCCTAAGTGTGAGTATCATGTTACTATGAAGAAAATTGTTATTATGTGATTTATAATAACTTGTATGTGTTTCTATTTCTTTAATGTATGATCAATAATGTTATATGTTGGTATTCAATGTGAAAATGTATGGACATATGTATGATTTCAATTAGTTTTCAAGGTTGGAAAACAGAATTCCCAGGAGGAATATCTTAGTAGGGGATACAGAATTCCCAGGAGGAATATCTTAGTAGGGGATTCATGTGTATACATAGTATATATTGTAAGAAGCCGATATGGGGTTATCCTGACACTCTAATGATCATTCATGCTCACTTAGAGAGTGATGAGTCATGTCATCAGAGGACAAGGAAATCCTAGCCTTGGGGGCCTTTCTTCAAGGTGCAAAAAGGGCATTTTAAGAACCTTGTGTGACAGCTTTGAGTGGGTTAGATATTCACCACACAAGTGCATAACCTTCCGTGGCTTGACATTTATAATATACTATAAAGGGTTTGGCCAAGTCCGAGTTAGTGGTGTGAAAGGGAAAGATGTTTTGATATGTGTGAATGGTGGAAGATGTTCTACTAATTATGTGATTGAAAATGTATGTTGAATTTTATTTTTCCATGTTAAATTGTTTTATCATTAGCTTCTCCTTGCTTTTGCTTTTGTTTGTCTGTGTGTTTTATCTTTTGCGATGATCACATTAATGAGTGTCAGCTTAAGGAAGACATCTTTCCAGTTGGCTCAACGTAGGGGTGGGTGATGAAGCAGCAATATAGATAGTTTCCTTTGTGTTTTAGGAGTAGATTTTTCTTCTATTGAAATCTCAAGTTTGTTGTAAGTTATCTTCTTTGTAGCTCTTATTTTAGTGATTTTATATTACTAAAATGGGATGTTACAATATTTATCTTATTTTTTAAAATTTAGAAAATCTTAATAATAAATATACTGTGTGTGATATTTATATCATGTTATATTATTAATAATTAGAGATGACAAAAATATCTAGGTCTATAGGTATCTATTTATACAGTGGATATTTTGTATGGACAAGAATAAAGATTATTTTAATATTTGTTTATAAACGGATCGAATGCGGGTATCATACTACATCCTATTATTATATTTTACTAGCAAAATATTAAAATTAAAATTTATATTAAATTAAATTTATATTTTATTAGATTAAATTTAATTAAACTTAAAATTAATTTATATTAAATTTAGTTTATATTATGTATCGTAGGATACCTGAACTCACCAGCTGTCGAGCGGTAAACTGGGCGACCATAATGCATCGATAGTCGATTGTTAACCCAGGCGACCGTTAAAGCCAAAAATAAGAGCACACAATGACGAACCGTCTTACGATCGTAAGATAGCGATCGTATATACACAATGACGAACCGTCTTACGATCGTAAGATAGCGATCGTATATATATATGTCGAGCGCATCAAAGGCCAACGTCGGACCCACGACTTACCTTCTGAACATCAATCAATAAAATGATCGTTTTATAGCGATCGCATGTTTGTGTCGATGCACTAACGGACAAACGATCGTATTATAGCGATCACATGTTTGTGTCGATGCACTAACGATCGACAATTAACCAGCGATGTCACGACAATCCAGTAAATTACCAGAGGAAACGCATCCGGTCAATTTTAATCAAATTGAACATATTAAATCTTAATAAACGGTTAGAAATATCAGTTTAATGTCACGAATCACGGGATTAACTGATCCAGTACTAAGCACGATCTAAACGGTTACAATTTCCAAGTGGTCAACTTCTATAACTGACCGGATTTTCAGGTAAACGGTTTATTTTACTGTTTTAAATATGAAAAGCAGAGAGGAAAAAGGTACGTTTTTCCTAAGAGAGAAATTTGGATTATTATTATTATTGAACTGAAAGAGCTCTTCGATCCCATCTTTTCTTACTTGAGCGTCGGAGTGCCTTGGCAGGTACCCACCCCATTCTCCCTGAAACTTGTTGACAAGGAAAAGGACGTGAAGATAAAGGCATCATAGGAGGAGTGAAGGCGACTCATCAGGTTTATATTTCGGTCCCAACTTTCGTACTGAAACATATTATATAATAAATTCTTTTATATTTATATTTATATTTTATTTTAAAGTTTTATAAAATATTTTTTATAATTACTTTTTAGAAAATTTTAAAAATCTTGTAGATATAGTTTAAACGAATATCCTAAGAGTAACAAGACTTTATTGCAAGTCGCAACGTTTAAACATTTTTCATGAGGACGGCGCGTTCCCACCACCACCTGCAGCGAACCAATCAAACACCACCAAATCAATCAAACATAAAACAATCCAATCAAAATGATAAAAAGGGGATAGAAGGAAGCTTCCTCCTTCGTTACAAAAACGAGAATGAAGAGAAGAAGAAGAAGAACGAGAACGACCACCGTGCCCTTGCGCCCCCACCACGTCTCTATCGCGTCTTCACCATGCCTCCGTTTCACCATTGATGATCCCTCTATCAGAATAGAGAAGAGGAAGGAAGTCTCCCTCTCACCAAAGAAAGAAAATGGGAGAAAAGAGAGGGGTGGCGCAACTTCTGTCTCTGTTCGCGAAATTTAACCCTAAACACATGTTATTACCTCGGTTATTTTTTTAACCGAAGCAATAAGGGTCTACGACCTCAATTCTATAAAGAACTGATGCCTAAACCCTCTAAAAAAAATAAAAAATAAAAAATTCGACTATTTTATGCATCAGTTCTTTAAACAACCGAGGTAATAGACCTTTGCGATAATTACATAAATGTCACCACACTAGTTTTAAGCATCGGTTCTTTTTGAATCGAGGCATATACATTTCTGATAATTACAAAAAGTGTCACCGCACCAGTTTTAGGCATCAGTTCTTTTTGAACTGAGGCATATAAGTTTGCGATAATTACAAAAATGTCACCACGCTATTTTTTGCTTCGGTTACAACTAAACCGATGTCAAATGCGCAAGTGAAAATCCTTTTTTTTCACTAGTGTATGTATGAGGTGTTAAATTATGGTTAATATAATCATAATGTATGTATTTTGTTGTATGTTTGATTATGGTGGGTATAATCAAAAGATATGTATCTTGTTGTGTGTTTGATTATGGTTAATATAATCAATATGTATGTATTTTGTTGTTATGATTGTTTTATCGATATCTTACTCCATACATGTTTGTGTTTGTGTGTTTGTGAATGAAATTATCGACGGTGATAATATAATGTAGGTTTAATCCTTTACTACATCCCTATTTATGTACGAATTTCTCAATTGGGTCCTCGTTTTTTAAAGTGTATCAAAATGGTCCCTAATTTTGAAAATTGATATCAATTGAGTCATTTCCGTTAAGTTGGCTGGACGGCGTTAAAAAAATTGATGAGTGGGATGTTGAGATGACGAACGAGCGCTCGTCCACCAGCGAACGAACGCTCGTCCATCAGCGAACGAACGCTCGTCGACCACCGAACGAACGGTCGTCCAGTGTGGAACGAACGGTTGTCTAGCAATAAGAGGTCGACGAGCGTTCGTTCTCTGGTGGACGAGCGTTCGTTCGCTGCTGGACGAGCGTTCGTTCGCTGGTGGACGAGCGCTCGTTTGTCATCTCAGCATCCACTCATCAATTTTTTTAACGCCGTCCAGCCAACTTAACGGAAAGGACTCAATTGATATCACACTACAAGAAAAATGGCAATTATATACAGATTATTATATACGGATTTTTATCCGTATATAATAGGGATGTTATATACGGATTTTATATACGGATCTGTGGAATAGTCTTACATACGGAAAAATCCGTATATAATGAGGTAAAATGTTATATACGGATTATCCGTATATAATATCGGTGGGTAAAATTGGCGCGTGTAAGCGGGACCTTTTCCAGGGATAGATCCGTATGTAAGACCGTATGTAAGTTGACAAAATATTTACCCGCTGATTTTTTATACGAATATGGAGATAATTAATAATTAAAAAATAAAACTAAATAATATAGAAGTATCACTTTTCTCCCTCCCTCCCTCGAGCCAAGTTTCTCCCCTTCTCGAGCCCTAACTATTCATCCTTCTCCACTCGTACCTATGCCTCGTTCTCGTCATTAATCTTCCTCACTCACTGCAACCTTCTCCCTCGTTCAGGCTTATTCTCCTTCATGGAGCGTTATTCTGTATGCTACTGCAACCTTCTCCCTCGTTGAACCTCTCTCAAAGGCTAACTTGAAGTCTCCTCTGTCGAACGCAGTGAAAGGCTTTTCTATCGAACACACTAAAGGGCTTGGAAGCATTTTCCCTAAATGTGGTTGTGCGTCGTTGCCTGCCGAAACAATCTCGTTCAGCAAACATTGTAGGACGACCTCCGTGGTTAGTTGAAACCTTCATCTGGTAAGTAATCCAAATTTGCTTCATTTTCATAGTATCTATAATGTTACATTGACCGATTATTGTTCTTGTTTCTTTGGAGGTTGGAAATCCCGAATTTTGAAACCCTAGGTTGGTTTGTTCCCGTTGGAAGAGATAAGGTGGAGCTCCAATTGCCTTCTGCACCTTCCAGGTATTAATTCATTAGACTTGGGTTTGTGTTTAATTGATATTATTGAAAATGGGTATTGTCTTCTCATGATGACCGTCTATTTTAGTACAATTGTTTGTTGTGTGTCTCGATTGTTAGTGGAAATGATGTGGTTTTCTGTTATATTGTGTTAGTACCACGTCTTGACCCAAGATCTTCCATTGACTTATATTGTGTGCGCTCTGATGAATCAGTCTGACCATTAAGACTTGTTGGCATTATATGAGGGTCTTTAGGCATAGGAAGCAAATCAGATATTGGCATATTGGAAATTATGGTTGATCCTGGCATATGTTACCCAATTGCAAAGATTCTATATCTGCATATTGTTGCTAGATTTTAATTTATCTGCCTGACACGTAATATGGATATTATCTGTGATGCTGCATTGGCCATGATCAGTTTAAGATCCAGACAAGAGTGTTGAGGATTAGAAGGGTTGATAATTGGTGTTATGTTCACATTTGATGGATTTGTTTTATTGTGTGATTTTACTTTGTTAGATGATTTAATAGATGATAAGGAAGCTTAAGGTGACCGTGACTATGTTGATTTTAATTTGAAAGATGATTTCCTAAAAAAAATAGCTTGTTTGATTTTTGGGGGATTGGATGTTAAGCTTGTTGACATAAATTTTTTTGAGAGATAAGCATAATTCCTGAGTCTTCATTTAATAGATGGTTGAACAAAAAGTGATTCAAGGTTTGAAATGAAGTTGTCCTTCCCCCAATTTATTTTCCACATGGACAAATAATTTGCTGGAAATTGAATGGTTTCAAATTTGCCTGGAGAGAAGATTTGGACGAAGGTTGTCAAAATTGAAATTCACTTTACTAGAGGACTCGAAAAAAAAGGCATCACATGCTGGACCTGTTGATGATTTTAGACACACTGATGCCAGCTGTGGTCACATGATTAAAGTAAGTCAGTGCATAAGCTGGAGTTTGGTCAATATGATCACTATGAACTTCAAAAGTGTTACTACATATATAGTTGGAACTAACAAAATTAAGGAATAAGGAGAGCTAATTTATTCTTTGTCTATGTTTACATCATTCTTATATTGTTGGTTGGTACAGAGGGTATTAAAAAACATTTCTATCAAAGAAAATGTTTATGGCTAGGCCTATGGTGTCCGAACTTGTTATTTGAGTCATGTGAGAAATCATATGATTACTGCTAGAATTCAGACGTTAACGAGGAAGGAGCTAAAGAGAAGTTGTAAGTTGTATGATGGTTTGAGTTGTGGATTTTGATTAATTTGGCAAGGTTTGTTGAAATTTTTGTAGTTTTAGACCATTTGATTTTTAAAGGACACGTGCATCTTTTGGTTTCTGGAATTTTAAAGAGACATTGGCCAAAGAAAAACATTTTAAGATAAATTGGTGTTATTAGTAGGCTAACATTTTGAATGGATGCTAAAATTGGAGATTTGTATTAGCATGGGCGTGAAAATCTTGGCTACCTGGTTTTGGAGCATGCCAATTTTGGTGATTTTATTTTCTTTGTACGTTTTTCTAAAGTTCACTCTAGGTTTAGTTGGTAATGTGTTATATTATGGCTGATACATCATTGAAATATTTTTAAGTTGTTTTAAAATATAAATTTTGAAAATTTATGATCCGTTTGTGTTGAGCTTTCATTTTTTTATGGTAGGCGAACGGGGGAGGATGATTTTTGGCCAATTGCTCAAAGATGTTATTGTTACTGGTAATCTGATCCAGTTATCTCATAATTTATAATTTTTTTCAGCATTTAAGTGTTGGTGTCAAGCGTCTTGGCAATATAGTATAGACTTTCCTTCACATTTTCCTCAAGATGTTGATGTCATGTGAGATCAATATACAATCTTCTAGTTTATTTTGTGATTCAACACATCTTGTTCCCTTTATTTCTTATCTGTAGGTGAGAAATATCTCTAATTCTCTATGTAGTGCAGGTCATTTCTAAATTCAGCTTTTGAGCTTTTGTTGAGAGTTTGGGCAGCTTCAAGAGACCTTAAGGTCACTACTATTTTTCTTTACTTTTGTTCTTGCATTCTGCTCCTTATAGGAGTCTTTATAATTTTCTGGATCCTTTTTTTGCTGATACATCTATAAAAGTTAAGTTTCTGAACATGTTCTGTTTGTGTGGTTGATGAACATAAATGAGTATTTTAGTGTATAATTTATGACTTTTTTACTTGATTGTTTTTTATCTTTGTCTTATTTAAACTTATTTCGTTTTAGGTTTGTGTCGCATCTGTAGAAGCATTGGGGCAGATGGTAGGTCTCATAACACGAGTACAGTTAAAGACTTCCCTACCAAGGCTTATCCCTACAATATTGGACTTGTAAGTATGGTCTTTAAAGCATTTTATATTTTAGTTATGTATGGTTCATATTTAATTCGTTTTTTTTTCTATTTAATGTTTGATTTCTCACTAGATTAAAATATGAAGAAACTTAAAATATCAACTAGTATTATCAGATGAATTCACATACATATCTTCTTATGTCAGGTATAAAAAAGATCAAGATATAGCTTTTTTGGGTACATGCAGTCTCTTTATAACAAACTCACTCCCTGGTCCAAGACAAGTGACATGAAAACTAATTACTGACTTCTAGTATAGATAGAAAGATGTTAAGAGTAAATAGTGAACATTCTTTTAAAATTAATTGTATAATTTGCACTTGAAAACCACTTTCCCTTAAGGGAAGAGAGAAAATTGGTTGCCTAAGTGTGGTTAAAAGCCAGAGAAATGAGTTAAGTGACTATTGAGTGTATCAAAATATGCAAATCTTTTAACATACCACAGAAGCTATGGTTGCAGATATGGCAACAGTGAGGTATCTCCCAAGTTTGGCATCAGCAAGGAAGCCACCAACAAGGCCAAGAAGGTTGACAGTTCCCATAACTATCTTTTTTTTATGCTTAACTCTGTAACAGTAAAACCCATGCATGCTAATTATTTACTTTTACTTATTTGTTTTTCACTGTGATTAACTATGTGCTCTCCACTTTCTTCCTTGGTCTGTCCTATATGTGGGTGGCTTCCTTGTCATCATGTACTTTGTTTCAGCCAAGAAAAGAGGTCAGTTCCTTTCCATTAATTCCACACTGCCCCCTTCTTCTTTCACGTATCAAGTCTCTCATTTCTCCAATAATATAGTGCTTTCCATGTCACAAAGGGTCCTCCACTTATTGTTTTCAGCCGTGTGTCATCATGCACCATGCCTTACTTCCCACTTTGACCAATTTCTTTGAAGCTTACTGGAATAAAAAATAGCAGAGAAAAAACTTACCTTACTAGTAGTGTTTATTTTAAATGTTAATCATTTGATGTCATGAATTAACTTCTCTTTTTTGTTTTGTATAGTTATTCCTTGCTTGTTAACTGTAATAGATCCTTATAGCTCATGCTATATAATCTTTGGTGATAACGAATTCTCATTTACACTATCAATTTCATTTCATAAAAATATTTTTAAAATGGGAATAAAATACACAAGTTTTAGTTTTAGATGATAAATTATTCGGGGAAAAGAATATACACAGAAACGATAATATGATAATATAAAAAAATTGCAAAAATATTACTCACATTTTCAGAAACCTTTGGTTTTAATTATCCAGTAACGTGATTTGATTCTGAATAAGATGAATACAATGAGTATAGGGGCAGGTATTGATGGTTTTGAATTTTCATGTAACATACATACACTTACATGCTTCTTTAAATATAGTACATTGCTCTGCTTGAGTTTCAGAGTTTTGATGTTCAATTGCTTTGTCCATATACTGGTTTGTACTTTTCTTTAAGATTAATCAATGGTTGTTTTGCACAAGCTTATAGCATATGGTGATGTATTTATTAATGTAGCTGTTTTCCTTTCATCTTTGGTCACCTTTTATTTTTGGCATTTTTTTTTGTTTAAAACTGTCAAAATGGTTAAACTGTTATTAAACCATTAAAACATTTAAAAATAAGTTTCTAAAGACTGCTAAGTAAATACGAACAGAGATCAGATCAATAGCTAAATAGGAAAAAATAAATCCTCTTGAACAAATGGCTAAATCTGAAATACAAGTTTGATTTGATGATTGTCTAGGTGGGCTTTGAGATGATTGATGCATTTGCTGAATCTTAGGGGATTCCTATGAACACTTCCTATTCCAAAGCCATTTTCGGAAAAGGTTTGCCCGCTGCCTTGCTTAGATATTTCTATTTTCTGTTTTTCTGTCTATGTTTATTGTATTGATAAATTTTTTTCGCAAGTTGGTTTGTTGCAGGTTTTGTTGGTGAAGTTCTTGTCTTCCTTGCAAAGCCTCCTCAGACTTACATGAATCTGAGTGGTGAATTAGTAAGGAAACAAGATGTGCTATTTTTTTTCCTCTCTCTTAACCATGTGGATATTTAACTTTAGATTGTGCAAGTTGTGATGTCTATATAGCTTGTCAATTTCCACTCACAAAAATTTATTGACCACGAGTTCCTTTAATCGCTTAAGCTTATAGTCTACTTTGAAGGGTAGCTTTTCTAATCTGCACATTGAAATTTACTCTTATTAGTTGGCATTTTTGTGAAGTTATATGTACTATCAATAGTTGTAAACAGTTAAAAGATTGATGTTTATATTCTGCAGGTCAATTGCAGCAGAAAACAATTTCCCATCCACCTTGCAGTGCATTTTTGGTTGCATTTATGGTACTAGGATATCCTCTTATTTAATGATTGAGCTTATATTTGCTAATTAATGTTTTTTGTTGTTCTGAAAACTTGTAACTCCTTTGTTGCAAAGTTGATTGCTTAAGAATTGGCCAGTGTAGTTAAGATTTTGCACATGCACTATAGTAATGAGACTTGTGCACTTGAATTTGCAGCTTCATGGTATATAGTTTATATGATTATTGTACATATGAATATATTATCTTATAATTTGTCTCACTTTTCTTTGAGGTTGCTTGATTTTTTTCTTCTATTCTTTAAGTTGTTGAAATAGATTATGTTACCAAGAAGGAAAGCTTATAGTACCTGCATAACTGCGTAACAATTTGCTTCATGGTATTTTGTACTCAATGATTTTAGTCTTCTGGTTTCAACATCTTCTTTCTGTTTGATAGTGTATCATTTGGCATAAATCCAGATTCGTATAGATCATTCCATGCTGTTTATAGTTTTAGTTTAAGCATTTATCAAGACAAACATGCAAAAAGTTTACTCCCTGAACCCATTTGATATTTGTTTTCTCCTTTTGCAGATTTGCTTTATGTTTTCTCGAATCTGTCAAGGAATCTAAATTTCATTGAGCATACACACATTGCTGGTTGGAAATTGTAAGTGAATTTGATTATTATGCATCTGAAAATTTTTTGTAGACTATATTCTGCATGTTTTTCTCCCCTGACTTATATTACTTATTCTATGCAGGAATCAAAGAGCAAGGCCCATCATTATTGATCATGCCCTTTACTTATCAAAGAAATCTGATTTAGCATTGACCACTCAACGAAGAACCCTTCCCACGTCTTTTAAACTGTTTAGTGGTATGTCCCTATCGATTATCTAACATTTAAAAAACCTATTTTAGAGACAGTGAGTTCTGAGCTACTTGTTAATTTTTATTGGAACTGTTGATTAATAGTTGTTTAACTCTGAACTTGATAATATATTGGGTCTTTCTTAAGAGTCAGCAAATTACTCTTATTAGGTTGAGCTTCATTAAACTAAATATTAGACATCACTCCATTAAAGTGTTATACCATGAGTTTGAGGAATTTTAAGCATATGGTGAACATCACAATTTCTTTTTATATAATTTATATATATATATATATATATATATATATATATATATATATATATATAAAATAACATATGTAGAGAAATTAGAATATATAGTGAATATTGGTTTAGATAGGTTAACATTAATTTTTATATTTATATTTATTGGTCTAATCCAGAAGGTTTGTCAATAGAATAAGAACTTTTATTCTGCTTGTATATTGTGCATGGGAAACTGCTATATACAGGACATTTATTTAGCTCTTCTTAAACCATTATATACGGATTTATCCGTATATAATTTATATACGGAAATTATATACGGATTTATCCGTATATAATTTATATACGGAAATTATATACGGATTTATCCGTATATAATTTATATACAGAAATTATATACGGATTTATCCGTATATAAATTATATACGGATTTATCCGTATATAAATTATATACGGATAAATCCGTATATAATTTATATACGGATAAATCCGTATATAATTTCCGTACATAAATTATATACGGATAAATCCGTATATAAACCTAGCTACGACTGTATTATATACGGATTTTTGTCCGTATGTAATCCGTATATAAACACGTATTATATACGGATTTTGGGTCTTATATACGGATTTTTGCTGTATATAATACACTTTTTTCTTGTAGTGTCAATTTTCAAAATTAGGGACCATTTTGATACACTTTAAAAAACGAGGACCCAATTGAGAAATTCGTACATAAATAGGGATGTAGTAAAGGATTAAACTTATAATGTATTATAGGTGAGCATATAATGTTACATATGTTCTAGAGGAATTACTTACTATTTAAATATTTTTTTAATATAATGTTTTATAGATGAGCAGTAAAAAGTTTTACTTTCATTTAATATTTTTTCAAACTTTTAATATTTTTTTAATTTTTGTAATTCCATTAAAAGAAAAACCCAATAAAAAATATGCAAATGAAGAATAAAAGAGCATCAAATAAAATGTAAAAATTACTTTTATTATATATATATATATATATATATATAATATTAACTATAACTGAATCATCTTTATTCAGTAAAAAAAGAGAATGCTGACAAGGTCATTAACGGCGCTTAAGCCACCAGTTCCCATGCATCAAAAACTCACATTTTGTGTGGTTATCTATATATAAAGTAAATTATTCATTTTATGTTGTAACTTTAAAATAAAAGTAGATAAAAAAGGAAAAAAAGTTAACATTATCTCGAAGATTCACGAAAAGAATAAATGAACTGTTTTCTAAATTTGTTTTGAAAATATTAATAACTATTTTTACTTTCATTTAATATTTTTTTCACAATTTTAATACTTTCTAATTGTGGGGACTAAAATATGTTTCAGATTCAACTCTAACAGGAATTAGTTTATGTTTCTTCTTATCTTTTGTAATTCCATTAAAAGAAAAAAACAATAAAATATTTGCAAATAAAACGTAAGAATTACTTTTATTAAATTTATATATATATATATATATATATATATATATATATATATATATATATATATATATATATATATATATATATATATATATATAATTTATTGTTATAAGTTTAGAAAATGGATTTAAGTTTAATTTGTTGTTATAAGTAAGACTATCTTTATGTATGGTGGTCTAATTGAGTTTCAAAAATAATTAAGATGATTTATTCTAATTAATATATTTTAAATTTATTTTATTTTTAATAAATGTAGGATATACTGATAAGATATAAATAAGGTATTTATTATTTATATTAAGTGTGTGATAATATATATATATATATATATATATATATATATATATATATATATATATATATATTTATATATAAGGAGTTTGCTAAGACGTATAAGTCTATTTTTTCGTTGGTACATTTTTTAGTAATGTGTATCAGTTTTAGTAAACAAAAGTATCCTTATATATATCATGAATTCTAAAGTTTTAAGGTTAAGAGTAAGTTTTAAGGTTAAGAGTAAGTTAGGGTATTTTAATAATTTTCAATATCAAAAGTAAAAAAAAAATTCAAATCCTTACTCATTCCTCTCATTTCTCTCAACCCTTTCTCTTTCATCTCTCTTACTTCAACCTTTTCTCTGTCATCTCTGCTGTAGCCCCAATTAAAAAAATCAAAAACACTTCTCTAACCTTAATTCACCTTCCTCACTTAATATGTTTATTTATTATGATTAATTTTGTATTACATGAAATTACTTATTTCAATATCATGTAAACTACTCGTACTAAATTAAATAAAGAAAACGAATGTCGTTCAACGCAGTTATCATAGCCAGAAATGCACTCTTCATACACCAACCAGAATAATCCATCCAGAATAATCCATCCAGAATAATCCATTTGGAGTGGCACCCGTGACAGCCATGTTTTGCTGCTTCCAATAAGAAGAAGATTTTGCTATGTGTGTTTAACTATGCATAAACTTTATACCAATTTTTTTTAACTTTAATATTTATTTTAAAAAAAAAAGTCATGTACACATCAATAAATAGACTCAGTGTATAATGTGATAAAAATATAATGAAATGTGGTGTAGATGTGCAAATGATGCATGGAAATTCTATGATTTATATATATATATATATATATATATATATATATATATATATATATATATATATATATATATATATATATATTTCATTCAAAAGTTTATAATATTTATTGTTTTAATTATTTTTGTCTGGAATTTTAAAAATCACGTAAATACTTTTTAAATAAATATCTTACAAGTAACTAGACAAAAAACATAAATAATTTTGTTATTCCTGTTAATAACTAAATAAATACATAAAGGAAATGTTTTCATTTTATAGAGTTATCTTTTTGTAAATTTAAAATAAAAATATGAAAAAAATAAACATTATCTCTTTTGAATATTCATTACATTTTTACTTTTATTTAATATTTTTTTCAAACTTTTAATTCCTTTTAATTATGGGGACTAAAATTTGTTTCAGATTCAACTTTAATAGGACTTAGTTTATGGTTTTTTTTTTTAATTTTTGTAATTTTTAAAAGAAAAAACCAATAAAATATATGCAAATCAAGAATAAGAGAGCATAAATAAAATGTGACAATTACTTTTATTATAGATATTAAAATAATTAATAATTAATACTAATTTAGAACACTATTAATTAAAAAAAATTGAACAAAAATTTTAGAAAATGGGTTTAAGTCTAATTTCTTGTTATAAAGTAAGAATATCTTTATTTCCATTTATTGTAATTAATATATTTAAAATTGATTTTATTTTTAATAAATGTAGGATATGTAACTGATAAGATATAAATAAGATATTAATTATTTATATTAAATGTGTGATAATATTAGTATATATATATCACAACATGCATCACATCAATCTATCCTAAAGAACTATTTTGAACTAAAGAGTGGTGAACTTAACATTAGTAAAATATCATTTAACATGAAGTTCATCACTTCAGTTTTGCTCCTATTGCTTGTTCTTTCCATTGAGATTGGTATGTTTTGATTTTTTTTCATTCAACCTACTGACTAATTTGTGTTTATATTAATCTTTCAAATTTATTTTTGTTGTGAACGAGTTTATAATGAAGTTGGGTATTGAGTATTGCATTTGTGATGTAGAAAATGAAGGAGGAATGAAAATGGTAGAAGGAAGAAGGTGTGATGAGAAGTTGAATGAGGATTGTGTAGAAAGCAAGTGTAACAGTGATTGTGTCAGAAAGCATGGAAACTTAGCTAGTGGAATGTGTAATGCCATAGAAGATTGCATATGTCATTTTCCTTGTTAATTAGGCCTTTCATCTTATCATCCATCCAACATTGTGTTCTTATATGAATATTTCTCCATGTAACTCACAATGGTGGATTCAAAGAAAATAAAATTATTCCTTTTATATTTCTTGTACTGTATAAGCTTTTTATGAACGCCAGCCAACTATATAGAACTAATCATATCAACTTTTCTCACATTAATTAGCATAAGATTAACATGAAAAAATAGTTTCCTACCGATTGAGTTCAGAATCGTTTGGGGAAATTTAACATATTGTGTAATTTTTTCTAAAATTAATAGAATGGCCACTTTTAAAAAGATTTTTGTATTGATAAGAGTAGTTTGATGAGCACAACTTTATATTAGAAAGATCACGTGACTTCAGTTTAAGTTTAATATATATATATATATATATATATATATATATATATATATATATATATATATATATATATATATATATATATATAAATGACTATTTTTTTAGAACGAAATCATGTTTAATTGATACAATTTTTTTATTAAAATTAGTAATGTAACGAAGTCATAGTAAGAAAACACAATTTTTTTATTAAATAAAATTGTGTATAAAAACAGTAGGACTTGTGTTCTATTGCAACCCTTTAAAAAGAACATAATTTTTATGTTGTTTAATTATTTTTTAAAACATAAGTTGTGCATATTGAGCACAGCATCTATTTAACTTTTGTCTAAAAGTTGTTTGCAACCTCGATAAAAGTTGTAGGAACTACATAAACATCGGTGGTCCTAAACGTTGTGACCATATGTGGTATGTAACCATGACATTGGTCTTCTACATTTTGTTAATTTGTACCAATCATAGCCACAGACAAGGTAATATGGATTCACCTTTGCCTCTTTCTTATGTAACCAACTCCCCTCAAATTTTATACACTCATACTTTGGTTGCCTCGAATACTCAACAATGTATTAGTTTCGCTATTTATAATACTTAATTTCACTAAATTCAAAGTCTATTTTCTTAACTACAATGGAATATATAAAATAAATTTATAACATATAAGATGTTGGAGATCTCAAATCAATTAAAGATAAAATGAATTTATAATATATAAGTGAGTACAAATATCAAACCGAATAAGTAGAGTTGCGTTAGGATTAAAGTTCACTTCTTAAGATGGTATCAAAGTCATTTGAAGTCAATCCTAGCAATATTCGTTATTCTTTTAGTCTATCATGCCACTTATTATCCAACTATCCATTAATATTACTTCGGTTTAAATTTAAAATCTTATATTTATATATATATATCATAGATCAAAAGAATGAGTTTATTTTATTTTTAGAGATAAAATGGTGTTTAACATACACGGCTTTTTATGTTAAATTTAGGTTTAATCCTTTTTAACGTCCCTATTTGTGTAGGAATGTCTCAAATAGGTCCTCGTTTTCTAAAGTGTATCAAAATGGTCCTTAATTTTGAAAATTGATATCAATTGAGTCCTTTCCGTTAAGTTGGCTGGACGGCGTTAAAAAAATTGATGAGTGAGATGCTGAGATGACGACCGAACGCTCGTCCACCAGCGAACGAACGCTCGTCGACCTCTTACTGCTGGACGACCGTTCGTTCCACACTGGACGACCGAACGTTCGTTCGGTGGTGGACGAGCGTTCGTTCGTCATCTCAGCATCCCACTCATCAATTTTTTTAACGCCGTCCAGCCAACTTAACGGAAAGGACTCAATTGATATGAATTTTCAAAATTAAGGACCATTTTGATACACTTTAGAAAACGAGGACCTATCTGAGACATTCCTACACAAATAGGGACGTCAAAAAGGATTAAACCTTAAATTTATTAATGTAATGAATTCACGTTAAGAAATTCTTTCTTAAATAAAATTATGTATATAAAACAAAAGTTGACTCCTATCATATTACATTGGAATGGTTAGAGAAAAACACAATTTTTATGTTGTTTAATTTTCTTTCAACAGAAGTTGTGCATATTGAGCACAACATCTATAAATTGATGAATGTTTGAGGCAACCAATGTATGAGTGTACAATGTTTGACGAAAAGTGGTTACATAAGAAAGAGGCAAAGGTGAATCCATATCACATTGTCTACGGTTATGATTGCTATAGATAAACAAATGGTAATGTCATGGTTACACTACCCAATTTTGATGTTTTATTAAGCAAAATATTACAGCTTTTTAAGTTGAATTGGACAACTTGTAACTTGAAAGTCTATTTTGCACTAATCTTATAATTTTTAAATATTGATGTTGTTAAGATTGAATTGCTTTTTATTATCTAATTACAATCTTTCATATATATATATATATATATATATATATATATATATATATATATATATATATATATATATATATATTTACGATAAAAATTTGATTCAATGGCACAACGAACATAACAAAAAAGAGAGTTTCATTTTCTTTTTCTAATTTGATTTTAAAATTCTGGTTTCATTTTATATACATTGATTCTTTTTTAACATAAAAAAGTAAAATAAGTATATTAAACTTATATTTGTTGAGAATCTGTGAATTAAAATCTTACATTAAATAGAAATAGAATATTATATACACTTGAAAAACCTATTAACTCATTATTTTAAGATTTTTGATAAAGGATGATATTAACTTTTGATTGAATTCAAATCTCAATTGTGTTGTATCTTCCATGAACGTCCTTCTCTTAAACTCAATAGTATTTTCACGATTTATACTTTATTGTTTTATGGTTTAATCCTTTTCGACATCCCTATTTATGTACGAATGTCTCAGATGGGTCCTCGTTTTTTAAAGTGTATCAAAATGGTCCTTAATTTTGAAAATTGATATCAATTGAGTCCTTTCCGTTAAGTTGGCTGGACGGCGTTAAAAAAATTGATGAGTGGATGCTGAGATGACGAACAAACGCTTGTCCACCAGCGAACGAACGCTCGTCCACCAGAGAACGAACGCTCGTCGACCTCTTACTGCTGGACGACCGTTCCACACTGGACGACCGTTCGTTCGGTGGTCGACGAGCGTTCGTTCACTGATGGACGAGCGTTCGTTGGCTGGTGGACGAGCGTTCGTTCGTCATCTCAGCATCCACTCATCAATTTTTTTAATGCCATCCAGCCAACTTAACGGAAAGGACTCAATTGATATCAATTTTCAATTTTCAAAATTAAGGACCATTTTGATACACTTTAAAAAACGAGAAGACATTCGTACATAAATAGGGATGTCGAAAAGGATTAAACCTTGTTTTATTTATTTTACATGACGGTTTCATATCAATATTAATTACCCATTAAAGCTCCGTTATCTTTATAGTTATAACATCAAGTTTCATTCTTGTTTTTTAAGCTGACAACAATAAATTCGTTTCAGGTGCATTGTTTGACAAATTTATTTTTAATTGTCTTCTATATGCCTTGTTTTTGTTTTATGATATATACTTTCTGGATCACTAGGAGAAAATAACAGTTTTGGATAATATTTCTCTTTCAGTTAAACAAGATTAGGTGATCTGCACAAAGGTGAAGGCTAACAAAATTCATATTTTCTGGATTTGCCATGGCTATTAATCTTTTTCCCCATGGATGTTACAGTTTTTTTAACTCTCTTTTTAATAATAATAATAATAATATATATATATATATATTTAAAAAGAGAAAGGAAATTAGATTGAAAACTAAAAAAATAAAAAAGATGATACTTGAGTATTATTGTTTCAAATATTTTACTAAAAGTAATTTGAGTATTAGTAAACAAATTAAGGGGCGAAGACCCATCTGTGTAATAAAAAATATATGTGTAGTTGTTGGTAGGTGTAAGAACTTGGAAATTTAACACCGTAAAATCACCTGTCAAATCAAAAATTAATGCACTAAAACCCTGCTTAGACCATTAAAAACCCACTCACTAACTCTGATGCGCAACTGCCAAGTGTCAAATTGGAACATTCTGAAATCAGTAGTGGAAGACAGGTGTCCGTATGAGAGAGTGCGTCCGTTTGACCTTGGGAAGAAAACTGATTTTTCTGAAACACTTCTTCCCACTCTCTGCATGCACCCTTCTTCCTCCTGAAAACTGATTTTTCACATTCTCCTCCTTCTCTCTAGAAAGCTTCCATCTTCTCTCTATTGTAACTCACCACTCTCTTCTCCGATCAACATTCAGAAACCGTAGGAGCATTCTCTGAGTCGTGAGCTTCAATTTGGACCGAACAGATCCAAGTTCTAAAACTGGTAAGTCTCTCGACCCTAGACGTTCGTTTCTGGGTTACATGCAAAACCAAGATTTGGCTGCATGCTAGGGTATAAGCTAAATTCTTCTGCATTTTCTTTTGGTTAGACTTAGTTGAAGAACTTAAGAAAATCGTTGAGGGTAGAAAGCCATAGTTGGACGAGTCAAAATCATACTCTTAGGACGTTCACCACAGATCCAAGTAAGGGAAGCTTATTTAATTTAATTGATACTTGTATGTTGTATGAACGTCCGTTATTGACTGAATGTATGAGATATATGCTGATTGATTATGTACGATGATGGTTGATATGTATGAATGCGAATATGGATAATTATTGTAGAGTATGAATTGTTAATATGAATCCTATAAAGTATATGAATTGATAATTGATATGAAATTATAAGATATGAACTGTATGAGAAATGTTGAGTTAGAAATAGATGAAAAATCTGAATATGACTTTCTTACTATGATAATGTACGCTCGTCGTCGAACGGTCTTCTACCGTTCGGTTTTCTAGTAAACGGTTTAAAATGGAATTCTTTCATTTGGAAAGAACTCTGGTCGAGAACGAGCGTCCTCCTGTGAAATGCTATGTTTGAGCGTTCGGCTCAGCCTAGCGGTATCCGAGTATTTGAAATAAAATAATAATGTATTTATACCCTCGTACTTTAAAATAAGTAACGCTCGGTCTTACACCTAGCGTTCGTAATAAGTAACGCTCGGTCTTACACCTAGCGTTCGTAATAAATAGCGCTCGGTCTTACACCTAGCGTTCGTCCTAAGTAGTGCTCGGTCTTATACCAAGCGCTCGTATTATTGTATAATCAATCTTGATAAAATAGCGTTCGTACATCTGTAATAATATTTTTCCATGTTCGGTCATTTACTGGCATTGGATTTCCGTGGGTGAATTAATTGAAATATAGTCTTTAACCCATTTCTTTTCTCTCTGCATTGAATATGGTCTAAGACCTTCTTACTCTACTTACTTCTTAAGAATTGGTTTAACTCAAGAGAGTTAGTTCATTTAACTAACTCATGTGGTAACTACCGTTCGTCACAGATTGCTCTAGTTTACTCAGTTCACTTCTTAAATTCAAAAGATATTCTCTTAGTCTTCTTCTGTACCGAATGGGAGAATCGTTGATCTCACTATTATCATTCGTTCTCGTTTTTCAGAGGGTTGAACGTTCGTTATTTCATGTCCTTGTAACTAATGATGAAAATAGTAATAAAGTAAAGGATTATAAAGGGTGAACATTATATGGAAAAAATATACGATTATGGAATTTGAACGAGCGTTCCGGGGAGGAACGACTCATATATTGAATATTGGATTTGGTAAAGTATGACTGTGGTTATGCTAATGCTGGCAGTTCATCCTGATGTTCCGTGACTACTCGTCCTCACGTAGAGGGGGTAGGTCATGTGTGGGAACGGTAGGAGGTCCTAGTCCTTAGGGGTACTTTGGATAGGGCTAACCTCGAGTGGCAGCTGTTGAGTGTATCCCAGTTACTACATCACTCGGGTGCAAGAACGCCTGTAGCTACACAGATTCATAGAGTCTGGACGGTCTGTCTAGTAATAGATTTCGTATGATGTTATATGTTGAACTATATGCTTGTGTGGATTTGAATGTTTATTTTATATGTTGATGTATGAATTAAATTACATAAGCTTACCCTTCGTTTTTCCTTGTGTTGTCTCTCGTCCATGTACGTCCGTCCTGTCATTGCAATGATCATCCGTGTGGATGTGAGCAGAAGGCGAGGCATTACTAGAAGATGTTATCGAAGAAGAAAACCTGGTAGACGTGGAGGTCAGAGCCGAACCCTAGAGCGTCCATTTATTTTTAGATGTTAGTTTAATTTTTGAACGTTCGGTTGTTTAATTTTGTAAAACCGTTCGTTCCGAACTTCTAGTATTTCTGAATTACTGTATGGAATTCTGTACTTAAGCCTTTTGGTTTATGAACTCTAATTTTAGTGTAAGACTGCATCATGTGACTGTTAATTGTAATTAATTCTATTATATGGTGATTACTGTATTTTGGGATGTTACATTAGTGGTATCAGAGCAGTTTTGTTCTCTTAAGGACACTATAGGTTATGAGTACACTATGTTTTTGCTGTGTGCTTGATGTTTGTTTAATGAGTTACTTTTCAACTCTTTGAACATGACTAACGCTCGTTTTTCTCTGTTTCCTAGAGAAAAAATGGCACCTAGACTCCTCCTCCACCGCAGCCCAATGAACCTGATGCGCCCAACAACACTAGGTTGTTGGAAACAGTGATTGAGAGGCTGCAACAACAGAACACTACATTAATGGAGCAGAACGCAGCTGCTCTACAGAGTTTGGAGGCCGCGCGCGCCAACTCTGAAGCTACCCAGAGGCAGTTGATGGAAATTATCGCTGCCACCAGAGGCACACCAGGAGCGTCCTCTTCCAACACTACACATCAGGCTGAGTGGAGCTTGGAGAGCTTCCTTCAACACCACCCGGCCAAGTTCAGTGGAAAGTGCCTCCTTGATGAGGCAGATTAGTGGCTGAGGGACATGGAGAGAATTTACAACGCCAAGAGATGTCCGGATGAAAACAGGTTGGCGTTCACTGAATACCTATGAACCGGGGAAGCGAGCCACTAGTGGGCGAGCATGAGAGCCATTTTGGCAGACGCCCAAAATCCCATCACATGGGAAGTATTCCGTAGCAAGTTTTATGAAGAGTACTTCCCAGACAGCGTCCGTTTTGCAAAGGAGGTGGAATTTCTTCAACTGGTACAAGGTGGCATGTCTGTCTCGGAGTACACAAATAAGTTCAAACACCTTGTCCGTTTCAATACGATGGCCACCAGTGAAGAGTGGCAGTGCAGGAAATTTGAGAACGGACTAAGAAGTGACCTGAAGGTATTGATATCCAGCTTGTGTATACGGTCTTTTCCTGCCATGGTGGAAAGGGCCAAAGTACTGGAGAAGAATATGGCAGAAGTAGAACGGCAGAAGAAGCAACAACAGGTGGTTAGGGGACCGATCGTGTCCAGAGGCAGTGTTAATCAGAGGAGAACCCCTTACGCTCGTCCCAATCAACCATCTAATGCAAGTGGGTCTCAGGCGTTAGTTCCTGTCGGACAGTCTGGGCAAGGAAACGTGACCTGTTTCCAGTGTAGAGGACCACACTACCGTTCTTCATGTCCTCAACTGGTGGGAGGAAAACACTGCACTCGTTGTGGAAGGAATGAACACTTGGAGAATGAGTGCAACATGGGTGGAAGTGCAGTGATGAGGCCACCAAATGCTGGAAGGAATCAACACCGAGGTGGTCGAGCCCAAGCAGTTGGACGGGTATATGCTATAACGGGCGCGGAGGCAGCAAGCTCAGGTACACTTATCACCAGCACCTGCTTAATATATGGAACGTCTTGCTGTGTATTGTTTGATTCTGGGGCGACTCACTCCTTCATCTCGAAGGCGTGTGTTGAAAAATTGGGAATAACTGAGAGGGAGATGCAGTTCGACTTGGTGGTGTCAACCCCAGCGGTTGGAGAGATTAGGACGTCTACCGTATGCATTAGATGTCCTATTGAGGTTGAGGGGCGTAGGTATAAGGTGAACTTAATCTGTTTACCTCTAAAGGAGTTAGAGGTGATTTTAGGAATGGATTGGTTGGCTACCAATCGCATTCTCATAGACTGTGGTAAGATGGAATTGATTTTTCCGGATGAAGAAGAAGATGAATTATCAGTGACGCTCGGCCAATTAAAAGAAGATATCATGGAGGGCGCCAGCTGTTTCCTGATTATGACGCACGAAGATCAGGAATTCAGAAGTTTGGAGCAAGAACGATCGTCCAGTAGTGACAATAAGGGGCGATCGGTAGTGGATGAATTCCTGGACGTCTTTCCAGAAGAGATACCTGGACTTCCCCCTCCTCGTGAAGTTGAATTCACCATTGATTTGGTGACGACAGCAACTCCCATCTCTGTTCAGCCTTATCGGATGTCGCCTGCGGAGTTAGCTGAACTCAAGAAGCAGATTGAAGAGTTGATGGAAAAGCAGTTCATCAGGCCGAGCGTATCACCCTGGGGAGCGCCTGTACTCTTGGTGAAGAAGAAAGATGGCAGCTCTCGGTTGTGTATAGATTACAAGCAATTAAACAAGCTGACCATCAAGAACAAGTACCCATTGCCAAGGATAGATGATTTGTTGGATCAACTGCATGGGGCCACAGTGTTCTCAAAGATTGACTTGCGGTCTAGATATCATCAAATCAGAGTTAAGGAGGAAGACATTCAGAAGGCTGCTTTCAAGTCTCGTTACGGACACTACGAGTATGTAGTGATGTCGTTCGGTGTGACGAACGCACCAGCAATCTTCATGGATTATATGAATCAGATATTCAGGCCGTATTTGGACAAATTTGTGGTCGTCTTCATAGATGATATTCTCATCTACTCCAAGACCCAGGACAAACATGAGGAGCATTTGAGAATTGTACTTAGCGTACTGAGGGAGAAGGAGTTGTACGCCAAGTTATCAAAATGTGAGTTCTGGATGAAGGAAGTTCAGTTCTTGGGCCATGTAGTGTCGGCTGGAGGTATCTCGGTAGACCCAGCTAAGGTACGAGCGGTACTGGAATGGGCAAGTCCGCGTTCGGTCACGGAGGTCAGAAGCTTTGTGGGACTCGCGGGTTACTATCGGCGTTTTATTGAAGGATTTGCTAAGATAGTAGCTCCGTTAACTCAATTGACCAGGAAAGATCAACCGTTCACCTAGACCGATTGGTGTGAAGAACGTTTTCAAGAGCTGAAGCACAAGTTGACGAGCGCTCCAGTGCTAATTATTCCAGACACAGCCAAACCGTTCGAGGTATACTGCGACGCTTCTCACCAAGGTTTGGGTTGTGTGCTGATGCAAGAGAAGCGAGTGGTAGCGTACGCGTCTCGTCAATTGAAGATTCATGAGAGGAATTACCCAACGCACGACCTGGAATTGGCAGCGGTCGTTTTCGCACTGAAGATTTGGAGGCATTACTTGTACGGATCTACATTCCAAGTCTTCAGTGATCACAAGAGCCTCAAGTATTTATTTGATCAGAAGGAGTTGAACATGAGGCAGAGGCGTTGGCTAGAATTCTTAAAAGACTATGACTTTGAACTGCTTTATCATCCGGGAAAGGCTAATGTAGTGGCGGACGCCCTAAGCAGGAAAGCAGTTCATGTCTCGGTTATGATGGTGAAAGAACTCAGTTCGGTTGAGAGTTTTAGAGATCTAAGGTTGCAGTTCGAATTGGAACCGAACAACATCAAATGTTGTAACCTTAGAATATCTAGTAACGTTTTTGACCGAATCAAGATGAAGCAACGAGAGGACGAAGACCTGGTGAAGATTTTGAACACGCTCGGTTCAGATCAAGCTAAAGGATTCAATACTGGAACGGACGGTCTATTGCGCTATATGGGTAGGACGTGCGTTCCAAACGATGGAGATCTGAAGCGGATCATCTTGGAGGAAGGGCATCACAGTCGCCTTAGCATACACCCTGGTATGACTAAGATGTATCAAGACCTCCAACAATCTTTCTAGTGGCCTGGAATGAAGAGTGATGTCTTACGTTTTGTGGCATCATGCTTAACTTGTCAACATGCGAAGGCGGAACACCAGAGACCGGGCGGCTTACTTCAGCAATTGGAAATTCCTGAATGGAAGTGGGACAGCGTTTCCATGGATTTCGTGACCCACCTACCACGCACGGTCAGAAATCATGACTCAATTTGGGTGATCGTGGATCGGCTAACGAAGAGCGCCCACTTCCTGGCAGTCAACTTGAAGATATCGATGACCAATTTAGCCAAGCTGTACATCAAGGAGATCGTTCGTTTGCATGGAGTACCTTCGAGCATCATTTCTGACCGAGACACGAGATTCACATCTCGGTTTTGGCAATCTTTGCAAGGTGAATTGGGAAGCAAGTTGCAGATGAGTTCGGCTTATCACCCTCAGACGGACGGCCAATCTGAGAGGACCATCCAGACACTTGAAGATTTACTGAGGACGTGCGTCCTAGATCACTTAGGCGCTTGGGATGAAGTCTTACCGCTAGTAGAATTCACTTACAACAACAGTTTTCAGTCTAGCATCGGAATGGTGCCGTTTGAAGCTCTCTATGGTAGGAAGTTTCGAACGCCACTTTGTTGGTTCCAAGAAGGAGAGAACGTGTTAACTGGACCTGAAATTATCCAGCAAACGACCGAGAAGGTGAAGTTAATCCAGGAAAGGTTGAAGACGTCACTAAGCAGACAGAAGTCCTATGCAGATAAAAGAAGAAGGCCTTTGGAGTTCGCTGCAGGAGATCATGTATTTCTTCGACTCAACCCGATCACTGGAGTAGGCAGAGCCGTTCGTCCAAAGAAGTTATCCCCCAAGTTTGTCGGGCCTTATCAAATTCTGAGAAAGATCGGACCAGTGGCGTATGAGCTGGCCTTACCACCTCAACTGTCAAACCTTCACCCAGTCTTCCACGTTTCCCAACTCCGGAAGTACATAGCCAACCCTTCTCATATATTGGAGTTGGAAGACGTTCAACTTCGCCAAGATCGAACGCTGGAGTTGCAACCAGTTCGTGTGGAAGACAGTCGCACCAAGTACTACAAAGGAAAAGAGGTTCGTCTAGTGAAGATGGTGTGGGACACAAAGACTGGTGACTCAACGTGGGAAGTGGAGAATGCTATGAAGGACTTGTACCCCCACTTATTTCCGGGTAAGTCTTAATTTTCGAGGACGAAAATTTTTGTAGTTAGGGGGAATGTAAGACCTTGGAAATTTAACACCGTAAAACCACCTGTCAAATCAAAAATTAATGCACTAAAACCCTGCTCAGACCATTAAAAACCCACTCACTAACTCTGACGCGCAACTGCCAAGTGTCAAATTGGAACATTCTGAAATCAGTAGTGGAAGACAGGTGTCCGTATGAGAGAGTGCGTCCGTTTGACCTTGGGAAGAAAACTGATTTTTCTGAAACACTTCTTCCCACTCTCTGCATGCACCCTTCTTCCTCCTGAAAACTGATTTTTCACATTCTCCTCCTTCTCTCTAGAAAGCTTCCATCTTCTCTCTACTGTAACTGACCACTCTCTTCTCCGATCAACATTCAGAAACCGTAGGAGCATTCTCTGAGTCGTGAGCTTCAATTTGGACCGAACAGATCCAAGTTCTAAAACTGGTAAGTCTCTCGACCCTAGACGTTCGTTTCTGGGTTACATGCAAAACCAAGATTTGGCTGCATGCTAGGGTATAAGCTAAATTCTTCTGCATTTTCTTTTGGTTAGACTTAGTTGAAGAACTTAAGAAAATCGTTGAGGGTAGAAAGCCATAGTTGGACGAGTCAAAATCATACTCTTAGGACGTTCACCACTGATCCAAGTAAGGGAATCTTATTTAATTTAATTGATACTTGTATGTTGTATGAACGTCCGTTATTGACTGAATGTATGAGATATATGCTGATTGATTATGTATGATGATGGTTGATATGTATGAATGTGAATATGGATAATTATTGTAGAGTATGAATTGTTAATATGAATCCTATAAAGTATATGAATTGATAAATGATATGAAATTATAAGATATGAACTGTATGAGAAATGTTGAGTTAGAAATAGATGAAAAATCTGAATATGACTTTCTTACTATGATAATGTACGCTCGTCGTCGAACGGTCTTCTACCGTTCGGTTTTCTAGTAAACGGTTTAAAATGGAATTCTTTCATTCGGAAAGAACTCAACATGCTATGTGAAATGCTATGTTTGAGCGTTCGGCTCAGCCTAGCGGTATCCGAGTATTTGAAATAAAATAATAATGTATTTATACCCTCGTACTTTAAAATAAGTAACGCTCGGTCTTACACCTAGCGTTCGTAATAAGTAACGCTCGGTCTTACACCTAGCGTTCGTAATAAATAGCGCTCGGTCTTACACCTAGCGTTCGTCCTAAGTAGTGCTCGGTCTTATACCAAGCGCTCGTATTATTGTATAATCAATCTTGATAAAATAGCGTTCGTACATCTGTAATAATATTTTTCCATGTTCGGTCATTTACTGGCATTGGATTTCCGTGGGTGAATTAATTGAAATATAGTCTTTAACCCATTTCTTTTCTCTCTGCATTGAATATGGTCTAAGACCTTCTTACTCTACTTACTTCTTAAGAATTGGTTTAACTCAAGAGAGTTAGTTCATTTAACTAACTCATGTGGTAATTACCGTTCGTCACAGATTGCTCTAGTTTACTCAGTTCACTTCTTAAATTCAAAAGATATTCTCTTAGTCTTCTTCTGTACCGAACGGGAGAATCGTTGATCTCATTATTATCGTTCGTCCTCGTTTTTCAGAGGGTTGAACGTTCGTTATTTCATGTCCTTGTAACTAATGATGAAAATAGTAATAAAGTAAAGGATTATAAAGGGTGAACATTATATGGAAAGAATATACGGTTATGGAATTTGAACGAGCGTTCCGGGGAGGAACGACTCATATATTGAATATTGGATTTGGTAAAGTATGATTGTGGTTATGCTAATGCTGGCAGTTCATCTTGATGTTCCATGAGTACTCGTCCTCACGTAGAGGGGGTAGGTCATGTGTGGGAACGGCAGGAGGTCCTAGTCCTTAGGGGTACTTTGGATAGGGCTAACCTCGAGTGGCAACTGTTGAGTGTATCCCAGTTACTACATCACTCGGGTGCAAGAACGCTTGTAGCTACACAGATTCATACAGTCCGGACGGTCTGTCTAGTAATAGATTTCGTATGATGTTATATGTTGAACTATATGCTTGTGTGGATTGGAATGTTTATTTTATATGTTGATGTATGAATTAAATTACATAAGCTTACCCTTCGTTTTTCCTTGTGTTGTCTCTCGTCCATGTACGTCCGTCCTGTCATTGGAATGATCATCCGTGTGGATGTGAGCAGAAGGCGAGGCATTACTAGAAGACGTTATCGAAGAAGAAAACCTGGTAGACGTGGAGGTCAAAGCCGAACCCTAGAGCGTCCGTTTATTTTTAGATGTTAGTTTAATTTTTGAACGTTCGGTTATTTAATTTTGTAAAACCGTTCGTTCCGAACTTCTAGTATTTCTGAATTACTGTATGGAATTCTGTACTTAATTAAGCCTTTTGGTTTATGAACTCTAATTTTAGTGTAAGACTGCATCATGTGACTGTTAATTGTAATTAATTCTATTATATGGTGATTACTGTATTTTGGGATGTTAGAGTAGGAAACATCCTCAACTTTATTTCGTAAATGTTAAAGTATAAATGGAACATGGACACGTTTGCGATTATTCTTTGCTTGGTTTCAGGAGAACAGTGAAAGGAAGAAGAAAAGAATAAAGTTGTTGTAATTATAAATATAGGAAGTTTGCATGCAGATGAAAGCAGAATTGATTTGGTTGATTTAGGGTTTGTTGGAAAAATGTTGGAAGTACCATTGAAGATGGCTCTTCGGTTTCCCAATTTGGATTTGAAGTCTTTGCCCTTTGCCCAGAACCTCAACCCTGAACTTCTTGGTGGCGTCGTTGCTCTTCTTGCTCTTGGCTTCACCGCTGCTTATATTAGCTATCGTACCAAACACCCCAAAGGTACCTTTCTCTCTTTTTTTTCTTCGTATCCATTTTTAACAACAACATGATAAAATATTATCGAATTATTATAAATATTCACTCTCATGAGCTAATTTTATAAAAGTATGTTAAATTTAAACTCGATTTTTAGTTTTATGAGATTAGATGTGTTTTTTTAATTGTTATAAAAAATTATGTTTTGTCCTTAAATTATATTATAACAAATTGTTTGTAAAAGTATATTTTCATGAGACAAAGATGTTCCATTATATTATAACTTTTATATATTATTTGTTGAAAATGATGCTTTATATGTGGCTTTTCATAGAGTTTAAAAACAAAGTAGTTTATAATTTAATTTAGGAGTGAAACGTTTTCTTATAATAATTTTGAAACGAAAAAATATATTTAAATGTTAAAAATGTATGTTGTCTATTGGTGTACTATTTTGACTTATGAAGCGATGGGATTTCAATATCAAAAAGTGAAAGTAACATTTAAAGAAAACTAATCAAAATTAATTAATTAACTTAGATTAGTCTTTACATACAAATTTACTATCAAATGGATTTATTTATTTTTTTCAGGATGTTTGGATCCCAAAAATTTCAAAGAATTTAAACTCGTAAAGAAGACACAGCTGAGCCACAACTCTGCAAGATTCAGATTTGCCCTTCCTACTCCTTCTTCAATATTAGGTCTTCCTGTTGGAAACAACATACTTGTTAGGTTTGGAAAATATATTTAAATTATATTGCTCTAATATTATATTTAATTTAATATATTTTAAATAAAACATACTATATATAATTTTGAAAAATAACAAAAAAAATGTATAAATTTTTTATATTAAGCAGAGGAAGAGATAGCCAAGGAGAAGAAGTTCTGAGATCATATACTCCAATCACGTTGGATTCAGATGTTGGGTACTTCGAGTTGGTTGTGAAGGTAAAACTTTTGTAGAAATTTTTTTAAAAAATATGAATTCACTTTTTCCATATATATTTATTTATGGTTTAAATACATTTTTTCTCCAAATTATTGGTCTATTTATCACATCATTTCTTGAAAAGAAATATTTTTTTTTATATTTCAAGTAAATTTATGTCATATTTTATTTTACATGAGATCAAATCGCAAATCAAGTTAACAAAGCCAATGCTACCACAACATGAAATACAATGTAATTTTTTGAAGACCATAAAAAACCAATAATAAAATAATAAAATAAAATTTCCAAGCTATTTAAAGATAAATACATGTTTAATTTTGTATTTATTGTTATTTTTGTTGTCATAACCAAGCAGATGTACCCAAATGGAAAGATGTCCCACCATTTTAGACAAATGAAGGAAGGTGATTATTTGGCTGTGAGGGGTCCAAAGGTATTATTAATTGTCTTTAATTAGAAAAATAAAATTTAATTAAAAAATATTAGAGCATAGTGGTACTTGTTTAATAAAGATCTTAAAATTTCTATTGTTCATAAATTTTGTAATAGAGGGAAATATAAAATATTTCCTATAGAGAATGTGTTCTTAGGAACCTAAAGATTTTCAAAGCTATAAAAAGTGTTATGTTTTAAATTTTATTTACTATAAAAGACTTACAAAATATTATTTAAGATATTAAATGGAGATCTATTAGTAGAATTAAAGTGGAATGAGATTTTATATTATTTAAGATTTTTAGTTAATGACCAAATAGTGCTAGTTGATGGGCTTGTGCTTTATAATTTCAAAATTAATAAACTAGAAAATATTTAGTAAAACTACTCGATAAACTAATCCCAAATATAAAATAACACACACAAAAAATGTAAATACAAAAGTTTATTATGTAAAATAAGGCTTGTATTCTTTAGATAAAAATATATTTTTATGTAATCATAATTTATTAAACTTTTAATAGAATAAATATGAGAGATAGTAAAAAAATATCTATATAAAATTGGAAATTTATACTAAAAAGAAAGTAAAATATATAAAGAAATATTTTAAAATAACTTAGCTAAAAATGTAATTTATAAATTAGAAAATTTTGAAATAGGTATTTGACTTGTCCAACCAACATAGTAAGTTATTGGTATTATTTGAAAGTGATAATTTGAAAAGGATAATGGAATATTAATTGTATGGTTTATAACTGTAGGGACGTTTCAGTTACAAACCTGGCCAAGTTAGGGCATTCGGAATGATTGCAGGAGGCTCAGGCATAACTCCTATGTTTCAGGTACTCACATCACATGTAAACCTTTTTAATAGATTCTATTATTTAAAAAAATTACTTATATATTATAAATTTATTATAAGAAACTGTTAAATTATTGGTAAATTTTCACTAATAAAAGAAATTATTGATAAAACAGACTTTATTGATATATTTTGTTGCCATATTTTAAAATTTTAATTACTAATAAAAATATTTATTAATAATAAATTCATTGATAAATCTTATTATTTACAGGAATATTTCTTGATAATGTAGAATTATTGGTGGATTTTTACTATTGGTTGGTTTTGCTATCATCAATAAAATTTATTGATGAACATTTTAGTTACAAATCTTATTATTAATAATTTTGATTTACTAAAAAAATATTTGTCATTACTTTTATTTATATGTAAATCTGATTTTTTATAATAATTAATTTAATTTTTAATTGATATGGAATTCGAATATCTGACCTTATTATAACTCAAAAGTATTTTCAAACTCTAACACTCGTTGATATTTAGTTTAGTTTGAGAAAGTAAATTTTAGCTCATTTTAAGAATTTTTGTGGTGAAACCTAACTAAATGAAATCATTATGCTTTAGTTTCTCAATTTTTTTTTTAAAAGGGTACTTATTTTTTAAAATTTTAGAGAATAAAATTTTAATCTCTTAAATTTAATGTTTAATAAGATGGGGAAAAAATTCCTATATTTTAGCTTGTAACACGACTTTGATTTAATATACATTGTACTAAATTTCAACTTAAAATTGTTTTATACAAAAGTCATGTCCGATACAACTCATTCTTGATAAAACCATATCAAGATGAAACGATTTATCTATTGTAATTTTTTTAAATCTATCTATTTCAATATTTTTTCAAAAAAAATCACCAAAATAATAGTGTTTTTGCCAAGGATAATTAAGTTTTACTAAATTAAATATTCATGATTAAGTAAATTTTTATATGAATATATACTTTAGGTTTTATTCATTATTGTTTGGAAGTAATAAATAGAAAAATAAGGTTTTTTTTTTTTTGCAGCTCATAAGAGCCATTCTAGAAAACCCTAAAGACAAAACAAAGGTGCATCTCATTTATGCCAATGTAACAGTGGATGACATTTTATTGAAGGTAATATCGTTACTAAAGTTCTTATTGCAATTTAAGTTTACTATGTTATTTATAATTTTTGTTCCTATCAAATTTTATTATTTATATTATTATTATTTTTATTTTTATTTTAATTTTTTTATTGAAAAATATTAGTTAGTAATATTTTGTTAATGAAGAAAGTTGAACTCGTAATCTTTTACACTTTCCCTTCTAAATTTTTCACAAATCTTTATAACTTAGTTTAAAAGTTTAAATCAAATATAAATTTATTTAAAGATAAATATTTCATCATACATATTTCTTCTTACATTATACTTAAATTCATCATCGTAATAATTTTGACAAATTATAAATTTAGTGTAATTATTTAATGTAATTTTTAAACTTTAAATTATGTCTCATTGTACAATAGATATTCTTTATATTTATTTAACTTACTTTTTTAAATTAACTTTTTAGCATGTTTAAAAATAGTTAAATATATTTTTAGTTCTTGAAAAAAAATTAAAATTTGTCAATGTTTCAAACTTTCATATATTTTAGTCCTTAAATTTTAAAACTCAATAAATACATTCTATTTAATTTAATTATAGGAATTATTTTGACATGTTAAAGTACATTTAAAATAATATTTGAGTGTTACCATTCAAATATCATTCTAAAACATAGTTGAACACAAAAAAAAAAATATATGATAGTGTTAAAAGGACTATGTCCATTTACTTTGTTAAGTTTATGAATAAAAATATAAAAAGTTTAAAGCATAGACGAATCCTAATTTTACGTCTAAGTTTTAGGATATTTAACTTTTTTTTAAAATTATCTAATTTATTTATTTCTATGTTTATTTTAAATTAAAATTATTTCATACATATTCTATTTGGTGTTTTTAAAATGATCTGTTTGGTGGTGCAGGAAGAACTAGATAATTTTGCCGAAAAATTTCCTCAAAGATTTGAAGTATATCATGTTCTTAATAAGGTTTGTTCTCATATAATTTCAAACTTTTCATACTTTAAATATCTCAATCATTTAAAAAAAAAAGAAGATCAATTTCATTTCAACAAATCTTTTCAGCAATAAGAAATAAAATTTACTATCATTTTATCACAATAAAGTTGAATAATGAAATGGTCATGAATGTCTCTGTGGATTTAAATGTTTGAAATTTTCATTATTAATTACTTGCAGCCTCCTCAACAATGGAATGGTGGCATTGGGTTTGTATCGAAGGAGATTATTAAATCACATTGCCCTGAACCAGCAAAAGATATTCAGGTTACTATGTATTAACAAATAGAATCTTAATTAAGAATAGACTTAAAAATAATAAATTTCTTTATCATCTTTAGAAGAAGAAAAGAAAAGAAATCATAAATTAAAACTAATTTGTTTATCAAAAAATATATAAATTAATCTGTACAAATATCTTATTTTATAATATGTAGATCAGTGTTTTTTTAACTTACATAAGCTATTTACGTATATGAAGATTTTTTTAAAAAATAAAAACACTTTCTTCTAAAAGTACTTATAAATAAGTTTATCCAAATAAATTTGATTTTCGTACATTTATTTCTTAGTTTAATTAATAGTCCTTTTTATATTACCTTAAATAAATATATTAAGAACAATAATCAAGTACATTATTAATAAAAGAAATAATATATATGTCTATATATATATATATATATATATATATATATATATATATATATATATATATATATTATATATATATATATATATATATTATATATATATATATATATTATATATATATATATATATATATATATATATATATATATAACTAAAATTAAATTTACAACTACAACTTTTCTAAATAAACAAATACTTTCATTTTAAAATAAAGAGACCAAAATTACATATTACTTATTAATGTTAAATATAATTTAAATACAATTTCTTTTTGATCCTTTGAAACATTTTCTAAGAACAAAAATTATGAAAAAACTATAAATTTTATATCTCTTTCCATCCTTTGAAAAGTCGTTTATAAACAAAACTTTGACTCAACTCCAAACTCTATATCTTGAATGCAATATTTAACCCTCATAACATAAATTGAAGAAAATTGTAGTTAAATCTTAAGAAAAACAATCCATTCTTTACTTACATTGCCCACAATAGACTCGGCTAGATTATTTATTACCATATATTTAAAGTGAAAATGGTAAAATTTTTGCAGATACTAAGGTGTGGTCCACCAGCAATGAACACAGCCATGGCTACTCACCTTGATGCACTTGGCTACACATCAGACATGCAGTTCCAATTCTAAGTTTCAATCTAATTCCTTTCATTCTATTCTTCTTCTTACCTACTTTTCATATGTGTGTGCTTAGCAAATTTAATCACATTATTCATTTGAAGACAGTTGATGTAAAGTGATGAGAGTGACACTTATCAGCTTAGTGTTTCTTTCTACTTGCCAAACAGCCAAATGTGCATAATAAAAATGCTCCTCCTAATTGTGACTACCAAATAAATATATATGCCTTGAGTATTTCCAGAAACTATTTTAATGGCTAAATATTTAAAGATTTCAAAAATTTTAAGGAATTTATTTACTTGTCTTTAATAAACAATACAAAATATGTATTATCAATTGAAGGTGCACTTTACAAATCTGATTCACATGAGAAATTGAATGAATACAAAAAAAGCATTATGTCGTGCTTATATCATGGTTCTTGTTACTAACTGAAATAGAATAACAAATACTAACTAAAAGACAATGTGTATAAGCTTTGCATTAACATCTTTTCATTTCAAGTATTATAATCCTTCTTCACAATGATTACAGTAAGTATCCTCTACAAAGAAACTATCACATTGATTAAAGCACCGTAAAACGTTTCTTGTAATTTTTTTCCTTTCTTGGCTTGAATTCAACCAGCCTGGGACTCTTAAGCATGACTATGGTTAGCCTGTACCCACAAGGCATAAATTTCCCGATCTTTTACTCTGCATAAATGCCAATATAACACTTTACAAATAAATTATATGAAAATGAACAAAATCATATCATATCATTGCAACATTTTACACCAGAAACCAATAGGACAATGTGAAAAGAATGAAATAAAAGTGAATTTTTTTCTTCATATGTGAAGGAATTCAATGAATGTCTCTAGTATGATTTAAAATGATTAAAAAAACATCGGAAAGATAAATAAAAAAAACAAAAACAAAAAAACAGTAAGGACAAGTGGTCGAGAAATATTGAGCAAGCATAATATAACGTAGGCTTAATAATACCATATAAAATTTTAACTAAAGGGGGAACAGACGTGATTAGAGTATCATGAAGTCAAAACTACAGGTTAAGTATAGAAATTTTACTTACAAATGTATATCATCTCGATCAATTTCAGGGAACAAGTTAATATAGAAGCGAAATCCATCGGGACTTATATCTCTGCACAGTAAACCTGGGAAAGATTCCATGAAAGTCAGTATTAGAGAAGTATTTTACTATGTATAACAGTCGGTAGTACATGTATAACAGTCAGTATTAGACGTATAGTTGGTTAAAGTCTGTTACGTCTGACACTCTTTATGTTTTATCCTACAGACTGTTCAATGTTACACAGCTACATATAGCTGATCTCTTTACGTATAGTTGGCGCGTGATTCGAATAGTTTGAGCATTCAGTTGTATTTGGAAGCTGTCTCTGTTCTTCCTCAGCTTCGTTTTATGCAGAATGCGAGATGGTTGAAACATTTACAGGGTACTATGTATTCGCTCTAGGTGTTTCTAGATTCGTGGCTCTGGCTTATTGGATAATTCAGATCTAAGAGACCAGAGGAACATATTTATTTTTGGCTGGAAGTGGCTATTTTTGGTTTTTGGCAGCTTTTATGGCTGAGATGGTTCAATCCTTCATCTTGGCTGACTTTTGTTACTATTACATGAAAAGCTTCATGCAAGGGCAACTTTTGAGGAAAATGCCTGCTTAAGGATCTTGGAACCTATTCTATCAAAAAGGAAAATCATGCCTAATTGATGTACAATGCTTTGAATGAGTTTTTATTTGTTGTAACTTTTGTTTGAGCAGAGACTAGGTTGTCCCGTGTATGTTTAGTTGGAATCAGTTATTGTACATGAACATCCTTTTGGTGTTAACCTAACTTTCATATTGCTTTCCACAAAAAAAAATTGTGTGGGCATGTTGTTCCACCCGTTATCGGGCCGCTATCGGACCACCCATTAATGTCTAGTCCCACGCTTGAGATGTATATATCTTGGCGTGAGGAGGTGTGTTGGAAGTCCCACATCGACTAGAGATAAGGTCAATTTATAGTATATAAGTGAGTGCAAATCTCACCTTACAACGGTTTTGTGAGTATTATAGTATTGTACTATAGAGTTTGTTACAATCTTTATGTTTTCTTCTCAGTTAGTTAGATATTAGTTACAATCTGTTAAATAATACACAGCTATATATAGCTTATCCCTTATCTTTTTGTATCTTGTCTAAGAATTTTACTCAAATTTAAATATTTATCGGACCACCCATTAAAAAATGTCTAATCCCCTACAAGCCGGTTTTGTGGGGTTAAGTTAGGTTTAAAGTCCACACTTCTAAGAGGAGTATTAGAGTAGTATTGTACTATGTAAAACAGTTAGTAGTAGATGTTCTTAAATGATTGAACAGTTTAATAGCCACTTAGAGTCTGTTACAATCTTTATGTTTTCTTCTCAGTTAGTTAGATATTAGTTACAATCTACTAAATAATACACAGCTATATATAGCTTATCCCTTATCTTTTTGTATCTTGTCTAAGAATTTTACTCAAATTTAAATATTCTTATTTATTTTCTCTGAGCCTTAACAATAACAAGCCGGTTATGTAGCTAAAAGCCTAAGAGATGAAGAAGAATGATCAAGCAGCATACCTTTGCTCTCAGCAGATAAGAGATGCTCCTTTGCCATTGCTGGGGCAACCCCTAGTGTCCTTGCAGCATCACTAGCACTTATCCCAGATCGAAGAGCATCAGGTTTCATTACAAGCATCTTGACTTTATTGAAAACCTAAACCAAATAGCAGTTAGTCATTTTAGTCAAATTTTACCACCTACCATTTCCACATTAGTAAAAGTTGAAGTAAAGATGAAAAAAGCGTTCATGAAGACTGACAACCTAAAAACATAAAATAAGGAAAACCCATCATATTTAATATAAAAGTCACAGTGAGGAAGATTGATATCATCTAAATATAATCTTATGTTCACGTAGCAACCTATTAAAGGTAAGATAGAAGAATCTAATAATATAAATCTATAATTTGGCATACGTCATATAATCCATTACAGATAAAAACTCAACTAAAAACTAAGGGGAGATCCAAACATCTACTTTAGAGCTCAAATAACAAGGTGAAATGTTTTGTAAAATAACTGCAGTTGAATTACTTTTCACATAAGCAATTGGAAAGGGAGAAAGCGGTTTACTGCTTTGCACAAACTACTGATCAAACTAATCAAAAGGCCATATAACTGGATTACTGGTTGAATCCCAGGTCCAGTAATCCAACCAGAAGTGATATAAACTGCAAACAACCAAATGTATGCAAGAGTAACTAGCTAGTTCATCCTCTCATATCATTTCTTTAAAACATTTGTTAAAATGAGAACAATATTCCAAACATAAAAGCTAAAAAAAAACTTAAGGCAAGTGAAATTAAAGATGTGTCAAAGAAGTTTGATACAAATATGTTTTCATTAATAAAGATAAATTGCTATGTAAATATAAATAAGAGAAGAAAATTAGTGGTAAGTTAGGCCGATATTGCTAGTAAGGAATTTATAACTGCAAGCAGACAGGTAATGTCATAACATGATAAAGCATGGTTCTTGTACATTTTCCACAGATTGAAATGATAATCAAAATGTGCTGTGCACAGTTTATCTGATTTGTGTTTCTCTTTTCCCTCTCTATCCTCTCCGTACTGTTATTCTTCTTTTTCCCTTTTTCTTTCTTTATCTTTTCCAGTTAAAAATCTAAAACAGTGATAACAAGATCCCATTATCCATGGCTACTATATCTTCTACAATAACGTGGCAGCTTGGCTCATTTTCAAACCTAGTAGGGTTGCTATAGAGCCTGATTTCCAACCTTGGCATACCCCACCTACATATCCCTTCTAAACATTCAGTCATCAGGTGATCTATTAGGGAGTGGAGAGTTTGAGAGGAGAAGGAAGAGTTAATGTCTTAACTGTTTTGGCAGTTAGGAGAGGCGGGAAGTTAGGAATTGTATAAATAGAGTTAGGTACATTGTTTTGGGTAGCTTCTAACATTAGTTTGTATAAACAGGAACATTTGTCCTGTGGAGGGGGATTAGGCTCCTGTATATTGGATGTACATTGAACCTTGTTGAATTGAATACAGAAAACCATTCTTTTAAAGTTTGATTTCTTGTTTGTGAGTGCGTGAGTGATTGTTCTAGATAGGTTTTACATCCAAAAACCTATCAAATTGGTCTGACCTGCCAAATCCAATTTGGGAGAGAAAGGCGAAATGGAGGGAAGAGTCGAAGGGCGATTGAACGTAGTAGAAGGGGAACTAGAGACTATGAAGATTGCAATGGATGGGTTGAAGGCGAAGACAGTAGCAATGCACCAAGACTCTACAGCAATGCGCCAAGACTTGCAAGAAGTCATGCGAATCTTGGGGGAACGAAACCGAAACAAGGAGGGAAACTCGAATGGGAGTCAAGCGTCCGTCAATGAGAACCGGAGGGGAAGGCGAGAAGAAGACGTTGGAGGGAGAGAAGTCGAACACCATGAGGGGCAACCCAATTGGAGGAGAAGGGTCGAATTACCAGTCTTCAAGGGACTCGACCTGTTGAATTGGATTAATAGGGCTGAGAAGTTTTTCGGGTGGCGGAGGAAGAAAAGGTGCACTTGGCCTACATCAGTATGGAAGGTAGCGCTGGCAATTGGTTGAAATTTTGGAAGAATAAAGACAAGAATCGTTCTTGGGAAGGCCTAAAGGGAGCAATGATCATGAGATTTGGAGGTAGGAACAGGGGTACCATCTTTGAAAGGCTGGCAGCAATTAAGCAGACTGGGACCGTAGAAGAGTACATTCAAGATTTCAAAATCTTGGTGGGTCAGACAAAGGGAGTGTCAGAAGAGCAGTTATTAGGTATTTTCTCACAAGACTACAAGAAGGCATCCGAAATCAAGTTCGACCCCATGATCCGCATGAGTTGATGGTGGCTATGAGGATCGCAAGGGATGTAAAGGAGGCTCTCGGCGGTGCGAAGGCTGGGAACTGGAGTGTGACCAAGAATCAGTCCTCTTGGGGGCATACGACTGGAACGGTGAGGCGATCCGAGAATAGTCGTAATGTCCTTGATGTGTCCTAAAGGACGTTTTCTGGACATCATCCTCCCCCATGCGAATCTGGTGATACCCACCCTTCAAATCTACCTTGGAGAAGTATTTCACCCTCTCAATTCATCCAATAACTCCTCTATGACAGGTATTAAAAATTTGTCTGGGATGGTGGCGTGATTCAAGGCTCTGTAATCAATGCAGAAGCGCCAACTGCCAGCTTCCATCTTTTTTCTTGACCAATATCACGAGACTTGAATAAGGACTAGTGCTTGTTCGTATGATCCCCGCCTTCAACATCTCAGCCACCTGGTTCTCAATCTCCTCCTTCATCACATGAGGATATCTATAAGGGCGGACATTAACTGGATCAGTCCATTCCTTGAGCATGATCCGGTGGACTACATTTCAGACTAGAGGTAGGCCCCTAGGCTCATTAAAAACCTCTCCAAAATCTGACAATACCCGCTACAACTCCTCTGTCTGGATCCTTCTAAAGTCTGGACTGGTTTCTACTGTCTCAAGTTTTATCTCTACCTTTCCCAAAGTCCAAACCAAAGTCACCGCTTCCACTACTTTCACTTTCATCAAAGCTTTCGGTTCTACTATTTTTCGTGCCAAAGTGAGGTCCCCTTTTATCATTACCACTTTCTCTCCCTGCTTATAAACCATTTTTAGTTCTCCCCAATTAATGGTTACTTCCCCCGTTTAGCCAACCACTCCATCCCCAAAATAAAGTCCACTCCTCCTAATTCAAACAAATAAAAATGCTCCATTACCTCCATTTCACCTATATTCACTGGAACCTCCCTGCAACAGCCTGTAGTTTGTTTTTATCTACCATCTCCCAGACTCACCCTATACGATGGGGTATCTTCCACTGGTAAACCCAGCTCCTTCACCGGCTTTGTTGCTATAAAATTGTGACTAGCGCCACTGTCAATGAGGATCATCACTCTCTTCCCCAAGACCCACCCTTGTAGCTTCATGGTTTTGTGCGGAGTAAGTCCGCCAACGGAAAACGATGACAACTCCATGCGTTTCTGCTCAGCCTCTTCCCCACCTTTTTCCTCTTTGTCACCGTCAGCTTCGTCTTCCCCCATGATCACCACCGGCAAGCTTTTTTCTGTATGATGTCTTGGACTGTAAGGGCCACCACAATGGAAGCACAACCCCTCTTCCCTCTTCCTGATGTACTCGAGATAAGGCAGATTCCTTACTCCTCTACCGCGAGCGTCGTTCACCGTACTACTTCTAGCTCTGGACGCTGTTGTTCCCTGAGGACCTTCCCTTCGGGTCGTCGCCGTACTCTCTACTACCCCTGATCGTCCCGGACCCGGTTTGAACGGTTTCGATCTCACTACGTTGCTAGTCCCACCTTGATATCGCCCCCACGACTGGCCGCTCTTGGTTACAGTTCCTCCAGCCGTCCTCGCACCTCGACTCGCCTCCTCCACGTCTTGCGCAACCTCCATCGCTGTTAATAAATCCCGTGGATTATGCGGACGAATCTGACTTCCAACTTCCCCTTGCAGACCCACGAAAAAAATACCCCAGGAGTTGATCCTCCATCCCGGCCTTTGTTTGCGCCACTAACATTTCAAACTCCTAGATATACTCATCAAGGGTGCTCTTTTGTTTGACTGCCACAAACCTCTCAAACACCGTTCCTCTATTGCAACCTCCAAACCTCCTTATAAGAGCTTCCCACAAACCTTCCCATGTTGGCGCCTGATTTTTTTCTTTCCAGAAGAGGAACCAATAACTCGCGCTCCCTTCCATGCAAACGTACACCAGTCGGAGTTATTCCCTTTCCCTCACCTTCAGGATCTCGAAAACTTTTTCCGCGCGAGAAACCCATCCTAATGGATTGACACCTTCTAAGGTTGGTAATTCGATCCTCTTCACCCAGTTCGGTTGTGCGCCATTGGAATCTTCTTCGTCATCACCTTTTCTTCATCCTCCTCTGTTTCCGTTCACCGAATCCTGACTTCCCTCCTGATGGCTCTCGGCATTTTGGCCCCGCTCTCTAAACATTCGCATGAATTCTCTAAGTTCTTGTCATAAGCACATCGTCTTCTCCTTCAACCTATCCACCGTCGTCTCAATAGTCTCCATTCGTCCCTTGATCACGTTCAACCTTCCCTCCATTCTTCCTTCAGCGCATTTAATTTTCCCTCCATCTCTCTCTTGTCTCTCGTTGATCTGGCAGGTCGGACCAAATTGATAGGTTTCTGAATTGGAAACTTATCTAATTGGCACTAACACACTAAATAACCAGAAAAGAAGTATAAATTGTATAATTTTGTATTCAATATAGTCACTGCACTACCAAACAACCTCCAAGAGAGCCAAATTCTCTCTCCACAAGATAAATGTGATCCTATCTTTACAGTATACAATTCAAAAGTGACTAATACCAAAATACATCAGCTCTTTTATAGGAGCTTTATTTCCCGCCCAACTATTACTACAGTTATAACTACCTAATGTCTCTCCCCCTCTTTATTCCCTTTTCTCTGCCTTTCATAAACTCTCCATTCCCTATCAATAAGTCTGTTTCTAGGTGCTTTGATGAATAAAGAGACCATTCTTTTGAAGAGCTAGATCTTCCACCTTCACTGTTTGTCATTGGTGCGCCATCATTTTCGTCGTTCACCGTGACGGGGAGTTTGTTTCTATGTGGTCCAATCTAGTCCCTACAGTCTATCACTGTCAGCCACTACAGACCACCATCCGTTACTGATGGCAATCTAGTCCCTGTAGTTTATCGTTGTCTGACATTACAGGTCCCCATCAGTTACTAATGGCAATCTAGTCCCTACATTTTTTCGTTGTCCGCCATTGTTGGCCGTCGTCCACTACTAATGCTAATCTCTTTTGTTAAAGTCATCTTAGATGAAGTTTCACGGTTGTCCACCGATGTCCAATATTATTCTCCATAGTTTTTAGGATTTCTCTCTTTTGTTCATCCATGGCTTCTTCCGCTGCAATCTCTTTTGACCTCTCTTCTATCACTAGTGCGTTTGACCCGTCCATATATGTTTTTTTTCCAGTGGCAAGGATGGCTTTTCTTAGTATATTTTTAGGCGTGGTGGCTCTTCAACAATGGCTTCTTTATCCAATGGATGTCAACAATGCATTCCTCAATAGTGATTTGCAAGAAGAGATTTATATGGAGCAACCTCCCAGATTTGTTGCTCAAGGGAGTCTTCTGGGTGGAATTTCGTCTTTTATGTCGTCTTCGCAAATCATTAACAATTTGGTGTCACTCAAGTGCAAAAGAATATATTTTCACTAAATTTTTATTGATTATATTAGTAACAAGGTTGGTACATACGATTTGTATACACCAGCTTGAGGGGAAGTGTTAGAGATATTATCTTTATCTTTTATCTTTAGTTTGTTATTATTCCTTATTTGTATTTTGAGCTTAGTCCATATTTCTTTTATTATAAATAGAATACCCTATGAATATATTTAACACAACAGAGATTAATCTCATACCTAGTTTTTATTATATTGAACAAAGTCATTTGCCCAGTACACAATATCAAAATGAGACTATTGAACATAACAAAAAAGAAAGCCTTATACCAATGTTAAACATAAACATTGACATATTATAGAAGTCTAGCCCTTTTTGCTCAAGCATCTTCACATTTCATTTATTAGGAGCATGCCTTCCGGACTACCATTTGTCTTGTATTATTAACAGACTTACACAACCTATTAGACCTCTACTTGTGTATAGTAGGAGAAAGCCAGTTACATAATTTAACTGTCTAGGCAGTTAGGGGGTTAGGGGGTCGGTTGAGGATACCTGCATATAAGGGAGATTAGTTGTAAGTGGAGGGTAGTTAGTGAATTCATTTGTTTTGATCAGGAACTTGTTAGTCCTGATAGGGGGAGGTTAAGCTATCTTCTTTCTGTAACCATTACCTGCATATTGAATAAAGGAGATTGTTTCAGTTCCACTGTGGGCTGTGTGTGAGTTCAGAGGCGTGTTTTTCATAGGTTCTTGATAAAGAACCTCTCACAACCTCTCTTAATAACAAAGACCTTTAGACTAGACTGTCTGATTATAAATTCCTTAGCCACAAGTATTCCACTGATGAAGAATATAGTGTTTCTCAATATGATAGATTTTATATCTCTGTATATCCTTTTCATGTTTCATTTAAGTCAGAAAACTCCCCACTGTATTCAATCGCATTCTCCCCATTTCAGCATAACCACCTCTTCTTTCATTTCCCATTACTCCTACTTCATCTTTTTCAGCTTTCATTGACTACTACTTCTCCAATCTCCATATGCAAACAATATTCTGTTTCATCAGAATATTTAACCTATTAGCAGCCAATCAAGCATCACATTTGAATAACACCCTTTTAATAAAGGATATGATTACTAGATGAAGTTTATTTGCAGAAACCTCCTAGTTTTGAATCTGCTAATAAATATCCAGTTTTCAAGCCAGGCTGCTGTGATTCATGAAACTATGCTCTTTATGTTAAGTACTAAATGGCGTAGAAGAAAACCCAACCTCTTTGTGGGACTCACCCTGACCTATAACAGTCAGTGAACAGGGAAGAATCTTAGTAAAAGTTTAAAGATATCACGGTTCATTACAAAAACACAGGTAGAATAAATACAAGCTATTCTACAACAATACACAAACTTCATCTCACAATTTCACAATTTGTACAAGGATGACTTTTGCAGGTAAATAACAATAAAAAACCAAAAAACAGTCAACCACGGAAGGAAAGATGAAACGAACTTACCTCCTCATCACTATGAGACTTAGTTTGTATTACCATGACTCCACTATCGAACTTTCGCAGAACCACCTGCCTGAAACAATAGAATAACATAATCAATGCATGGAAATACAACAACCAAAACGGGTATTGCATTGAAGTATTAAAAAGGGTAGAATCCTAACAAGTTGGTTAACATCAAGATCTTACCACAATGCAGGAAGAGGGGTGCACAATGTAAAATTGTTAATTGAAAGTAAGATTTTACAAAATTCATATAAATATGCTAATATGAGTACATAGACATGCATATTAGTACATATAACCTGAATTCATAATCAACATTCCATAAATGTCATGCACAATATTCATAAATCTTAACCATATCGCCACTTTAGTTCAGTACAGTGACCGAGCTAACATAGAAAAAGGTGGGTTGGGTTCAAACAATAAGGAGTAAAATTCCAAAACCAAAACCTGACCACTCCAAACAAAAAATAATCTAGAAAAAGCAAAACAGAGAAAAAATGGTGACCGGTGCAGGGAGCCATGGAGGGTGGCAGCTGACTCAAACAGAGTGAGAATACAGTGGCTAGGAGACGGTGCAGCTTCACATATCACTCTAACTTTTAAAGCAGGTACAATGTTAACTTTATAACAGGAATGAAAAATGAAACTTGGCAGCTTCAAATAATCTTAAAATCATAATTTTACCACTTGAATCACAATTTTACAACAATTTCACTCCAACTACAATTTAATTCCGATTTGAAAAGCCATGGAACAGAGTAACAAAAGTGATTTAAATAGAAGATAATGCCATACATACACATCAAACTTCTCCCACAGAGAACATGCTTGCAACAAATCATCGGGTGAGATCAATTCTGTTTAATATACAATCAAAACAAGGGGAGCATTAGTTCAAAAAATGTATTACTTGATAGAAAATTTCTAAGAGAACACAGAAGGAAGTACTGGAACCTGTGCCACGAGCCCGATTGAATAAGCAATATATATCAATAAGATTGATAATTCCCCCAGCTTTCTCAAGTGGAGTTTTAACAAAATCTGCCAACTAAGCATTAGCAAGGAGATTAGATTGCTTTAAACAACTATAAAACAAATAAAAGGAAATTAAAAAAGGCCATTTTATATTGGTTCTTTTATACAAGTGAGAAAATCTAAAAGAAAATTATATGAGCACAACCTGAAGGTGTTAAAAATATCAAAACCAACAACCCACATCCCCAGGAATGAGACTGAATGAGCTTTTTCTAGGTTATTGCACAACAAAGATGGAGTCAAAAGACCACTGTTGTGCAATCCAAAGAAACAGATACTGTTTGACAATCTTGTGCATGCATCAACATTTTAACCACAGCTTTTTGTACATGAAGCATATCTTCTGTTTTTCAATTAATCCAGGATATTCTAATCTTTGGTTCACTTTCAAAATGGTAATTTTTTCAATTACTGAACGACCTAAGTAACAAGAATAAAAATAGCAGGAATAAAATGCTTCACAGTAACAATAGGCTCCGCAATAATAATCCTTAATTGTGAACTGTTTAGATCAAGCCAACCTTTAAATGAGAGGAGAAAAAGACCAATAATAATAATAATTTAGAAGGAATAATATTCTACTTTATTGTATCAATTCCGAGATCATTGAACCTATAAAACATGAGTCTGCTGGTTACTTTAGGAAATATGAACATCTAATTCTAAGGAGCCAAATCCCTGTGATGATAGGACTGTTTCTTAATATGACTGGGATAGCATCAATAGCTGAGATACGACTGGGATAAAGAACAAAATTACATCAAGGATGAAATATAAAACTCACTAAAATACACAATGAGCAGTACAGTTTTGACACTCTCACTCAAGTTGGTGACTAAGTGTTTTCCATTCCCAACTTGGATATAATTCTTTCAAAGTTAATGAAGTTCAGCCCTTTGGTGAGTATGTCTACAAATTAACTGAGTGGACAAGTATTCAGTGTAAATCAAACCACTGTCTAGCTTTTCCTTGATAAAATGTATGTCCACTTCGATATCTTTAGTTTAATCATGCTGCACCAAGTTGTGGGACTATAATAATTGCAGATATATTGTCACAATATAATCCCATGGGTTCATCCCACTTTATCTTCAAATCTTCCAATATAATCTTTAGCCATAAAAGTCCACATATTCTTTGGACCATTGCTTGAAATTTTGCTTCAGCAACTACACTTTGATTTTTGCATTTCCAAATCACTAGGTTTTTCATGTAATTTCCAACACTTCTCCCTTGTGTGATGTGGCTTGTTATAGTAGGTACACTAGACCTCATGTTTTTTCTCCAAATTGGGAACCCAATTTTTCCTCTGGTTAATAATCGTGATTTGTCCACCTTCAGCGATCATTGCAGAGTTTTCACTAGTTGGGATCTCCAACATCAATCCTCTCCTACTTTCTTCATTTTGGATAATAGCTACCACTTCAATAAGCCCTGGGACTTTCTCTTTTCCTAGATTTGGATTTGGACCTTGTTGAATATAGTGAAAACTATGTATGTGATTAATCTCTCTTGTGTTGAATATACACATAAGGTCTTCTATTTATAATAGAAGAAATATGGACTAAGTCCAAACTACAAGTAAGAAATAATAACAAACTAACTAAAGATAAAAGATAAAGAAAAGATAAAGATAATATATCTAACACTCCCCCTCAAGCCGGTGCATACAAATAGTATATACCAAGCTTGTTACTAATATAATCCATAAAGACTTAGTGAAAATATCTTCTTCTGCACTCAAATGACACCAAATTGCTAATAATTTGCAAAAGACGACATAGAAAACGAAATATCAACCCAAAAGACTCCCCTGAGCAATAAATCTGGGTGGTTGCTCCATGTAAAACTCTTCTTGCAAATCGCTGTTGAGAAATGCATTGTTGATATCCAATGGATAGAGAAATCATTGTTGGAGATCCATCACAGCAATAAATAAACTAACAAAAGTCATCTTTTCCATGAGAGAAAAAAGCATATATGGACGGGTCAAACGCAATGGTGACAAAAGGGAGGTCAGAAGAGACGACAGTAGAAGAAGCCATGGATGAACAAAATAGCAAACCCATAAAAATTCAAGATTCTCCAATGAAGGCACCTAAAAAAGGAAAAGAGAGCAACCTCGATGATCTGAATAGCTACCTGAGGAGATGGGATGGTAGACGATAGCGCCACTGGCAGCAGTAGATGGCCCTGCCGCCGCTAGCAGCGGCAGGTGTAGTGGCAGAGGCAACATAAATGTTTTCCTCAAAAGAACCTTAGGCTCTAGATACCATGTTGAATATAGTGAAAACAATGTATGTGATTAATGCTTTCCACTCAAACCAACTCCCAAATCCACTCCCGAAAACAAACATATCCATACTGATTTAAGAAAAAATGTAGGTATCACTGATTTCTAGAACCATCAAATTCCACAACCATGCCATTGTCATGGAGAATTCTTCATCACATGATTTGAACATGGCATCAATTTCATTTTGGGGAATTATGAATCAGGTGATTGACGATTGCTTTTCCTTTAAAGATGGTTCTAATGAGTTGAAACCATTCGAGAAAACTCTTTCTATTTAACCGATAAGCAGAATGAGCATTATACAATTTTCTAGCAGTCTAGGATGTGTCACAGTTTCCAGACCATGATTCATGATCTCAACTATCACAGATGGGTGTGATCTAGGTAGGGTGGATTGCGCAACAATGAAGGCTGCAATAAGGCTCAAGGTCATTCAGCGATGAAGGCTAAGGTACAAGGTTGAACAACAATGAAGGCTAAGGTGGAAGGTTTCCCAGCAATGAAGGCTAAGGTGCAAGGTTGTGCTGCAATGAAGTCTGCGTCTGACAAAGGCTACCAAAGACTACAAGCACTGATAATAACATCTCAAATTTAGAATGAACATTCTACAATTCTCCAGCAGTCTAAAATCTGTCACAGTTTCCAGACTGTGATTCATGATCTCAACCGTCACAAATGGGTGTGAACAAGGTAGGGTGGATTGCCCAGCAACAAAGGATGCAATAAGGCTCAAGGTCATGCAGTAATCAAGGCTAAGACACAAGGTTGCACAATAATGAAGGCAAAGGCACAAGGTTGCCCATCAATGAAGGCTAAGGTGCAAGGTTGTGCAGCAATGAAGGCTTCATGCAAGGGTTTACATACATTCAGAGGCCACCAAAGATTAGGAGCACTAGTATCATCCCAAATTTAGAAGGAAAAATATTCTACTTTTTTGTATCAATTATTAGGTCATTGGACCTTCACATACATGAATGAGCCTTACTGGTTATTTTAGAAAATATGGACAGCAAATTCTAAAGAGACAAATTCTTGTGATTATGGGATTGTTTCTAAATAAATAAAACTAGTATTACTAGCGAGATATGGTTGTGATAAAGAATAAAATTACATCAAGGATAAAATAAAAAGTTCTTAAAATACACAATGAGCAACACAGTTTTGACAAATAATATAATTATCTCTCTTAAAATGTCTTACAAATTGCATTATCTTTCTATTACTATGAAAACAACACATGGTTGAGGAGGAGTAATTAGAGAACCTGACGAGAAAGTTGTTGATGATACAAAGCACCTGCAGACTCTTTGGTAACTGGGGATATAATACCAACACTCAATAACCAATCTTGCATCTCTTCCTTTGAACCCATCTCTTCATCGTTAGTTGCATTGGCTTGAGAATTTGAGCCGGACAAAAGTTTTAGCCTCATTTTCTCAGCTAGCATCACCATCTCTTTAGCCTTACTCTGCAAATCCAACATCAACCCAAAATTTGAACACCTTTATCTTAATACAAACTACACAAAACCAGATCAAGAATTCCAGTCTAAGTACTTTCTGATGAAACTATAATTGTAACAATCAAGTACTAGAAACTGAATTGATGACTGTTTGTACAAGCACATGGGTAAAGTTCAGCGCACAATTTCACATACAAAACTAAGAGAAGAAATAATACATTTATTGGATCATCAATCATTTTCCGTAGTGGTCCCTCCTCAATCTAATTGAGTGATGTTTCCCATTTTAACCAAGTCTAAAAGGAGAAGGAAACACATTTTCAGCAAATTATGATGAACTAGCAAATTCCAGACCAAATCCTATTAACCCATAATTACAGGTTACAGATCCCACAAATTAACTACATTTTCTGGAAAGCACAATTCAACCTATTTGTGCTAACCTCTTTCAACCGAAAAGCTCAAAGCAGATAATCTATTCGAAACAGTTTTAGTGATGCACACCTAACATAAAAGTTATGTCTTGGAATAATTTTTTATCTCCACACTCATAAATCCTAACTCGCATCGTGAGTTAAAAGTCATCACTAACACTTCACAATTCCCAAATACCATTGCTAAAAATACACAAGCAATTACCTATCCAATTTCTGATAATATTTTCACATAATCAGAGTAGACACAAATAAACAAATTGACATCGCATATGATTATCACCAGATAAGTTATAAAGCCGTTCACAACACTTTAAGAAGAAGGAATTCCTAAGATACCATTGCTAAAACTCAAAACAACCCTTGTTTTTTCCAACAAGAAAAAAATTATCTACCAAATAATACTTTCAGACAATAAGAGTACGCACAAAACAAACCAGATACATTATCTGAACATGAAATAATTGACATCATACATAATTATCTCTATCTCCTCCTATAAACATTCAAAAATGTAACTGACTCCTTTAAAGTGAACAAGTCGTTGTATAGGGTAAAGTAAGTAATATCAACCATTGACTCTCTAAAGTAACAACTTGCTATAAAGGGTAAAGTAAGTAAACCAACTGTTGATTAGAAAATCAATAGTCAATGATACCGAGACATGTATAACAAATCATATATCTCAGTCGTTAGTGAAAAAAAAAATCAACACTTAATGTTATGTATACATGCATAACAAATCAAAAAGGTGTTTGAATATTAATCATTTGGTTTCACATCACCAACCACTAATGTTAAACCTTGGTGATCAGTTGATCATGGGCTCGAAAGCCTCTTTGCATATGCAAGGAGAGGCTGTATACAATGACTCTTCCCATACCTTGTCATAGCCATGAGCCTTCTGGCACAAGGATGTAACCCGGTATTTTCTCGTCAACAAATTCACCCTCACACGATGAGCCAAATCTCTCAAAAAAATACTCTCTAAAATCAAAGGGGGAAACATGCTGCACTCAAATTGTACCAAATAAAAAGAGAAGACGATTTTGCAAACACATTACATACCATGAGAGCATTCAAATCCTGAAAAGCCTCCTGCAAGCTTCTATCAGTACTCTCCCACATTTCCTGCTCCTTTCTCAGTATTCCGGACACTCCTACCATCCTCACCGTCCCGTCACTCGAATAAATTCCTCCTGATGACGATGTCGTAGCCGTTTCCGCCGTCGCCGTCGCCGCCGCCGCATTACTAGACCCACTACCTGCCTCCTCCCACGCTCTGGCGCGCCAATTTTCCCAAAACTTGGCCAGAAACGCGTCGCAGTCCCCCTTCCCCCTCACCACCACAGTCACCACCACCGATCGCGATCCCACCGCCTCGACACGCCCCTCCGGCGAAAGTGACACTTGGAACCGGACCCGCGGCGAGGAGAACACTGAACGGAGGGACTTCTTGACGGAGAAAATGTGGGAGATGGCGGCGAGGGGGACTGCGCCGGCTGCTCCACCGCCTGAGGCTGCGGAATCCGGGAGCCAGAGGAGGCGGTAGGTGGTGAGGATTAGAAGGCCGGATTTGAGGTGGGGGAAGGAAGTGCTGGGGTCGTCTTCGCAGAGAAGATCAACACCGGAGAGGAAGAAGCACTCGATTTCGTTCGGTTCGAGCACCGGCCGGCCACTTCCGGTGATATTGACCGGCGGCAAGCAGTTTCCGGCCATCGGCGAGTGGCGAGGCTCGACGTGGCTGTGAAAGTGGCAGCTTTAGTTCCAGTGGAGAATAGATTACACTTGGAATCACAGACTACAAATTGTGAAGTTTTTTTCTAAGTTATTCTTCTCGCATACAAACTTCTTCAACTTCTTACAATATTTGCAAAAAGAAAAACCAACGAAAAGCAAACGGTCAAAATTAAAACGAAAATCAAACAAAAAGAACTACATCATTTAATTTAAAAAACATTATTATAATTATAATAGTTATTATTATTAGATTTCTCTTATTGTTTAATTTTATTATTAATTATTAGGTTAAATGTTAATTCTTGAATATTGAAAAAAAAAGACTATGAAAAATATATTATGTCTTCCATAATCTTAAGAAACAAATAAATTCTGCCATTAAGTTTTTATTTAACATTATTAAAAATATTTATTTTTATGTTATTGGTGTGCATTATAAAAAACTTATTTCGTTATTTTTATATATTATTTTTTTTATGATGAAATATTTAATTTTGTTGATGATTAATTTTCATAAAAAATATAGTTATTTACTCTTTTTCAATCAATATTACTAATTAGAACGTTGACCATTTGAATTGTTATAAAAATAAAGATGAAGTGATGAAAATAATAAATTCAAAATCTACATATTCAAATTGAGTGTATAATTATGGATCTAAAAGAATTAAAATATTGTAATATAGGTATTCTTAATATCTAAGCCTAAGATAAAAGTTTAACTAAAAATACTATTTTTTTATGGAAAATTTTGTAAGCTAAGGACCATGTCGATGTGGAGTAATTCGTTATAGATTCCTAAAAGTATTACTCCTTTAAAGGTTCATGTCCATGACAACTTTTATTTTATTTACATTGATATAGTAGTTCCACTTTTTTCTTTGAGACTACTTCACTCATCCATTGCATCTTTACTTGGTCTGTGTGTAGAATTGCTTATTTGCTTGAATGTTTTGAAATTTTATAATCTAGTTTAAAGTATATTTTGAATAGTTATTTGTGGAATGGTACGTCAATTTCATGTTGGATTTTTTATTTTAAAGCAATACACTCTTTTGTATTTAATTAATTTTCACATAAATGATTATTTTTCATTTGTATTCTTATGAATTGTGATTAAAAGAAGTTGATGATTTGTTGATGATTATTTTTCATTTGTATTCTTAAAAAAATAATACCTTACTGCATTTTAAACATAAACACAATTGGTTGAGTTGAAAAAACAAATAAAAAAAATTACCTAAGAAATAGTTGATTCTATGATAAAATGTTAGCTCTACAAACTGAGTTTAAATAGAGTTTAAAATAGTCAAATAACTTTTTCAGGTTTTTCAAACATTGGTAAAAGGTTATATGATAGTTTTAAAATAAGTTTGCAACAATTTTCACTAAGATTTAAAGAATGATCAATAGTACAAAACACTCGCATCATATATAAGAATAGTGAAAATATTGGTTTATAATAATGGGATACTAACTAATATCTTCATGAGATAAAACACCAAATACATAACAAATATTCTCTAAGCTAAAGTGTGCAAAATATTTTCAAGTTATATTGTTGATAGGGAAGCAATGTGAATGTTAAACTCAATCCCTTATGTGTTTGTTTTTTTATTATGACAACACATATATGTTTCCATGACAACAACATACATGTTTCTTTATGTTTAAAGACATATATTGCCTAAACTGTTTGGGTTGCATAATTTCTATAGTCATACATATGTTTACATCTGTTGTATGCATACTCATGTTTTCATATGTTAAAACCACTTGCACAAAGTAGATATTATGAAGTAATCGATTACAGTGGTTATGTAATCAATTAAGTTAATCAGATAGCTAATGCTTAAATTGTGGAAAACTACAAGTTTTAACCGATTACATTATATGTATAATCGATTAAAACTCGTGTCTTTGCTAACACCCGTTTGCTATATGCTATGATGAGTTTTGAGAAGAAAAAGTTTTCAAAATTGTCTAAGTGTAATACTTAACTGATTACATTGTTTACTTGATCGGTTAAGTCTGGTATTCTTTGAAACTGTTTTCTAGAGATGTTCTAACTGTCACAACGATCATATTTTCGAATAATCTGACTTACAGTTTATGTTCAATCGATTACATTAATTGTTTAATTAGTTAAATATGTTTCAATGTAATTTTGGTGTAACTATGTTAAAAGTGTAACCGATTACATTACTTTTGTAATCGATAAAAAAGCGTCAAACATAAGAAAATCTATATAATGACGCATTGCACTCTGCATTAACAATTTTTGATCATTTGAACTTTTATATTTGGTATCAATGAGTCAAAAAAAGAACTACAGGTGCGCTGATTGCTCCAAGAATCAAGATACAAAAGATTTGTAGATTTTTGAAGGATTCTTGAACGATAGCTTTGGACGTTTATTGGCTGATCAACTACTGCATGTTAAGGTGTTTTCTTTCCTGATCAGAACTTTGTTTTGCAATCAAAGATTGTGGTTTCCTTGTGCGTGTTGCCAAGAAGAAGAACTTGGTGTTCTTGTGACTTTGAGAAGGGTCTCAAAGGGGTGCTGCAGAGAAGAGAATTGTTCTACAAGGTGTGTTTTTACTATATTAGATTGATGAGTTATAGAGGAGATTAAATTTGAGAGGTGTTCTTTGTAAAGTCTTGCTGTAAAAACTCAGATCTTTATAGTGGAAGGTCTTTCAATCTAAGGTTGATTAGAAGACTCTAGATGTAGGCATTGAGGTCGAACCAGTATAAAAAGTTGTGTTTGTTTTTTATCCTTAAACTCCTTTACTCCATTATTTTCATTATTGTGTTGTGTTAAAGATCATTCTAAAGATTTCCAAAAAGATAGAAAAGAAAGCATTTTTATTAAAAATCATCTCACCCCCCACCCTCTTGGTGTTGAGAAACAAGGCATAAAATTTCTTACAATTGGTATCAGAGTTGGTTTTTTGAAAATTGTTCGAAAACTAATCGATTAAGTTTTCTGTTAAATCGATTAATTTGATCCTGATGGCCTCTATTTCTCAAACCTTTAGAGAAGGTGCTTCCACAAACAGATCCCCTTTGTTTGCAGAAGAAAACTATCCCTTTTGGAAAATTAGAATGAGAATTTTCTTAGAATCTGTTGATACAGGTATTTGGGATGATGTTATAAATGGACCTTGAGCCTACTAAAATTGTTGATGGTAAAATTGTTTTGAAATTTTTTTCTGAATGGAACCAGGATGAAAATAAAAGAGCATAATATGATATTAAGGCTAGAAATATTATTTCTTTTGCATTTACTATTGACGAGTTTTTAGGGTATCAACGTGTAAAAGTGCAAAATAATTGTGGGACGTTCTTGAGGTGACTCATGAAGGAACTAATGAGGTTAAGAGGGCCAGGAAGAATTCTCTCATTCAGGAGTATGAAATGTTTCGGATGAAGCCTGAAGAGAATATCTATGATGTCCGGAAATTGTAAATCATTTCATTGCATTAGGTAAGTCATTTGTGAAGGAAGAAATCAACATAAAGATCCTGAAGAGTTTGAGTAGGAGTTGGCAACCTAAGGTGATTGTCATAGTTGAATCAAGGGATCTGACTACCATAAATATGGCTACACTGTTTGGCAAACTCAAGGAGCATGAGTTGGAGCTTGGAAGATTGAGAGAGAAGAGGAAACTGAACATAAACATTCCATAGCTCTCAAGATATCCACAAGAAAGCCTCAAGAAGCAATGATTCAGATGTTGATTTTGATGCAGAAGTGCCAGAAAAGGAAGTGTTTAACATGATGGTAAAGAAATTTACTGAGTTTATGAAATCTCAGTGGGTTGCTGAATACTAAGAGTGGTGCGTATACTCAACTGATGTAGGGTAATTGGAGGTTATTCGTTGATCAAGTATATCAGGAATGGTGAATAATATTATGCAACTAGAAGTGGGGGAAACTAAACTAGACGAAGTTTCTCAAAGGGATTGAGAGCTTCTTGGGATACTAGGAGTGTTGTATAATGCTACGCAATCAGGAGTGAGTTAAACTCAATTATACTTCATTGAATATCTAATGGAACCTCTAAGTTAACTTAGAGGAGAACTGGACATAACCTTAACAGGTGAACTAGTATACAACATTTTTGTGTGTTTTAATCTGTTGATAAACGATGTAATCTGTTAACTTCTCCTATGCTATTTCTCTGATATTATGATTTGCGCTACTTATGCTTACTGCCCACGTTCAAACTTGGATACACAAAGTTGGTCAAGTAAAAGTGTTTTTTAACCAAACTTACCAACTCATAAGTGTTATGTACATCATGATCAGAGTGCAAATTGCAGAAAGTTATGGAAACACTATTGAGTCTCTCCTTCTAGTATTTTCCAACACATTCAATGTTATCTTTTTGTTACTTGGCTATTTTTCATTAGAAAATCAACGATTTTTTTATCAAGACTTTTGAAGGCATGACTGGTTAAATGATGTGTTATTTCTAGTTTCTCAAAATAAGATTTTTCTTGTTAAATAACAATTGTTTAAAAATCATACACAATAGATAACATATATTATAAGAGAGACGTAAAGACAATTTTATCATAATTAAAAACATATATATATATATATTATAGAGTATAATGTATCTTTACATAAATAAATAAAGCATGTTAAAGCAATATGTTATAATGTAAAGACACCTATATTAAAAAAGGAATGAAGCTCCTAATGAGTTTGATACAAGTCCACATGGATCTAAAGAATAAAATAGTAAATTATTTTGCTATATATGTTATTATATTATATAATTCCAAACTATGCACTTCTCTTTATTTGTTATAAATAATAAAAGAAAGGAAATTATTCCTTTTTTTGAGAAGGTGGTAGTAGAGGTTAAATGTGTAAATCGTGTTTGAATGTGAGATGATGATGGTTGACTAATGGGAATAGCTAAGACTAAAAGTTAAATGTAAATCGTGTTTATTGTTATAGTCCTATAAGTTGAAATATATTTTAGTGCATTTGGTCAACTAAAACATTTATCATTTTATCCATTTTCTCTTATTAGTAAATATCATAATCATTAAACATGGCTTAAACCATGTCAATATCGACAAGTTGGGAATTAAGTACAATGATAATTATCAATATGGGAGAAAGGGTTTGGTCCCTAATAGATTTAGACGAAGCACCAACAAATGATATATCAAGAAAACATAAAAGAGATGCAATCTTTTGTGTTTGTTTGAACCTTAGCATCTTCAAAAACTTTAGCTTGGTGACCTTCTATTTAAGTTTTAAGTTATGGTTATATATTTTATAATAAATAAGCATAGTTAATTTTATTTTTTAAGTTTATATATGTCAGAACCAGTAAAATCAGAAGTCAGAAACCAGTAAAATCCATGCACGTATTGTTTAGTGGAATTCACGTGTCAAGAGGGGAGCTTGACACTCAGATGACGAGTCCAGGTGTCAAGCGAAGAGGATCCGAAAACCAGTTAGTGGAAAGTAGGTGTCGGCTGAAGAGGGGACGTTCGTTTTGGCGTGTAAAGCAAAACTTAGATTTTCAGAAAATCTACCCACTTTCTCTACATGCAACCTCTTTTCTCGTTTTTGAAGAACCTCATTCTCTCCTCCTTCTCTCAACCTTCTCTTCATCTTTTCTCTGAGAAAACACCCACTTTCTCTCCTCCTATCATTATTCCGCCGTAGAAGTGATTCCGGCGTCAAGAGCTTCCAGCTAAACTGTTCGGTTTGTGAAGCTGAGCTGGTAAGTCTTTCTCTGCACCAAATCGTTCGTCTTCCTAAACATGCAAACCCAGTTCAGGGTTCTTGTGTTGATCACCATTCTCAAAATGAGTGGTTCTGATAGTGTTGGGTTATCACTTTGTGTAGTTGTAATTATCGAGCGTTGACGGTAGGAAAACCGGTAGTGGTGAAGTTGTATTTCTGAGCCTGGGAACGTTCGCTCACGCTCAGAGGTAAGGGAAGCTTATTAATTTAATTTATGATTATGTGTTGCATGAACGTTCTTTGTTTGATTTGGATATGAAAATGATGGTGATATGATATGGTGCATGAAACGTATGAGATTTCTGTGATTTGATGATATAAGATATGATTAATTTAATATGGTATGAATGTATAAATGTGTGAGACTATATGTTAGGAACTAAAATCTTAATAATATTGATTCTGATAAGAAATTCCCTCTAAGAGAATGTACGTACGTTATTGAACGGTCCTTGACTGTTCGGTTTTCTAGTGAAGTTGAATTTGTAGTGGATTCTTTCATTCGGGAAGGATTCTAGTTGAGAACGAACGTCTGCACTTCAGAATAGTGTGTATGAGCGTTCAGCCAAACATAGATGGGTATGACCGTCCGGTGTGTTAGTAAACTTCTTTGAAATTGAATTCTTTCATTCGGAAAGAATTCTAGTGAGGACGAACGCCCTCTTGTAATAGTGCTACGTTTGAGCGTTCGGCCAAGCGTGGATGCCCTAAGTGTTATGTGAGTAATTGAGAAACTTGTACATATCTGGATACTTAGTCATTCTGAAACCCTATCTTCACCATCTCGTATTATCTCTATTTCTATTTCTATTATGAGTTCAAATCAGTGATGGGTCTCGACTCAAAGCGTTCGTTATGAGTGGCGCTCGGTCTTATACCGAACGCTCGTACTCGTCTTTAATTATTAAACGTGTGGAAATAGCGTTCGTCCAAATTCTGTAAATCCTTTTACCGTGTTCGGTCATTTACTGGCAGTCGGTTTCTGTAATTGATTTATTCTAAGTATGGTTCTATCATCGTCTTGAGGTGTCTATGTCCATTGGATCCGGCCTAGAGCCTCTGTACTTAAATTATTCTTTGAAGTATTGATCTGAACTTACGAGAGTCAGTTCATTCAACTGATTCAAGAGGTAAATGACGTTCGTCATATATGGTGTTATTATAGTCGGTTTTATTCTGTTCTGGAACGGGGAATTCTTCGATCTCGTTCCTAACGTTCGTCCTCGTTATGAAGAGGGTTGAACATTCGGTATTTTATGTCCCTGAAACTGATGATGAAAATGACAATAAAGTAAAAGATTATAAAGGGTGAACAGTATATGAAATGAATAATCGGTTGTGGATTTTGAACGAGCGTTCCAGGGAGGAACGACTCATGCATTGAATATTGGAATTTGTAAAGTATGATTGTGGGAACCTAATGCTGGCGGTTCATCCTGATGTTCCGTGAGTACTCGTCCTCATGTAGAGGGGAGTAGGTCATGTGTGGGAACGGCAGGAGGTCCTAGTCCTTAAGGGTACTTTGGATAGGGCTGGCTAACCTCGGGTGGCAGCTGATGAGATTATTACAGTTACTACATCACCCGGGTGCACGAACGCCTGTAGCTACGCAGATTTGTACTTAACGTCGTTCAGCTTTTGAACATTAATATTAGTGTAAGACTGCACTGTTTAATTATTAAATGTAATTAATTCTATTATATGGTGATTACTGTATTTTGGGATGTTACAATATATATTGACACATTTTCTACATATTTTTGTATTATCTAATTTATTTTTTTCGTTCTTATATCCAATCATTAAAGTTATGGTACCACAACTAGTTTTATTTTAAGATGAAATGTTATGTTTTTTTTATATATGTATTGAATGATAAAATTGATTGTTTTTAATTTTGTTCAAGGAATTAAATTAGTAGTTCCCTGTTAACATCTAATATATTGTGTGTTCAATGCTAAAAATATGATAAATGATCTCTAATAAAAGAAGTCATTATAATTATTATTTCTTAATTATTGCATGTGTTATTAAAATTAACTTATATGATCTATTATTATTATATAATAATTTAAGCTTATGTTATGAATGCACAATTCTGTTTTTATATACTATTATTTTTAAAAAAAATACTTAATTATAATGACTATTGGAAATGTAATAATTCTTATAATTATTTATTATTTTTCTTTATGTATTAAACTTTTACAAAGTAATTTTTACCTTTTACAATTTTACTTTTAACTTCTGATTCTTGGTCATGGAAATATATCATCACATACAATTTATTTAAGACAACTACCAAGATTAATGATCTTTAATACAAAGACAATCGCCTAAACAAAACAAAAGTATAAGAATGAAAAATCTACAAAACAAAATTATATGAATCAAGGCCTAATAATATATATTATGTAACGTCCATTTAAATAGTATAAACACTAAAACAAAATTAATAAAATAACACACTTCAACTTAAGAAATATATAAAATACACTTATCCAATATAATTATAAGTCTATTCCATATTTACAATGTTAAAGAACAACAACATAAATATTTACATAATAACTCTCAAAATATAACTATACTAAACTAACTAATATACTCAAGTTGTACATTTGTATCATCGCCTCCCAAAGCCTGCTCCACATAACCATTTCATCCTCTGCTCACACCCAATCAGGTGATCATTGCAAAAAAAAAACCAAACATACACAAAAAACAAACAACAAACACACAAATGGTAAGCTAATGTTAAAAGGAACAAACACATAATATTATAATTCATCATACATCAAATTTCATACAAAGTTAAACAAACATCTTAAGCATACCATAAACCTAAACTTGACCATTCAAATCCAAAGTATGAATGTCGAGCTATGTGGGTCATGTACTTGTGGTGTCTTTACTACTCTACAAAGTCATTCACTACTCACGTCGAATTTGAGGTCGACATCATATCGGAAGACGTTAAATTGACGTCGAACATAAAACAATTGGACGTTCACACTAAAGCAAATTTACGTCGAATTTTATTAATATTCAACGTTAATCAATTTTTTTTAATTAATTGTAATCTTTTTTTACAATTCTACTAGACTTGAAAAGTAGAAAAATGATAAATATCAGATTTTGGTATTTTATAAAGCATGAACTATGAACGTGTAGTGTAGTATCAACAACAAGCAACAATAACAAACAACAAACAAGTTCAATCAAAAACAACAACAAATAGGTTCAACCAAACAACAACAAACAAGTTCAATAAATAAGTTTTTCAAAACGAAAACGGAAACTAGCCTTCAAAAGGTGGGTTCGTCGAAATAAAGTGTTGTCACCAGTGAGAGAGAAAGCAGAATGCGTCTATGAAGAACAAGAACACAAAAATAATCCGTCAAAACAAACGAAAATCATACCTAAAGTAGTTAATTAACATGTATTTGTAACAAATGAAAGAAAGATTACATGTGATGGTCGTCAAATAACAAATGAATGAGTTTTCAAGTTCCCGCTCAAATTTTTATTGAATTCACTAAGCTTTTAATGTTTAACGTTGGGGCATTCGACGTTTTATATCCTTTTGACGTTTAATTCTAGAGAATTCGACATCATACGTAAATACATTTTCACCTTCGCGCCAAACATTTCGCAAAATTTACCCAATATAACAAATTGACGTCAAATTACAATTCTAAACGACGTCTAATAATTGCATTTATTTACAAAAATGTCACAGGTCATTTTTAACATTGACTATTCAGTGGTTGGACGTTGAACATGTGACGTTATACTCTGTTTTTGCACTAGTGATTGCCAATGGGTTTCATCGTACCACACTCATAAGGTTAGTCCGTTCCGCGTCTTAGGATATAATGGAGCACGTAGATTAGGACCTCGTGCTACTCTTACCACATGCATTGCTCCTCTCTAATTGAGAATGACTATTCATTAGAGTGTCAGGATAACCCTCACGAACTTTGTACATTCATACACAACTTGAAATAATCACTAGAAGTTTTCCTTAGAAACTCTTATTCAATCATACATTGATATAGACACTAACATCATTAGTAAACTCTAATAACATTCATAAAATATACTAAACATGTCATAAAGTACCAATCAACCTTAAAATAAACCACAGAAGCAAAAGAATGAAACAACAAAGAGAGAATGCCATAAACACTAGCGTTGAGTGGCACATCCTTGCTGTTAAGGCCATTCTTTGCGCAAACCTAGCACGTGAGCGCCTTCCACCTGCAGTTGAGTGCTAAAGCTCTCGACTCTCTAGCGCTCAGGATCCGCTGACTGTCGTTAAGCGCCACACTAGAAGAGTGAAAACCTCTACTTTTAGCCCTAGTTGCCTCCAATACCTCTCTTAATGATTAAAATGGTATCCTAGACATTGGGAATGATTTAAAAACAAGTTTATAGCTTAAATTAGATATACTAAACCAACTTGACTACTCCAAATTGCCTAAACTCACTTCCACACTTTTTAATGCATAAATTAACAACCTAAAGGTCTAAACTAGTAAGAAATGATCCAACAACAGACCTCAAACATTTACTTCAACTCAAACTTACTATTTTAGAATCTCACTAATCAAAATCACTAAAATGAACTAAAAACCATACAAAACACACCATATTAACTACCAACCAATTCTACATCAGATTTCCACTAACTCAAAGCTCAAAAATTTTTTAAATGACCCTAAAACAAACACAAAAACTCAGTTCCACCCATTCGACCTTTACTTCAAAATCTCACCTATCAACATCCCATCTTAAGGTCCAAAACTACCTATAACTCAGCTTATTATCTACTTCCCATTACAACATCAACTTCTTATCATTTTTATACATCCTAACAGCAACATTTGCAAGTTCATTCCATTCCCAAATCAAAATTATGCATCAATTAATTAAGCTTACTCAATAAAACACGATTAACACCGATCATTGCAATTATAACCAAATTAACATACAATAACTTTAAATACTAACAACCACCATTTCATGGTTTATAATTCAAATTAAAAACAACCATTTGCTTCCCTTACCTGGTTGAGAAAACTATCACGACTTTATACATCATACTATCTCTGCCTCAACTCAAAAAGTTCTAAAAACACCTACAAACTATATAATCTTGATCAGAGTAAGTCTTGAGAACCTTTGATCAACAATGAGTTAGAAAAGAAGATCAAATGACACATACGAAAAAACTTATATGCATGTGCCTTAAACTAAGGCTTAAAGAAAAATTAGTAAAAACTTACTTGTTTTATAAGAAAAATCGAAAGGTAGAAAATGAAAAACTCACTATTGTGATCTCTTAACATATCTTGATCATCAAACACATGTATTAAAAATAAAAAATCTTAGAAAAGAAGGAAAGAAAACTCTGAGAATGATTTTTAGAAAAGATAGTGCATGTTAAAATAATAAAACATGTTTATGAAATTCTATCTATATTAATTAATTATTTTAATATTAAAATATTGGGTCTCATTACTTTAAAATATATATCCACTTTAATATTCTACTTTCTAATTTCTTATATATTATATAAATAAAAAACCAAAATTTAAAAAATATAGAATTCAAAACTAAAATTAACTATGAAGTTTTTTTTTTACAAATAATAGTTTAAAACGAAAACACGAACACTTTTCTCTGTTTTGATAACATTTAAAAGAAAAAAAAAAGAAGTAGACGAGAAATAATGTCAATTGTTTTTTAATCATGATAATGGTAATTGTTTGATTGAATAAAATTCGGATAGAAAATAGAATAAAATTTATTATTATTTTTATTATATTATTATTTTCTTTCTATGCAATCAAACAATTTTACTTAATATTTTATAGTTGGACCTATTTTATTTATTTTTTCATCTATTTTAGTTCTTTCTTTACAGCCAAACCTACCCTTAAAATAATTATTAAACCCTTGGTTTCTTAAAACAACATTTGATCCTTGATAATCAATAAAACTTTATTGAATAACACTAGATTCAGTCAAAAGGCCACACAAATAATAAAAAACGTTAATAATAATGTAATAAGAAGAAAAATTAACAAAATATAAAATAAACGATAGTAATAAAATAAAATCCTTGAATTGCAGAATCCGAATCAAACACGAAGATGAATGCAGATGCAACTTTCGCACCGTTCACTTTCTAAAATCCATTAATATTTTCTCTCATTTTCTCACACTTTCTCTCTGAACTTTCTTCAATGGCAGTTGCAGCTTTCAAATCCTCTTCGCGAAGAGGAACCCAATCCTCTGCTCCTTCCAACGCCTCTTCTTCCTCTGGCAGATCCTCCACTAGAGCTCCCAACCCCACTCGCAGGTCGAGGAGCGTGAGCGCGTTCGCTAGGGGTAGTTCGGCCATTTCCACTGAGTTCCTCAACAAGAGGGATAATCCTCTTTTCGACGAAACGCAGTCCGCGAAAACTGTTCTAGAAACTTCCACGGCGCGTGGAGCGGCGCGAAGTGCCGAACCCGCGCGCAGGGAATCAGGTCGGGCTCTTTCCAGAGCAGAATCAGGTCGACGGACGCGGTCAGCTTCGCAGTGCCCGGTTTCAAGGCGGTATCTGAGCTATTCTACTTCTGAGGTGCGTTGAACTGGTCTCTAATTACAACTAAAAGTGTTAATTGATTTAGGACTTTGCAATTGAAGTATAATTATTAATTATCAATTTTTCATATGATTTATTTATTTTATTTTGTTTAGTCCAAAAATGCATTCATTCGAGTTCCTAAATAATGATTTAATTATAATATAACAAATAAATGTAGGTAAAGTTGAAGATTAAACTAGGAGTGTGAATTTTTTAAAATAGATTATTAAACATCTTTTTTTTTTTCATGGACATGAGGCTGGTAAGTAAAGTTTAAGCGAGTAATGTGTTTATTTTAAAATAGAGAATTGAAAATACAAATTGAGTAAAGGGACTAAAATTGTATTGAGATTTGATTGTTTAAAACAAAAAATGTAATATAGTGTAAATTGAGGAATGAAAGTTTTATTTGTTTGTTTGTGTGTGTGTCTATAATATCATTATGTTTTTGGAACCCCAAATTTGTGTTGAGAAATTTGGGGGCTCGGAACTACATCTGTCAGATAACAACTGGTGTAAGAGGTAAAATTAGTTTCTTAAATAAGTGCTGTTGTAGCTTTTCAATGTAGTATTGATTACTGTTTGTTTTTTTTTGTATTTATATCTCTAACCATATTGATGATGCAGATCAAAAACTAAAATGAATTAATATGATAAGGTTAACTTTGGAATGGGGGGCATTGAAGGAAAGGTTTACGTGAAATAGAACTTATTTGCACATTTGTTGTTTTTTTGTGTAGAGCGAGGTTGAATGTAAAGAAGGGAATGATTTGAAGTTAGTGGGGAGTAATAGAAAAGGTGATTTGGTGAGAAGAAGTGAGAATGGTGTGACTGATCAAGTGAAGGATTTGCACACATGGTCTAGTCGGCATTCATCTGTTGAGGTCTCAGATTGTTTTGCTGCCACTCTGGTTAGTTCCTTCCATTGCTGGTGTGTTTTGTAGCGTATTGGAAACATCAAGTCAGGAAAAATTTACTTATTTTTCAATGGTCATTTTGTTTGTTTGTAGTCTGGTTTGCAAACTCAAACCTGTGATGACGAAGCATCAACAGCAAGTTCTGGATTTGGTTCTGATGAGAAAACTATAAAGGCAGTTTTTGAACAGATGAAGGTGAGGTAACGAAGCGTGCAATGTATTTTTGGATTGATTGAACCGTCAAGTTGATCCTTCAAAGTTACTAGCTTGCACAGTAGTTCCCTAGATCTTTTGTCTCTAGGGCCTACTTGCTTAATAAAATCATTTGAGGACTGTTATGGTATCGTTCTAGTTCTTTGAAAAACTGGTTTGGAAATAAAAAATTTCAGGACATGTGGTGATATATGTAACTTTGGTCTAATAATTCAGAGGTTTACTCTTCAAATATGGTGAAATTGAAAGGAGCCAAGCAGAATCGATTGCAGTTTTTCACCCTTTGTTGCCTCTGTTTTTGTTCCCTTACAACGTAGAACCAACTCTTTTGTTTATAAATTATAATCCATTCTATCCCAGTGGATATGAACAATATTATAGTGGGTTTATTTCGTTCCATTCCTCCTACCATTAAAAATCAATACAAAGTCATTCATAGTTTTTTGTCATGTGTGCTTAAAAACTTGATGCCACAGTTCACTGATGTAGAGTTTGTTTCCCACGAATAGGAAATTTCAATCCATTTCAATCCATGAGAAATTATTCCTCCTAGGGAGAAACTTTAATGCTTATATGATATAAAGACTGCATAAAATGAATAATTGTTCTTGATGACAATTAGATAACTTTTGGTACATTTGGGTCTTGATTTCTGTAGTCAGTACAAGGAGATCTGCCGGAAGCCAGTGATATATATGAAACAGTTCGTTCTGAAGTGAGGCGTGCTATTTCTGAGATTCAGATTGAACTTGAAAGTGTATGTTTCATAAACTCCTATATTTCTCATTGTTGGTTTTAAGTCAACTGCCACTGTTTGAATTGATTTAGCTTAGCGTGATTAATACAATATGTCACTATTCATGAGTATGTGTTTGTGTGTCTCATACTAATAATTACAATTGTATATCATTAACATTTTAAAGCTGTGAAAGGAAAAGGTTGGGTTCGACAGCTACTAGCCTTAAGTAATTGCTAGCCAAGAAGCAGGGCATGGCAGTTTATTCTCTGGAAATAAATCATAAATTGCCCCTGACGAAAAAATTGAGGACAACCTCTTCTAGTTTCACTGCATTTTCAAAGTTGAAAGTTCAACTCGTCCAGGAACACATGACATTTTACATGACTTTTCTCAATTGATACATTTCTTGTGATTTTCATTTATATTTCTAGGGAAATGCTTACTAACATCATTTCTTTCTTTATAGTTTGTGCTCAAAATTTCTGGTTGCCCATCACAACACAACTCACAAAGTCGGAGTGTTATTTATTGTTGATATAATTGTAAAAGGAAGTATTATGCTATGTTCTAACTTGTTTCTAACTCTGGGTTTTAGGCTATCCAAAAGAGAAATGTTACTGCCATCTCTGTTAGTAATGTGGCTGATATTCCTCCTGACTTGGTAAACCCTGGTGCAATAGAATTGGTTTTGGAGATTAGAAAAGAGTATGCCAAAAAGCATGAAGAGGTGATGTTCCATTCGATACTTTTAAATGGAGCCTGGTTAACTTTTTTTTCTTTGTTGGTGCTCATCTCATAGTTGAGCTTGAGGGTTGGTATCATTGTTGCCCAAGAACATGTTTTGTTTCTGAAGCTCTTTTGTGTTTTTATGTGGGAACTCTCAAATGAGCCACCAATTCCTTTCCTCTCTCAAGATCAAATTTCAGTCTTGCCCTTTGTTTAGAGTTTATATTGTGTATTAGGATTATAGTCTCGTCTATTTTTAGTTTCACTCTAAGCAGACCTTATCATACTTACAGTCCCAGCAGCGAGCTAGAAATCTTCGAGCAGAACTGGCCATTGAAGAGCACCGTGAGCGGGAACTGGATAGAATCTTGAGAGAAGTTCTTCCATCTCCCAAGACCCCTATTGTACAAAAATCTCGTACAGCAAGAAAAGTATGTTTTATTTTGGCATTTGTTTATTCTAATGCAACTTTTCAAACCTGTCATGCGTGATTCTTAAATTCTTTGCCCATTATAGCATGTGTTTTGTATTGTACATGGAGCTTATTTTATCATTATGAATGTAGAAAGGAAAGATTTGCCTAAATCATAAACCTTATTTGAAATATTTTAACTCATTAATCTCAGTGCTGTGGGATGAAGATGATGATAGTATAGCTGTTGCTATAGATATTTATGCAGTTGTGCTTTTTTTTCTGTGTATTTAATTCTGCTCCATTTCCATTTTAATGAACCAAAAACTTGGTCACAGTCGTCTAGCTTTGAAAGAAGGAGGATGTCAAAACGTCTTGCAGAAGATGCCAAAGCTTATTTTGATGAGTGTGTCTCGCTATCAACTTTTGATAGTTCTGACTTTTCATCCCAAGAGGATCCCTCACTCAATTTGGTTGGTCCACCTACTCCATCTGGCAGCCATGTATGTTTAACCGAGGCAAGTCCTAATGCTTCAGTTTCTACTTTCATTACATTCCTCAATGATTAAAAGGTCTCTCAAGATTACTTTCTCGCATAATTTTTTTCTAAATCCCTAATAAAGTTCTTAAATAATATATTTTTAATCTTATTCCATTATAATACTTGAAACCTTCGGTTATCTTGGTGTCTTAAAGGCATTAGTATGGAAATATTAAGTAATTAAAGGTGGGATACTATCATGCTTATTGACACCTGAAAATGGGGTCTAAAGTGTATGCATTCTCATTAGAGGCAAGTAATGTACACTGATCAACTATGTTGCTTGTTTGATGATCTATATTTTTAACTGTTTGCTTTTTGATATTGATATTAGACCTNAGAAGATGCCAAAGCTTATTTTGATGAGTGTGTCTCGCTATCAACTTTTGATAGTTCTGACTTTTCATCCCAAGAGGATCCCTCACTCAATTTGGTTGGTCCACCTACTCCATCTGGCAGCCATGTATGTTTAACCGAGGCAAGTCCTAATGCTTCAGTTTCTACTTTCATTACATTCCTCAATGATTAAAAGGTCTCTCAAGATTACTTTCTCGCATAATTTTTTTCTAAATCCCTAATAAAGTTCTTAAATAATATATTTTTAATCTTATTCCATTATAATACTTGAAACCTTCGGTTATCTTGGTGTCTTAAAGGCATTAGTATGGAAATATTAAGTAATTAAAGGTGGGATACTATCATGCTTATTGACACCTGAAAATGGGGTCTAAAGTGTATGCATTCTCATTAGAGGCAAGTAATGTACACTGATCAACTATGTTGCTTGTTTGATGATCTATATTTTTAACTGTTTGCTTTTTGATATTGATATTAGACCTATAATAACTTCAAGGCTACTTAATTGTGTTCCGGTAAAATTTCTCTCAACCTGGTAGGAAGTGAAGAGCTGGGAATGAAAAACCTGACTTCTATGATGGTTCAGAATAATTTGGCTAAAGTATATTGCAAGTTTTAGTTATCACTCAAGAGTGAGAAACTGGAAGGGAGACAGAAGAAATTGATTAATAACAGTGGAAGATGCCTTTTGACTTTTATACATCTCTTGTCAAATGGCTTGTTAGGGTAGATCTTCTACAAAATTAAAACTTAATAATTGACGCCTATTGCAGGAATGCGTTAGAAAGTTAAAGTATCGCCTATTGAAGGAAACTTGTATAAACTCGTATATTCCCTACAGAGGATAGTAGTGTAACAAGGGTAGCCATATTGCTAGAGGTAAGGGGAACCAGAAAAGGAAGAAAAAAACTACAGTTCAAACCACTAAGAAAATTTGAGGTCAATGGTTTCACTATACATTATACATTTTGACATTGTTTGTTCAATAGGGAAAATGGTTGATTGTTGTTTTATAAGATTTTTCTTATGCAAGGGACAAGAAGGAAAATTGGGAATAACAAATGACAATGTTAAGATGTGTTTCTGTTAGGTTACTTTATGGGAGTACCCTAAATCTATATTCTACTCTTGCTTCAACAATCGAATAACAGAAAAAAATAAAGTATGTATGCATTATTGATTCAGTAAAGTATCGAAAATACAAGTATACTCTCCCTCAAGGAAGCCTACCTTCCTCCACTGGCAAATATGCCCAGTCTTTACCCAAAAGAAATAACCTAATCCAAAAGAAATAACCTAATTAATTAGAGTTACAGGAAGACCGATCGGTGTGACACTAATTAGAGAATGTTGAATGATTTTCAGTGCTGTGAAAAGGGCAAGAAAGTTGGACGAAGTTGCTAAAATGGATTTCATGGTTAACAATACCTTAAAATATTTGGTCTTTAACTAAGCTGCATGATGGCATATAAGCCATGCAACCAATCTCTCACCCAGTGGGATAATAACCTTCCAATTTTTTTGATTTTCTGTTGCATTAAGAAGACTGGAACCAATAACAACATAACTTCTATGTTGGTTCAAAATAATTGGCAATAAGGAAGTTGCAAGTTATAGTCATTTGCCTATGCTCTGAGAATAGGAACCAAAAGGCAGGAGGAAAATTGATTGTAGGAGTGGAAAAGACGCCTTTTACTAGCTTACTATAATAACTCTTCTCAAATGTGCTTGTTAGGGAATATCTTTCTACAAAAATTGCTAAGAGGAATGTTTTATAATCTATGGAGTGATCTTATTTCAACTTTCAATGATGACATAGTCATGTGCTAATAATGATTCCAATTCCTTATTTTTCCGCTCCATTGAATGTAAAAGGTTTTATGATAAGAAAAGCCTCGAAAAATGTGTTGGGTGAAGTTAACCTGTTTTTGAATTGATTGAAGTTGTTACAAATTCTGTCTTGGTCTAGTACACTCCTAAGGGAAATCATGAATTTTGTTGCATCGTTTTCACAGGAATCAGGCACTCGAGGACAATCGATGAATATCCATTATGGTATTTCACAATCTCCTGCCAACAATGATTCTGTGGGAGCTTTTCATGGTCAAGTCAGTTCAACCTCTGACATCACAGAAACTGGTTCCAAACCCTGCTTTTCCTTTGCACAGAAACCATCCGAAACCTCTGCAATTCAACAAGACATTCAACAATACATAAAAAAGTTCGAAAAAAATGTGTTGAAGTCTTCAACAGTGAGATCAAATTATTGCGAACCTCTTGAGTATAGTTTTCAGTCATCAACTGAGAGCTTGTTGATTGATAGGGTTCTTTTAAAAAGTAGAATTGATTCTGGTAATTTGTTACTATGTGGTGGTGGTAATAAATTGTTGTCAAAATTTTACGGGAGAGGGATTTGACTTGGAGGGCATAGTTCAAGCTAACTCTTTTATATGCCTTGTAATTTTGATCTTATCATTTACACATGTATAAAATCTAAAGGTACAAGTGTTTATCTTTTCATGTACAAGTACAAATGTTTGAGCAATGCATTCTTTTATAACATTTTCACCATTGATTAAGATTCATTAAATGCTAATATGAGAACCAAAAATATAAATTTTAGCAAGTTTTAATTAATCCAATGTCTTGAGTGTTTCTAAGTAAGATATGGATTGATAAAATGAGTGATTACTCGATTTTTCTTGTGTTCAACTAGTTAAAAACTAATTTGGATTGTATTGTACTCCTTTTTAGAATATATTATAAATTAAGTTACAATCTTATCCAACTCTTGCAAGCTTGTGAATTGGGGTGAGTTAATTCTTTATAATTTGAAAAATATGAAGTTATGAAATGGCTATTCATGTGTTGACCTACTTAACAAATAAAAATATCTAAAAAAATCATAACCCTTCATTAGTTTATCAAAACATTCAGATATAACTTCAATTTAAATCAAATACAACTATCAATGTTCTTAAAAAAAGCCGAAGTTAGAAATATTGTAGTTCATCAAATCCAATAAAATCTTAATAGTAAGTCTGGGCGAGTTATAAAAAAGGGTTAATAAGTGAAAATATATCATCATTTTTAAAGGACTAAATAAATCAATTCAATGAATTAAACTTAATTTGTGATCTCTTTTTTATTCTCCTTACCCCTTTGTCCATGTTAATATAATATGATTATTGGCATCATGTTTTCTCATGGACAAAATTTTAAACACTAATTTTTTTAATATATATATATATATATATATATATATATATATATATATATATATATATATATATATATATATATATATATATATATATATATATATATATATATATACGGAGTTTGCTAATTTACGTAAGGAGTTTTTTTAATTGGTATATTTTAGGAAAGTGTATCTAAGTTTTAAGTTACAAAAAAGTTCCTATTAAAAAAATCAACTTTAAATTCAAGGATATTTTAATAATTTTAAAATTTAATTTAAAATAAAAAAAATAAAAAGTAGTTTTTTATCATCTTGATTGGTCCACAAAGTTATTACCTTTTTATTATATATTTTTTTAAAAGGTAGTTGTTTTTTAAAATAAAAAATAAAATATTTTTGTGATTTTTTCAATTGGAACTAAGGGATGATAGAGAAAAGGTTGAAGTGAGAGATGAAAGAGAAATGATTGAGAGGAATGAAGGAGGTGACCAACGGTTTGAGGTTTAGATGAGTTTTGATGTAAAAACTGCTTTTATGTAATAATAAGTATACGTGGAATTTACTCACAACTTATAATCAAATTAAATTTATATTTAATTTTATTAATGATATTATTTAAGATTTGTCGATTAGTTTAGATATTATTTTGATTTTCATATTTATATTGGATTAAAATGAATAAAGATGGTAACATGGAGAATGTTAAATCAGATAAGCTAACAATTAATGGACTGAAAAGAAAAAGTGAACAATGAGTGAACTTAGTTATGTGAGGGTACCAATAAACTCTTTTAAGTCATTTTGTGATTGATGTGGTAAGTCATGGAAATTTGGTTTATTGGTATATAATAACTTAAAATTTAGAAAAGTAATGTTAGAGTTCTAATTATGTCATTGAGATACTAGCGTGGATTCAGTTTGAATTTTTAATTATTTTTTATCTCGATACTCATATATAGTTTTGGTGTTATCTTAATTTATTGTTTTGCTATGGGGTAATAACTATATTTATTTTTGAAGTTGTTAAATGACGTGAAAAAAAATTATTAGTGATACTTGATGCATATATATTTATTATATATATCCCTAAAATATACGGCATGCATATATAATAAGGACGCCATTGAGTTATAATAATAGAAAGCAGTTGGAAACATATAACTGAATATTGAGAATTACAGTCATCCTTAAAATACTATGAAGTCAAAGCTTGAGGTACTAGAGTTTTCCAAAATGCCAAGGGTTTTATATATTAAAGTTTTTTCAAAACACATAAGTTTAAATAAGGAGATCCTAATGAAACTAGGATTCAATGTCATCTTCCTCTAATGCTTGCTTCAGGGGCACTTCCTCGACATTTGCTCCCATCCAAGTGGATGATCATCGCAAGAGGAATCATACACAAACATAGCACAAACACAAACAAGCGGGGGTGAACTAATTATATAAAAAGCATACAATATGACAATATGTGCATGCAAGAGTTAACTCCAATCAAGCAAGATAAACACGCATCCTAACATGTTATGTTCTAGACTTGACTCGTCCGGACTTTAGAATGATAGTCGAGCTATGGCGGGTCTTGCACTCGTGGTGGCTTATGAAACTTGGGTTCCCTCACCCTACCACACTCACGAGGTTAGCCTGTTTTGGGCCTTGAGGCATATTGGAAGCCCCCAAGACTAAGACCTCCTACTACTCCTCACTACATGGTTCAATCCTTTCTACGTGAGAAGAAAGACCATTGGAGTTTCAGGATGACCCCCAAGACTGAGCTCCTACTCTCATTCTAAACACTAAGAATCTCACCAAGAGATTCTACACAGATGGAACTTGGTTTACAACTTGGATCATCTTTCCACCACTTTATAACCATACACTTTTTGCTACAATCCACATACTTGTTTGAATATCACAATGCAATACTATAGATGCAAAAGAATGTTTCACCAACAACCAAAGAGCACACTAATCAAACGCAACACAAGAGAAAATTTAGAGAACCAAACCCAACACTCGTCGCACAGCGCACCACCCTCGCAAGGCGACACTGGCGCTATTCGCATAGCGCACCCACCCAGCTTGCCTTGCAAATTAAGTCTGAATAAGTATCAGACTTTGGGTCTCGCGCCTAGCGCACCCAGGTCGCTATGCGAGGGCCCAGACAGAGACCAACCCCCTTAAAACTCTCGCTATGCTTCCCACTCGCCTTTCGAATTAAATGGGCAGTGGTTCCAGACCACCACTAGTCGCATACCGACAAAATTCGCCATGTGAATCCACAAACAGAGAGCAACACCCTCTGGTCATTCGCAAAACGCACCAGCTCGCACAACGAATGACTCAGACAGTGAGCACCCTCTACAAGGTCTCGTAATGCGAGACAGCTCGCACAACGACTCTGCGTCATCTACAGAACGCAAATTTTGGAGAATCACACACTCACACCAGCCCTTACCATTTCTAGGCCTCTTGGCCAACTTCTAAGACCTCCAATTCGTGTATTAAGCTCAATTACACATGCCTAGATGATCCTAACCCTCCCCATTACTAATCTAAACTGATTAAGATCAAGTTTTATCTTTTAAAACATCAACTCCTACAACTTACAGACCAAATTTCAATTCAATCCCTTTTGCACTTGTTTTGACCAGTTTGATGACTCTAACAAATCACAAATAACCTCGCTATATTGTCCCAACAGACTACAAGAGCTCTATACCCTTAACCCTCAAATTCACTATCCCACTTCCTCCAAAATAACTTAAACCATTTCCAATTCATTATGCTTTCTTTCTAAACAATGTTGTAACAGACTTCACACCCCGAATCACTCCCAACCTGATCCATTACAGTAAATTAAACTCATCCACTCAGTTCATAACATCACAACACAATTCATAGTTTTCACACATCAATACATATAATACAACATACTCAAAAACGAAACATACAACTCCAAACAACATACACATTTATAAAACAAATTTAAAACAAACAACTAGCTCCCCTTACCTTGGTGGTTATAAGCACAGTACTGATCAGAACAGTAATCAAGACCCCAACAGTGCCTTACACAGCCAGCACACAACAAGACCCTACAATTCACTAAAGTGGAGACAGAAACAACTCTTAGAGCTATAGTAGGCAAAGAATCAACAAAAGGGGGGACTACTGGCTACATGCAACTAGCAAAGTTGCATGCCTAGGTTCAAGAGATGGAGAAACAGAAAAGAATGACTTACCCATCCAAAACGGAAACTAATCGGATGGATGGAAAGCTATCAACTCCGTGAACGAAAGAACACCACCTATTAGACAATGCAACGGTTGAAATTTATGTAAGGGTAGAGAGAAGACAGAGCAAGAAGAAGAAGAACAGAGGTTAGAGAGAGAAAGAAAGGTTGGCTAATGAACTCAGAGTTGAAAAAGAAAATCCCTTCTAAGGTCATGATGTCCTTAGTTTTACGGGCCTGACTGCCTCAACATAAGGCCCAATGGCCCTATATTTTTCAGGCCCTTACAAGAAGCTTTTGGTGAAATATTGAGACAATCTCATGGATTAATTTTTAGAAATAGTGATAAAATGTTTTATAAAAATATAAGTGACTAAAATCTTATGTTGATCCTTTAATTTTTATAAAAATTCAATTAAATATATAATTTCAATTTAGTTTTTTAAAATATCTAATTAGGTCTTTTATTTTAGATTGTTTAACTATAATAAAATTAATATTAAGTGTTATTTTTTATAATGACAAATAGTATTATTAATATTATTATTATTTTAATTATAAATTAAATTATTAGAATAGCTAAAAAAATTAAACTTCAATAATATTAAGTCTTTTTTAATTTTATGACATTATAATATTGTATTGCTGTTATTCAATGTTAATATATTTATTAAAAGAAAATTATATTATTTAACTATTATTTGGACTAAATTTCCTTAGTACACGTGAAAAATGTTTTGAAATATATATAAAAAAGAGTATTAAGATACTGTAGTAACTTGTGACTGATTATAAGGTACAGTTTATTTGTAGAAGATGTTCAAAATTAATTATGAATGGAGATGTACAATTTATTAATTAGGAATCTGACTTATAAGCCTAGCATTCAAAGAATACTCTTTTTTGCATACGAAATTTTATACATGATTTATCTCTTAGAATATTATTAGTCACGAAGGCAAATAATTTAACATATTACTAATTATTCTGTTTTTAATATCTTAATTTGACTATCAAATTAAAGAGTGTCACCACATTAATGTTTGGTACCATAGAACCATTTTTTATAATAATAATTAAACGAAATTGTGTTAAAGTTATTATTGAATTGGATCGAGTGTTAAATAATAAACAAAAGAGAATTACTATTATATTATTATATTGTGTTAGCATAAAGCTAAAGAGTCAAGTGTCATGAGTTCTTATTGCAAAAAGATCTTCGTAAAAATTTGTTTTATGTTAAAATTTTTGTAATTTAGTAGATTTATATATAGGTTGTGGTTTATCTTTGATTCTATGTATTGTTTATCTTAGATTGTGTTAAAATTCATTTTGAATCAGAAAACCTCATTCTATACTCAAGATAATCGATTATCAAATTATAATAATCAGTTATGAGTAATCAATTATAAATAAGTAATTATGAGAATTTTTATGCAAGTGTTTTACGGTTGTGCATTTTGGAGGTATCCTTGAGTGAGATCTCTCTAAATTATTGAGACTCTCATTCTAAAATACGAAATACAACATTTGAAATAAGTGTATTTTGAAATTCTTATCTGTAGTGTGCGGTGATAAGTGTTATAGGGTTTGTGTAACCCTTGTGTTGTGGCTTTGAGAACTTGACCTGTTGGCATAGAGCAAAAACTTTCACTAGGAGTGTGATTGAGTGTTGTTGTTGTTGCTGAGTTGAAAGCATGTCATCCTTTGTGAATATTCAAAGGAGGTGTTCATTCTTTGGAAGATTCAAAGGAAGTGGTCATCCTTCGTGAAACATTCGGAAGAGGTGTTCATCCCTTGTGGGTTACAGGGAAAGTGCGTTTCATCTTTTGGGGTAATAAGAGAGGTGTTCTAACCTTCAACTTGTTTATTTTCTTTGTGATTGTAATAGTTTATTGGTTTGTGCTAGTGAAACGTTAATTCTCGGTTAAGATTAATAACTGGATCTAAGATCTTTGTGATCCGAACCAGGATAAAAATTACTTGTGCAATTTTCTATCTTCCTTACTCTTTTTATTTGTTTAAATTGTTTTAAGGAATTTATATTTACGTGAGAAAATTATTAAAAGAACGATTTGTGATAAGAAACCAATTCACCATTCTCTTGGTTTGTTGAACATGTTAACCATTTCACTGCACCGTTGCACCGCTCTGACATATTGATTTTACAGGTATTCATTAATTGTTATTTATTTATTTATTTATAGCATAAAAGAAAAGATTAAGTTTAACAAATAGGAAAAGAAATGTATAATATAATAATTAATATTATCAACTTCGTTTAATTAAACATATAATCTGGGAATTACTTTTTGAAAAGTTAAAATAAAAGGTTGAATAGTGTAAAAGTTCATTTTTTTTAATATGTGATTCTATCGCTCCATAATCCTACATCATTTAAGGGTTGAGGTATATATAAGAGTTTAAATACTCCTTTAACCCTTCAATGTGCTTTTTAAGGAATAAAATCGTGAGGAAGCATAGGCTCTAAAGTGAACAATACATCAGATGATAGGTGATTGACCTTAACGATATTACTGGACAGGACAGACTTAGGATAAAAACATTAACGTCCATTGTAAGGTCTTGGTAAAACTTTTCCCCAGCCTCCATCTTACATGGTTATGACTCAAAGCCAAGTCCAATTGTCACACATATGGAATCCAATCCAATGACAACCCTTCAAGCTCAAATGTAGACATTGATTTAGCAAAGTAAGAAACTGCATAAGGGTTGCGACGAAGAGCTCGAAGCTTTGTGTACCAGTACCAGGCAGACCTTCAAGCGTTGAACTAAAAGCTAGCCACCTTGGAGAATAGGAAGCCTCCTCCGTGTCCTTGTCCTTGGAAGAAAACTCCCCAACCAGTGGTTCAAATGTAGTACTCATCGGAAAGCGAGGAGTCTCACTCGCAAAAGAATTGCGATAAGAGTAGCATTCCGGTGCGTCAAGGAAGTCATCAAGGAGAGGGTTTATGCAACTCCTAGGTAGATCAAAGCTCGTCACCATGACGAGACTCCTAGGTTAGTTGTAGTCGATTTATTCAACATAAATCCTGAAGAGCTCAAAGCAAATCGACCTAGTGACAGATCCGAGAGACTCACGAACGATCCTGCCACTCAAGATGAGATCGTAGTGCATAGAGGAATCACAATCCCAACCAAGATGGAGAGTCGATAGAGTCTCAAAGTTGTACCGAACATCCGATAGACTGGTAAAATGAGAAGGACATCAGACCTCTCGAGCACACCCCTGACACCTGAATTTCTAAGATAGTGTTGGTACATATGCCTACCTAACATCGACAACTTCTATTTCATCCTAGAAGTAGCCTGGGCTAACATCCTATAGGAGATTTTCATCAATATCTACTGGATGAAGTAATTGACCTGACGACTCATCAAAAGGTCTATTTGATCCAAGCATTATTCATATTCAGGACAAAAAAGTATTTTGTATATTATTTCCTACCACCTTGGATTGATATTACATTCTACTCCTATACTTGGTGGAACCATTTGACGTGTTAAGTACCATGTATAGAGTTTGGTTTGCCAACTACAAGACAGTGTTCGCCACCTTGGATACTTTAAAGTACATGACTCTCAACAACCCTCCTAGGTCTAGCAGCCCGTTCCATCTCCTATGTAGCCTCTAGTCCGAAGTCAAATCGTCCAGGCACAAACTAACCCAACTCAGGTGAGGGGAATCGTCCATACCATCACAAGAAGTTTCACCGAAGGGGGAAGCTCCTAGGCAAGGTAGGAAAGGTACAAAAGGAGTATCAACATAGTGAGTCATTTCCTACCATGATGTTTACCTCCTATAACCTTCACAAAAGAAGACTTTTGTATAAACAATCTAGATCAGGACGATCTAGTAGTCATCACAACAACCATTGTCAAGAAGTGAGTTCACAAGATCCTCATTGACCAAGGAAGCTCAGTTGATGTCCTATTCTGGCACGTCTTCAAGGAGTTAGACATTCTGACCAACTAGATCTAACCCTAGCCAGAACCTTTGCTTGGACGGGCAGGAGAGCGGGTTCACACAAAAGGTTATGTTGACAACACTCTCGACCTTGATCCTAGGTCGTAGTTCCATAATGACGGTCGACCTTTATCTGATCCACCAAAGCAAGGTTGCCTCTTAGGGACCAAACAACCCTAGGTCACAAAGGTCAACGAAAACACAGGAGAATCAGTCCGCGCTCAAATAGAGGAATTTGCCTGTTCTCCAACTGACATACCAAGTATTGATCCCGATTTTCTGTTCCACCATTTATCTATCTTCCCATAAGTTAAACCAATGGCCCAAAGAAAAAGAAGGTTGATAACAGTTGAAAAACTGTTATTTTCATGCTTAAAATTGATACTAAAAGCAACCTTTAACACTTAGAAACTAGCTTGAAATCATGCTTTTGGTCATATTTTTAGAAATAAGAGAGCTGCACAGGTTTATGCTTGATTTCAGTGTTTTTGTGCAGGTTTTAAGGTGAATTTGGTGAAAGAAGTGAAGAAGGACAGAGATGGAATCAGAAAAGACATCAAAAAGTGCAAAAGGAGAAGCCGCAACTGCCGCTGAGCGGCAATTTACCGCTGAGCGGCACTCAGACAGTCACGTTGGATCCGCTGAGGGGTGAAAAGGCCGCTGAGGGGAAGAAAACAACTCACACACTTACCGTTGAGCGGCACTATTTTGGGCTTGAGCCTAATTTTCTGTAATTTTAGAATAGTATATAAGCTTTAGGACGTCCTAGGGTTTGTATCTTTGGCAAAGACGAAACAAACACTCTCTTTTCCACCCCTTGAAGGAAGATCTTGGATGCTTAGGCTACCTCCTCCTCTTTCTAGGGTTCTATCTTTCATTCTTTCATTATTGTTCATCTAGTTTCACCATGAATATGGTGAACTAAACCTTGTATTGTTGTTGGGGAATCAATGTAGTCTTGTGAAACTCTCATATATGGAATTTGATTTAATGTCTTATATTAAGATATATGCTTTCTTTCATCTTTAGCTAGGGTTTTTCCTCTTTGCTTATTGCTTGCTTTGTTTAACTCATTCATTGCCATGATTATTGATTTTGTCGATACGGGAACGTACGGGGAAGTCTAGATCAGGGGAATTTCTCCCAATAGCATATTGGTTGCCTTTAAGCTCCTGCACTTTAAGAACTAATTACTAGGAATGCTAGGAATTGTATGAACTCGTAATTAGGGATAGGCCTTCTTGCAAGGTAATTTAGAGAGTGGCATTAGCATTGATGATAATAATGATGAATTCCTGAAAATATATATGAGAGTGGATAAGATGAAATTGATAACCCCAACAACATACTCATCCGTTTAATTCATTAAAGTGTTTGTTTTCCTCTTTTCCATTGATCAAAATTCATGCATACATGTTTAATTACTGTCTCTTGCATTTAAACCTACAATCAATTTGTTCTTAAGTCTTAAATAATCAACAAATCATATAGCTAAACTAGGCCGTGAGTCCTTTGGGAAAACGATACTTGGTCTTACCTTGTTTTATTACTTGATACGATTCGGTCACACTTGCCGATTGTTAAACAAGTTTGTGGTGCTGTTTTTCGGTGTTCATAAATTTGTCATCAAGCTTTTGGCGCCGTTGCCGGGGACTCGTGGTTTAACTAGTTCATTTGTGTGATTATTGATTATCTTTGACTTTGTTTGAATTTTAAATTTTGAATTTCTGTTTTTATTTTTTCTGTTTTTATTTTATTTTATTTTATTTTCTGTTTTTATTTTTATTTTTCTGTTTTCTGTTTTTATCTTCTCATCTCAGATTTTATATCTTCTTTTATATCTTTTTGTGCTAACCAATTCTTCTAGGGATTTGTTTGTTTGTGTATGCAGGAAGCAATCCGAACTAGAAGCAAGAAAACTGCAGAACCTCTTCTTGAAGGTTTAGACGAGAGTAGACGGAGGAGAAGAATCCGTACATCTAGAGAACTTTTTCCTCCTCCGGAAACTCTGTTACAACCATCACCACAAGGTTCTAACCATAGCACTGAGAATATGGAGAATAATAATGCCAGAAGAACTCTTGCAGATTACACAAATATAGCTGGACCTCAACACTTTAACAGCATAGCAAGACCAAGGGTCAATGCAGTCAACATGGAGGTTAAGCCAACATTAATCCAACTGGTGAAGAGTAATCAATTTAATGGGTTGTCTCACGAAAGCCCATATGAGCACCTCACAACTTTTTATGAAATCTGCAACACGGTGAAAATAAATGGGGTGTTGGATGAAGCAATCAAACTTAGCTTGTTTCCATTTTCACTAGGAGGCAACGCTAAGCTTTGGTTAAATTCTTTTTCAGAAGAAAGCTTTACAGAGTGGGAAGCAGTGGTGACCAAGTTCCTAAACAAATACTTTCCACAATCAAAAGTAAATAAAGGAAAGCAAGAGATTTCATCATTCAGGCAAGGCATGGAAGAATCACTGGGGCATGCATGAGACAGGTATAAAAGCTTATTAAGAAAAACACCCACGCATGGCTTTGATGATGTGCAAGTAGTCCTAACCTTCCTTGGAGGTCTTGGTCCACAAACCAAGATGATGCTTGACGCCTCAGCAGGAGGAAATATCAAATGGAAAACTCCAGAGGAAGCTACAGAAATCATTGATAATATGGCTACTAGTGACAATGAGCTCAACAGTGAAAGAGGAGCTCCTATACAACAAAAAGGAGTTCTACAATTACAAACCCATGATGCCTTGCTAGCACAAAATAAGATACTAACACAAAAACTGGAGACTCTTACGAAAACTCTTGCACAACTACCAAAAGAGTTAAAGATTGTTGCACAGGCTCAAGCATAGTTGTGTGAAGTATTTGGAGGAGACCATATCAATGGTCAATGCGCTTTTCTAGCAGAAGCATTATAAGATGTAAACTTCATGGCCAATCAGTACCGTCAGGGGAATTTTAATCAAGGGTGGAAACCACACCCAAGCATTGGTCACGGACAAACTGGGCAAGCTGGACAAACTGGGCAATTCAATAAGCAACAGCAACAACCAACCTTATGGCAACAGATGGCTATACTAAATGAAAGGTCAATAAGGATGGAAGAAACTCTTAATCAGTTCATACAAACAACTGAGTCTACTCAAAAGAGCACTGAGGCTTCTATTAAGTATTGGGAGACTCAAATGGGTCAGATTACCAAGCAATTGGAAGAGTGTGATAACAGTTGAAAAACTGTTATTTTTATGATTAAAATTGACACTAAAAGCAACCTTTACACTTAGAAACTAGCTTGAAATCATGCTTTTCTTCATATTTTTAGAAATAAGAGAGCTGGACAGGTTTATGCTTGATTTCAGTGTTTTTGTGCAGGTTTTAAGGTGAATTTGGTGAAAGAAGTGAAGAAGGAGAGAGATGAAATCAGAAAAGACAATAAAAAGTGCAAAAGGAGAAGCCGAAGTCACCGCTCAGCGGCAGTTTACCGCTGAGCGGCACTCAGGAGCTTGCGGGAGGTCCGCTGAGGGGCAAAATGGCCGCTGAGGGGAGCAAACAAGTCACACACTCACTGCTGAGCGGTAAAATACCGCTGAGTGCCATTCTAAATGGGCTTGGACTGTTTTTTTGGCACTTTTATGGGCTTGGGCCTAATTTTTCTGTATTTTTGGAATAGTATATAAGCTGTAGGACGTCCTAGGGTTTGTATCTTTGGCAGAAACGAAGCAAACACTCTCTCTTCCACCCCTTGGGGTAGATTGGGAGATGGTGACAGTTCTCCTCTTCTCTTTCTCGGGTTTTTCTATCTCTTTCATTCTTTCATTGTTATTCATCTAGGTTCACCATGAATATGGTGAACTAAACTCTGTATGTTTGTTGGGGAATCAATGTAATCTTTTGAAGCTCTCATATATGGAATTTGTTTTTACATCTTTTATTTAAGATCTATGCTTTCTTTCATCATTAGTTAGGGTTTTTCCTCTTTGCATAATGCTTGCATTGTTTAACTCATTCGATGCATGATTATTGGTTTTGTCGATACGGGCGCGTACGGGGAAGTCTAGATCCGGGGAATTTCTCCCAATTTCATATTGGTTGTCGTTAAGCTCCTGCACTTATGAACTGATCATTAGGAATGCTAGGAATTGTATGAACTCGTGATTAGGGAGAAGCCTTCTTGAAAGGTACTTTAGAGAGTGGCATTAACAATGATGATTTGAATGTTGAATTCCTAAAATATATGAGAGTGGATCAGATGAAATTGACCCCCAACAACATATTCATACATATATTTCATTGAAAGTGTTTATCTTTTGCTTTTTGCCATTGATCAAAACTTCATGCATACATATTTAATTTTCGTCTTTTGCATATAAAATCCAAATATTTCTCTTTAAGTCTTAGCTAATCAAGAAACCACACAACTAAACTAGGCCGTGAGTCCTTTGGGAAGAACGATACTTGGTCTTACCAAGTTTATTACTTGAACGATTCGGTCATACTTGCCGATTGAAAAACAAGTTTGTGACATCATATTTTGGTGTTCATAAATTTGTGCATCAAGTTTTTGGCGCCGTTGCCGGGGACTCGTGGTTTAACTCGTTAATTTGTGTGATTATTGATTATCTTTGACTTTAATTTTGAATTTCTGTTTTTATTTTTTTTTCTGTTTTTATTTTATTTTATTTGATTTGATTTTATTTGATTTTATTTTATTTTGATTTTATTTGATTTGATTTGATTTGATTTGATTTTATTTTCTGTTTTTAGTTTTCAGTTATTATTTTATTTTGTTTTATTTTTCTGTTTTTTTTATTTTCTGTTTTTTTGTTTTTATTTTTATTTTTATTTTTTTGTTTTGTTTTTTTGTTTTTTCGTTTTCTGTTTTTTTTTCGTTTTCTGTTTTTATTTTTTTTTCTGTTTTCTGTTTTCATTTTTCTATTTTATGTTTTTATCTTTTATCTTGCTATCTTTTATCTTCTTATCATTTATTCTTTGTATCTTCTCTATCTTTTTGTGCTAACAAATATTTTCTAGAGTTTTGTGCCTAATGCTTGCAGGATGCAATTTGGTCAAGAATTTAACTATATGGGCACTCAATTCTACCAAAGTAATCTCAACCACTGGTGGGAACCTCACTCAAGCATGGATCAAAGCCAATTTTGGCAAGCTGCTGGACAATTTGAGAACCAACCACAACAACAATGGCAGCAACAACCCTTTTTATCAGGAAGTTTGGATAGGTTGGAGGACACCCTTCAACGATTTTTGAAAAATTCCGACTCTACTCAGAAAAGCATTGAAGAATCATGTAAAAAAATGGAGATGCAACTTCGTTACATCAGTCAGAGATTGAATGATGATGTTAATACTGAAGTTAACCTTAAGGAGGAAGGGCAAGTCATTATCACTGAAAGTGACAAGATTATTGATGAGGAAAAATTAGAGGGAGATGAGGAAAGGGTAGAGAGAAAAGAGAAAGAAGAGTTGAGTGAGAAAGATAAAGATGAAGAAAAAGAAAAAGAAGTGGTTGAGAGAGAAGAGAGAAAGAAAATTTGTGTGAAAATAAAGAAGTTGAAAAGAAAAAGAAAAGGGAAGGAAAAAATAAAAGAAAAGAAAAAGAGAAAATTTAGGGAGAGAAAAAGGAAGAAAAAGAAGATGAGAGGAAAGAAGAAGAAATCATATGAAAAATCACATCCTCATCTAAAGAAGAATCATAGGAAGGAAAAGAAATTCAAGTGCTTTATGGAAATCTTCAAGAAATTGGAGATTAAAGTTCCTATGATTGAGACACTGCAACAGGTTCCTGGTTTGATCAAATTTCTGAAGAAGTTCAGTAGAAAGAAGAAAAAGAAGAAGGAACTTGAGCTTTATTGGGTCAAGCTAATGACATTAAAAGAGCGCTTGCTGGGAGGCAACCCAGTGAATTTAAAAACTTTTGATTTGGTTTTGTAATTTTTAATTTGTGAACATTATTTTTGTATTTATTTTGTTGGATATAGCATCTACTGAAGGATGCTAGGTGGTTAAGTATCTACTGAAGGATACAATGGCTGTAACACCTACTGATGGGTGTTGGTAAGAAAATTTTGCACCTACTGAAGGGTGTTGGTGGATTTTGGGTCAGGCTCGTGACGTTAAACAAGCGCTACCTGGGAGGCAACCCAGTTGATTGAATATTTTTGTTGATTTGTTTTAGTTAGGGTTTGCATAAGCATTTTTGAACATTGAATTGCAGGGAGCCAGTGAGGGGCATGTCTAGGAGGCACGTAGGTTAAGAAAAGAAGGAGAAGAACACATCACGAAAGTGCCGCTGAGCGGTACTCTCGCAGAATAGGGTTTTAGTTCCCCTTAGCGGGACCCGAGCCCATTAGGGTATTTTTAAACCCTAAGCTGCGCATTCTTTCACACTTTCAGACTTTTCTTTGCACAAACACTCCTACATACCTTCTCCAAGGTTTTCTACATCTTTTCAATCTTCCCTCTTAAGAAAATTTCTCTTCCACTCACTTTTTCACTAGTGTGCCATCAAAGTTTGGGGTTGGAAGAGAGCATTCTAGCTTGGAAGCATTCTCATTGCATCTAGTATCTCCACCCAAGTAAGTAAAATGCATTTTGTTCATTCTAGGGTTTTGATTTTGAATATGATGGTCAAAGCATGAAGATTTAGGGGTTTTGATTTCTTGGCATGATTTGATGATATATTTGATGTTTGAACCGATTAAACTGCATGATTATGAACTGGAAAACTGAAAATTGCATTTGGGTGGAGTTAGGAAAGCTTTAAAACAGGTTTTTCAAAAATCTGCAGAGTTACCGCTGAGGGGTAAACTGCCGCTGAGCGGCACTCTGCCAGATTTGATTTTTCTGGTTTTGTGTGATCTGGAATGTGGTACTGGTGGCGCTGAGGGGGAATTCTGGCCCTCAGCGGTGGTTTAGCTTCGAAAGGAGTTGTATTCTGTGTCTTACTAATGATTAACATCATGTTCTGTGGTTTTGTTTGTGTTGTGAATGTAGGAATGGCATCCTCATCAGGAAAAAGATTGAAAACCATGGCAACCAAGAGAAAGGAAAAGGAACCAGAGCAACCCCAATCTAGTAGGTTCCTCTCTAGGAAACATGAGAAGCACTTTAAAGTGGTTCAGGACAGGAGACTGCTAATGGAGAGAAAGGTTGGAATGATACCTAACCTTGCTCCTCAATTTGGAGAGCAAGTTTTAGGGAATGACTGGGGAAAGCTAGCCACTTATCCTGCACCTGCCAACATAGCTGTGGTTAAGGAATTTTACACCAATGCAAAAAAGATTGGTGATTATCCAGCTGAGAATTATTTGGGCTATGTCAGAGGCCATGCTATCAGGTATGATCCTGATTCAATTAATAACTTTCTGGACACTGTATGGGCTGGTGAGCAGTGCCAGTTTGCTCTTTGCATGGAGGAAGGTGCTGATTATGAGGATGTGGAGAGAGTACTGTGTATACCTGGAGGACACTTCCAAAGGAATCGATCTGGCTCAGTGGTTAACATTAGGAGGACAGATTTGACTCCTCTTGCAAAGTATTGGATGGCGTTTTCTCATGCCAACATTCAGCCATGTTCACATGTGTCAGATATTACTCTCAGCAGGGCATTCTTCATCTATTGTGCTATCAAAAACTTGAATGTTAATATTGGGCAGGTGATAGCTGATGAAATTAGTGTGTGCGCCAATACTTCAAACAACAAAGCACCACTAGGACATCCTTCTTTGATCACGCACCTTTGCAAGATAGCTGGGGTGGACACTTCTGCTCCACCATTTGAGAGGCCAAGAAAAGCTATTGATGAGGCCTATTATAGACAGTACTGTGGAGGTGATGATGCAGCTCGGCCAGTTCCACCACGCCGTGCTCGTAGAGAGAGAGGGCCAGCACAGAGCCAGACATCTGCTGATACACATGAAGCAGAACCAGTCCAGATGAGGGACATGTACATGTCTCTTATAGGGGCTCAGTTGCAGTCCATTCACAGAGGGCAGGTGGCCACTGCTGAGATGATTGTGGGGATGTATGATACACCTCCAGCCCACAGGTGGACTATGGATGAATTCCATAATGTGGTAGCATGGCCAGAGGAACCAGTGCATGGAGGAGGAGCTGAAGCAGCTGAAGCTTCAGCTAGAGATATGGAAGAAGATGAAGCTGATGAGGATGATGCATTTGAAGATGATGAAGATGAGGAGGAAGAGGAAGATACAGAGGACAGCTCAGATTGATGAGGAGCTGAGATAGCATTTACTGATGAATGTTATCATGTGCTTATGTTTTGTGGTTTAAGTTTTCTGAACTTATTTGTTTTTATTTTTAGACTAGGGTTTGATGTACTCTATTGAACACCTGGTTTGTTGTGATGGTTTGCTATTAACTGTGATTGTATGATAAGTAATGCGGAATGATGCTTATGATTGATTGATGTTGAGATGATGTGCACATTAAAATGCTTATATAGGTGATTCACAAGCTTTGTGAACAAATGCAGGATATCATGATTGTGATTGTGAAATTAAGCAGGATGTGTATGTCAAATGTGAATGAGCTTATATGTGAGATTTTGAGCTCCAGAGTTGTTATTGTTGAATGCTATTACTTTGAAAGCATGAATGGTTTTGCCCAGGTTTTCTATGATTGAATCAATTGCTTGTTTTGCATCATATGATCAAGGCCGTTTGTTGGAAACCTTTTTATTGGCCAAATTTGTAAAAGTTAGCCCACTAAAAGAGAACACTTTGTGTTCAATCCTTTTGAACCCTTAGCCTTGAATATACACTAAAACCTTTGATTGAAAAATCTTTACCTTGAGTTAAGTAGAAGATCTTATGTGGTATTGTTAAATGTTCAAGTTTGGGGTTGTTGGGAAAACATGAAAAGCATTGAGCTAAGAGCTAAAAAGTAAGAATATGCATAGAAAAAGAAAAGAAAAGAAAATGAAGCAAAGCTCAATGCAAAGGCAAAAGAAAGTTGGGAAAGAATATGATGATTGTGTTGTATGATTCTCTTAACTCAAGGATTTTGTGATCCAGAAAAACCAATTTTCTTGTTAGCCCAGCCACATTATAAGCCATAGAAAAGTCCTTGTGATGATGCATGCTTGTGAATGTTTTTGATTGTGGTAAAATGAAAGGCAAATTTGATTCATGTGACCTTGTGATAGTAGAGTGAATGAGTGATCATCTCTTATACACTTGAGTGTGAGTGAAACACTTGACTTAGTGAGGAAATATTACATGAACACATGAACATCCATGCTTAATTAATTGATCATTCATGAGAATAGCATTTGTTGGAATTTAAATGACTTTGTGAACACTAAAACATGTGCACATCTTGATTAAACTCTTGGTCATAAGTTTGAGTGAAGTTGTTACTTATCTTGAAAAAGAGGATTTTTGAATGAGTGAACCATCATATGAATTGGTTGAAGATTGAGTTACATCTTATTTGCTTGAGGACAAGCAAAGTTTTAAGTTTGGGGTTGTGATAACAGTTGAAAAACTGTTATTTTTATGATTAAAATTGACACTAAAAGCAACCTTTACACTTAGAAACTAGCTTGAAATCATGCTTTTCTTCATATTTTTAGAAATAAGAGAGCTGGACAGGTTTATGCTTGATTTCAGTGTTTTTGTGCAGGTTTTAAGGTGAATTTGGTGAAAGAAGTGAAGAAGGAGAGAGATGAAATCAGAAAAGACAATAAAAAGTGCAAAAGGAGAAGCCGAAGTCACCGCTCAGCGGCAGTTTACCGCTGAGCGGCACTCAGGAGCTTGCGGAAGGTCCGCTGAGGGGCAAAATGGCCGCTGAGGGGAGCAAACAAGTCACACACTCACCGCTGAGCGGTAAAATACCGCTGAGCGCCATTCTAAATGGGCTTGGACTGTTTTTTTGGCACTTTTATGGGCTTGGGCCTAATTTTTCTGTATTTTTGGAATAGTATATAAGCTGTAGGACGTCCTAGGGTTTGTATCTTTGGCAGAAACGAAGCAAACACTCTCTCTTCCACCCCTTGGGGTAGATTGGGAGATGGTGACAGTTCTCCTCTTCTCTTTCTCGGGTTTTTCTATCTCTTTCATTCTTTCATTGTTATTCATCTAGGTTCTCTTTAAGTCTTAGCTAATCAAGAAACCACACAACTAAACTAGGCCGTGAGTCCTTTGGGAAGAACGATACTTGGTCTTACCAAGTTTATTACTTGAACGATTCGGTCATACTTGCCGATTGAAAAACAAGTTTGTGACATCATATTTTGGTGTTCATAAATTTGTGCGTCAGAGGCCAAACAAAAATTTTGGGGCTAATACTGAGGTTAACCCCAGGGAAGAATGCAAAGTGGTGGAGAGTACAAATGATGAGAGAGTTGAGTTAAAAGAAGAGAGAGAAAAGAGAGAAAAAGAAAAAGAAGAGAGAGAAAAAGAAAAAGAGAGAAAAGAGAAAGGAGAGAGAAGAGAGATAGAGAGTAATGATATTTTTCCTTTTCCAATGAATCAAAAGAAGCAATTTGATTTTACAGAGTTATTCAAGATGGTGGACAATGATGTACCTTGGAATCAGATACTACAACAAATTGCAGTTTATACTAAACCTGAAGAAGAAGTCTCTACAAGGAAAAGACGTAGAGAGGAAGATACAAAAAAGTATAAAGCTGTTAAAAAGGAGCCATTCCCTCTAAAGGAAAAAGATCCAGGAGGTTTCTCCATTCCATGCACAATAGGGAAGAAGAGGATAAACAAAGCCTTACTCGATTTAGGATCAAGTGTTAACTTGATACCTTATTCTTTACTAGAGCAGATCAGTGATGTTGATGTGAAACCTGTAAAGGTTAACTTAGTAATGGCAGATGGATCTTCAAAGGAACCCTGTGGAATAGCAGAAGATATTATAGTTTGTGTGGGCAAACTCCAGTTCTTGGTAGACTTTGTGGTGATGAAGATGGAGACTGAAAAGATACCCATTATTCTTGGAAGACCGTTTATGAAAACGGCCAAAGCTATCATTGATGTGAACGAAGGTATAGTGGTGCTCCAAGACAAAGAAGAGAGAGTTGTTGTAGATGTCTTCAAAGATGAGAGGCAGATGCAGGAGGAAGAAGCTAGTCATAAAGTTGCATTTCAAGATGTACTCATGACTAGCTCTCAAGATGAAAAGTCCAAGGTTAAAGGTAAGCATTGTTTATTGTTTCAGGTATCGGAAAAAGAGAAGATTGGAAGAGGAAGGAAAGTCCCTGATGACTGGATGAAAGAACAACTCCAACTGGGTACACCTGTGCGAGTCAAAAACAAATTGTGGGTTGTGAAAGGCTATAAAGAAAAAGAGATGATAGAGATAGAGTCTCCATATTCTAGAAGAGTCAAAACAGTACACCGGAAGCAGTTGAGGAGTTGGTGGAATATGGACATCAACCAGGAAGAAGGAACTTGAACTTTATTGTGTCAAGCTAATGACGTTAAAAGAGCGCTTGCTGGGAGGCAACCCAGTGATTTAAGGACTTTTAATTTTTGTTTTGGTGATGTAATTTTGAACTTTTGGACATTATTTCTGTAAATATTTTGTTGGGATATAGCATCTACTGAAGGATGCTAGGTGGTTAAGTATCCACTGAAGGATACTAGGTTTGTTACACCTACTGATGGGTGTCACTACAAGAAAATAGCTAGTTACCCGCGGATCATTATATACGGATTAAATCCGTATGTAATAAACGTATTATATACGGATTTTACATACGGATATTGGGAAATCCATTATATACCGACAAATCCGTATATAATTAAAAAAAATTTTATATACGGAGGATCTGTATATAATTGGCGTACGTAATAAAAAAACAAGTAAAAATGAAAGTGAAAGCTCCAAAATTTCCCACACTCTAAAAAAAAACATATCTTCTCCCTCTTCTGTCCTCGAACCTTCAGTCCAGTTCTGCCTCTTCTCCCTCTTGTCGAAGCTGCAGTCCACTTCTTCACTGCACTCTCTTCTCCGCTGTGAGTCCACCTCGCCTGCAGGGAGGCTCTTGTTCAGTGAAACCCGCACTCGACGTCACTGCTCGTAGATTCAGATTTCATTTGTCGAACACGGTGAGTAATCGAAGCTTTGAGGATTATTTTTGTTTTCGTTTTCTCTTTTTGTTCTTTGGAGGTTTGAAATTGCGACTTTGGAAACCCTAGGTTGGTTTCTTCGAAGTGGTAGAGATAAGCTGGAGTTGTAGTTGCGTTTTGGTCCTGGTAAGTTTGAATCGTTTAGATTTGAGGTTTATTTGAGTTATCTTTTCTCTCGGTGTTGTTACATTGTCCTATTTTTGCTCGTTGTTGTTTCGAGGTTTGAAATCGCGAATTTAGAAACCCTAGGTGATGGGGTCTTCGAAGTGGAAGAGATAAGATCGAGCTGCTATTGCCTTCTGCATTTAGTAAGTTTGAATTGCTTATATTTTGGTTTCGTTTTATTGGTTGTTATTGAAAATGGGTCTTGACGAAAACTAGTCACTGAAAATGGTTTGCTTCGTTTTGGGTGCTTTTATTGCTTTCAGATATTATTCATCATGGTTTTGACAATCATGTTAGTGGATCCTATTTTGTCAAAAAAGTGGTAACATGGTTTAAGTTTGTAATCCTCTGTTTGAAGTTGTTTCCTGGTTAGGTCATGTAATCATTAATTAGATGTTTGTGAATTCTGCTATAATATCTGTTTATTTTTTTGTTGAAATTTTATTTTGACTTTGATACAGGAGCTGAAGTGGTTGAGAAGTGTGGGGTACCTCATTGGGAAGGCTTAAAGTGTTGTACAGTGAAGCAAAAGAGCTAGGTACTGAAGCAAGGTATGTTTACTCCTGAGTTTTGCTGTGTTGTTTCCCCCTCTTTTATGTTTAAAGTCCTTACTTGACTTCTTATGCAGTTTAGCATTAAATTGTATAAAGTTCATTTGAACTTCCTGGGAGAATTTTAATAGAAGAATAGAGGAAGCTGCTGGATCAATCTCAAGGTTAGGAGAATTCTGGTGGTGTAGAGAAAAGAAACTAAGAAGAGCCAAAGTAAGTGGCGCTAAACATTATCTTTGATTCTGTGAAATATGGTGTTATGATTATATAATGGGTGAATGATTCTTTCTAATATGATGAATGCAAATTAACATGTACTTTGATTAGAATAAGGTTTTAGTTATGTTTAGCAATATTTGTATGTGACGTTGTGAAATTGGTCCGAATAGGGGTTTCAAGCAGAATAGGAAGAGTTTGATAGGTTCTCTAGGAACATTCAATTAATTGATTGATTAAGGTGCAATGTTGTATGATTGCTGGAGAATTTCACCTGATATAGTTTATAATCCAGAAAACCACACCATTAACTGACATTTTGGTTAAGAAATGAATATTTAGTAACCAAGGTAAGTAGTTCAATGCGCTTGGAATTGGTTAAGTGCAGGTTTGTTTAACGTGATAGCAGATATTGCGGTGTTACCTCTGGTTGCAAGTTTAATATATAGGTTTGTTAAGTGCAGGTTTGTTAAGAAATATGACATAACCTCTTTTTTAAATCCAACACCCATATAGGAAATATTAGAAGACCGCTCCAACTGCTCCTCTGATATTCCAAAAGGTATTCTCATAGTAGTGTTAAGAAACTAGAAGGCATGAATATTAAAAACTACTAAAATATATAAACTGACTGGTAAAGAAATGCACAACTAGCTAAAACTTGGAGCACTCAACTTTCATACTGAAGAACCACTTTTCAGAAGGTAACAACTCTCTAACTTGTGGCTTATGACAGTAGAAATCATAACTTTCTATAGAGATTTCACCCAGTTTACTATTTCAACTTCCTTCATTTCCCATAGTCACATTGAAACCTATTTCTACCAAGAGAAAACGAGAGAGCACCTCTGTATAAAAACTCATCCCTCTACATTTTCCCTTTATACTTCCTAAAGAAAGTAAACAAATTAAATAAACATATCAATGTATATATATATATATATATATATATATATATATATATATATATATATATATATATATATATATATATAGAGAGAGAGAGAGAGAGAGAGAGATATATATATATATATATATATATAGAGTGAGAGTAAAGATGTTACAAAAGAGGAGTTGAATTGATTTATTGGTTAGGTTTAGAATGAGAAGTAGTGGGAAGGAAAATATTGGTAGAAAAGAGGTAAACAGGAAGTGATATGGATTTGGATTGAAAATGATGAGTTAGGTATAATGGAGATAGTTATTACAGTTAGAGTAGTGTTAAGATAAAGATACGTTGGTGTGTTTAGTTCCCATCTTTATCTTCTTTTTCTCTCATCCCATCAAACTATAAAAAATAAATAAATAAAAATTAATACAATGTATTATATGATATCTGAAAGCAAAGAAAAGAGCCTGAGTAATGATTCCTCAAGATAATGCATCCATCTTAAAGTCAAAGAAGTCCTCTGGTTCAGAAGACTATGCAAGATCGTTGGCCCTGACATATTTTCTTATTGCTGCTCCTGTTGCAGTTTTCTGTGTCTATGTTGCCAGAAAACTAATAAATGATTTTTCTGATCACTTGGGGATGACCATAATGGCCATTGCATTATATTCACAATTTATGTGAGATTCTCTTTCTTTGCTTGTTATATGCATACAAACGTACACCAAGCATACAATTTTGTTCTTTGACCCTATATTGTTCAGCTGTATTGATTTGGCACTTTATTTATAATCTTGAGAAACATTTCTTTATGTTGCCACTCACACATGCTTGTTTGAAGTAAGCTATAAGTCGGGATTAGTTAATGATAGGTTCAGTATAGTTTACAATAGAAGGAAAAGACAAGGTAGTTGGTATAGTTGTAATTAAATAGGTGTAACAAACTATTATAAATAGTCTTATTAATGAGGAGAGTGGACAGTTTTATGGGTTTAGCGAGAAGGATTGTGAAGATCTTGGCAGGAGATTGTTAGCTGTATTCGATACTCCTACAGGTATTACTCAATCTTGTATGTCAATGACGGTTGTGTTTTAGTAACTTATCTCTCATAATCATCTTTCTGAATACAGAAAAGGACTGTATTGCATGTTTTTATAATTTAAGATATATTATCTTGTAAGATCTTGTAATATTATGTTCATTTTTCAGTAATAAATTTATGTGTTGTTCTGGTGTTTATAAAAAATGGCAGCTCTTGTTTCTTGATTGCCCCAGACCTTACATTTTAACCTTGATTCTTTTCCCAATTATATTTACAACCCTTTAGAAATTACACAGTTAAAGAGGACCTATCAAATATCCTATACATACACTGTATAAGAAATCAAAGAATGATCTTGTGTTGTATTTTATTGTGTATTGAATAAGGCTATTATAAGTCCTTAGACCAGGGAAAGCCTATAAGAGGGTGGTATAAACCTTAAGCATTTCAAAATATGAGCTTAATTAGATAAAGGGAGCTATATGTGGATGCATATAAAATTGAATACATATATTGACTGATTAGTTCCAATCATAGGAGAAGAATTTGTGTCACCATTAGATAAAGGGAGCTATATGTCACCATTAGATAATTACCCTCAGTTCCAATCATATTAAACCAGCACTATAGATGTCGAATTTGTGTGACGAATTCAAGTGTTTAAAACATGAAACCATATTACATGTATTTACATATAATACTTTTATTCAATTTCAGTTTTGTCCAGTCATGTGCAAAAGTGTTGCAGTGTTATTCTGTCATTAATATTTTGATTCTGTTCAGCTGTATTTTTTTTTCTTTTTCGATTTGGTTGTGCCTTAAGTAGTTGCTAGCTCTCTGATTGATCATATAAAGAAACGGCATCATGTCCAGCTTTGATCAGTTGAGCCAAGTAGCATTGCACATTTTGGTTCCAGTAGCAAACTGTCCATAAACTGTACTTTCTGCATTGAGTTGTTATAATCTGCTTTGGTCCAGTTTTCTGGTGTTTCAAGCTTTGACCAAATCTGCTTTATGAGTCTAAATGTGTTTAAACTGATTGCAAACTCATATTAATCTCAGAAAAGCAAAATGACTGGTTGAATTCCTCACACTCTGATTTCAAAAATCTGCATCAATATTCTTCACTGGTTTGAAGTTGTGCTCACTGTTGTTGGTCAGATTTTGTGGTTTTGAATCTTGGTACAAGTGTGTTTACTATTGTTATACATGTTTCAAGTAGTAGCAACTCTTGTTAATCACTAAAATGCAAAATGCATACCTGAGTTCCCTACTTTCAGTAGCTTGTCTTGTCTTTGTTTCACAATTCTCCAATTCAATTTCTGGTCTGCTTTGGTCAATACTGTTTCTGCTCAGTTTTGTTGTGTATAAAGCTTGAGACAAGTTTCTTTTATGATTTTAAGCATGTCTCAAGGGATAGCAACTCCAATCAATCACAGAATTGAAAAATGAATGGTTGAGTTGATTAAATTCTGGATTTCAAAACTGTCACAGTTTTAAATAAAGTGTTTGCACCGTGCTTGCTGTCTTTGTGTGGTTTTAGGTCACTTTAAATCTTCTAGCTGATATCCTGTAGTTAGATCTAGTGTTTAGGCATTCTTTGAGTCTTTATTTGAACCAGCCAGCTTTGAATGTACTGTTTTATTAAATCTGCAAAAGTTTTCAATGCATTTTTCGGCATTTTAAGCAACTGCTGCTGTCATATGAAGCCACTGGCTGTGTCTATGTATTCTAACCAATTGAGCAAGTCTATGTTGTCATTTCAAAGTTGTGTGCAATGTTCAAATGGTCCTTGAGAAGCCTATATGCACAATTCACCTTTAAACCATCACATTTTGCTGCATTTTAAGCTACAACTGTTGTGAATTATAGAATCTGATTGTTTCAGTGGAGTTTAAACATTTGTGCATGTGTCTTTTACCGTTTGAAAGTTGTAGTTACTGTTCATTTGGTAAATTTGACACCAGTAACATGTGTTCATTAATCTGTTCTTTTTACTGTTTATTGTGTGATTTATAGGAGGTAGTGTACGGAGGTGTGATTAGGGAAAAGCCAAGAAGCAAAGAAGATTGTCCACAATTCCTGAAAGGTATGCTTAATGTTATAGTCCTAGCATTTTTGAAGTAATAAGTAGTGTTCTTTGTCTTGACTCTGATTTATGTTAATCATCAGGTCAAAATTTCCCCCAACGTTGTAGTAAAACAGTGAAATCAAAACTCAAGTAAGTGGTTCTAACCTTTTATTTGGATCTTTTTGCCCAAAATAATGTTGGAGTTGTGATGTTTTCTTGGATTTTAGTCAATGAGTTTGTTTTCTTTAATCTATTTATTTATCTTCTATTCTATTTTATATATTTAGTATTTATAGATATATTTATTAATTTGGTTTCTACTATTGGCTATCATGCCTTCTGCCATATTTTTATTTTGTTTTCTTCTACATTATAAATAATGAGTGGTGCAAGCAGCACCATTGCTTGCTTTGGAATCCTTACTTATTTCTTTGGTTCTTTAGTAAACAATACCCCAAACATTCCTTTTCCAATTTATAAATGTAGAGTAGAAGCCTAGTTTTTGAATAATGTCATATAGGAAACAATGACCTTAAAGTCCAATTTCCCATCTTACAAACTTCCTTTCCCTAACAAACAGTTTAATCTATTTGCAATAGGATCCTCTGTGAAACATGCAAAAGAAGTTAGAGTTTAGGATGACACTTTTAGCCTCTGAACAGTTAGGTTCTTGTTACCCTTTTCATCTAAGGTTGAAAGGTTTCAGCTTTCTAATAAAACATCTCCATTAAAAAAAGAACATTTATAGAGAGGAAGATTCTGGATTGAGTATTAAATCACAGTACAAGAAAATAGAAAGTTCAAAGAATAGAATATTCCTTCCATTCAACTTAAAAACAGTACTCCAAGAAAGAACTCATTGGCAAACAAATAAAAAAATTAATTACCCTCTTTTCAGTGAAAATATCTACAATTGAAAAAGGAGTATTTGACAACAAAAGCAATAGAGTTGTAGATCATGATAGAACAATGAATACCTTGAGGGACTAACCAGCATGGATCACCATAAGTCGTTTTCCCATCAAAACCACCAATTAGCAAATTCCTTGGATAAACAGGTTAACTTCATAAAATTAGACTTCTGAACAGGAACCATAATCTTTGATTTCCACGGACACAAAATGAAAATAACAAAGACTCCCTCATGCAACTAACATACATAATCTGTTTTTCTCCCTCAACATTTAGCCAAATCCCCAACCGTATTTTGCAAGTCAGAAATGTATTTGCAAGGATGCCAGAGATCATTAACAAGTTAGCTTTAACAAAATAGATTGACAGACAACAGTTATAATGGTTAATGCCTTGCTAGCTCATTTGTAACGTGTCCACCTCCTCACTCCACTAACACTATTATTCTTTCATGATCTTTTTCCACAGCATTGACACCAAAAAGTTCTACTTTCTTCATTATTTGTATCAACCCATGTACCCCAACTCACTCAAACCTCACTTCCACTCCTCTCATACTTAAAACTCGTTCTTTTCTCTTTAAACAATGGAAGAGAATACTCAATACTCTCTTACCCGCACTCTTGGTCAAAGAGTATAGATAAGTGCCCCACCAATGTATACTTAATGCAAGAGGCTAAAAACAAGATATCCACAATATACATGGTTTTAAAGTGTATCCATGACACTTTTTCATACACAAACAACACCCCAAAGTATCCAACCATGTGTACTAATTATAACAACATCACTTTTCAAGGAGCAGTGATGGAAATTCAATTACTGATTGTTTAGTGTTGAACTTTCTTATTACTTTTCCTTGAAGGAAAACTTGTAATACATAATTAATTTAGCCTTGGATTAAGTAATGGCTAATTTGTCGTTAATTGATATGTATACAGAACATGGATCAAGTTCCACCAAATCGTTCATGGATGTACGATAGGTGTTATAGAGGAAGAGGTGCGTTGAAAGAGTCATTTGTATTGGGTGTTGAAGAGTTTATAATTAAGGCTTGTGAACAAGACCGTTATCAAAGAGATGGGGGGCTTCGATGTCCATGTTCAAAGTGCGATTGTACAAAGATTTTGAACGAAAGAGTTGTGAAGGTTCACCTGTATAAAAACGGTTTCAAGCCTAATTATTTCATTTGGGAGGATCACGGGGAAACCATGCAAGAAGCTGATTTAGATAATGATGTCACTTTCAGGGGTGTGGAGACAAAAGGTGAACCAAATGAACAAGTTATGACGATGGAAGACATGGTCCATGATGCTCTTATACAAAGACAACCCTTCCAAGCATCAAATTCTTCTAACATAGAAGAGGCTCCAAATGAAGAAACTCAAAGGTTTTATAACCTTTTGTTGGAGGCAAATACGCCTTTGTATCAAGGAGCATCAGACTCCAAATTATCAATGTGTGTGAGGCTTTTAGCTTGCAAGTCCAATTGGAATATTCCTAACCAATGCATAGATTTTTTTGCAAAAATGCTTTTGGATGTAACACCACACAAATGTGGTTTACCAAAAACTTACTACGATGCAAAAAAGATAGTGTCGAAGCTGGGATTACAATCGCAGAGGATTGATTGTTGTGTGGATGGTTGCATGCTATTCTATGATAATGAATATGGTAAGATGGATGGAGCGTTAGTTGAATGCAAATTTTGTGGGAAGCCAAGGTATCAACAACACAAGACAGGAGCAAGTTCAAAAAAAAAAAGTTCCCGTTAAATCCATGTTCTATTTGCCAATAATTCCAAGACTTCAAAGACTGTATGCCTCAAAAGAAACTGCAACAGAAATGACATGGCACCATCACAACAGGTCGTCAAATGGTGTTTTGCGTCATCCGTGTGATGGAGAGGCGTGGAGGCACTTTGATAGAGTACATCGTGATTTTTCCATTGAGCCACGCAATGTTCGACTTGGTTTATGCTCCGATGGTTTTAATCCATATGTGCAGGCGTCATCTATACCATATTCGTGTTGGCCAGTAATTGTCACGCCGTACAACCTACCTCCAGAAATGTGCATGTCTAAACCTACATGTTTTTGACTTGTCTCATTCCGGGGCCATTCAATCCAAAAGTACGCATTGATGTATACCTAGAGCCCTTGATAGATGACTTGAAAAAGTTGTGGAGTGGTGTCATAACATACGATATTTCAAGGCGACAAAACTTTATCATGAGGGCGATGCTAATGTGGACAATTAATGATTTTCCTGCTTATGGTATGCTGTCTGGATGGAGCACCCATGGTAAATTGGCTTGTCCACATTGCATGGAGCATTCAAAGGCTTTTAGATTATATAATGGGCGAAAAAATTCGTGGTTTGACTCTCATCGGAGGTTTTTACCAAATGACCATGCCTTTAGGAGAAATAAGAATGCTTTCAAAAAGGGGGAAGTGGACATGGAAGACGCGCCACCATATTTGACGGGAACAGAAGTTTGGAATAGAGTTAATGGTTATCCTAAAGTAACTGAAAATGGTGCACCAAGAATAGATGGATACGGTGAGTGGCATAATTGGACGAAAAAAACATCTTTTGGGATCTATGAATCATACCTATGGACAGCTCATTCTTACATACCTATCAACTTTCAGAGTCAAACAGTTCGACACATATACATGCAAATTTCCCATTGTGGTTCAGGGATCAAGTACAACTTATCAAATTCTTCGACATAAATTTGTTATTCACATATTGATTCATTTTTAATTATATTGAATAGGTTCATATATTTTTGTAGGTTCATAACGATCCTTTAAGTGTCAGGAACCAACATCTTAGAGATTTATCACTTGGTCCTTTAAGATGTGTGAAGGAATGGCATACCTACTTTGTCAATGGATATAAATTTCATACCCATGCATGGAGCCAGGGCAAGAAGACTATAAATAGTGGGGTTCATGTTAAAGGCCTTACAGAAGGGGGTGAAGATGATTTCTATGGTGTCATTAAGCACATATATGAGCTCGAGTATAATACCTCAACCATTGAGAAGAAGATTGTATTATTTTATTGTGATTGGTTTGATCCATCAAGAATAGGGACAAGAGTGGATTCAAAGTATGGCACTGTGGATATTCGAATGGATAAAAGATATATCTTGTTTGATCCTTTTATAATTGCACATAATGTAGAACAAGTGTATTATGTACCATATCCTGCATCGCGCACCGACAAACGGGGTTGGTGTGTTGCAATAAAGACCAAACCTAGAGGTCGTATAGACTCTAATGAGGAATATGCCATTGAGCCATACCAAGTGGAGGAAATGTCACATGTTAATGACATCATTCAAGTTGAAGAAGTTATCCGATTGCAAGATATAGAAGCCGGTCTTGAAGAAGTGGACCCCAACAATGTACCATCAGTTCAACGCTATATGGATGAAGAAACAAGTCAATCGAAAGAAGAATGCAGTGAAGAGGGACAAAGTGAAGATGAGGATGAAGATTCATTTCACAGTTCTAGCAGTGAATAGAGTTACGATGTGTTCGTGTACCCATGGGTGATCATAAACCCATACTTGTAGAGGGGAGAAAGAAGAAGTGATGAATTCATTTATGTAATTTCAATTTCCGTGTTATTTTGATTAGGGGTGGGCAAAGCACACTGTACTACATTGTATTGTAAAATTTTATAGTTAACTATAAACTAGTTTAGGAAAACTGTAAAACTGTAATGTACTTAAAAACAGCTCAAAGTAACTGATCTGAACTATTTTTTAGTTCAGTACAATTCAGTTAACTGTTTTATTCATGAAAATGTAATCTCTTTACTGGTTTAAACATCACATGATTTTTACAAATAAATCTTTTATATTTTAATCTTCAAGAATATAAAAGATTGGATTATTCACCTCCTGCTTGCAAACTGTAGATCTATCTATCCATCTTTTTTTGTTGTCTTTTATACTTTTAAAATTAATAATTACTCTGCTTTTATCTGGGTGTTGTTTCCCCTCGCATGATTTTCTGCCTTGGGGCTTCCGCCCTTTCTTTTACCATTTGTCTCAGAATCCAAACAAATTTCTTTGTAATTGCTGCAACTGTTTCATTGGATATATCGTTTTTTTTTTGTCTTATGAATCACAATGCCTTTTATTAATATTGGTTGTTTATGCCGTAATTTGAACAAGTATGAAACATTACAATCATATTAGTATCACCCTCCTTAGCCTCTGAATCAACCAAAGCCTTAACTACTCGACTAATGGGTTATGGTATCAGCATAATACTAGTGTATGATTCCCACACACCACAAGTTTCAACACTCCAATAGAAAACTGGTATCAATTTTCAACCAAATACCCATTCCCCAGAACCAATTCTAGACAATTCATTATTTTTTATCTTCTTCTTAACCCAATCAGTCTCTGCCAAAATTACCAACACATTAGCTTCTACATATGATGTCTGTCCTTCAACCATACGACATCCCAGTTGGATTTCTTCGCAAAGGCTTGATTAGACTACTAATTAATCTTCAACAATATACATCTATATAAATCTTCTAATCCACTTAAATTTTATCAAGAACAGTATATACGTATTCAAGAACATAAATACTTGGAATGAATGTAATATATAAAACAACCTTTTCAAAATGCTACATGTCTGTGCGTGGATCTTCTCCTAGTTACTAGGGTACATAGGTGGGGATGGATTCAGCTTTTAGGACCTTTAATCAATTGGTTATGGCTGTTTCCTAGTGTCCGTTAGTTTTTCAATAAATGAAGATTGCGAAAAGACATATTCCCTCTGCTCTCAAGTTTCCATATCAGTAAACAGGAAGAGACTGTGAAGCAGCTATAGGAATACAGCATGCTAATGTCTCACAGAATAGCACCAGACATACAAGTTGAGACTTGTCTCTTACTTTTAAAAACTTGTTTTTCATAATCTATTAATCATAAATTATGATATCCTGTATATAAAAAGGTCTTTCAACGCTTCATATATGTTTAAAACTTTTTATATATTTAAAGAGAGTAAAAATGATAAATTGACGTAATAAAAAAGAAAAAGAAAAAAAAGTATATAATAAGTGCAGATAAAATAAAAGTGCATTCTTTATGATGATTTCTTTTAAGTAATCTTCTGATAAAAGATAATTGTCTCGTAGTCTTATCTGCTTGGTACTCAACATCTCCCAACTTATCCTCAGCTTTCAAATCCTTCAGTGTAAACCATCACATTCAATTAATCAAATGAATAAACATCTAAGAGTGATCTGATTTGTTAATGAGCATGCAGAATCATTTTTGAACTATTTGAATGAGCCAAAGATAAACATATAACAAAAGGGATGTGGATAATGTATAATATATATGAACCAGAAAACTGCATAATGCTTGCAGATAAAGATGTATACTTGTGTTTGGCTGTGTTTGAGAAGGTCTCGTATGTTTATACATTAGTTGGAACTGAGATCCATGTGATGATTAGTAGAATGTAATTAAGCAAGTGTGATGTTATTTGTAGTTTTTCAGCCGAGAATACTCTTTATACAGATAAGTTTCTGGGACAGCAAGTTTCTGTCATTTTTTAGTCTGATCTGTTGAATCAGTGGGAAGGGAAATGTGTGAGGTATGCAAGGTGATCATTTGGGATGGAGTTTTGATTGTGTAGATTTGTTGGTTGAATAATCATAAAAATATCAAGCTGATGTGGTACAAATGGATGAGATGATTGGACACATGGAAGAGAACCGTCTCTTTGAGATGTAAAGGCTGTTAGGGAAGAGAACCACGGTGGAAGATGTGAGTTGCAATCATAAGTAAATATCCTTTAAGCCAGGACTCGAATTTGAATATCCAAGGTGTGGAGAAGTAATGTATGGCTATTAAGATAGTGGAACTGCCGTCCTTTACTGAGAAGAGCCTGTGGGATGGATGACTAGGGCAGAAACATACTTTGGAGCAGTGCAAAATACTTTAGAAGTGCAGATCAAATTGATTATGAAGGGATTAACTATTAGTTGCTTAAATATTTTGAGAGAAACAGATGTTGTCACTTGGTGGAAATTAAGGATTCTAATTGCTATGTTTGGAGGAAGAAGGTTTGAGAACCCATATATGAGGAATTAGCAACCTTGAGATAATTAGAACCCATATATGCCACTTACCACCCCAATAGAAACCAACAAATCCCATAGCAGAAGCACCTTTCCTTTTCAAGGCTTCAATAATAGGTTTTGCAATTTCAATACATTTTCCCTGCACATTTAATAGGTAATATCATAATAACACAAAATGTTCTTTTCTTACTTTTCCTTTCCATTCAATTGTAAAAATAAATTGACCCCACAATTTGATTTTTGTTCAAGAATATGGCATCAGATGGTTGTGACCCTCCTATTCCACCTTCAGCAAAATCAGATAAGGAGAAGGGCAAGAAGAAATCTTATATGGTCAAGTTGTTAAACCGTTTCAATAACGTAAATGCTTCAAGTAGTCAGCCATCTACACCTACCTCTACCTCCACTGCTAGATTTGTTCCACCACCATTACAAGTTCCTGGTTTGACACCTACTCCACCACCAATTCCACCTTCGTTGGAAGTTCCTCCTTTCACACCTAGTTCACAACAATTTGCTGCTGATCAATGGAGATCACCCTCCCCCCATGTTGGTTCTAACCCAACAACTCCCACAAATATGCCATCACCATCTCCTATAGGGGATAACCCTCCACGTTCAAGTTCAGCAGCCAATGACTTTGAAGATGTTTCCAACAATCGTCCAATCATTACACCTATTGGAGGAGGGTAAGAAAACATCAATTTAATGTTCCAAGCATATACTGTATTATTCTAATATTTGACTTTTATTTTGGTATAGCTTTTATCCAACAAAAACAGCATCCAAAGCAATCACAGCCACCATCAAGGCACAGTTTGATGAGCCATGGGTGACATGGGGACAAATACCTCAGACACGAAGAGATGTTTTCTTTGAGCGTTTTAAGGTACACTTGTGTTCATTTACATTATGTACTACAGTTCATTTTAAATGTTAAGGTCCTCAATTATCTTATCCAATATTCATCTTTTTTGTCAACAGAGAAAGGTTTCATGGAGGTCTAACCATGAAGAAAAGGTGAAAAAAAATTTCCACACAAAAGCATCTCATAGATTATCTGAGATGTTTAAAAAAGCTCGAACAGAAGGAAAAAAACCTGATTGGATGGGGGATATTGTTTGGAATGGTCTTTTGGAGAAGTGGAACATGCCACTTTATAGACAAAAATGTGAAACGGCCAAAAAGAACAGGACATCTGACAAGGGTGGTTGTTTGCACACTGGGGGATCCATTAGCGTGCATGAGCATGCAATTCGTCTGGTACATATAAATTTATTTTTACATTTCTATACGGATAAACTTTAAAAATATTTGATGTTAACAACTTACATCTTCTTTGCTTGCAGTCACAGGAGCTTGGTCGGTCAGTGCATGTTGATGAAATATTTCAGCAGACACATATTCGAGCATCAACAGGAGAATTTGTCGATGAAAGGTCTAGGCGGACACATGTTAGTTTCTACTAACTTATTCTTTATTAGGTTATATAATTCTTAGGTCTATCTATTTAACGATAATCATGTATTCATTTAACAGGAAGAGTTTGAAGCCAGATTTTCTCAAATAAGATCTGAGACAGCATCCGTTGGGGCTTCAACATGTGCTCCCCTAGACCCTGCAGATGAGGAAAGATTGAGGAACCAATGTTGGTTGGATGTTGCTGGTGGAAGGTACAAGGGACGCGTATACGGCATTGGAAATGTCAGTGCTCAAGATGACTGTGTCGATAGTTACATACAACAGACACAGGCATCTTCTTCTCAGCAACCGATTGCAGAGGACATTCTTAACCTCCACACACGAGTATCAACCCATGATGACCAACTTCGACAGATGAACTCTCAATTGCAAGGCTTTATTGGTGTCATGATGCAGTATCTTCCACCTCCTGCAGCCGCAATTGCACAACAATTTCTTCAATCCCAGAATCAGCCACAAGCTAATGTTCAACCACAACAACCACAACAACCACAACAACCACAACAACCACAGCAACCAACAACAGATCAACCACAAGATGATACTGTTTATGGAGATTACTAGTTATGTTTTTAGAAGTAGGACATGTGTATGACTCACACTTATTCCCTCAATGACTTTTTTCATGTTATTTGAACTTATTATGATTAACAATTATGTAAACTTTCTTGTTATGATTAATGTGAAATGCATGTTTGTAGGTTTTAAAGACTTAATTTATTTATCAAATTTGTGAATGGATATAATATCCAGGTCTTGTGAATTGTCTGTGTGGTATGGGCAGGTCTTGTAAATTGTCTCTTTTTGGATGTTGGATGACCAGGTCTGCTATTCAAGTCAAGCTGTATGTAATTTATATACGGAATATCCGTATATAACTTATATACGGAATATCCGTATATAAATTATATACGGAATATCCGTATATAATTTATATACGGATATTCCGTATATAAGTTATTTACGGATATTCCGTATATAAATTATATACGGATAATCCGTATATAAGTTATATACGGATATTCCGTATATAAGTTACATACGGATAATCCGTATATAATTTATATACGGATATTCCGTATATAAGTTACATACGGATTATCCGTATGTAATCTTATCTACGCCCTTTTTATATACGGATTTTTGACCGTATATAATCCGTATATAACACCACTTTTTATACGGATTTTCGATGTTATATACGGATTTCGGCCGTATATAAATGCGATTTTTCTTGTAGTGTGTTGGTAAGAAAATTTTGCACCTACTGATGGGTGCCGGTGGATATTGGGTCAGGCTCGTGACGTTAAACAAGCGCTACCTGGGAGGCAACCCAGTTGATTGATTATATTTTTGTTTGTTCTGCTGTAGTTGTATAATAGGATTTTGCATGAGTAATCTGAGCATATTATTGCAGGGAGTAAGTGAGAGGCATGGGTAGGAGGCACCTAGGTTAAGCTAGGAAGAAGAAGAGCACTTCCCGAAAGTGCCGCTGAGCGGCAAACTACCGCTGAGCGGTAGTGTCGCAGACTGAGCTTAGATTGCCCCTAAGCGAGACCCGAGCCCATTAGGGTATTTTTATACCCTAAGTTGCACCTTAGTGTCTCTTTTCAGATTTTTCTTTGCACACACACTCCTACATACTTTTTCAAAGGTTCTCTACAACTTTTCCTTCATCCCTCTTGAGAAAATCTCTCTTTCACTTATTTTATCACTAATTCCATCTAAGTTTGGGGTAGGAAGAGAGAGCATCATAGCTTGAAAGCATTCTTAGTGCATCTAGCATCTCCACCCAAGTAAGTCAAGCATTTTTTCTAGGGTTCTTGAATTTGAATCTTTAGGGGTTTTGATTTCTGTGCATGATTTAATGATTTAATTGAAGTTTGAACCGATTAAACTGAATGATTTTGAGCTGAAAAACTGAAAATTGCATGTGGGTGGAGTTAGGGCAGGTTAAAACGAAATTTTCAAGAATCTGCAGATTTACCGCTGAGGGGTAAATTACCGCTGAGCGGTACTCTGACAGACAACAGATTTTTGCTGAATTGTGTTCTGGATTGTTACACTGGTGGCGCGGAGGGGTGATTTTTGACCCTCAGCGGTGGTTTAGCCTCGAAATAAGGTGTTGTCTGTGTTTTTACTAATGATTAACAACATGTTTTGTGGTTTGGTATCTGTGTTTGATGTAGGAATGGCATCCTCTTCAGGCAAAAGATTTAAGACCATGGCATCCAAAAGAAAAGAAAAGGAACCAGAACAACCCCATTCTAGTAGGTTCCTATCTCGCAAACATGAGAAGCACTTCAAGGTGGTCCAAGATAGGAGGTTACTGATGGAGAGAAAGGTTGGAATGATACCTAACTTTGCTCCTCAATTTGGAGAGCAATTGTTAGGGAATGATTGGGGAAAGCTAGCCACATACCCTTCACCTGCCAATATAGCTGTGGTAAAAGAATTCTACACTAATGCAAGAAAGATTGGTGATTATCCAGCTGAGAATTACTTGGGCTATGTCAGAGGCCATGCTATCAGGTATGATCCTGATTCCATAAACAACTTCTTGGATACTGTGTGGGCTGGTGAGCAGTGCCAGTTTGCTCTCTGTATGGAAGAAGGAGCTGATTTTGAGGATGTAGAGAGAGTTTTATGTGTGCCTAGAGGACATTTTCAAAGGAATAGAACTGGCATTGTGGTAAACATTAGGAGAACTGACTTGACTCCTCTTGCAAAGTATTGGATGACATTTTCTCATGCCAAAATTCATCCATGTTCTCATGTGTCAAACATTACTCTTAGCAGGGCACTCCTCCTTTATTGTGCAATCAGGAACTTGAATGTCAATATTGGACAGGTAATAGCTGATGAGATAAGGGTGTGTGCTAACACAACAAACAACAAAGCACCCTTAGGACATTCGTCCTTAATCACACACCTCTACAAGATAGCTGGGGTGGATACTTCATCTCCACCTTTTGAAAGGCCAAGGAAAGCAATTGATGAGGCTTATTATAGACAATATTGTGGAGGCGATGAAGCAGCTCAACCAGTTCCACCACGCCGTACTCGTAGAGAAAGAGAGCAAGCACAGAGTAGGGCATCTGTTGAGACACATGAAGCAGAACCATTCCAAATGAGGGATATGTACATGTCTCTTATAGGTGCACAATTACAGTCTATCCACAGAGGGTAGGTGGCTACTGTAGAGATGATTGTTGGAATGTATGATACACCTCCAACACACAGGTGGACTATGGAGGAATTTCATAATGTGGTAGCTTGGCCAGAAGAGCAGGTACAAGGAGGCAGAGCTGAAGCAGCTGAAGCTTCAACTATGGATATGGAGGAAGAAGATGATGAAGCGGATGATTATGACACATTTGAGGATGCTGCAAATGAAGAAGAAGAAGAGGATACAAATGACAGCTCAGATTGATGGGGAGCTGAGATAGCATTTACTGATGAATGCTATCATGACTAGAGCAGGACTTATGCTTTTATTTGGTTTTGTGTTCTGAACTTAATTACTATTGTTTTAGAATAGGGTTTGATGTACTCAATTGGAAACTTTGTCTGGTGTGATGGTTTGCCTATAATTGTGATTGTTTGATAAGTGATGCTTGATGATACTTTGATATGGATTGATGTTGAGATGTACATTATACAGGTGATTCACAAGCTTTGTGAACAAATGCATGATATTATGATTGTGATTGTGATATTAAGCAGGATGTTTATGTCAAATATGAATGAGCTTATATGTGAGGTTTTGAGCTTCAGAGTTTTTGTGATTGAATGTTATTCCTTTGGAAACATGAATGACTTTGCCCAGGTTTTCTATGATTGAATTACTTACTTGTTTGCATCATATGATCAAGGCCATTTGTTGGTAACCCTTATATTAGTCAATTTCATGATTAGCCACTAAAAGAGAACACTATGTGTTCTATCCTTTGAACCCTTAGCCTTGAACATGATTTGGAAACCCTTGTTGAAAAGCTTTACCTTGAGTTAAGTAGAAAAAATTTTGTGGTATTGATAAATGTTCAAGTTTGGGGTTGTTGGAAAATAGAAAGGGAAATTGAAAGCATTGAGCTAAGTGCTAAGAAATAAGAATGTGAAAAGAAAAGGAAAAAGAGAAAGAAAAGAAAAGAAAAAGCAAAGCTCAATGCAAAGGAAAGTTGGGAAAAATAAGAATGATTGTGTTGATATGATTCTCTTAATTCAAGGGTTTTGTGATCTAGAAAAACCAATTTTCTTGTTAGCCCAGCCACATTATAAGCCATTGAAAAAGTCCTTGTGATGATGCATGCTTGTGAATTTATTTGATTGTGGTTAAATGAAAGGCAAAGACAATTCATGTGACATTGTGATAGTAGAGTGAATGAGTGATTACCTCTTATACACTTGTGTTTGAGTTAAACAACTTACCTAGTGAGGAAATATTCATTGAGCACATGAACATCCATGTTTAGTTGACTGATCATTCATGAAAAATAGCATTTGTTAGATATTAAGTGACTTTGTGAACACCAAAGCATGTGTACATCTTGATTGAAATCTTTGTCATGAGTTTGATTGAAGTCTTTACTTATCTTGAAAAGAAGATTTTTGAATGAGTGAACCATTATAAGGATTGGCAGAAGATTGAGTTACATCTTGTTTGCTTGAGGACAAGCAAAGTTCTAAGTTTGGGGTTGTGATAACAGTTGAAAAACTGTTATTTTCATGCTTAAAATTGATACTAAAAGTAACCTTTAACACTTAGAAACTAGCTTGAAATCATGCTTTTGGTCATATTTTTAGAAATAAGAGAGCTGGACAGGTTTATGCTTGATTTCAGTGTTTTTGTGCAGGTTTTAAGGTGAATTTGGTGAAAGAAGTGAAGAAGGATAGAGATGGAATCAGAAAAGACATCAAAAAGTGCAAAAGGAGAAGCCGCAACTGTCGCTGAGCGGCAATTTACCGCTGAGCGGCACTCAGACAGTCACGTTGGATCCGCTGAGGGGTGAAAAGGCCGCTGAGGGGAAGAAAACAACTCACGCACTTACCGTTGAGCGGCACTATTTTGGGCTTGGGCCTAATTTTCTGTAATTTTAGAATAGTATATAAGCTTTAGGACGTCCTATGGTTTGTATCTTTGGCAAAGACGAAACAAACACTCTCTTTTCCACCCCTTGAAGGAAGATCTTGGATGCTTAGGCTACCTCCTCCTCTTTCTAGGGTTCTATCTTTCATTCTTTCATTATTGTTCATCTAGTTTCACCATGAATATGGTGAACTAAACCTTGTATTGTTGTTGGGGAATCAATGTAGTCTTGTAAAACTCTCATATATGGAATTTGATTTAATGTCTTATATTAAGATATATGCTTTCTTTCATCTTTAGCTAGGGTTTTTCCTCTTTGCTTATTGCTTGCTTTGTTTAACTCATTCATTGCCATGATTATTGATTTTGTCGATACTGGAACGTACGGGGAAGTCTAGATCCGGGGAATTTCTCCCAATAGCATATTGGTTGCCTTTAAGCTCCTGCACTTTAAGAACTAATTACTAGGAATTGATAACCCCAACAACATACTCATCCATTTAGTTCATTAAAGTGTTTGTTTTCCTATTTTCCATTGATCAAAATTCATGCATACATGTTTAATTACTGTCTCGTGCATTTAAACCTACAATCAATTTGTTCTTAAGTCTTAAATAATCAACAAATCATATAGCTAAACTAGGCCGTGAGTCCTTTGGGAAAACGATACTTGGTCTTACCTTGTTTTATTACTTGATACGATTCGGTCACACTTGCCGATTGTTAAACAAGTTTGTGGCGCTGTTTTTCGGTGTTCATAAATTTTTCATCAAAGGCTTAGAGCAAAGCACCAAGCAACGGACAATAAAGAGGTAACAACCCTTCTTGAGGCTGATTTCGTCAAAGAAATCACCTACACTACATGGCTTGCCAACGTCGAAAAAGTTCAATGACAAGTCATAGGTGTGTCGACTGCACATATCACAATAAAGCATGTTTCATAGACAAATATTTGTTACCAATATTGATAAGCTCGTGGACAACACGACAGGGTATAAGTTGTTGAGCTTCCTAGACGCGTACTCAGGGTACAACCAAATTTGGATGTATCCGCCCAATGAGGAGAAGATGACCGTCATGACAGAGAGAACTAACTTTTGTCATCCCCTTCAGGTTAAAGAACACAGGTGCACCTTATTAGCTTGATGGAAAAGGTGTTTGTCGACCTCATTAGAAAGATAATGAAGGTCTACATATATGATATGGTCATGAAATCCACAGTTGCTACCAACCATCCGACACACCTACAAGTCATCTTCGAAAGGTATGTGTTAACCTTCAGCAAGTGTAATCGAATCGTATCAACTAATAAAAAATGGTAAGACCAAGTATCGTTTCTCAAAGGACTCACAGCCTAAACAGTTATGTGATTTGTTGATTATCTTAGACTTGTAACCGAAAATATTGTTGTTGAATTATGCAAAAATAAACATGAATGCAAGGTTTTGATCAATGGACTAGAACAATGCAAAACATGATTGAAATATATGATGATTATGTTGTTGAGGTTTACCAATTCATCCTATCCACTCTCATGTATTCAAAAATTCATCTTTCTTCATTAATGTTAATGCCACTTTCTAAATTACCTTAAAGCCAATGTCTTGGTGAAGAAAGCCTACTCCTAATCACTAGTTTACAATGTCTTGCCTCCCTAGCAATTATTCATGCATTACATTCGCACAAAAACTTAAAGGCAACCAACCATCATATCCCTATGTCTAGGCAATACTACTATTGGGAGAATTTCTTCATGTCTAGATTTACTTATATGTGTTAATACAAATAATATCAATGATCATGCAACTGAACGAGTTAAACAAAACATGCATAGAGTATAGAAGAAAAACCCTAACAATTAATGAAAGAAAGCATATGAATTAAATAACCAATTCAATACATGAGAGTTTCAAAAGATTACAATGGTTCCCCAACAACAATGAAGGTTTAGTTCACCATGAACATGTTGCAACTAGATGAAAAATAATGAAAGAATGAAAGATAGAACCCTAGAATTTGAAGAGTGGAGCCTGAGCATCCAAAATCCTCCTCCAAGGGGTGAAGAAAGTGTATTCTGCTTCGTTCCAGTCAAATATGACTGACCTAGGTCGACTAAAACCTTATATATTATTCTAAAAATTACAGAAAAGTGGCCCAAGGCCCATAAAAATGGCGATCAGCGGTAAATACCGCTCAACGGTAAGTGCAGTACTTCAGATTGACGCTCAGTTGTAGTTTTGCCCCTCAGCGGTGACTACGTGACCTCAAGAACACCGCTCAGTGGTAATTTCCACTGAGCGGTACTCGTGTCTTCTCTTTTTGTGCACTTTTCACTTCCTTTTCTGATTCCAACTTCTTCCTACTTCACTTCTTTCATCCAATTCATCTTAAAACTTCCAAAAACAAGGAAAACCAAGCATAAAACCCATTCAACTCTCTTATTTCAAAAACATAAACAAAAGCATGATTCAAAGCTAGTTTCTAAGTCATAAAGGTTGTCTTTAAGGTCAATTTCAAGTATAAAAATAACAAATTTTCAATTGTTATCACAACCCCAAACTTAGAACTTTTCTCTTCCTCAAGCAAACAAGATGTAACTCAATTTCCCCTAATCCACACAATGGTTCACCACATTCAAAACTCCTTCTTTCAAGACAAGTAGGTACTCAAATTAGCTCATCACAAAGACTTCAATCAAGATGTGCATATGCTTTAATGTTCACGTAATCACATAATATCCAACAAATGCTATTTTCATGAATGATCAATCAACTAAGCATAAATGTTCTTATGTGTTTCGTGGGCTCTTTCCTCACTAGATAAAGTGTTTCACTCAAATACACAAGTGTATAAGAGATCACTCATCCACTCTACTATCACAATGTCACATGAATTAACTTTTCCTTTCATTTAACCACAATAAAAAACATTCACAAGTAAGTATCATCACAAGAACTTTTCTATGGCTTATAATGTGGCTGGGCTAACAAGAAAATTGGTTTTTCTAGATCACAAAATCCTTGAGTTAAGTGAGTCATCTAAACCATTCTTCCTTCTTCCCAACTTTCTTTTGCATTGAGCCTTTCTCTTTTTCTTTCTTTTCTTTCCTTTTTCTATTAATTTTCAAGTGCTTAACTCTTGGCTCAATGCTTGTTATTTTCTCTTTCTAGACTTCCCAACAACCTCAAACTTGAACATTTATCAATACCACAAAATATTCTCAACTTAACTCAAGGTAAAGCTTTTCACAAGGGTTTTCAAATCATGTTCAATGGATAGAACACATAGTGCTCTCTTTTAGTGGGCTAAAATCATGCATTTTTGCTAAAAAGGGTTAACAACAAATGTCCTTGATCATATGACACATACAAGCAAGTGATTCAATCATAGAAAACCTAGGCAAAGTCATTCATGCTTTCAAAGTAATAGCATTCAATTAAGAACTCTGGAACTCAAAAACCTTACATATAAGCTCATTTAACCATTCCACATACACATCCTGCTTAGCATCATAATCACAATCACAACATCTTGCATTTGTTCACAAAGCTTGTGAACCATCACCTGTATCTCAGCATATAGTGCACAATCTCAACATCAATCAATATCAAAGCATCATCAAGTAATACTCATCATGCATAAGTCACAAGCAAACCATCATAACAGACACAGTTTCAAATTGAGTACATCGAACCCTATTCTACTAACAGAAGCAAATAAGTTCAATAGTACAAAACAAAAGATAGAAAAGATCTTGCTCTAGTGTAGATAGCATCCATCAGTAAATGTTATCTCAGCTCCACATTAGCCTGTGCTGTCCTCTGAATCTTCCTCCTCTTCATCATCCTCAGTGTCTTCAAATGCGTCCTCATCATCATCATCCTCCTCCAGAGATGAAGCTTCAGTTGCTCCAGCTCTACTCCCCTGGGCTTGCTCCTCTGTCCATGCCACCACGTTATGAAACTCATCCATGGTCCACCTGTGTGCTAGGGTGTATCATACATTCCAATAATCATCTCAGCGGTGGCCACCTGCCCTCTGTGGATCGACTGCATCTGGGCGTCTATAAGAGACATGTACATGTCCCTCATCTGAAATGGCTCTGCCTCATGAGTCTCTGCAGATGCCTGACCCTGTGGTGGTCCTCTTTCTCTACGAGGACGGCGTGGTGGTACTGGCTGAGCTGCCTCATCACCTCCACAATACTGTTTGTAATAGGCCTCATCAATAACTTTCCTCGACCTCTCAAATGGTGGAACAGAGATGTTCAATCCAGCAAGCTCACATAAGTGCGTGATCAAAGAGGGGTGTCCCAAAGGTGCCTTGGTGTTCATAGTGTTGGCACACACCTGTATCTCATTAGCTATCACTTGGCCAATGTTAATGCTCATCCCTCTAAGTACACAGTATAAAAGAAGTGCCCTGTTAACAGTAATATCAGACACATGGGAGCAAGGCTGAATGTTGGCATGAGAGAAAGTCATCCAATACTTTGCTAGAGGAGTCAAATCAGTTCTCCTAATGTTCACCACTGCACCATTCCTATTTCTCTAAAAATGCCCTCCAGGCACACACAACACACTCTCTACATCATCAAAGTCTGTTCCTTCCTCCATATTGAGAGCGAACTGACATTGCTCACCAGTCCATTCAGTATCTAAAAATCTATTGATAGAGTCAGAATCATACCGAATGGTGTGGCCTCTAACATAGCTCAAGTAATCCTCAGCAGGATGATCAGTCAACCTCCTTGCATTGGTGTAAAATTCTTTCACCACTGCTATGCTAGCTGGTGTAGAGTAGGTAGGTAGCCTCCTCTAGTTCTTACTCATCATTTGCTCTCCAAACTGTGAAGCTAATTCAGGAATCAATCCAACCTTCCTTTCCATTAGGAGCCTCCTATCTTGGACAATTTTAAAATGTTTCTCATGCTTTCGGGAAAGGAACTTGCTAGAATGGGTGCGTGTTGGTTCCTTATCCTTCCTCTTGGATCCTATAGTCTTGTATCTCTTGCCAGATGAGGAGGTCATCCCTACATCAAACACAATTCACAAAAACACAAGACATGTTGTTAATCATCAATAAGCCATAAATAACACCCCAAAACCATGCCAAATCACCGCTGAGGGCAAACAGAGCCCCTCAGCGCAACCTATGCATCAAACCAACAAGTAAAAGAGCCAAAAACCCATTCTGTCATAATCGTGCTCAGGGGAAATTTCCGCTGAGCGGCGATTCTGTAGATTTTTCAAAATTCCTTTTAAAATGTCCTATTCTCCACCCACATGCAATCTTCTTAGTTCCAGACCCAAATCAAGCATTTTAATCGGTTCAAACAACAATAAATTCATTAAATCATGCATAAAAATCAAAATCCCTAAAGAATCATGCTTAAACAACCATGTTTATATCAATTCATGCTTTCAAGAACCCTAGAATGAAAATTGTTTGAACTTACTTGGGTGGAGATGCTAGATGAATGAAAAATGCTCTAGGAATGTGAAGAAATCAGCTCTGAATAGCAATGCTCTCACCAAACCCCAAACTTGGATGGTGACCTAGTGAGAAAGTGAGTGGAAGAAAGGTTTTGTAAAGGGGAAGAGGGAAAAAGTGTAGAGAACTCTTGAGAAAGTGTTTAAGAGTGTGTGAGAAGAAGGAAATATGAAAATAGAGGTAAAGTCGCGCCCTAGAGTATAAAAATACCCTAATGGGCTCTACTCCCGCTGAGCCCAAATGAACCAAACAGTCAAACCCAAATCTGCAGTGTTATCGCTGAGCGGCACTTGTGTTAGTTACTCTCTTTCTTCCTAGCTCGCCCTAGGTTCCCCATAATCATTCCTCTCACTCACTCCCTGCATTTAAGTTCTCCCATCACTCAAACATTCAATCCCTATCATGCAACTAAAACAGAATCAAAACAAACAACAAAAAATAAAGTCAATCAACTGGATTGCCTCCCAAGTAGCGCTTGTTTAACGTCACGAGCCTGACCCAAAATCCACTAACACCCATCAATAGGTGCAATTCTTTCTTACCAACACCCATCAATAGGTGCAATTCTTTCTTACCAACACCCATCAATAGGTGTAGCAAACCTTGTATCCTTCAGTAGATACTTAACCACCTAGCATCTATCAGTAGATGCTATACCCAAAAGTCTCAACATAAAAAAAAATGTCCAAAGTTTATACAATTACATCACCCAAAAATAAAAATTAAAGAAATTAATGTTCTCAAATCACTAGGATGCCTCCGGTAAGCGCTCTTTTAACGTCACTAGCTTGATCCAGTAAAGCTCAAGTTCAATCTTCAATGTTGGTGTTCATCTTATTGTCATCACACCAACTCATCAGCTGCTTCTGGTCCACCTTCTTGACTCTCCTTGAATATGGAGATTCAATCTCTATCACTCCATTCTCTTTATAGTCTTTCACAACCCACAACTTGTTCTTGAATCTTACAGGTGTACCAAGTTTGAATTGTGCCTCCATCAAGTCATCATGAACCGTCCTTCCTTTTCCATCTTTTTCTTCTTCCCTAACTTGTGACAAGAAATAATTTTTACCTTTGAAGCCCAGATTTTCATCTTTAAAGCTAGTCATGGGTACATCTTGACATGTAGCTTTATGACTAGCCTCTTCCTTTTGCATCTGCTGCTCCTCTTTGAAGACATTAAAGACCACCCTTTCTTCTTGGTCTTGAAGCACTATCATCCCTTCATCTACATTGATGATGACCTTGGCCGTTTTCATAAACGGTCTTCCAAGAATAATTGGAGTTACATTCTCCTCCATCTCCATCACGACAAAGTCCACCAAGAATTCTAGTTCGCCTACACAAACCATAACATCTTCCACTACACCATAAGGCTTCTTTGAAGATCCATCCGCTATTAGCAAAGTCATCTTTGTTGGCTTGACTTCAAGATCACCAATTCGCTCAAGTAGAGATAAATGCATCAAATTAACACTTGACCCTAAATCAAGTAGGGCTTTCCTTATCTTCTCCTTCCCTATGACGTAAGGAATGGTAAAACTTCCTGGATCTTCCACTTTTGAAGGAAGTGGCTTCTTCTTAACAGCTTTGTACTCATTAATCTCTTCATCTATATATCTTTTCTTTGTCGAGACTTGCTTCATATGCTTCGCATAAGCTGGAATTTGTTGCAATGCTTCATTCAAAGGTAGATCCAATTGCTTGAAGATATCTTTAAAACGCCCATATTGTCTCTCTTTCTCTATTCTCTCACAACCTTTTGGATAAGGAAGAATTTTTTCAAATTTTTCAAAATTTTTCTCTCCTCTCATTTCCTCTTTTTCTTTTCTCTCATCCTCTCCTTTTCTCTCTTCTTTTCTCTCTACTCTCTCTTCTTTTTCTTCTTTTCTCTCTAACTCAACTCTTTCAACATTCACACTCACTAAAACTTTACACTCTTCCTTAGGGTTAACTTCAGTATTAGCCCAAAAACTTTTATCAGGCATATCTTCCAACTTCTTAGCTATTTGGCCAACTTGCATCTCTAAGTTTCTAATGGCCGCTTTAGTGCTCTTGTGGTTGGAAATAGTCACCTGCATAAATTGTTGAAGAGTCTCTTCCAACTTTGTTGATCTTTCATTGAGTGCAGACACTTGTTGCCATAATGATGGTTGCTGTTGTGGCCAGTTGAATTGTCCTGATTGCCCCGCTTGTCCAGCTTGTCCTTGACCTTGACCCATGCTTGGGTGAGGTTTCCACCCTTGGTTATAATTACCTTAGAGGTATGGAAATTGATTGGCCATGAAATTTACATCTTCTAAGGCCTCCACTGGAAAAGCACATTGACCATTGATATGGTCATTACCACATAGTTCACACATCTGTTGTTGTTGAACCTGTGCAACTCCCTTTAGCTCCTTTGGCAATTGAGCAAGTGTCTTTGTTAAATTCTCCAACTATTGAGTTATGATCTTATTCTGAGCAAGCAAGGCATCATTTGATTGCAATTGTAGAACCCCTTTCGGTTGAATTGGAGTTCCTCTTTCACTGTGCAACTCGTTATCATTAGTAGCCATATTCTCTATCAACTCAGTTGCTTCCTCTGGAGTCTTCCATTTGATATTACCTCCAGCTGAGGCATCTAACATCAACTTGGTTTGTGAACCAAGACCTCCAAGGAAAAGAAGGACTACTGCTGCTTCATTAAAGCCATGCGTGGGAGTCTTTCTCAACAAAATTTTATACTAGTCCCATGCTTGACCTAATGTCTCCTCCATGCCTTGTCTGAAAGAAGATATCTCTTGCTTCCCTCTGTTGACTTTAGATTGTGGGAAGTACTTGTTTAAAAACTTTGCAACCACAACTTCCCACTCAATAAAGCTACCCTCTGGAAAAGAGTTCAACCATAACTTAACATTGCCTCCCAATGAGAAAGGAAACAAACTAAGCTTTATTGCTTCATCCAGCACCCCATTAATCTTCATAGTGTTGCAAATCTCATTGAATGTGGTGAGATGTTCATATGAACTTTCATGTGATAGCCCATTAAATTGGTTGCTCTTCACCAATTGTATCAACGTCGGCTTCACCTCCATGTTTGCGGCATTGACCCTCGGTCTGCTATATTGTTAAAATGTTGAGGGCCAACCACAGTAGTGTAATCCAAAGAATGTGTCTACCATTATTCTCCTCGGCCATATCTTCAATGCTTTGATTTGACCTTTGTGGTGAAGGTTGTAAAAGTATCTCTGGAGGAGGGAATAATTCTCTTGAAGATCGAACTCTCCTCCTCCTTCTACTTTCGTCCAAGCCTTCAAGAAGAGGTTCTGAAGTGATTTTGCTCCTAGTTCGAACTGTATCCTGCATACACATGAAAACAAGTTCCTAGAAACAATTGTCAGCACAAAAAGATAGAAAAGATAGAATAAAAAGATAGAAATATAAAAATTAAGAACAAAAGACAAAAGGATAAAAATAAAAAATTAAAAAATTAAAAGATAAACTAAAAAGATAAAAAGATAAAGATAAATACAAAAAGATAGTAAGATAACAAATTAAAAAAATCAAGTCAAAGGTAATCAATAATCACACAAATAGAATAGTTAAACCACGAGTCCCCTGCAACGGCGCCAAAAACTTGTTAACCCTCGACAAGTGTAACCGAATCGTATCAAGTAATAAAAAATGGTAAGACCAAGTATCGTTTCCCAAAGGACTCACGACCTAAACAATTATATGATTTGTTGATTATCTTAGACTTGTAACCGAAAATATTGTTGTTGAATTATGCAAAAATAAACATGAATGCAAGGTTTTGATCAATGGACTAGAACAATGCAAAACGTGATTGAAATATATGATGATTATGTTGTTAGGGTTTACCAATTCATCCTATCCAGTCACATGTATTCAAGAATTCATCTTTCTTCATTAATGTTAATGCCACTTTCTAAATTACCTTAAAGCCAATGTCTTGGTGAAGAAAGCCTACTCCTAATCACTAGTTTACAATGTCTTGTCTCCCTAGCAATTATTCATGCATTACATTCGCACAAAAACTTAAAGGCAACCAACCATCATATCCCTATGTCTAGGCAATACTACTATTGGGAGAATTTCTTCATGTCTAGATTTACTTATATGTGTCCATACAAATAATATCAATGATCATGCAATTGAATGAGTAAAACAAAGCATGTATAGAGTATAGAAGAAAAATCCTAACAGTTAATGAAAGAAAGCACATGAATTAAATAACCAATTCAATACATGAGAGTTTCAAAAGATTACAATGGTTCCCCAACAACAATGAAGGTTTAGTTCACCATGGACATGTTTAAACTAGATGAAAAACAATGAAAGAATGAAAGATAGAACCCTAGAATTTGAAGAGTGGAGCCTGAGCATCCAAAATCCTCCTCCAAGGGGTGAAGAAAGTATATTCTGGTTCGTTCCAGCCAAAGATGACTGACCTAGGTGGACTAAAACCTTATATATTATTCTAAAAATTACAGAAAAGTGGCTCAAGGCCCATAGAAATGGCTCTCAGCGGTAAGTGCGGTACTTCAAATTGACGCTCAACTGCAGTTTTGCCCCTCAGCGGTGACTACGGGACCTCAAGAACACCGCTCAACGGTAATTTCTGCTGAGCGGTACTCATGTCTTCTCTTTTTGTGCATTTTTCACTTCCTTTTCTGATTCCAACTTTTTCCTACTTTTCACTTCTTTCTACCACGTTCAGCACAAAAGGAAAGGTCCCTCTTTAAGATGCTAAAGGTAGTTCATACCTATGTTTGGACTAAAGAATGTAATACTATGTTCCAACAAATTAGGAAAGTCACTACCTTCCTCTTTCTTAGAAATCCTCAACAAAACCAACGTTTGGAAATATACATAGACATGTCACACTTAACAATCAACTCGATCCTTATAATGAAGGAAGACAAGAAGTAGTACCTGGTGTACTTCACATGCTGGACTCTCTAGCCCATCCAAGGATGGTACCAAAGCATAGAGTTTTGGTAGTGTTTTCTTAGCTCGATGGTTGAGACACTTCTTTCGTAGTTTCAATATAAGTGTCCACATAGATTATCCTATCAAGTAGATCTTACAGAAGCTAAAAATGGCAGGACTCATGATGGCCTAGTGTTGATGGATTGGCAAGTGTACCAAATTGCATAAGTAATATAAAATGGTAAGACCAAGTATCGTATCCCAAAAGACTCTCAGCACTAAACAATTGTGTGATGACTCGATTAATTAAGACTTAAATAAAATGAGATCATTGGTTTGAGATGCAAAGACAAAAAATTAAATATGAATTCAGTTTGATCAATACTAGATAGAGCTGTCAAAACGGGTAACCCGGCCCGACCCAACCCGACCCACCACGGGTTGGTCACTTAGTGAGCCAACCCAACCCGGCTCATTTATTAGCGAGCCGAAAAAATTCGAACCCGACCCGACCCACCACGGGTTGGTGGGTTAAACGGGTTGGCTCATTGGCTCACTTAATTAACTTCTTTTTCACTCTCTTCTTCCGAGATTCTTATAACATGTTACTTTGATCGATCAAATTGAAACAGTAATAATTGGATCAATTAATATAAAAGAAAATGAAACAAAACAAATATATTGTTATATATATTTTAAGCTATCAAGTATAAAATTTTGCCAATTTAGTTTAATGAGACATACGTAATTACATATAGTCGTTAACAAAAATATATAGCACAAGAAAAACCTGTCATGCTTGTAGATAGGTCTAAAAACAAGATAAAACAAATGATATATTCCTGAATTAATTTAATTTGTGAAAAGATTATATATTACTAAGTAAAAGTTATACATTTTGAATACTTAATTTAATTAATTTAATTTTAATAAAAAAAATAGAATTTAAATAATTAATTTAATTAAAAAAAAATATGTGGGTTGGTGAGCCAACCCGACCCACCACGGGTTCAACCCATGTGAGCCGGGTTCTTAGTGAGTCGGGTCAAAATTGGCTCGCATAAAAAATTTGACATTTTTTTCCAACCCAACCCGGCTCAAACCCGTGGTGAGCCGGGTTGGCTCACGGGTTTCAACCCATTTTGACGGCTCTAATACTAGAGTAATACAAAGATGAACGAATGTTGTTTATAATGAGATGAGTATGTTGTTGGGGTTATATTTCACTAAGTTCCCTCTCATGTATGTAAGAATTCTTCTTTATGCATTAATGTTAACGTCACTCACTAAATTACCTAAACCGATTTTTCGGCGAATAAGTCTGTCCTTAATCACAAGTTCATACAATTCCTAGCATCCCTAGTAATTAAATTTGAAGATCAAGAGCTTAAGATGACCAAGACTCATACCCTCATCCCTGAGAAATATTACTCTTGGGAGAATTCAACAAGAACCTGAATTGTAAGGAGCCTCCCGACACTCATGCAATTCATAGATCATGTGATGAATGAGTTAAACAAAGCATGTAATAAGCACAAATGAATTACTCTAACAATTAATGAAAAAGCATATATGATTAAGAATCAATTCAAATACATGAGAGTTCACAAGGTTACATCATACCCCAACAAGTAGAGTTTAGTTCCCCATAGACATGGAGGAACTAGATTAATAATGGAAAAGCATGAGATAGTAAACCCTAAAAGTAGAGGATGGATGCTCCCGCCTCCAGATCTGCCTTTAGAGAGTAGAAGAGTATGCTATTGTGTTGCTCCAGCCAGAGATACAAAACCTAGGACGCCTGGGTCCTTTAAATAGAACAGAAGCATAACAAAAACAAAGCACAAGCCTGAGTCGCCGGCGCTCAAGCGCACCACTTAGGGCGCCCGAGCGGCGAGCGATAGTCTTCCACGCTCATGCCTCCCAGAGGTCGCCTAAGCCTTCAACATCCGGCGCTCAAGCGCCCCCAAAAGTGGCGCCCGAGCGGTGAGTAACACTTCCTGCGCTTAAGCCTTCTAGAGGACGCTCAAGCCTTCTACATTCGGCGCTTAAGCGCCCCAAAAAGGGGCGCCCGGGCGGTGAGCGACACTTCCTGCGCTTAAGCCTCCAAAAAGGGTACCCAAGCCTCGAGCTTCTTTCCTTCTGGTGCTTTTTCTAGACCTTTCTGAGCTCTATCTCCATAGGATTTTATCCCTGCTTTCCATATTTACTCATTTTCTATCAAAACAAATGGAATTAGTCATAAAATCATCAAATTCAACCTCAACTCTCTTATTCACACAACTTAACAGAAAAATATGATTCCAAGCAAGTTTCAAAGCAGAAAAGGGTGCATTTAGTATTAAAATTACATCACAGATAACGGTATTTTCATTCATTATCACCTAGACGGTGGAACTCTATGAGTTTGAGCTCATATATTAAAATAGAGAACCAATGGAGTTGCAATTCCTAGCAGATTTCCTCATCAAGCTCTAAACCAAAGGAGAACAATTCACATGGTGGTCTTTAAGTGTTGATGGGTCTTCCAATAAGAAAGGCAGTGACGTTGGCATTATTCTAGAAGGACTTGACGATCTCATTATAGATCAAGCCATTTGGTTTAACTTTAGTGCGTTAAACAAACAAAGTATGAGGTCTTGATCATCGGGTTATAACTATCCCGTGAGCTTAGAATTCAAAAGTTATGTTCCTAAAGCGATTCCCAGCTTGTAATAGGACACCAGAATGTTTTGACAAGTTTGAGATCAATCATGTGCTAAGAGAAGAAAACGACAAGGCCGACGTGTTGTCCAAACTGGCTAGTACTAAGAAGCCTAGCTCACTCAAAACTAGGGATGGCAAAAAAATCTGCGCCCGTGGATAAAATTTGCAATGGATAGTTGGTACCCGCGGATATTTATTACCCGCAACCCGCGGGTAGCGGATATTTTAATACCCGCTTATAATCGGGTCGGGTTCGGGTACTACACTATCCGACCCGCGGATACCTATTACCCGCTAAAAAAGTTGAAAATACATTTTTATCCTTATGTTATGTTTAAGCTAGGTTTTTATCTACCCCTTTCCTCTTTCATCTGTGCAACAAACAAGCTCCCTTTCTGCCTGTGCTAACATTTGTGCCACCATCAGAGTTCTGCCAACTACCATATTTTCATATTGTACCATCGTTCAATGTCAGAGTCGCACTTTGCCGACCAATAACAATATTTCTTCTATCTACCTCTTTTCGTTTTCTCTAATTTCTTTTTGCCGACCAACAACAATTGTCTTTTGTTTTCTTTAATTTCTTTTTGCCTGTGAGTTCTGTTATTGGTTTTAGAAAATCTACATGCATATACCTCCCTCCTCCGTTTCTAGGACCTAAATGCAGGGCAGAAGCAAAATCGAAAGTCACCTTAGAACCGAAATAGGGTTTTGGAGTTTTGGGTATGATAGGGTTTTCGGTATATGGGATGGAAACTGATTGATCCTGATATATCTTTTAAATTCATCTAACTGTTGGCCTTATATTTATGTTTGGTTCCATCCTGTCTTGCCTGACAACTACAATTTCCAGTTTCTTCCATTCTCTAACTTCCTTCCTGTTTCTCACTACCAATTGTTTACATTGCCCAGTTGTTAAATCTTTACATTTGACATTTGAGCATTCATTGGAAATTCTAGTTTCTGCATAATATAATTTAGCAATCCAGTTCATTGGTTCTGTTTTAGCATTTTACCCAATAGGGGATTTTTCGTTTCACTAATCTTTTAGTTTAATTAGTTGTTTTTTAGGATGAATTCACGCTGCATTGAATTGGTAAGTCATCTTACTGCATAAATAAAAGCTGCATCTGCATTCATACATCTGCAGTATTATCTTAATATTGTAGGTTTGAATCATTGCATCTCCATTTAGATTAGTTTTACATTTGCGTCGCAGAAGTGCACTAATATAGCAGACAACATCAGCTTTTAAAATCCTGTTTCAGATCAGGTGTTGCCAATCTGTCTAACATTGTTTCCTACTGTGATTTTTGATTCTACATAAATTTAGACTAATTTTTGATTCCTTGAACAGGGAAACGTTAGTAGTTTAATAACTTTTATTATTGAATGGTTATTATGAATAAAGGCATATATTATTCTGAATTGTTTGTGATGAATCATTAGTTTTTTTTACATAACTGGTGGATCAGATAACTATGCAAGATCTTTTTTGATTAATTATATAAATAGCATAATTTTTTATTTATCCAATTATTTATGAAATTATGCTTATTGTCAGAAGATTATTGTCAGAAGTTTGGAATCACTTTAAGAGACAAAAGGTAGATGGAAAATGGAAAGTGATGTGCAATTATTGTTCCAAAAGTCTTGTAGGTGATACAAAGCAAGGTACATCATATTTGAGAAACCATTTCAAGAGTTGCAAGTTTCGAACATCTCGGGACATCAGGCAATCATTTTTAAAAACTCATAAAGAAGTGGGTGAAACCGTAGTTGTTGGAAATTATGTGTTTAATCAACAAATAGCTAAAGATGCACTTCGTAAGATGATAATTCTATATGAGTATCTAATGTCAATGGTTGATCACATAGGCTTTAAAGAATTTTGTGCTGTTGTACAACCTCTATTTAAAGTGGTTCTCGAAACACCTTAAAAAAGGATATTATGCAGGATTACAATGCTGAAAAAGAGAAACTAAGATTATTGTTGTCAAAGATTCAAAGTCGAGTTGCAATTACAACTTATATATGGACTGCTAGTAATAAAAATAGAGGCTACATGACTATAACAACACACTTTATCGATGATTTATGGAGGCTATAAAGTCGACTTGTGATGTAATAACACTATACTCTATTTTAAGTGTAATTTTTATATTAACATTGTTCTTCACTAAATTAATAAAACATGAATTTCAATTTTAGGTTTACGAATGTGCCTGCTCCTCATACTAGTCAAGTCTTGCTGAATTGTTGGTTGAATGTTTAATGAATTGGAATCTAGATAGAAAAGTTGATAATTGCACTACAAATGATGTTATGATTGATCGCATTTTAGACAAGATTTCACCTAGGTCTCTTATTTTGGGTGGCCAATTGTTTCACATACGATGTTGTGCACATATACTGAATTTGATTGTGAAGGATGGTTTGTCCATAATTGCTAATGTCATTGAAAAGGTCAGAGAAAGTGTTAATTTTTGGATAGCTACTAGAAGAGAAATTTATAGAGGCATGTGCTCAATTGAATATTTCATTCAGAAGAAAATTGGTTGTTGATTGTAGAACTAGGTGGAATTCTACATTTTTAATGCTTCAAGTAGCCATACAATACAAAGATGTATTTGATCGTTTATCACAACGAGAGAGTCAATATAAAGTTTTGCCTAGCACATGATATCTTTTTGGCAAGTATACCAAATCGTTCCAAGTAATACAGTGAATAAGTTAAAGAGTATCGTTCTCCCAAGGGAATTTGAGTTACGTTAATCAATTATAATTGTTTGTCAAGGTCAATTACTGATGAAAATATTTATGATTTTGGACTTAAACATGAAATTAATCAAGTAGACGAAAATTAAGATTGAACAATGCGACAAACGATCACTGGAATTGGTCTTTGACTAATATTAGAGTAAAATCTTGGACAACATATATTCTCTGTTCAAGCATTCACATTAAAGTATCTTGGTTTAATTCCTTAAAACAAGTTCTAAAATTATCTGTTGAATTATTAATTCCTTAATTAATTCATCAAATAACTTTGCATTAACATCAGATGTTGAGAATGACCAAAAGCACAGAAGTCATTCCTAGCGTAGTTACTTTTAGTTTCTTTTCTTACGTTTCTGGTTCTAAAAATACTTCCCAGTACAAAAGAACCTTTAAGAAGATTAATACTTCCGTATAATCAAGACTAAGTCAAGAAAAGAACAAGAACAAAAACATATATTGCACAGGAAATTTACATTAATAATTCGTCATACAACCAATTCCAATGAACAGAAAATTTAGCCTATCCTAGACATCTCAAACGTACTCTTTACAGCAATTCCTTGCGGAAAGTGAAGTCTTGATGTCTTGACAGGTCTCCTGATCGTCCTGTATTCTCCAGTATTTTTCTGGCTATGTTCGTGTGTCAGAAGATGGTTTTTGCCTTTCTGTCACGTCTTTTAAAACCAATAACTTCCCTAATTCGCACAACGCACAGGTGTGTGTGCGCTATGCGAATTTCATGTAACTGCTGCCTCTCAACTGATGTTATTCGCACAGCGCACAAGTAATGATGCGCTATGCGAATTTATGTTTCCTGGCAGTGCGAGTTTTGGCTTGCGCTATGCGAGAATTGGCTGACAGACTCCCAACTATACATCATTTCCTGTACAATAATTTATAAAAACATTCTACTACCTGTTACAACATTTCACTGAGTAATAACATGAATAATTAGAAGATTGAGATCATTTATAAGTGTAAAAACAACTCTCTTTTCACACTTATCAACTCCCCCAAACTTGAACTATTTCATGCCCTCAGGAAATCACAGAAAGAACTGAACAACACAACAGACATTTGACACTTTGATAAAATGACTTGGCACATCAGAAAAATCACATGTATTCCCAAAGATTTCAACAAGTATGACATGGTACATCACTCACAAAATCATCTGTGCATAGAATATGAACAACCAGATCAGCATTTCATTACTCACACTCAAGTGTTTGTCCTCCTGACAGTAGAATTGACATAGAACTTCATCAGCTTTTTATCATGGTACATCTTGACCCTTTCTTTATATTTTCTTGAAGAATCATAAGCAGTCATCCTCATTTCCTCCAACTCTTGCAACTGAAGCTTTCTTTTTCCTACACAAAGAGAAGAATCAAAGTTAAGGAATTTTAGTGCCCAGTATGCTTTATGTTCCATCTCAACTGGGAGATGACATGACTTGCCATAGACTAACTGGAAGGGTGTTAGCCCCACAGGAGTCTTTAAGGCAGTCCTATATGCCCAAAGGACATCATCTAATTTTGCAGCCCAATCCTTTCTTGATGATGAAATAGTCATTCCAAGAATTCTTTTGATTTCCCTGTTAGAAACTTCAGCTTGGCCATTGGTTTGAGGATGATAAGTGAGGCAATCTTGTGCCTCACATCATAGTGTGTCAAGACCTTAGCCAATTGAGCGTTACAGAAATGTGATCCTCCATCACTTATGAGGATCCTAGGTACTCCAAATCTTGAGAAGATTTGTCTTTTAAGAAATTTGACCACTGTCTTGGCATCATTCTTTTGGCATGCTGTTGCTTCCACCCACTTACTGACATAATCCACTGCTACTAATATGTATTCATTGTTGTAGGAAGAAGGTAATGGTCCCATAAAGTCCATTCCCCAACAATCAAACACTTCAACTTCTAAAATAGCCTGCAGTGGCATCTCATGTCTTCTTGAAATGCTTCCAGTTCTTTGGCATTTGTCACAACCTTTTTGCGTGAACATGTGCGTCTTTGAATAAGGTTGGCCAAAAGAACCCAGATTGAAGCACTTTAGCGGCTGTCCTTTCTCCATTATAGTGTCCTCCATATGGCGAATTATGACAATGCCATAGGATACCAGTAGCTTCCTCTGCTGTGACACACCGCCTCAGTAAGTGATCAGCACCCAACTTGAAGAGATAAGGATCATCCCAAAGATATTCTTTGGAATCATGTAAGAACTTATTCTTTTGCTGCCAAGTCAAGTCATCAGGGAGAATTCCTGCAGCTTTAAAATTAGCCATATCTGCAAACCATGGCCTCTGTTGTATGAGCATCAGACGCTCATCAATAAATTCTCCCTTAATTTCTCCTTCTTTCTTAGTCACCTCAGTGTTAAGGAGGCGAGACAAATGATCAGCAATGACATTCTCGCTCCCCTTTTTGTCTTTTATCTCAAGATCAAATTCCTGTAACAGTAAAACCCATCTTATGAGATGTGGCTTTGAATCAGACTTTGCCAGTAAGTATTTTATGGCTGAATGGTCAGTGTAAATGATCACTTTAGATCCTATCAAATAAGGTCTAAACTTTTCAAGAGCATACACAATTGCCAAAAATTCTTTTTCAGTTGTGGCATAATTTAATTGTGCATCATTCAGAACTTTACTGCCATAATGAATAACGTGAAAAACTTTGCCACGTCTCTGTCCCAATACAGCCCCAATGGCATAGTCACTAGCATCGCACATTATCTCAAATTCTTGAGTCCAATTTGGTGCAACTACAACAGGGGCTGTGACTAGCTTCTCTTTCAATATCTCAAAAGCTTTCAGACACTCATCATCAAACTCAAACTGAATGTCTTTCACAAGCAAGTTGCAAAGGGGTTTAGCAATCTTGGAAAAATCTTTTATGAATCTTCTGTAAAATCCAACATGTCCAAGAAAGCTTCTTACCCCTTTTACATTTGTAGGAGGTGGTAGCTTTTGAATCACATCAACCTTAGCTTGATCTACACCTATCCCCCTGGATGAGATCTTATGTCCTAAGACAATCCCCTCACGAACCATAAAATGACATTTTTCCCAATTCAACACAAGGTTCGTGGCAATGCATCTTTTCAAGACTACATCCAGGTTCTGCAAGCATAAATCATATGATTTGCCAAAGACCGAGAAATCATCCATGAAAACTTCTATGCAATTCTCAACAAGATCAGCAAAAATGGCTAACATGCAACGTTGAAATGTGGCAAGAGCATTACATAGACCAAATGGCATCCTTCGGTATGCAAACACACCAAAGGGACAAGTGAAAGCAGTCTTTTCTTGGTCCTCAGGATTTACTATTATTTGATTGTACCCGGAATAGCCATCCAGGAAACAATAATAGGCTTGCCCTGCCAGCCTTTCCAACATTTGATCCATAAAAGGGAGAGGAAAATGATCTTTCCTGGTGGATTGATTTAATTTTCTGTAATCAATACACATTCTCCACCCTGTGACTGTTCTTGTAGGAATTAATTCATTCTTATCATTTTGAACAACAGTCATACCCCCTTTCTTAGGAACAACATGTACAGGACTTACCCAAGCACTATCAGAGATAGGATATATCATTCCTGCTTCAAGCAATTTAAGTACTTCCTTTCTCACCACCTCTTTCAAATTTGGATTCAATCTCCTCTGTGGTTGTGCTATGGGTTTGTAGTCCTCTTCCATCATAATCTTATGCATGCAATACGTTGGACTTATACCTTTCATATCAGAGATGTGCCAACCTATTGCCTTTTTATTTTCTTTTAAGATTTCAACCAATTTTGCTTCATCATTCTTTGACAGAGAATTGCTTATTATCACATGCTTCTTGGCATTTTCCTCTAAAAACACATACTTAAGATGATCAGGAAGCATTTTTAATTCCATCTTTTCCTGATCATCTAAGTGAGCCTTTTCTAATTTTTCCACTTTCACATCAGTGGATTTCTCTTCTTTCAATTTTTCCAGATGTTGTGAAATCTCCTCTACTTCAGATTCTTCTTCTAAAGTAAGTTCCTCACATGAATTTATCAAGACACACTCTAAGGGAGATTTCACAAACATCTGACTTCTTACTTTTTCAACAACATCATCCAAAACTTCAACTCTGAAACAGTTTCCTCTATCTTTAGAGTGTTGCATAGCTTCTACTACATTAAAGGTAACTGTTTCATCATGTAACCTCACCTTCAGATGACCATCATCAACATCAATTATCACCCTAGCAGTCTTCATAAAAGGTCTTCCAAGTATAAGGGGAACTTCAGTATTTACATTAATAATTCGTCATACAACCAATTCCAATGAACAGAAAATTTAGCCTATCCTAGACATCTCAAACGTACTCTTTACAGCAATTCCTTGCAGAAAGTGAAGTCTTGATGTCTTGACAGGTCTCCTGATCGTCTTGTATTCTCCAGTATTTTTCTGGCTATGTTCGTGTGTCAGAAGATGGTTTTTGCCTTTCTGTCACGTCTTTTAAAACCAATAACTTCCTTAATTCGCACAGCGCACAGGTGTGTGTGCGCTATGCGAATTTCATGTAACTGCTGCCTCTCAACTAATGTTATTCGCACAGCGCACAAGTAATGATGCGCTATGCGAATTTATGTTTCCTGGCAGTGCGAGTTTTGGCTTGCGCTATGCGAGAATTGGCTGACAGACTCCCAACTATACATCCTTTCCTGTACAATAATTTATAAAAACATTCTACTACCTATTACAACATTTCACCGAGTAATAACATAAATAATTAGAAGATTGAGATCATTTATAAGTGTAAGAACAACTCTTTTTTCACACTTATCAGCACATATGATTGACAAATGGCACATGAAATTTGTCAATAGTTGGAAATATTTTATGATGTGACACTCTTGTTTTCTAGTACCTCTTATCCAACTGCCAACATTTTCTTTCCAAAGGTATGTGAAATTAAGTTGGCTTTGATGGAATGACTTAACTCTCCCAATTCTATTATTCACCAAATGGCTGCATCTATGGTTATAAAGTTTAACAAGTATTGAAGTGTGATCCGTGGAGTGATGGCTATAGGTATTGTCTTAGATCCCAGGTACAAAATTGATTTGTTGGATTATTTTTTCCCTCAGATATATGGTAATGAATCTGACTTTGAAGTTGAAAAGGTGAAAATTCTTTTTAAGGACTTGGTGAGAGAGTATGAAATGTACATGAAAGGTAAGAAGTTAGTTTCTTCATGTCAAAATCCGAACATAAATGTAGGCCAAAATGTTGATGGAAGAAAAGATGCTTGGAGGAGAGATTTTGCAAAACACCAGATTGCAAAGAAAAATGAACCATCACATTATAAGTTAAAACTTGATTATTACTTGGAGGAACCGACACTACCTGATTCAGATGAAGAATTTGACATTTTAATTTGGTGGAAGACTAATGGATTAAAATATCCAATCTTACAAATGATTGCAAGAGATTTTCTAGCCATTCCTATCTCAACAGTTGCTTTGGAGTCTTCTTTTAGTACTGGTAGTCGATTTCTTACTTCACATCGGAGTAGATTACACCCAAACACTTTAGAGTCATTGATGTGTGTTCAAGATTGGCTATGGAGTGACATACAAGGTAATTAAATGAACAATTCAAATTACATTTTTATTTTCATTCAAATGATTGGCTATGACAAATGAATTTATTTTTCTTTTGTAGGTTCTTCAAAATTGAAAGTGGATAACATAAAGCTTAATACAATATTAGAGGAGATAATTGACGATGATGTTAGTAGTTTTGTTTATAATATTTTAATCTAGTTTTATTAATAGTGTCACTTTTTCATTGATTGATGACTTTATTTGTATTTATTTGTTTCAGGAATTAAGTGGTCAAAATGAAGATATGGGAGAAGAAACATAAATCTTGGAATGTTATTTTTAGAACAATTATTTTTAAAATTACTTATATTTGGATATATGTTGTATTATTAATTTGTATTAATTTGAATTTATATTTTAACTTTTACTTACTTATCCATTGACTTTATTTGGATATATATTTTAAATATTATTTGTATTTTTTTTGAAATTTAATTTGTATTCGCGGGTTGAAAAAAATCCGAGGATTTTTTCAAGGTGGATATCCAGCGGGTAGCGGGTCGGATTTCGGATACAGTTTTATCCGGTGGGTCGGGTTGCAGGTAGACAATATTCGTGCTCGACCCGACCCGTTGTCATCCCTACTCAAAACTCTTATCCAATAGACCCTCTTAACACCAAGTTGGGGCTAGAGAGACATGCTTTAGATCTCCTAAAGCTCGCTAAGCTAGAAGACCCTATACTAAATTATATGACTTCAAATAAGTTGCTCACCGACCCAAGAGATGCAAAGTCCATACATAAGGAAGCAACATTCAAAACCATGCAGAACAGGGAACTCTTTAGAAGAGGGTTCACCGTCCCACTCCTCAAATGCTTGAATCAAGAACAACTTTAGTACACAGTTATTGAGACGTATCGAGGCATATGTGGCATGCATTTAGGAGCCTGATGCATGGCTGCACAAATACTCAGGGTAGGATATTACTGGCCTACATTGAAAAAAGATGCCCATGAGTACATCACGAAGTGCTAAGAATGTCAAAAGTTTGGCCCCTTACATCGGGTGTTACTTGAGAAGCTACACACGATAATCGCTTTGTGGCTACATGGGGAATGGACATACTCGACCCCTTTGAACTAGTAAATAGATAAGTCAAGTTTCTCAGCATTGTCGTAGACTATTTCACTAAGTGGATGGAGGTAGAACCACACTAACCAGAATCTCATCCCAACAAGCTCAAAAGTTTCGTTGAAAAAACATCATATGCCGACATACATTGCCCCATTTTGCAGTCACTAATAACGGTAGAAAATTCATCGATAGCGGCTTCAAACAGGTATTGAGCCAACTGGCATAAAGCAGCAACCCTTTTCAGTTTGACATCCCCAAAACCAATGGGCAAATCGAGGCTGCCGACAAAGTCATCCTTACTGAGTTGAAGAAGAAGCTAGGGAAGGCTAAAAGGTTTTGGAGTAAGGAGATACTAACCATACTATAGGGTTACCATTGCATTCCCTAGTCATCCACGAAGGAAATTTCTGCTAGTGTATAACACTGATTCCATGATACTAGTAGAGTCCGTTGAAACTTCTCGGTGCCAAAAATACTATGAAGAAATGCAAAATGAGAAAAACCTACAAGTTGAGAAAGCCCTCAGGTAAGGCATTAACTTACTTAGACAGTAACAAAAGAAAATTTTCAAACGAGACACCGAGTTACTTAGATAATAATATAAGTAAAGCTCTAAAAAGAGGCACCAAGTTATCAAGATAATAACATAAGAAAAACCCTCAAATGAGACATCGAGTTATCTATAGGGTAACATAAACGAAAGCCCTCGGATGAGACACAAAGTTACTTAGACAATAACAAAAGAAAGCCCTGAAATGAGGGAATGAGTTACTCAGACAATAACCTAAGGAAAGCCCTCAAATGAGACACCAGGTTACTTAGACAATAACATAAGCAAAGCCCTCAAATAAGACATTAAGTTACTTAAATAGTAATAGAAATATTAAATAGTCAATTTTGTCCCCAATTTCGTTGACAAATCTCAATTTAGTCCTCGTTTTAAAAGTGTTTGAAATAGATCCTAATTTTTAAAATTTTGAGTCAAATTAGTCCCTTCCGTTAAATATAAACAAATGGCGTTAAGGGTTTGATGATTTGGCAGAAAACAGTGCTAACATGTTATTGTATAAATATATTTGTGCTGACATGTTACTGAATTAGAAGTTGACTGTGAAAGAGTAAAGACCCCTCATCATCATCTTAATATTGTCTTTTTTGTTCCATTTTATTTATCCAGTCGTTTTTTTATGTTGCTAACGACAATGGTTTCCATCTCCATGTTTTTGAATTCGCAGACATTTTTTTAATCGAGTGTTTCCAGTGGTGTCATTCAAGGTATTGATTAATAAAATCCCTAAATTCAAAATTTCATTTCAGTTCCATTGGACAAATGAAAAATTGGTTTGATTTAATTGCAGAGGAGCGTAGAGGGAGCTGAAGAGATGACGATAAAACATGTTGTTCGCGTTTCGGAGGGGAAGTTGGTGGTGAAGGAGCGAACTATTCTGACAGGAATACAAGAGAATATGGAGACATCCACGATAGAAGGAATGTTACTGGGAGTGGATATGGAGAAGGAAGATAGCAAACACATGGTTTCGTTGGGAACCTGAGGGATGTGAGGTTCATGGCATGCTTTTGGTTCAAGTTGTGGTGGATGGCGTAGAAAATGGGGGACAGAAGGGGCGAAATCCCTTACCTTTATGCCTTTCACTTTGACGGCAATTCTATCGGAGGCTGAATTGAAGTAGAGGAATTAGGGCTCAGGACGAGTTGCGATTTGTGTTTGGGATTGGAAGAGGAGAAACACGCGATTTGCTCCACAGGATGGCGGCGTTGTCACCAACGGCGTTTTGCTCAGAATCGGAACCTAATGGCAGCGGCAACGACGTCATCAAGTTTGCACGGAGGGAGGAACACTATAGTGGCTGGTGGTGTCTCTGGCAACGATTGGTGCCGCCAACGACAGTTTTGGTCATCTAGAGGAAGGCACGTTGGTGTTGGTCAAGTGGAGGACAGAGCTGCCGCTAATGAAGGTGGAGAAGAGACCTGAAAAAGAAAAAAAAAACCCTTGAGGGCTTGGGCCTCGCCTAAAAAGTATAAAGTGCACCTCTAAATTTCATCTATGCACCCATCCACTAACACGTCAGCATAAATATATCTATAAAATACCATGTCTTCTGCCAAATCATCAAATCCTTAACGTTGTTTGTTTCTATTTAACGGAAGGGACTAATTTGACTCAAAATTTTAAAAGTGAGAATCCATTTCAAACACTTTTAAAATGAGGGACTAAATTGAGATTTGTCAACGAAACTAGGGACAAAATTGGCTATTAAATCTAATAGAAAAAATCCCTCAAATGCGACACTGAGTTATTTAAAGGGTTACATAAATGAAAGGCATCAAACGAGACACCGAGTAACTTAAACCTAAGGAAAGTTCACAAATGCGGTACTTGAGTTTCCTAGACAATAACACATGTTAAGCCCATTTAGGCAACACCTTAGTCTACCTATAGGGTAGCATCAAATTAAACTAGCTTAATGACACCTAAGCTTGCATAAGTCGACAACACAAAGCTTACTCAAATAAGCGACATTAGATCTCGTCCAAGTCAATAATTCAAAATGCTTAAGACAACATCCAAGGTCAAATATAACCACCCATAACTCTACCAAACAACCAATCCATCTACAAAATCAAAGATAACCACCTATAACTCAGTCAAGAACGACCTAAGTTAACAGCAAGCTCAGCACGGTCAAAGACGACCACATACAGTCTGACCAAACAGTCAATTCACCTACAAACATAAAGTCGAATACGACTCTTGATAACGGTTCAAAAACCGTTAATTTTTATACTTAATTTTGATATTAAAAACACCCTTTTTGACTTCGAAGCTTACTTGAACTCATGTTTTTGCTTTAGTTTTGTAAATAAGAGCGTTGAAGGTGAATTTAATGGTTTTGTGCTAGAATCCCTGGATTTTTTAGGCTATTGGAATGATTTGAAAGAAGAGTTAAAGTACCAAATGGTTGGAATGCAGAAAAGTCAACCAGAGTGTAGAAAAAGTTGCGCTGAGTGGTAATTACTGTTGAGCGATAGTTTTGAAGTGCCGAAATCACCGCTGAGGGCTAAAAATGCAGCTGAGCTTCATTCTAAAGAGCCGCACTTACCGCTGAGCGGCAAAAGTGCCGCTGAGCGCCATTTTTATGGGCTTGGATCTGTTTTTTGTTATTTTTATGGGCTTGGATCTGTTTTCTGTTATTTTTATGTTCTATTTAACGACTTGCACGTCCTAGGTTTTGTATCTTTTGATGGCTTAAGCATAGAAACACACTTTTCACCCCTTGGAGGTAGATATGGGGATTGTGGCAGTTCTTCTCTTCTCTCTAGGGTTTTTTCTATCTCTTCCATTTTTTCATTCCATTGTTCATCTAGTTTCTCCATAATAGTGGAGGGTTAAACCTTATTGTTGTTGGGAAAGATGTAACATTTTTAAACTCTCATATATTGAATTGATTCTTGATTATATATGCTTTACTTTATTAATTGTTAGGGTTTTTCCTCTTTGCTTTATGCATGCTTTGTTTAACTCATTCAATTGCATGATTATTGATTTTGTCGATATGGACACATATGGGGAAAACTAGATCTGGGGAATCTCTCCCAAAAGTAGTATTGCCTAGACATAGGGATATGAGGGTTGGTTACCTTTAAGCTTTTATGCGAATGTAATGCATGAATAATTGTTACGGAGACAAGACATTGTAAACTAGTGATTAGGAGTAGGCTTTCTTCACCGAGACATCGGGTTTAAGGTAAATTAGAAAGTGATATTAACATTAATGAAGAAAGATGAATTCATATATGCATGAGAGTAAATTAGGTGAAATTTAACAAGTTTTTGGCGAGGTCTTAACAAGTTTTTGACTCCGTTTTCGGGGATTAAAAATTTGTTTATCAAGTTTTTGGCGCCGTTGTCGGGGACTCGTGGTATAACTATTCTATTTGTGTGATTCTTAACCGATTAGACTTTATCTTTAATTTTCATCGTTTTATTTCTTTATATCTTTCTATCTTTTCATCTTTCTATCTTTATATCTTTCTATCTTTTCATCTTTCTATCTTTTCATCTTTATATCTTTTCATCTTTCTATCTTTTCATCTTTCTATCTTTTCATCTTTCTATCGTCTTATCTTTTTATTTTTTATCTTTAACTTTTTATCCTTTTATCTTTTTATTTTTCTATCTTTTCATCCTTTTGATTTTTTTTTATCTTTTTATCTTTTTATCTTTTTCTCTTTTTATTTTTTCATCCTATTATCTTATCTTTTTCTCTTTTTATTTTTTTTATCTTTTTATTTTCTTTTTATCTTCTTATCTTTTTTATTTTTTTCTCTTTTATTTTTTTTCTCTTTTTATCTTTTTCTCTTTTTATCTTTTTATCTTTTTAGTTTTTTATCCTTTTCTTTTTATCTGTTTATCTTTTTATTTTTCATCTTTTTATTTTTTCATCTTTTTATTTTTTCATCTTTTTATTGTTTCATCTTTTTATCTTTTTATCTTTTTATCTTTTGACCTTTTTATTTTTTTTCTTTCTATCTTTCTATCCTTTTATCTTTTTACCTTTCTATCTCTTCATTTTTTTCCTTTTTAATTTTTTATCTGTTTGTGCTAATTGGGTGCTCTAGTGCAGTGTTCTTTAGTGTTTGTAGGATAAAATTCGAAAATTTGTACTAGGAGCAAAAGATCATCAAGAGAAGAAGCACAACATCTACTGTGAATGTTAGGTGATTGAGTATCTACTGAAGGATAATATGCTATCAGACACTTACTGATGAGTGTTGATGAAAAGCATTTGCATTTACTGATAGATGCTAGGTGATTGAGTATCTACTGAAGGATACTATGTTATCAGACAATTATTGATGAGTGTTGATGAAAAGGATTTGCATCTACTAATGGATGTTAGTGGAGAAGTATCTACTGAAGGATACTATGTTTGTATACACCTACTGATGGGTATTGGTGATAAAGATATGCATCTACTAAAGGATGCTGAAGGATTTTGGGTCAGGCTCGTGACGTTAAACAAGCGCTACCTAGGAGGCACCCCAGTTTTCTAAACTTGTCTTTTTATTTTTGTGAACTTTAATTTGCTTCTGTTTCTAGAATAGGTTATGATTTACTTGGCTTAAAATTTAATCTTTGATGCAATGGTTTGATGATGATGTTATGTTTGTGATGAGTGTTACTTTATGATGCTAATTATATTGATTGATGTTGAGATGATGCATGATGCTAATAACACAGGTGGTTGCTCATAATTTTGTGAAACAGATGCATGATGAATTGTGATTGTGATTATGATACTGAACATGATATTTATCTAAATGTTGGAACTTGAGTTAACCTGTGAGAGATTGGGCACTAGAGTTTTTGATTGATTGAGTGCTATTGCTTTGGAAGCATGATTGATTTTGCCTAATTTTCAATGATTGGACCACTTGCTTGCTTGTTACAAATGATCAAGGCCATGTTTTTTCTTCTCCCTTAGAGCCAATGTTTATAGCTGAACCCAATAAGCATCAATGTTTTCTCTAACCTTTGCACCTTGAACCTAAATTTGAAAAGTGGAAAAACCCTTTTTGAAATCCTTACCTTGAGTGAAGTAGAGTATGTTTTGTAGTAATGGAGAATGGTTCAAGCTTGGGGTGGTGAGAAACCGGAAAGAACTTTGTGAAATTCATTAAAAAGCATTGGGCAAAAGCAAAAAGCGAAAGCAAAAAGTAAAGGAGAAGAAAAGAAAGAAAAGAAAAGGTTAAGCTCAATGCAATTAAAGTTTGGGAATGAGTTGAATATTGGTTTCTCACATAAAAGAAGAAAGAGAGTTCAGATTTAATGAGAATAAATGAATTGTGCACTCTCTTAACTCAAGGATTTTGTTGTCTAGAAAAACCAATTTTCTTCTTAGCCCAGCTTCAATACAAGCCTTGAAAAGTCCTTGTGATGATAACTTGCTTGTGAGTGTGTTTGATATGTGGTTACATGTAAGGCAAAGTTGATTAATGTGACATTGTGATGGTATTATGTAAGAGTGTCACCTCACCATACACCTTTGAGTTTGAGTGAAACACTTTTGAGTGCTTGAGTGAAACACTGTCTTTGGTGAGGAATTATTCCATGCATTATATGATAACATTCGTGCTTGGTTGGTTGATTATTCATGAGGTTTGCATCTGTTGTGTATGTCTTGATTATGTGAGCACCATAGTTAAAGCTTGATTGGCTAAAGAATCATTATATCTTGACTAATCTTTTTATGATGAGCATTCATGAGTGATTTACTTGTCCTAAGAGAAAAATGCTTTTAGTATGCTAGACCATTGTAGTATCATTATTTTATTTAAGCCAGGTTTTGTTTTGCTTGAGGACAAGCAAAGTTTCAAGTTTGGGGTTGTGATAACGATTGAAAAACCGTTATTTTTATACTTAATTTTGATATTAAAAACACCCTTTTTGACTTAGAAGCTTGCTCGAATTCATATTTTTGCTTTAGTTTTGTGAATAAGAGGGTTGAAGGTGAATTTAATGGTTTTGTGCTAGAATCCCTTGATTTTGTAGGCTATTGGAATGATTTGAAAGAAGAGTTAAAGTACCAAATGGTTGGAATGCAAAAAAGTCAACCAGTCCACCAAAAAAGCAACTAGTCAACCAGAAAAGTAAATCAGTCAACCAGAATGCAGAAAAGTCAACCAGAGTGCAGAAAAAGTTGCGCTAAGCGGTAATTACCGCTGAGAGGCAGTTTTGAAGTGCCAAAATCACCGATGAGGGCTAAAAATGTAGCTGAGCTTCATTCTGAAGAGTTGCACTTACCGTTAAGCGGCAAAAGTGCCGCTAGCGCCATTTTTATGGGCTTGGACCTATTTTCTGTTTTTTTATGTTCTATTTAAGAACTTGCACGTCCTAGGTTTTTGTATCTTTTGATGGCGTAAGCACATAAACACACATTTCACCCCTTGGGGGTAGATTTGGGGATTGTGGCAACTCTTCTCTACTCTTCTCTTCACTCTAGGGTTTTTTCTATCTCTTCCATTCTTTCATTCCATTGTTCATCTAGTTTCTCCATAATAATGGAGGGCTAAACCTTATTGTTGTTGGGAAAGATGTAACCTTTTTAAACTCTCATGTATTGGATTGATTCTTAATTATATATGCTTTACTTCATTAATTGTTAGGGTTTTTCCTTTTTGCTCTATACATGCTTTGTTTAACTCATTCAATTGCATGATTATTGATTTTGTCGATATGGACACATACGGGGAAATCTAGATCTGGGGAATCTCTCCCAAAAGTAGTATTGCCTAGACATAGGGATATGAGGGTTGGTTGCCTTTAAGCTTCTATGCGAATGTAATGCATGAACAATTGTTAGGGAGACAAGACATTTAAACTAGTGATTAGGAGTAGGCTTTCTTCACCGAGACATCGGGTTTAAGGTAAATTAGAAAGTGATATTAACATTAATGAAGAAAGATGAATTCATATATGCATGAGAGTAAATTAGGTGAAATTTAAACTCCAACAACAATATCATCAACTTCATTCATTCATTCTTGTGTTTAACCTCAATTGATCAAATTGCATTCATGTTTATTTTATTGAATTTGCATTCAACACCCCCAAAATTTGTTCTTTAGAGTCTTAATTAGTTGAGTAATCACATAACTGTTTAGTGTCGTGAGTCTCTTGGGAAACGAGACTTGGTCTTACCATTTATTATTACTTGATACGATTCGGTACACTTGCTGAGGTCTTAACTAGTTTTTTATTCTGTTTTCGGGGATTAAAAATTTGTTTATCAACTCTACCAAAGGATAAGTTACATTCATAACAAGGATTCCTCATATGTTAATCAAACTTTCAATCTTGGGGGTTTATCACACTAAAAGCAGGACTTCACGGTACTATAAAGAAAGAGTGAGGTCAAGGAAAAGTTTTACTAAGGCCCCACGATAGGTGCCAAATGTTTTTACCAAATTCGGTGTGTGAACCTTTAAATAGGTGGCAAGACCCTATTATTGACTTGGATGCTTTTGATTGTTGAAATTGACTCTTTCATTATTTAGAAGGGGAAGATCCACTTGCAAACTACTCTTTGGCGCTCAAGTCAATAAGAGAGTTTTAGATCTTTATGAATAAAAGAGAGTATAATAGAATTATGTTGGTGCAATGCCATGTATTTTTATAGGGTTTATGGGCCATATGAGGATTGTTGTAAAAACTGATAATATCAGGAGAATATCAAATAATATCAATAAATATAATAATTTACCATATATATGATAATTAATGGCATAATAATAATAATGTGATACTTGGTTTGATATATCAAATATTTTGTAACTATATGTTATCAATGAATATCATGATGTAACTAAAATACCGAGATTTAGTTACATGTACTATCAATATATGAATATTTGTTCTAAAAAATATATTTCAGAATATCTTTCAACCACTTTTGGTCACTAAATCTGAATGAGTCTTGTTGGACTATATCACTTAGGATATTAGAGTTATGGATTAAAGTCTAACCTACCAAAATTTATTGTTTTTTGGTTCTATAATTTCACTCGTTATCAAGACATTAGTGGACCTCTCATTAATATCTAGTTTCATGTTTGATATGTATATGTGTCAACACCCAATTTTGCCCAGTAAATAAAATTCATCACAAAAATAAATAAATAAAAAAAGAAAAAAAATACAAAAAGAAAAAAAAATAAAAAAATACTATTTGTTTTACTGTTGGCACCCCAAATTGAATTTTTAACTCTTAACCCAATGGCCAAAAATAATCCTACATTTTTTTACTTCCTCAGCACATCTTTTTTCTTATAACACCCACTCTCCACATCACCTTCCACATCACCCTCCACATCACATACATTTTTCATTTACTATTACATTTTTTATATATTTATTTAATTTTTTTCTAACTTTTCTAATTTTTCCACTTACCTTTCTTTATTATATTTACTTCACCTTATTTTTTCACCCATTTTTTATATTATTTCTTTCACTTATTTTTCACATTAACTTTTACTATTTACTATATTTTATTTCACCTACTTTCTCCACCAACTTTTTAAATTATTTCTTTCACTTATTTTCTACATTAACTTTTACTATTTACTATATTTTATTTCACCTACTTTCTCCACCCACTTTTTATATTGTTTCTTTCACTTATTTTCCACATTAACTTTTATTATTCACTATATTTTATTTCATCTACTTTCTCCACCCACTTTTATATTATTTCTTTCACTTAATTTCCACATTAACTTTTCTTATTTACTATATTTTATTTCACCTAATTTCTCCACCAACTTTTTATGTTATTTCTTTTACTTATTTTTCACCTTAACTTTTTCTATTTTTCCACTCATTTTTTAAATAAATTATATTTTATTTAACACTTTCTCCATCCTTAACTCTATAAATACCCATCCATTCTTCACTCCATTTTTACACACACAGTTACATAATATTCATCTCTTTCTCTTAAAATCTCTTCATTTCATCCCAAAACTTTACTTCATTTTCCTCTCACACTTTACCATTTCCTAATCCCTCTATACACATTAAAACTCATACCACATTTCTGCTCCAAGGTCATCTTCTTCCCCTTTCATCTACCTTTTCCTCACAACTTATTGCAAGTAAGGTTTTACTCCATCATTCAAATCCTCAACAAGGTACACATATTCTTCTCATTCCCTTTATGTATGCATTTTAATAATTTTTTTATGTATGTAAATTTATCTTTGTTTTCTACCACATTTATTTTATTTTATGCTTTTTACATTTGTGTGTAATAGATCTTTCAACTCATCTCTTCTTAAAAAAAATAATTAAAAAAATAAAAATGATAAAATATATAAAAATTTAAAAAGTACATAATAATATAAATAGTTGTATGAGTACTTGTGTCATCATTCGCCTAGTACTCAATATGCAAAACAATAAAATAAATCAAAAAAACCGTATGAGTACTCGTGCCATCATCTTCCTAGTACTCAATACAAAAAACAATAAAATAAACCAAAAAGTCGTATAAGTACTCCTGCGATCAGCCTAGTACTTATTACGCAAAACAATAAAATGAAACAGAAAGTCGTATGAGTACTCGTGCGATCATCCTAAAGAGGGCACAAAATTTACGTTTACATATGGATTTTGAAATAATTAATTATTAAAAATTAATGGTAAAAAAAAATACATTTTCTGATGATCACTCTTACCCTTCCACCCTCTCTTTCAGCTTAATCACACAGAAGATCTCTAAGGTTTTCAGGCACCAACCTTTCCTCCCATTCCCACCTCATAATCTAGGGTTTCATCTATCTAACCTTTCTTTCTTCCCTTCTCATGCACTCCCATAATCTAGGATTTCATCTATCTAACCCTTCTTTATTCCCTTTGTTCCTAGCCTCTTCGTCTCTCCAAACCACCACCACTTCTTTGAATCCTCCTTAGTGGCTTTGTAATTCTAACTTCATCACTGACATCTCTATTATAAACGATGTCGTTGCCTCACAACTCAATCGCAAAGCGACGCTATCGCTGCCATAACATGACGAGGACGACGAAAATCGCGTTGAGGCGCATCCTCTCTCTTCCTAACACAAGATTCTTGAATCTTCTCAAATATTCCCATACAAAAGTCCTTACTTTAATCCGCTGCTCATAATTCATCAATACTAGGAATCTTAGTTCCATTTTCCCTTTGATTTTTTTTAGGCTTAATATCACTTTTTATCTTTATTTTCATCTAGTTTGTTTAATCTGGGACTCAACTTTTATGAACGGTGGTCTCAATTTTTATAAATTTTGTTCAATTTAATCATTTTGCTTGATGTTGTCTAGATAGTTAACGACACATTGTCCACGTTGTTCTATTTTTTCCCATGTGACCCACCATGACATCTCATCTTCTTCCCAACCCACCTAGAAACCCTAAGCAGCCATCATGGGCTCTTCCACGCTGTCACGCCACTACAAATTGGAGTCTCTTCAACCATCTCCTTGAGCTGTCAATATGCACATATGGAAGCCCTAAGAAAAATATCTAATCGTGCCACCAGAAATCACCACAAAGAGGTCTAGAAATGGTAAGGGTTGGTGTGAGTGTGTGATTCTGCAGAATTCGCGTTCTGCAGATGATACAGAGTCTTTATGCGAGCTATCTCGCATAGCGAGACCTTGTAGAGGGTGTTCACTGTTTGGGTAATTCGCTGTGCGAGCTGGTGCGTTGTGCGAATTACCAGAGGGTGTTACTCTCTGTTTGTGGACTCGCCTAGCGAGTCCTGTCGCTATGCGACTGGTAGTGGTCTGGGACCACTGCCCATTTAATTCGAAGGGTGAGTGGGGCGCATAGCGAGAGTGTAGGGAGGGTTGGTATCTGTCTGGACTCTCGCATAACGACCTGAGTGCGTTATGCGAGAGACCCAAAGTCTGATGCTTATTCAGACTTAATTCGCAAGGTGACCTGGGTGGGTGCGCTATGCGAATTGTGTCAGTCTCGCCATGCGAGAGTGGTGCGCTGTGCGACAAGTGTTGAGTTTAGTTCTTTAATTGAAACTTCTGATGTGTTCTGTGGTTGATTGGTGAAGTATCTCCTTGCATCAATAGTACTGTAATGTGATGTTCAAACAAGTATATGGTTGGTATCAAAAGTGTATGGTTATAAGTGGTGGTAAGATGATCAAAGTTGTAATCCAAGTTCCATCGTTGTAGGATCTCTTGGTAAGATTCTTAGTGTTTAGGATGAAAGTAGGAGCTCAGTCTTGGGGGTCATCCTGAAACTCCAATGGTCTTTCTTCTCATGTATAGAGGACTAAACCATGTGGTGAGGAGTAGTAAGAGGTCTTAGTCTTGGGGGCTTCCAGTATGCCTCAAGGCCCGGAACAGGCTAACCTTGTGAGTGTGGTAGGGCGGAGGAGCCCAAGTTTCATAAGCCACCATGAGTGCAAGACCCACCATAGCTCGACTATCATTCTAAAGTCCGGACGAGTCAAGTCTAGAATGTAACATGTTAGGATGTGTGCTTACCTTGCTTAATTCAATTTAATTCTTGCATGCACATCTTGTCTTATTGTATGCTTTTTATATAATTAGCTCACCCTTGCATGTTTGTGTTGTTTGCGTATGTTTCTTCTTGTGATGATCATCCACTTGGATGAGAGTAGATGCCGAAGAGGAACCCTTGGAGCAAGCCTTGGAGGAAGAGAATGTTGAATCCTAGCATCTTTAGGAAATTATACTTTGAATTATGAGTTTTGAAACTGTATCTGTTGAACCTACGCCATTTTGGAAGACTTTAGTACCTTATGTTTGAATTCCCAGCTTATTAAGGATGATTGGAACTCCTTATATCTTGTCTTATGTATCCAACTGCTTTCTATTATTATAATCCAAAATGACGTCTTTATTATATATACATGATGTATATTTTAGGAATGTCACAGTCATTATTTAATTAGAGATTAATTTAAATACTAATTATTTTATCAGTCAATTTAATGTTAAAAATCAATTTAAAATATAATTCAAATATTAATTGTAATATTTTATTTAAAATAAAAAGTATTTTAAATATTAATAAATTTTAATTTATAAATTAGTATCTAAATTAATCATTATAATAATTATTTATAAATTAGTATCTAAATTAATCATTATACTTAGTAAATTAAAGACAAAATACACAACCCGTTGAAACATTTTATTATTAAACTTACATAAGTAGAAATGAACATTATGTATCTAGTGGATCGCTAGAAAATTTTCTTTAACTAATTACAATATACCAAATCATTCTTCTAAATAATAAAAAATGAAAAACACATTGTATTGAATAGTTTCCACTACACGAGATTGCACTTAAATAAAAAAAAAAAAAAAAAAAAGACGCACACAAATCACAAGAATTTTAATTTTGAATAAATACACGTTAAAATATAAATAACTAAAGGAGTAATAATAATACACTTGTTAAGGAATACTCAATTAAGAAAAACTTCACCAAAATCATTCATAACTTTTAATTAATTTTATATCCTCTGTAAAAATTAATAATATTGTATTAATTATTAATTACTCTTAAAGATTATTATAAAATAGAACAAATATGTTTGGTATTGAATTTTTTTTCCTTATCACAATAAAAAAGAAATGACTCCTTTTATTTATAAAAAGTAAATAAAACGGCACGGGAAGTGAATCTAAACTAACTTAATACAATATAATTTTATACTCTCTTAGAGTTAATTAAATATGTTTTCTCAACAAATTCTTTAGGGAAAATAAAATTTGTGTGGCATTAATTTTACTGTCCAAAGTTTACTAATATCTTAAAAAGTAAGTGAAATATTATAAAAAGAATTATTATTTTAAAATAAACATAAAATATCTTGAAATATTATTTAAAATAAAGATATTTTTTACAACATTTTTTTCTTTTAATTAAAACTATTTTAGTCTTAAAGATTTAATGAAAAATATTACAAATTAAATATTATGGAAAAAATTAAATATTATTTTGGAAAAATAAAATGGAATCTATTGTCAGATGTAACATCCCAAAATACAGTAATAACCATAATCAGAATTTAATTACATTTAACAGTAAGACAGTGCAGTTCTTACACTAATAAAACTTAATAAAGCCGAACGGCTTAAGTACAGAGTTAAATACAACACAGCGATATCTCAATATTCAGAGACGAACGGTTTTACAAACATTAACCGAACGTTCAAAAAGCTAAACAGAATATACTACGGACTAGCACTTAACGAGCGCTCTATGGCTCGGCTTTAACCTCTACATCAACCAGATTGGCGTCGTCCAAATTTTCTTCTTCCAGCGCTTCCTCAAGCAAAGCCTCTCCGTCTGCTCACATCCACACGGATGATCATTGCATTGACAAGACGGACGTACATAACCAGTAGACAACACAAGGAATTGCAAGGGTAAGCTTAGGTAATTTAATTCATACAATCAATATAAAATTTAACATACAAGACATATAACAATATATCAAAGCATATAATAAATCATTCAAACTCTCACAAGACCGACCGTCCGGACTGTATGAATCCATGTATCTACAGGCGTTCGTGCACTCAGGTGATGTGATAACTGCAAACACTCAAACAGCTGCCACTCGAGGTTAGCCCTATCAGTCCAAAGTACTCAGTAGGACTAGGACCTCCTGCCATTCCCACACATGACCTACTCCCCTCTACATGAGGACGAGCACTCACGGAATATCAGGATGAACAGCCATCAGCAGCTTTACCATGGTCATACTACATAACTTCTCATATTCAAATCATAGAGACGTTCCTCCTTGGAACGCTCGTTCAAATTCCATAATCATAGTTTCATCTATTACACTGTTCGCACGTTATAATACTTCCTCTTATTCACATTTCTGTTATTTGTTCCACTTCCATAAAATGACGAGCGTTCATCCTTTTCATAATAAGGAGGAACGTTATTATAGTACGGAGAAATCCTCGTTTCTGAGCAAAAGAAACGAACTCCTGTCCACTGACGGACGTTACGAATACTTAAACTCAGTCAAAGGAACTGACTCTAGAAACTCTGAATAATACTTAGAAAAATTTAAGTACAATGACTCTAGATCGAATCAAATGGATAGATACATCACAAATTATTTAGATAAATGAACCGAGCGTGATTTAATTCAGGATACACCACCGCCAGTCAATGACCGAACGTCAACTAATAATTTTGGACGAACGCTATTTACGTTCGTTCGGGAATCAAATATAAGGACGAGCGTTCAGTATAAAACCGAACACTACTTAGGACGAACGCTAGGTAGATGACCGAGCACTAATTAGAACGAACGCTCGATATAAGATCGAGAGCTCATTTGGACGAACGCTTAATATAAGACTAAGCGCTACCTATAACGAACGCCGGATTATAGAACCGAGCGTTACTAATATAACTTCAATTAATTTCGCTCGTTGGATACCACTAGGCTGAGCCGAACGCTCAAACCTAGCCTTTCACAAGAGGACGCTCGTTCTTAAGCAGAATCCTTTCCAAATGAAAGAACTCCTATTCTAAGTCATTTTCAGGGGAAAACCGAACGGTAGAAGACCGTTCGATGACGAGCGTGCATTATCAAAGTAAGGACTATTATATTTTCCAGATTTTTCATCTACAATAACTTCACATTTTTCATACGATTCACATTTTATAACTTATCTCCACCATAAATCTCATACATTACAGAATTCATATTATCATCTCATACTTTACAGAAATTATCCATTTTCAAATTCATACGTTTCATCCTCAACATACAGTTCATACAATATCACTCATACACAACCAGTACAACAGGGCTCGTTCATGCATACTTAAACATCATACATTTCATACATCCAGTACACTTCATGCTTTCACACACATCATACAAGTATCAATTAGATTACTAAAGCTTCCCTTACCTGGTTCAGCAGTGAACTTCCAAATACAAAGGATTTTTGACTCGTCCAACTATGGTTTTTCTATCCTCAACGTGCTTCTCAAGTGCTTCACTAAATCTAACCAAAAGAAACGTAGGAGAACTTAGCTCATACTCTAACATGCAGTTGTACCAGGGTTCGCATGCAACTCAGAAGAGGGTGTTTAGAGTTTGAGAACTTACCGGTCACAGAACTCTAAAGCGTTCGGTTCCAGTGAAAGCTCACGACGCCGTGAACGGTCCTACGGTTTCTGAAATGGGATCGGAGGAGATGGTGGTGAGTTACGGTAGAGAGAAGATGAAAGGGTTCTAGAGAGAAGGAGGAGAGAATGGGGTCTGAGTTTGGAGGAAGAAGATGAGTGCAGGAGAGAGGAAGGGTTTTTCCAGAAAATTCTTTTTTGTTTCTTCCCACATCCGCACGAACGTGCGTTTCTCCCGGTGACACCTGTATCCCCATTTCTGACTTCCATTCTTTCTCGGTGACACTTGGCAGTGAGTGGCAGAGTTATGAAAGTGCGTTTTTAATGCACTGCAGAAGGGTTTTCCATTCATAAATTTTGATTTGACAACGTGTTTATCAGAATTAATTTTCCAGGGTCCCATATTTCCTGTTAAATTTTGAAGAAAAAAACAGGAGAAAAAATAAATAAGCCTCATGAGAAACGAAGTGGCTTTGCATCAAGAAACCCGCACCAATGAAACTCTGGAGTTGACGTGTTCGTAAAATAAATCACTTCGAAACGTGCAAATCATTGCACAGTGACAATCAAGTTGAATGGAGTGAATCCAAATTTTTGCTAAAATCAAAATATCCCCAAATATGCGTATAAATCACACAACTCAATTATTATTTATATTTTTTTTACAACTATGTTAGATCATGATATGTTTCAAATAAGAATATTTGAAAATTAACTTTAATTCCTAACATCTATATACTTTAAATGGTTTTAGTTTATTATTACTCCTTGATTTATATTTTCTACACACATTTATGTAAAACAAAATTAAATTTGAATATAATTACATATTTAGGCTTGGTGTAAATTTGATTTTATCCTCCTATTCTAAAATTGACCCTTTTAGTATATATAGTTAGAAAAAATTGTTTCTTTTAAAAATAGTGTTAAATATATATATATGATCATTCAAATTTGTTCAAATGATAATTAACTTTATTTTTGTATTTTAATAAAATGATATAATTGATTATGTGACATTTGTCATTATCGAAATAACATAATTGATTGTGTCAGTCTGTCATTAATCAAATATATTAACTTATTAATTAAAAATAAATTTATATAATTAAAATAAAAGCTATAATTTAGAGAATAATAACTTTTTTTATTATATTATGACATAGCTTACTATACGAATGTTGTAATTATATGTGGTATTTCAACTTGTTAGTCTGACATGATGAATTAACTAAGGGAGACAAACTAACTCAATAGAACTTTAGTAAAAATAATTGATATTTCTATCTTGTCCTTCAAGTGAACTAACTTAAAGTAACTCACTTGTTGATATTTTTAACCTATTAATTAAAATTAAATTTATATAATTAAAATAAAAATTATAATTTAGAAAATAATATTTTTTTATTATATTTTTTAATAATAATGTAACTTAAATAACTAACACGTATAAATTAATGTTATTAATTTAAATAGAGTAATTTAACCTACTAAAATAAACTATTTATCAATTAAAATTTAATTTAATGTAAAAAAAATAGAATCATTACAAATTATTTAAATGTATTAATTAATTAATCAGTTTAAAACATAGAAAATAATTATATAATTAAATGTATTTTGATATGTATATATATATATATATATATATATATATATATATATATATATATATATATATATATTATACGTAAAATAGGTGGAAGATTTATGAAATTATTTATATCATTATCCATTCAGTTTTAGTTTTTTTTGTCTATTATTAGTATAAATAAAAAAATAATTAATATTAGAATGAAAAAGAACAAAAAAAACAGTTATTTGTACTTGCATGAGTTATTATATGATAAAGAAAATGTCTTAATAGTACAAAAGTTCAAAATCCTTATCCATTTAACTAAATTTATTTTTAAAAGTTTTTAAGAAGTAGCCTACTCTTCTTGTTTTGTTTGTTCATAATACTAGACATGTCACTTGGAAAATTAAACATAAAATATTATCATATTCTCATTTAATATGAGAAATATAGAACTAACATTTTCAATACAAAATCATAATTATAGAAATAATATATAGAACATAAAGAATATAATAGATATCACTCAAAATTACATAAGAAAAATCTTAATTTTGATAAAAAAATAAATTTAAATCACTACTATGAAGTTATGAAAAACTACATATACCTTTACAGACTGTTTAATCAAAATTTGGGTTTTTAAATCATTGCAAAGTAATAAATAAGAGAGAAAATGTGATACATGATTAGGAGAACCTCCATTCAAATTTGAGAGGTGAGTGAGTTACTGTCATATATATGTCGTATCATAAATGAATGAAAGCCATTATATATATGTTATTGTGTTTAATATATTAACATTTTTTTTTATTTTTTCATAATATTATTTTCAATTTCATAATGCCTATGAAACGTGCTACTCATTACCTATCAACAATTAATTTAGAGAGACAAATTCAAACTATTTGGCCAAAATCAAAGACTGTCCACACACACACACACACACACACATATATATATATATATATATATATATATATATATATATATATATATATATATATATATATATATTTTGATAATAATAATTCATCAATTAAAATTTAATTTTAGAAGTTATGCAAATAATTAGTTTTACGTCATTTAATAGATTAATTTTATGTGTGCCTTAATAGGAACTTTAAGATGTAAATATTTAATTACTAAAGTATCAATTCCTAAAATAATTTTATATGTATGCTACATGCCTTAATAGGAACTTTATAAAGTAAATATTTAATTTCTAAAGTATCAATATCTAAAGTTGTCAACCGAAAACTCTCTCTCATAGTTTGCCATTTTTTTATGCATAAAAATAAAATAAATAATTATAAGATCAGAACACTTATTTTATAAAATTAACCTTACAGTTATTCATCTGTTATTTTGTTTTTCAGGATACTTTATCTGAAATTAACCAATATAAATTCATGCTCAGTGAACTTAGTTATAAGTAAATTCTTACCAAGTTAAATATGTTTGATGTTATTATTTTTAAAATATTTTCATATTTAAGTTTGAACATTTTTTTTATGGAAACTAAATATTCTTATTTATATTTGATTAAAAAGTAGTAAGATTAATATAATATATTGAGTGCCAAAAATTCAAACACTTTGCCTAACGTTGTTCATTAACCAAATTAATTTGTAGAAATTGTATACGTATTAGCATAGTTTATTAAAAGAATGAGATATCTTAACAATAATTTTAAAGCATAAACATTGTGAAATTGTGAAATGACAAATTTCAAGCCAGTTTTTTAATTGAAAATATAATTGTAAGAGTTGAAAGATGATTATTTTTTATTCATGAATAATATTCAGAGTTGGTATTTGAAATGGTATGAATTGATATGTAATCAAATCATTTAAATAGTAAAAAATTAATGCTAACTATTAAATATGTATAGTTTTTCAGACAACAACGTCTTAAATGTTTTTTAATTAATGAATTTGGGTGTTTCAATATTCTTTTATAGACAGTTTTATACGTTATTTTGTTCAGTAAATCAATATCTGAGATGTTAAGAGAATCACTGCAAAGTAATTAATAAGAGAGAAAACGTGATTCATGCATAATTAAGAATAACTGAGTTCATCTTCAACAACACCACGGAAGGAAAAAATACCACATTAATGTTTGGTCTATAACACAATATTGTTTCAAACATTCATAACTCTATTCAAATTGAGATGATGCGTCAAAATAATAAATGAATGAAAATGATTAAATATATGTATTATTTTTTCTTTTTGCTTTCAATAAAGTAATATATTTTGAATTTCCTTTATTTGATATATAAAAATTTTGAATTTCATATTTATTTTTGTGTGTTATTTTTCTTGTATTTTCAAAATATATGAATCGATGTTGATTTTTAATTTTTAAAATATATTTAAAACTTTTTAGTATATCAATATCATATATTTTAAAAATTTAACACACAGATAATATAACAAAAGAAACAAATACTAAACTTAAAAATAATGGTACTATTATTTTAATACCCAATAAATTTTTATAACTTTAAATTCATTATTTTAATTTTTAACTTTTTTCTACAAATACAAAAATTGATTTTTTTAATGATCAAAGAGTTGTTAGTGATAAAATAGACAATCTAAACTTATACATATATGAAAATAACTTAAAGGAAGCATTGCTTAATGTGATTCAACTTTCAAAGTGGCACTATTCATCTTGTAAATTGCACACACAAGAATTATGATGAGAATGAGATAAAAAGATTAAAACATATATAGCTAACAAACAGAACAAAGATTGAGAGTGTTTCCATCCTTTCATAACTTCTGAATTTTCTTTGTTTCTTGCACATAAACATTCTCAACTAATTTCTGATTAAGGTACATTCTCTCATATCTCACATGTTTGTGCCAACAACTAATATTACAGACACACAAAAAAGAAAAAACACAGTCTAAAATCACAGTATCTGACGTGGACTCTTGACACTACCCAATTAAGTCAGGTAAAGTTCTCTTCTTTTTCATCTTTTTTCATTATTTTAATGACTGAGAACCAATTTAAAAATGGTTAAAAAATAAGGTTGAGATTCCTAAACAAAAGAAAGCCAGCTTAGAATACATAATCCCATTGGTAGCATGGCTGCACCACCCTGCCAAGTGTTCCTCAAGTTCAAGCCACATAATTAGCCATGGTTAATTCATCAAGTTAAATTCCAACCCAAGGTTAAACCAACCATCATCACTTCCTTTTCTCTTCTTCCATTTACTTTCAGTTCCTTTTTTCCACTTCCACCCTTCTTACAATTGCAGATTCAATTGTCTATATAACTATTTTCCCCTTCTTTTTATACATCCAAATTTCTTCCTTTTTTTCCTTCTTTCTCTCTATTTTGGTGAACCACTTTAGGTAACCAGATTGCTCCCACAACTGTACATATAAATATGCCATCATAGAACATCATAGAAGGGAAAAAGAGAGAAACTTGGCAAGGCAAAACATTTAAAAATCCATTTTTTATCTCCATTCACATACCCCATTTGAGTTTTTCTTCCATTTTTGTTCTTTTGGGGCAAAAGGGTGTTCAGATTGAGACACCAATGAAGAGGTCTCCATCATCTTCTTGTTCATCATCTTCTGAAACTCCCATTGCTGAGCAAGGAAAAAGAAGACCTAATTATCCAAGGAGGAACAACTTGAAGTCACAGAAATGCAAGCAGAATCAAACCACTTGCAGAAGAAGTTCTGTCTATAGAGGAGTTACAAGGTTAATGAATTTCACTTTTCAATTGTAAATTTTGAATTCTTCTCAGTGATTCTTCTTCTGCATTTGCATGTCTCTCATTTCTCTTTGATCATCAGACATAGGTGGACAGGTAGGTTTGAAGCTCACCTATGGGATAAGACCTCTTGGAACAACATTCAAAGCAAGAAGGGTAAACAAGGTAATTGCTTTTCTCTCTTCAATTATCCAATTAACAAGAGAGAAAATCAAGGAGATCTAATCTAATTTAACATCTTTTCTTTATGTTTTCTTAATTAATATTATTATTACTGTTATTATCAGTTTCTGACCTTGTTTTGTTTCTGCTAATCTTTCTGATTGCAACGTTTACACGCTTTTGGGGCTGTTTAGTTTATTTGGGTAAGTCATTTTCTCATGCACTTGGATCTCACAAAATCCTAGTCAACTTTTTCATTTTTTTTTTCTGAATTCTTAATTATTAATTGAACTGCAGTATTTCTTTTTCTGGATTGTTATTGTTTTTTTTAATGTCAAGAAAGATTCTGATCATGATGCTGTTGTTTGGACCCAATTCTCTGCTTTTTTTAATTTTATTTTTTAATATTTTCCTTTTTTTTTTCTGCAGGAGCATACGATACTGAAGAAGCTGCAGCCCGTACCTATGATCTTGCAGCCCTGAAGTACTGGGGAAAAGATGCAGTTTTGAATTTTCCGGTATATCAATTTTTTTCAATATATCCCACAGATAAAAATGTAATCTTTTAAAAGTTTACAATATGGTGTAAAATTCTCTTCTCTAAAGTATATTAAATATATAATTTTTTAAATTATAAAAAGTTGTATTTCATCTTTATAATGTATTATATAATAGTTAATCTTTATTCTTTATAAAAATAAAGTAAATCATTTTTTTGACAAATAATATATTACAGTTCCTTGATAAATTAATTATAATATAAAAAATATTTCAGATGTTGTTCATTAGAATCAATGTTTTATATTAATTTTATAAAATATTGAGACTGAATTTTTAGAATTTAATTTAGGGGAAAAATATTTTTTTATAATAGTTTAGAAGAAATATTTAACCTAAAAAAAATATAATCATATGATTAAAAAGTTTATTTTCTTGTGTAATGTAAAAAATTGTGACAATATAGTGTTTTTGTTTTGTTCAGATAGGAAATTACACAAAGGATCTTGAGGAAATTGACAAAGTTTCAAAAGAAGAATATTTAGCTTCTTTGCGGCGCCAAAGCAGTGGTTTTTCTAGAGGCATATCTAAGTATCGTGGGGTTGCTAGGTTAGTTGAATTGTGATTAAAATCATTTCTTTTTTTACTTTTTTTTTCACTGTATTTTACAATTGTAATTGTAATTTTCCTAATAAATTAAAGGTAAAATTAAATTTCTTTTTTCTGTAAATATTGTTATTCTGATATTAATATATTTATGTTTATATTTGCACAGGCATCATCATAATGGGCGTTGGGAAGCGCGCATAGGAAGAGTGTGTGGAAACAAGTACCTTTACTTGGGAACATATAGTAAGTAGTCACATTTATTTTCTATTTTTCAATCATTAAATTTTACTGTATATTTTTTTTTTGTGAAATTCCAAAGCTAAATAAAAATACAGATAATTTCACATGTGGCAATTGATAAAGTGGGAGAAAGTACACTTTGTAGACCCCAAAGCTATGAATACTCATATCTTGGTTACAATTTAGAAACTTGCTATTTTTCGGCTTCTTTCTTATCCATATGTTGCACAAAAATAAGTCAAACTTTCAATCAGATTTATACCCTCTTTTTTTATTTAAAGATAACATCCACAAAATACTAATAATTGAATGATAAAAGTTAGAGTTAAACAGTATTTGTATTCAGCTGAAGAAAATATGTGTAAATAGAAGAGACACAGAAAATTTACAAAATTTTAGTTTTCTTTCTTTTAATTTTCAATTCAAATTTCAAAATCTTCTCTTTATACTCAACCTCCCTCTAGTTAAACAAAATAGTATTTGGTTATAATCTTCTTCAAAATCACATTTTCACGTTATATAAGACAAAAATTCGCTCACAAATTCCAAGTACATGTCACGGCTGATTACAAAATTTCTATTCTCTTTGTCTGACTCTATTTATTTTTGTAATTGAAAAATAATTTTGACAAAAAAAAATTGTTCAAGAAATAAAACACCAGTAAAAGAATTGTTTTAGCTTCATTTTTATTCTGAAAGAATAGTTTTTAAAGAATTTTTTTTGTTGAGTTGAAGAGAAGGTGTGTTTGACATAAAATCTCTTGTTGTGTGTGACATGTAAAAGAACATGGTATTTTATAATGAAAGGTGAAAATAAAAGAACAAACAAATGTTTCCTTAATTTTTAAGAAAATATTTGACAAGTACAGGTTGTAAACCTGCAGTTCTCATAATTAATGACAGTGAAAAAAAGAAAAAAAGAGAAAAGGTTGAGTTCTAGGATGCATCATGTGTGTGAGTTGTTCTCATTGCTTGAACTGTAGCTGCAGTAGTGTTGTCCAGTAGTTGCAGTATGCATCAATTTCTGGTCTGACATTACAATATGTGGCTGTGGATCACATAAAAATAGCAGCATAGGAAAGTTACAGCTGCAAACACTCACCAACATGGCACGTGCATTACCCCCCTCTTCCTTTCTTCATGGGTCCACTTTATTCAAAGTCACCACCACACCCTTCTCTGTGGGGTTATCATAACCATAATTCAGTTGCAATTTTATATAACTTTTATACTAGTTAACTTTTTAACTTTTATTCATGGTAAAATTTTAATTCTTCTGCTGATTTTTTATCATGTCAAAAATTTTACAGAGATCAAATTCATAAAATGACAAGTGTAAGCAAGTAAAAACATTATGCCATTTCTTCTATTGAAATATTTTGTTCTAATTAAGAAGTTTTTGAAAGTTTAAGCAATGTGATTTGTGATAATTAGGTTAGTTTGAAGAGAATTTAGTTGGCCAAGTTGAATCTAACATTTGACAATAGAACCCTAAACCTCATAGACAAGCATGTTGGAGGGTACAGCATATGCTTGACTTTGTACTTTGTTCATATGCAGTGTCCACAATCTCTTGCCAGCATGTCGGTCAAAAGTATGAATTTAAAAATTGTCAATCTTGAGGGCAGAATAAAATAAAAGGCTTGTTTGAATAGTTATATAGATAGCTGAAAAGATATGCTAAGAATTAAAAAGAGAAGTAGATCAGGAAGCAGGACACAAACACCCCCCAAATTCAGTAAGCACGTGAACACTAATCCTGTCCTCATACTTCAAAAGCTTTTAACTTTGTGAGATTCTATGTATGTCATAAAGTTGTCTTTTTTTCAAACCTTATTCTTTCTTAATTAAATAATCACCAACTACTTTTAGTTAACACTGCTGTGTTTCTTAACAATTTTGATTGTCTTTTAATCCAGTGATCAGATTCTGAATCTGATAATGTCATCAAATAAACTGTCTACAATTATCACTTCAAATGTGTTAAGATAACATCATAAGATCATATAGAATTTTGTCTTTAAAACATCATATGATCATATATTTTCCCTGTGTAAGAATCATTTCTTCTGTTTTAAGTGCTAATCATTTAGGGGTATTTATTTTTTCTTTTGCTTGATTTGAACTGCAAAGAAACTCAAGAGGAGGCAGCTGTGGCATATGACTTAGCAGCAATAGAGTACAGAGGACTGAATGCAGTGACCAATTTTGACATAAGCAACTACATTGACAAAAGGAAAAAGGACCAAACTCAAGAAACAGTAGCACAAAGAGAAACAGTTCCCAACTCCTCAGACTCAGAAGAAGCAGAAGTAGAACAACAACAGAACACAACTACGCCAACCCCTTCTGAGAATCTGCACATGGCAGCAGTGCAGCACAACCAAGTTCCACACACACCCCTTAAGGAAGAGTCATCATCACTGGTCACTATTATGGATCATGTGCTTGAACAGGATCTGCCATGGAGCTTCATGTACACTGGGGTGTCTGAGTTTCAAGATCAAGACTTTGCTTTCAGCAAAGCTGAGGATTTAGTAGCCATGTTTGGAGGTGGTTCAGGGTTTGAGGAAGACATTGATTTTCTGTTGAGCACAGAGCCTTGTTGTGAGACTGGGAGTGATGTCAATATGAGAGCAGTTTTTGATAGCATTGAATGTGGTGAGGGTGGTGGAAACATGGTGCATGGGGATAACAAGCAGAAGGAGATACTATCTTTTGCATCTTCTTCTCCATCATCTACAACAACTTCAGTTTCTTGTAACTATGCTTAGATTATTGGGTTTGTTATGTATGTTGTTGGGATTTGTTGTGATAGGTGGTGGATGGGTGTGAACAATAGATGACTTGTGAAAGTGTTCATTGGTTTTAGGATTTACTTTCTTCAAACACTCTCTTTTCATTTTAGAATGGATTTTAGTTTAAAGGTGCAAAAACCAAAAATCTGATTTGGAGGGTGGGGGGAGTAGATGGAGAGGGGAAATTAAACTAATCCTCATCTTAGGAGAAAATGCAGTATATGTTAAGATCAAAACCTTTTTAGCATTTGGGGTGCAAAATGCAAAACAAAGTTTCCTTTGTTTAAATAATCTGGCTTTCTTTTCCTTTTCCTTCTTATTTTATTGTGGCATAATAGTTGGTGTTGAGATCTGAAATCTGATCTCTGGTTGGCTTTGTTCTACATGTCGCCTAACCCTAGTATGCATTAAAATATTTGTCTAAGTAGAAAATAATCATATATATTAAAAATAAATTGAGTCTGTGTGTTTTTAAAGTGAACAAAAATTATTTTTATATCATTTTGTGTATTGAATATATTATGCTAAATTGTAGTGATACCTTTTGATTACCACTCTTGTAAAGACCTAGAAAATTACATTATTTTAAAAGTGATAGTTTAAAATAGTGAGACTTGATTATTTTAATATTAAATGGTGTTAATATAAATAGTTTCATTATGAATGAGTTTCATAATTTAAAAACACATTATCTCTCTAAAAATTACTTTGTTACAGTTCTTTGACTTCTCTCTAGGATTTCTTGTCTTCTGTTCGTCTGATTGAAGAACCGATACGGTAGAACTGATCATTGCGGCAAACTCTTCAGTTTGGAACGATCAGTTATTCAAATAGAGCATGTTTGTTTTTTGCTCCTCTTTTTGGTCTGGTTTGTTTTTCTTTGCATGCAAATCTGATGTGGATGCATGTGACATTTGTGTCTTCTATAAAACTCTATACTGATAAGTGGTTCTAATAGTATACCCTGATCGTGTTCATATTGTTCGTAGGAGCTGATATGTTTTAGGTTTTTTTGTGCGATTTGGTCATCTATAAGGAAATAAAGCTAAATATCTTGTTTCTAAATTTTTGTAGTTGAATAACCTAAATTTGTACGTGGTAATTGTATGGAATAATTTTCTGAAATCTGTTTTGAATTATATGATAATGGGGCTGTGTGATATGTTGATATTGGTGGTTTGGTATGGTGAAATTCTTGTTGTAGACCGCTTGGTAAATTGTATCAGTTTTTGATGAATTGTGGATGATAGAGTTTTTGTTTTGATTGGTCTTTTGGTTGATGAAATTTGGTTTAATAATATATTGGAGAGGTGATTGGAAATTGGTCTATAATTAGTGGCTTGACATGTGAAATTTTGTGAGGATTATTTATTGACTGAGTTTGAGGTTAAAGGTCTGTGTTTGTGGTATATAAGACTTGGTTACCTTCTTGTTTTGTTGAAATCTGATATTTAAGTATGTTAAGTTGTAATTGGGTTGTGGTGAATGTTGGTTTGATCTAATGGACTGAGTCATTAACTAATTGAGCAAATTGATATCCAAACAAAGGTTCAAACATGCTTTCCAAAAAATTATAAGTATTAAGATACCAATATGGTTATTTGGATAAGACTTGAGTACACAAAGATCAAGAATCAGAGTTGCTAGTTTTTGGTATGGCGTTAAGGGGCTTGGAATGATGTTGAGAACTGTGAAGATAATGAGTTCTTTGTGTTTTGGGAACTAAGGGGGCACTTTGGGTCATTGAGCGTTGTGCTCTTTGTTTGTTGGGCATTGAGCGGTATGGAGTGGGGTTGAGTGCCACTTCTTTGTATCAGGTTTGTACATATGTTTCTCTTAATTCATTGAGTGAGCTTGTTTGCGTGAGCACTAGCAATAAGCGTCAAGAATGGGCGTTGAGTGTTCCCTGCTTCAAATGATATTTCATATTTTGTGTTGTTTTGATCTTAAATCTATTTAAATTGAGTTATTTTGAATTATATGTTTATGTTTAATGGATGTTATATGAATATGATTATAAGTGGTATGTGATAATATGGTGAGTGTGGATGGTATATGGTATGAGAAGAATTTCAAGGAGAAGTTCTTAAGTTGGTTATGTATAGTGTACATGTTGATATAGGAGCTGTATATTAGGGGTTATCTCGACACTCTTAATAGCTTTCAATCTCAAGTAGAGAAGGATGATTACGTCGTGAAGAGTAGTAGGAGGTCTTTAGTCTAGTGGTTGTTTCTTGACCATAAATGTTTGACAAATTAACCTCAGTATGTGATAGTATGTGTAGGCAAGTTGTTTTACCACCACTAGGTGCAAGACCCCTAAGTTTGATATCAATTCATGTATTTGAATGGTCAAGTCTAGAGGGAAAGATTGTATGACTTAGGATTGATTGTTTTATTTGTTATATGCCTACTTCTATAAATGGATATATGATTATTTTTGGAACATTAGCGTGTCCTTTTTTTTTGTGTATTTCTTCTTATTTGCAATGATCACCTTAATGGAGTGAATAAATGAAGATATTCTAATTGATCTAGTGCAGGATCGGTACTGATGTTGAAGTTTAAAGTTAGATTATTAGATTTTTTGTCTTATTAAATTTTGTAAAATAGTGGTAGGCTTTTGATTTGGTACAACTGTACTCTTAGAAATATAGAATCTTTGTATGAATATATTCAATTATTCTTATAGTTATGTGAGATATAACTTTAATAGGCTTTTGTATGTATTTTCTTTGAGAAATTTTTTCTCTCATTCCTTTGTAGGTAATGTCTCTTTTAATAGTTGTATGAAATATTACAACTACAATTAAAAATAAAAATTTGTCTTCATTTTTCTTCCCCCTCACCTCCTTCTTCCTCCATCACATCCTTTGGTATTACTTTTTAATGATAAATTTAACATTCTAATAGAAAGAACCACTATAACTTGCTATAAATATAAAATACTAAATTGAACATTTTTTTAAGATAAAGGGTCACAGAAAATCTAAGTTGATAAATATAGGACTAAAGGTAAATTTAATTATGTATACACCATTTGCAATGGTAGGTGCAAACCATGATTTCATTCTTCGCACTCCCGAGTGCAGTTCATTTACCAATTAAAACGCATGTATTTAGGTCCTGTAAGCGGTTGACTTGTGTGTGTGTATTGACTGTAAAGGTAAAGAATTATAGCATTAATTAAAAAGTAATGGTTGAAATTATAAATCATAAAATTAAAAAAGTATAGAACTAAAATTGCTACTTTATAATGTGTGTGTGTGTATATATAGTTTTAAGTAAGTATTAGCAATATAGATAGAATATGATAATATATAAAAAGTTATTAAGTCGAGAAATACAGAATTGTCAGAAAAAATGTTTAATTTTTTAAAGAATACAAGAGATTAGGCTATAGACTAAGATAACTCCATATAACCTGAAATCATTCTCAAATTACATCATAACTAATCTTTAAAACAAAAACTCAACAAAATTAACTAACACAGGTTAGAGGAAGGTAATGTGCTAACACCTGTACTGGAAACCCCCCATATCTGCATGCCAAGTATTCAAATATTTAAATGAGACTTTCATCACTGCTCATATTATAACAGGAAAACATGATTGATTGTTAAGTCTGCGTACAACAGCAAAATCCACGAGAAAATCCTTTCATTTCAAGTAAAAACCGGAGGCAGAAAGGAGCTGTATGGTCGAAACCTTAGCTTCTAAAAATAGGCAATGTATAGTTTAGCACCAATCAAGGCAAATAGCTCAAGATAGACAAATATACAGCCAAAGTTTGCAACGTGCTGAACAGAACATCAATGGAAACCTAAGGCAAGTTAAAAACACCAAGATAAAAAAGAAAAGAGGAGACAAAATACACTTGGATTTTGAGAATTGACACTCTTTTGCCTAAACCTGCCACTATAATCAGATTTTGATGACTGACTAAACTTCGGGAGATCAACTAATAAATAAAGGGTATAAGCTTGAACTTTACTTTGCTTGCATAGTCTGTGTAACTCTGGCCAAAAGTCTCAACCATCAAAGCCTCTTCCATCTCTGCCTTCTGCTTATAATACAACAAGCATACTGCTACAATAAATAGAAGACTAAGAGGTGCTCGTAGCGCAATGCAGTATGTTACAAACAAAAGCATTGTTGATGAATATATCGGATGACGAACCCAACGATAAGGTCCAAATTGCACCACGGCACTTGGCTCCACCACATTTTCTGAATACTTGGCAAGATACAACGTTGCATTATATTGCATTAGTAAGGTTGTGATGATTAAAGCCCAGATTCCAAGATTGCTCCACCCACCGGGAATGAGGTGAAGCTCCGGCCCTTCAAATGCTGCAAGCCAATGGCCAACCATGACCCCTGCACTGAACAGTAGGCGAGACATGGTTGACACATTAATGTCCCATTTTGGGTCATGAGGCCGAGCATAAAAATCTCCATATAACCGCTTTCTAATGCTAACATTGAAGAAAAAGAAATAATGATACACAAAAAAGAAAACAAAAGGCCAGCCTTCAAGGTAGCCATTGAAGTGACCAGGAGGAACAAGAGTGAGCCATGTAAAAACAGATGTAACAATTGCCAGTTGCTCAAATATGTTTGCCTCACCAAGCAGATGTCTCCGAAAACAATATAACCCATAAACTGCAAGCGCTATGGCCACCCACCATGGCCAGAACAACCAAGTCCAGCTAAAATACATCCAAAAGAAGGGACTGAAAAGCATATTCATTGTCCATTTTGTGGCTGCAATTATGATGCACAATAACCCAGACCACTTCACAACTTTAATTGGAGTCAAGTGCAGAAGAGTAGCTTTTATTGAATCAAATGATAGACTTCCGAATAACTCTAGGACTGGATTTTCAGATTCAGTGCTGGCATTGCTAGAAATCGAGCAACTGAGAGGAGGTAACAAATCAGCCCTTTTTCTTGCTGATTTAGGCACAGAGGAAAAAGGGTTTCCATGGGTACAATTCAATTGAAAACTAATGCTCTTGGGTCGGTTAGCAAGTACATCGACACGAAAATGTTTGCTGAAAGGTCTCAGAGACACTTTGTTGCTCACAATAGAGAAACCAAAGGGGGCAATTTTGGAGTGTGAAAGAACCTTTGTTGCTTCCATTATTGTTTGAGGGAAAATAATAATCAAATTTTGAGAAAAGTACACAAATATCACAAAACCAAAGATGCACTGGATGAAAGCAGTTCCATATCCTTTGATACGGTGAGTTACTAGGAATCACAACGACAGCAACAATAACCCGTTGATGTAAACAGGAATCCAACACAGGCAAGATGCAGTGGCAACAAACACACTCAGTATCTTCAGTGCTCTCCTTCTGCAATTCATCCAGCAACCTCTACAGCATTAAAATCCAACTCCATTCATTCTCTAAACAGCAATATAAGCACGAAAACACATTACCAACAAACCACCATCAAAACGTAAAATGAAAAAAATTATAAGCAGTTGTTTAGGTCTTTTGGGTGATGTTTTCCTGTCAAAATTGTAGTTTCATCTTGTAAATTCATGCAATAAAGGATTGCACAAAAAGTGAACACAGATTACTGAGATAAAACAATTTCAAATGGAAAACAAAAACCAAAAGTACTTAAGGAACTGTATCTAAGTTTTATCCACCATAAAGTGAATAGACACTACCCAGCTTCTGACTACAACCGCTCCTTTTAAACCCTCCAAAAACAAACTAAACAAACCCTCCACCAATTCCAAAGCTGCTATCGACAACTCAGCTCATAAAATTGGAACCCCGCCAGCCTAGTCAAAGCCCAAACAATAAGGTCCATGTAAAACATAAACCAAAAGCACATATTCCAGCGTCTAACTCCCTTGGGCAAATGATCAAACAGATGGTGCACACAAAAACTCCTCATTCAACGAAAGAGTCCAAACTTAAATCAGATAACGTTAAAAACGACAAAGAAAGCGTAAAGAAATAGTACCCAGCGAAAAGAAAAATCTGAAGTTGGTTTTGGGCAAGAATGTTGAATTGTGACGGATAACGATACTGAAGTTCTGAGCTGTGTAAGTCACGGAGACGCTCTTTTTCTCCACTTACGGCACGAATGGACCAACAAGATGAACCCTTTTGATTTTTCTTATTTGGAAACCCCTTTTAAACATTACTTTTGTAAACTGTAAATTAAATGTTTTTAATCATATTATTTATTTATTTGAATCGGTTTTTTTTTCACGGGTAATAAAAAGTTTCACAATAGTTTTAATTATATAATTCATTTATTTATTTACAAAGATTCAGTTAACTTCTCCATTATTAAAATTACTATGCATCAATTAGCAATAAAATAGTTAAATATATTCTTTTAAACTATTATAAAAAATTTATTTTATTTTTAAATTAAATTATAAAATATTTTCTCTCTCTATGTTATAAAATTTCATATGAAATATCTTCATTGTGAAGATTATATCAAATGAAACTTCTTTTTTTATATGCAAAACATTTTCCATATCATTTACTAAAGATTACATATTTTATAAATTAGTTTAAAAACAAAATACAACTTTCCTATAATAAATTGGAGAAAAAAAACACACACTTATTCTCTAAAACTCCTTTCTTTAAAACTCATAGTCTTTCTTATAGAAATTCTATTTCTCTATCTTATTTATAGAAATTTTAACTCCCTACTCATCTATCTGAATATCAGAGACTGCCTGAAGGATCCTTGAGGCGAGATCTTCGTTTATAGCCGATTGATTTCAACTAAATAGTAAGTTGATTTATGTTTTTTTCCTTGAAATTAGGTGACTTTGCAAGTAGGTGTTTTCTCCACTCTTTTAGGGTCTGAGTCTTCTCTAAGACTCTATGTTGATCGATGGTACTAAGGGTATGTTTTGATCAAATTATTATGAATTGTAGGAGCAAATAGAGTTCTTGTAGTCACAGGAGGAATTATAGAGTTCTTAGAACCATCTAGCATAAACCAGGTAAAGAAAACTAGTTTATTTGATTTTGATTGATAAACATGTTATATTTAATGTTTGTATGATGAGATGGTGGTTGATTAGTAAAATTTAATTGAATTATGAAATTTGGTATGTTGAGTTGCTTGTAAAAGTGGTATATAGAACTGAAAACTTATGAATGCTCATGTGTAGTTGGTTTGTTGATGTGAAAGTTGTTTCTTAATGAATTTGAGAATGTAGATTGGTTATTCTCAATTAATGAATTGTTCTAGAACTTTGATTGGGAATAAGTTAAAAGAATGATGAGTTTTTTTTGGCAAAAAATGGGGTTTTGACAGGTCAAATTCTACAGTAATTGTTTTGGGGAAATTCAACAGCTTTAGAAACTGTTTTTGGGCCTTTTAGGACTTAGTTGGCCTTTTATTTTGCAGAACAAATATGGTTTTTATAGAGCAATAACTGTCACATGAGTGTTTGGATGCTTGATTTGGTCTAAATGCATTGAATTCATATTTAATTGATCAAATTTGTATCCAAACTAAGTTATCAACATGTCTACTAATCAAATACAATGCTAAAGATACCAATTTGGTCTTTTGAATGTGTTTATAGTGCATCTAAATCAAGTTTAGGGGTTGTTGTCATCTGGTATAACGTTGAGCAGCTCTAGAAGGCGTTAAGCGCTATAAAATAAGAGAGCTAATGATAACTCTCCAATTTTGCATATTTTTCTGTGCTTAGGAGTCTAGGATAGTGTATTTTTTTCTTTAATTTTGTAGAATTAGATTAGTTTTAGGTTTTTCTTTAAATTCTTTAGTTTTGCATAATTGTAGTTAAAATTAGGTTTTTAGGAGTATTTTTTTTAGTGTTTGTTCATAAATAGAAAATTAGTATTTTTTTTATAAGAATTTTTTTCTTTATTTTTGTTTAGATAGGCTTTTATTTTCCTTAATTTCTGAAAAGTTTTTCTTTGATTGCTGATTGAATTTTTTTGGGCTGTTGTTTTTCTTTTTGAAAGGGTCATGACTGTGCATCTCATTTGGAAGCTTTGGGTTTGGCCGCTGCTGCTATTATAATTGGGCCACATCTTAAGTGAAACACAATGTATTGGAGTCTTGGCAGCAACTGCCTTTGTACCCTCATTCTCAATTGTAAAACACTCAAGCAAGTCATTTGGCAGAAAACAACCCTCCTCTAGGGTTCGTGAGAGAAGAGAGGAAGAAGAGCAAAGCTCACGACCCTAACTGACCCTGACTGGACCTGACCGGTGAAAAAGAGATTGAAGTTGATTGGAGGGCTTGGAAAGAAAGATGAAGAGGGTCGTCCGATTGAGAAGAGGAAGCATCGAAGAGAAGATTGATGAGTCGTCTAGGTTCCCCTTTTCTTTTCTTTTTCTTTCATTCTTTATTCGACCTTATATAAATGGCTTTCACCATGTAAAGATACACATACAACTTTTCGCTACACTTCTCCATTCTTTAGATTAGGGTTTTACTCGCTTTTGTAGAGTAGGGATTTTGTTACTGGATTTCACGGAGGAATTCACGAGAGTGACATAAGTGAGCTTCCTATGTGGTTCCTGGTATGCTTGTAGTGTTAGTTTTTTATTTTGAATAAATCGTTGATGTTACTTTCATATTCTTGTTCGATTTCTACTTTTTTGTTTTTTTCAATTTTGTTCTTATTCTTTTCATGAATTTTGTAAGTGTTTTTGCTTTGGAAATTGATTTGGACTCTAGAACTCTGCATTATGTAATTTCTTTTTGGAATTAAATGACTCTAGAACTCTTCATTATTTATCGAGATGTCTTCTCGAGTCAGAGATGAGTCCAATGCATAAAGATTGATTCAAATTTGTGTTTCTTTTATCAGATTTTAGATTTGCATTGATTGAGAATGAGTAGAAATTACCACTGTAAGTTCTGAAATATGAACTATAAGACCCTGTGATGGACTTACTTTAGTCAGAATGTCTTTCTGAGTGTAATTGAAACTTTATCCTCAATCATTTGCACATTTAAATTTTGTTTGTGAATTTTAGATTGATGAATAGGCAAATGAACATTGGTTGGACAAATTAATGGAAAGAGTCAAATTATGTTCTGAAATATGACCTAGAATACCCTGTATTGGGATTCAACTTCATAAGATGTCTTCCTAAGAACTCTAAGCACTCTTTTATTCACTCCAATGTGCATTTCACCTATGAAATCAATTCTGTTTTTGAGTGTTATTTTGCTTTTGATTAGTTAGGATTTAGGTATTGTTTTTGCTTTGTTTCAATTCTAAATTTTGTTCTCATTTGCTTTCTGATGATAGTTGAACTAGGTTAGATATAATTTTTGGTACTGCTTTATTCTGATTGATTTTATTTCTGATTTCTTAAGAGTTTAGCATAGTTCAATGTATTTCAGATTCATATTGTAGTGTAGCATATGCATACTGTTCATTTGTAGGTTTAGTTGCATCATTTAGATTTTGCATTTATAGTTTTTAGGTTCTATTAATATGTTGTATAACAATGTTCATTATTTTAGGATCATTTTAGTTGCATTTAGATTTTCATATTAGCTTAGGACATGTTGTTGTTTCTATCTTAGGAAGTTTAGATTTCTACTTTCTTTTATTTTCCTTTTATTTCATATTCTTTCCTTAAACAGATTTTGTCTTTTATTTTTCATTTCATTATTTTTAATTTCCCCACCTTGTCTTTTAGTTAGTAAATAGAAAATAAAAGAAAGAATAAACTTTACACTTTAAAATTAATTGTACCAAGTCCAAGGATTAATACCTAGGTTGTCCCTATACTTCATTAGTGGGGAAACTTAGTTTGTTCTGATTTTGTGCGACCAAAATTCAGTTTAGCAGCTACTGAGTTTGAGGACGTTGAGCGCCACTTTGGATGCTAAGCGCTAGGAAGTTAGAGAGTTCTCTAACTAGTGAGCATTGAACGATGGAATTTGGTGTTGAGCGCCACTTTTCCATGGTGACTAGTTGTTGGGTGCCAAAACCTGACTTTGGGATGGCATTCTCCTAGCTTGTTGTTTCATTTTAAAAGTTTTCTAAAGGATGTATTGTATGAATTGGTTTACTGTGCATATATTTTGATAGCTAGTAATGATTTTGGAATGGTATAAATATGTTGTAAGAATGAAAGATATGTGTTGTGAGAAGAATCTCAAGGAAAGATTATATATTCAAGTAAATTGTAGTGAATGATTGATAATGAAAGTTCAAAAAGGAGGTATCCTGATATTTTACCAAGCATTCAACTCATGTAGAAATGTATGAGGTGATAGAGAGAATGGCATAAGATCTTTACCTTAGCCCTTTGGATCTTAGGAGTGGAAGATTAACCTCATGTGTAGTAGGTCGAGTTACCCTTATTTATAACTCTACAGAGTGCAAATACTACCATGGGTGCAAATCTTCATTGAAATCTATGTCAAAGCATCTTATTCGGATAATTGAGTCTAGAGGTCATTTGTTGTATGATTAAATTTTTTATAAAATGTTGTAAAGTGTTGATGCAAGATTTGATATATTAAGTTATGAAATGTTAATTTCTTTATATACTAGTTTACCCTGTTTGTTGTGTTTCTTTCCTATATGTGTTTTATTTAAACCTTTGGAAGTGATTCACATTTGGTGTGAGTAGATGATAACATAGGTGACCACTTGATGGAGTCGGATGATGCAGTTGAGTGACATGCGGGATGTTATTACACACATATACATACATACATATATATATATATATATATGTGTGTGTGTGTGTGTGTGTGTGTGAGTGTGTGTGTATATGTGTGTGTATATATATGTGTGTATATATATATATGTGTGTATATATATATATATCTATATATATATATATATATATATATATATATAGATATATATATATATATATATATATATTTATATCTATCTATATATCTATCTATATATCTATCTATATCTATATATATGTTTTGTTCATTAGTTAGTTAGTAAGCAGGAGTTTTTTGTACATATGGTTTATTGATATAGTTATAATTTTGGATAACTATAACAATATTTTATATGTTTTCCCTATCTTTCTATTATGTTTTATCAGATTGTATAATGTTTTGTTTAGTAGATTTATTCTATTAAATGGAATGTTAAAATTTTTGTATGAGAGTAGTAGTTCCATAGAAGATCTGTGGGTATATATTTGCTTAGCTTTTGTTGTGTGTACTCGGTGTGTTAGTGATAACGGTTGAAATACAGTTATTTTTATACTAAATTTTGATATTAAAAACACCCTTTATGACTTAGAAACTAGCTTGAAATCATGCTTCTGCTTAAGTTGTGAGAATAAGAGAGTTGAAGGTGGTATTATTGGTTTTATGCTTGGTTTTCCTTGATTTGACAGGAATTAAGATGAATTGGATGAAGAAGTTGAAGTAGCAAGGATTTGGAGTCAGGAAAGGCTGGAAAAGTAGCACATAGAAGAATCGCAGATAGCGATGAGCGTCATTTTGGGGCGCTGAGCGCCACCGCTGAGCGTCAGTTTAGTGTCATCACCACTGTCTCACGCCTAAGCACCACCACTAAGCGTTAGTTTAGTGCCGCAACCACTGCTGGGCGCCCTTTTAGGGCGCTGAGCGCCGATGACGTGGGCTTGGACCTGTTTTATGTTATTTTTATGAATTATTTAAGGTTTTAGACAACCTAGAGACTGTATCTTTTGACAGAAAGAGACACAGAAACACTCATTTCATCTCCCGGAGGTGGATTTTTGATGCGAAAGCTCCGATCTTCAACTTTTAGGGTTTTATCTTTCATTCTTTTCCATATTTTCATCTAGTTTCACCATGTCTATGGTGAACTAAACCTCCATTATTGTTGGGGAAACAATGTAATCCTTTGAAACTCTCATGTATTGAATTGATTTATATTATAAATGCTTTACTTCATTAATTGTTAGGGTTTTTCCTCTACGCTCTATGCATGCTTTGTTTAACTCATTCAATTGCACGATTACTGATGTTGTCGATATGGAAACATATGGGGAAATCTAGAACTGGGGAAATTCTCCCAAAAGCAATATTACCTAGACATAAGGATAGGAGGGTTGGTTGCCTTTAAGCTTTTGTGCGAATGTAATGCATAATTAAATGTTGGGGATACAAGACATTTGATCTAGTAATTTAGAGTAGACTTTCTTCACCGAGACATCGGGTTGAAGGTAAATTAGAAAGTGACATTAAAATTAATGAAGAAGATGAATTCATAAATACATGAGAGTGGATAGGATAAATCGGAAACCCCAACAACATAATCATTCCATATTTTATACATCAATCACCTGTGCATTCTTCAAGTCAATTGATCAACACTTGCATTCATATTTATTTTTTGCATTATAAACACCATGATCTTGTTTACATATCTTAATTAATCAAGAACCCACATGAATGTCTAGGTCGTGAGTCTCTTGGGAAACGATACTTGGTCTTACCATTTATTATTACTTGATACGATTCGGTACACTTGCCGGAGTATTAACAGTCAGTAGTAGTGAGATTATCTTATGAGTAGACTGATGATTTCTTTCTCGATGTGAACAAAGTTATGGAACCTAGGCTACCTCCTCCTCCCATGAATTAAGATGTGCCTAATTTGGTTAGAGTGATGGAATCATTTATGGCAACAATGCAACAATAGAATACTTCTCTAGTTCAACAAAATACCGTGGCTTTGCAACAGTTGGAGGCTGGTAGGGTATCATTGGAGACATCACAGTGTAGTACATGACGGCTATGCATCAGTTAGGTGAAACAAGGGTAGTGGTTGGATCATCTCACGTTCCACCTGCTCAAACTCAAGAATAGAGTGACAAATCAATATTTTCTACTATTCACTTAGCTTATTGCACTACATTTGATTAGGAAATTGTGCTTAATTGTCCAATATTTCCTCAGTTTTGATATTTAGGCTTATTTGACAAGTAATTCTTATTTAAGTTAATTTGAATTATCTGAGGCTAATTATTTCATTATTAATTGCAGTGAATTGTTTGGAATATTATTTTGGGACTTCAAGAGGGCAAGAACGTCAACAATCACTCTCCTCATAGGCGGTTTGGATTTAATTCAATTGTAAATTCGATTTTAGTGTATTTTTGGACATATTTGGACCATTGGATCGTTTTGGGTCAAAATACTAAAAGCCCAATTTGTGGGTTGACCTTGGACTAGGATTTTAAGACCTAAAGGGGGAAAAACATCCCTCACTCTCTCAATTACATTTTCTGCACTTTTGGACAGCAAGGGAGAACTCCCCCATTTTGGGGTTTTAGGTTTTGATTTACATTTTGATGCAATTTCAATTCCAGAATATAATTTTGATTTTACAATTCTGTTTTCTTCTCTTATGCTTGCAATTTAGATTCTGTCCATTTAATTTCATTCTCATTCTCGCAATGCAATTTCGTTTTGAGTTTGTTACCATAAATTTTTAGGTTCCTGTTTGCGTTTTTTATTTCCAATTGCAATATCATTTTGTTTTGTGCTTCCATTTCTAGATTGGGTTGCATTTTTGTGCATTGGGTTTTCGTTTCTGGGTAACATTTCATTCCAACACTGTTGTGTTTGCGTTTTGCTAATCGAATTCATGTTAATTGAAGTTTAATCGGTTTGGTTTGGTCAATAGCGATGATGCAGCGTTTCCTTGACATTTCTACGTATTAAATGTAAATTTGCTGCATTGACCTTGCATTTCATTGAATCTGTTGTGCAGTGGAGATTAGAACACACTTAGTGTTCTAATTTGGGTTAATTATCGCATAGTTAATTAATCTATTCAGTGCAAGATTGATTAAATTTGTGGAATTCGTTTGCTTAATTCGATTTTAGAAAAACCCAATTAATCTTCGCTTAGTTGATTGATTGATGTTGGAATGGGGTAAGAGCAATGATTAATTGATTATTAATTGAGGATTAGAAGTGTTGTAACTGAGATAATGACCAAACTATCCTTAATTAGGGTTTAATTTATGTGTTAATTAGTGCATTTCTTTGCAGAAAACCACCTTCAATCCCCCCCACCATGTGTTTGACCTATTATTTGAACCATATTTGGTCCTTGAGAGACGACATATGGGTCATTCTCCTAGTATTATACTGCACTTAATTGCATATTAATTTGATTCAGGAACGACCTCGATCATGGAGTTTGAAAAGTTTTCTACAACATTGCCCAACTAAGTTTAATGGTAAGACCAATCCCAATGAGGCAGATCAGTGGATGAGGGATATAGAAGGAAGTTTTTATGCAAAGAGATGCTCAGCTGACAACAAGTTGGCTTATTTTGAATACGTGCTTACTAGGGAAGTCAACCATTGGTGGGCTAGTATGAAGATGTTGTTGGAGAACGGTGGAAAGACTATCATGTGGGAGATATTTAAGAAGAAGTTATATGCAGAATACTTTCGTTATAGTGTTAAGGTTGCTGAAGAGGTAGAGTTTTTGCAGTTGGTTCAGGGAAGGATGTTTGTGGCTAAGTATGCATAAAGGTTTATATATCTGATTAGGTTTCATACCCTAAAGATGGACGAGGAGTGACAATGTAGAAAATTTGAGAATGGTCTGAGGGGAGATATTAAATTAATTTGTATCAAGGTAGAGAGATCAAAATTATTGGAGAAAATGAAGAATGAGGTGGAAAAACAACAACGACAATTGTAGAGAGTTAGAAGACCATCTAGGACCAAACCAGGTTATGTGGATAGGAAAAAGCCTTACTCCATGCCTCCCTCTCATGGGTTTAGGGGTGGCTTTTCTCAATAGCAGAATCAGAGTGGTATAGTGTAGTGTTTCTAGTGTGGTGGACCACTTACTAGGAATGTATGCCCTTAATTGAGAAGGGCAGAGAGTAGCCATTAGGTGTTACAATTGTGGAAAGGATGAACATGTTGTTAGAAACTATAGTTCTAGCCAAGTAGTTGGAGTTTAATCTCAACAGGTTGATCAACAGCAAAAGAGGGGTGAAAAACCTCAAGCTTTAGGTCGAGTTTATGTTATGACGGGTACAAAGGTGATAGATTCGTGTAATTTGATTATTGGAAGTTATGTTATGTCTAGTAGAAGTTTATGCGTGTTGTTTGATTCTTGAGTGACAAACTCATTTGTGTCAGAATCTTGTGTTAAAGATTTGGGTTTGCATGTGGTGGACTTGAGGTATGATTTGTTGGTATCTACCCCAGCTTCGGGTTTGGTGAAGACATCTACAATATGTGCTACATGTTCGGTGATGATAGAGGGTCGTATCTTCAAAGTTAATCTGATATGTCTAGCCCTACAAGGGTTATATGTAATCTTATGGATGGATTCGTTATTTGTTAATCATATTCTTATTGATTGCAACTAGAAGAAGTTGTTTTTTTCAAGCCTAGGAGATGTTGAGTTGATGTCTTCGCATAGATTGTTAAGAAGGTTAAGGAAGGGTCTTTATGATTTCTAATCTCTCATTTGGTGGTGGAGGAAGATGAAAAGAATACAAAGATTCATTATGTGAAGAAATTTGCAGATGTTTTTCTTGATAAAGTGTCTGGTTTGCCTCCTAAGAGAGAGGTGGAATTTTCAATTGATTTGGTACCTAGAGTAGGAACAATATCCATAGTTCCTTATCGTATGGCTCTAGCTAATCTAGCTGAGTTAAAGAAGTAGATAGAGGAATTATTGGAGAAACACTCTATTAGTCCTAGTGTGTCGCATTGGGGAGCACTAGTTTTGCTGGTGAAGAAAAATGACGGTAGTTCAAAGTCATGTGTAGGCTATAGGCAATTCAATAAGTTGACCATCTAGAATAAATATCCTTTGTCGCAAATAGATTATCTAATAGATTAGTTGCATGGAGTAGTGGCATTTTCTAAGATCGACTTGAGATCAGGGTATCATCGGATATTAGACAAATTTAAAGATGTATAGAAAACCGCCTTTAGATTCCAATATACGGGCATTATGAGTATGTGGTTATGTCATTTGTGTGACTAACGCTCCTACCTTGTATATGAACAGGATTTTCAAGCCATTTCTAGGTAAGTTTGTGGTGGTCTTCATCGACGACATTTTTATCTACTTCAAATCTTATGAAGAGCATGAGGAACATCTAATGGAAGTGCTTGGCATTTTGAGGGAGAAACAATTGTATGTTAAGTTGTCTAAGTGTGAATTCTGGATGAAAGAAGTGTAATTCTTAGGCCATGTTATATCAACTCATGGTATATCTTAGATCCTGCAAAAGTGGATGCAGTGTTGGCTGGGGAGCGTCCAAAGTTTGTGACCAAAATAAGGAGTGTCGTTGGTTTGGTTGGCTATTATATAAGGTTCATTGAACAATTTTTTAAGTTAGTAGCGCCTTTGATATAGTTAACTCGTAAAGATCAGTCTTTTGCATGGACATATAGATGTGAGGAAAGTTTCCAGGAGTTAAAGAAAAGGTTGATTGATGCTATGTTGGTAATTCCTAACACAAGTAGATCTTTTGAGGTCTTTTGTGATGCATTATATCAGGGTTTGGGTTGTATGCTTATGCAAGAAAAGAAAGTAGTGGCATACGTTTCAAGGCAATTAAAGATTCATAGGAAGAATTACTCCACTCATGATATGGAGTTGGTAGTTGTGGTGTTCGCCTTGAGATATGGAGACACTACTTGTATGGTGCTTAGTTTCAGGTCTTTAGTGATAATAAAAGTTTGAGATACTTGTTTGATCAAAAGGTCTTAAACATGAGGCAGAGACGATGGTTAAATTTTTTAAATTGACTTATATACCATCTGAGGAAAGCTAATGTGGTTGTAGATACTTTAAGCAGTAAGGAAGTGCGTGTGTCTTATATGATGGTCAAAGAACTTAAGCTGGTGGAAAAGTTTAGAGACATGTAGTTACAAGTGGTTTTGGGAAAAGCGGTTTTGGAGTAAATTTCTGAACAATTGAGCAAATTTGTATTCAATCTGAGTTATAAACATATTTTCAAATAAGTTATTGTGCTAAGAATACCAATTTGGTGATTTGGATAGGTCTTGAGTGCATCTAGATCAAGTTTCTAAGTTTTTTTGTCTTCTGGTATAGCGTTGAGCGTTGTTAAACCTGAGAACCACAAGGCTCCAAGATGCTAAACACCACTTTGGGTGCTGAGCGTCACGAAGTCAATGAGTTCTCTGACTTTTGGGCATTGAAGTGTGGTTTAAGGCGCTTAGTGCCACTACTTCCTCCAGGTCTAGATCTTGTTTTTCCCAATAATTTGTTAGGCGATGGATCTTGCTCGTTAAGCGACCCCTGTCTTAACAACATTGTGATTGTTTTATCTAATCTTTAACTTATATTTGTTTAAAATATGTTATATGAAATTTCACCCTTGTCTATATTGGAAATTTTGTTTATGTTTGATGGATGATACATATAGATAAGATTTCAAATGGCATTTGATGGAATTGTGATTTTGAACTGTATATGATGTTATAAGGATTTCAAGGAGAAGTCCTTGAGATGATTATGTATAGTGTATGTATTGATATAGGCGCTTTATATTAAGGGTTATTCAGACACTCTTAATAACTTCCAATCTCAAGTAAAGAATGATGGTTATATTGTGAAGAGTAACATGACCTACTTAGCTTGATGATCATGTATTGACCATTGATGTTTGACGGATTGGTGTGTGGTAGTATATGTGGGCGAGTTGTTTCGCCACCACCAGGTGCGAGACCCTTATAGTTCGATATCAATACATATATCTGAATTGTGAAGTTTAGAGTAGATAGTTAGATGTTTATGAATTGTTAGTTCTTGAAGAATAATTATAATTTGCTATTTGTAAATAGTTATATGTGTATTCTTTGATAAAGTTAGTTATCATTTTCTTTGTGTTTTGTGTTTGCTTATTATTCTATTTGCAATGATCATATTTATCAACCGCTTGGTCGTACTTAATATTGGATTAGTTGGTCCCGTGACTCGCGATATCATGGCCACCTATTTCTAACCGTTTATCTTTTAATTTGTCAGGATTAAAAGATCCATTTTGACTAAAATTGACCGAACATTTGTTGACTTTTACCTTTGACTGGGTTTAACGGACGACCGCTACAAGACGATCGGTGAATAGGATATAACGATCATTCTTTCTATCGGGTGAACGATCGTTCGGGAACAGTCACATGACAGCTCGTGATTTTATCCTTGGCGATCGTTCAAGTTGTCAGTCGATCGATCCAGATGTCTTACCATACATAATGCCCCCCGAGTCCGAGTAAACGAACGTGGTTTAAGCATGCGAGTTTACTGTAGGACGCTGATGGTGTAGTTAGGGGGTAGGGTAATTGCTACGCACTATTTCATCAAAAAGCTTTAGGGTTTCCCGCCTTTGGAGGTATACGTAACGGCACGCTGATAGAGCCGTTGGATTAAGCTGATCCTACGGTGCGCGACGTTCTGTCTTCAGTTGTGCGTTTAATAACAGGAAAAGAAAGGTGAAGAGGCGTAACATTTTGCAGTACTACCAAAGCATCATTTCCACTCCATTGACGGTTTTCTTGCCTCGCTACAATTTGCTTCTTCTTCTTCACGAACCCACCAGGTAAACCTCAACCCTTTCTCCGGCTATAGTGTATTCATCATTGATAATGGAAGAAAAGGGGCAGAATGCATGTGTCGATACACCGGAAGCTTCTTCGCCGGCGGAACGCCATGAAATCTCTACTGTTCTTAACGGCGAAAGTGCTTTTCTGTATGGAAATGTGTTGACTGAAGGTCCGGAGGACTGTGCTACTCCCTCTATTTCTGGTATCAGCTACGATTGGGCTTCGCGTGAAGTAAGTGATTTTCGTAGCTTATTTAGAAGTAGAGTAGTACTAACAGATTGAGTAGAGAATATTTGTGTCTTGAGAACCCTAGGTTACAGATCTTACGTCAAGTTGGTGGCTTGCCGTGAGAATGAAATAGTTTTTCATGGAAGAGAGAACATCACCAACGATTTTTTCTATTGCTATTTTGTGCCGTTTTACGATCTGTATATTAGGTTGCCTTTCAATAGTTTTCAAATGGAAGTTCTGAGAACCCTAAACGTTGCGCCAACCCAATTGCATCCTAATAGCTGGGGGTATATCCAGGCGTTCGCTGTTATTTCTCAGGCTTTGGCTATTAGGCCTACTGTGCCGCTATTTTTGTGTTTTTTTAGATGTTGACCTGTCGCTAGGAAGGGTTGGGTGTCCTTAATTTCTGAGCCGGGTGACGCCCTCTTAGAGCTATACTCGCAGTCGTACATGGGCTTTAAAGAGAAGTTCTTTAAAGTGTCAATTCTCGACTCGGGGCAGACGTTTTTCTTTAATGAAGATGGGAGGTCGAAATTTCCGCTGTACTGGACGCAAAATCCGCTAAGATTCACCTCGTGGTCTGAGGATAAAATGACTAATGAAGAATTGGAAGCTCTGAGTGTGTTGACGGCATTGCCTCGCCCCTTTTCTTCTCGTCAACTCATTAATTGTCTCGAACATGATGATTTCGAATCGAGGGTATTTGGTATGTTTCTCTTATTGTTGTTTTTGTGTGTTTCCTGACTGTTGCTGACAATGTTGGATGCATTTGTACTTGTAGAGATAATGGGGAGAAAGGGTCCAGTTCGTAATTGGTTCAGGACTATCGACATTGGTAAGGAGGATGTCGGACATCCAAGCCCCTCCTCCGGAATTACCCCAACTCTGCCACCTCCCCCTAATGTGCGGTCGGCCTCTTCTGACGAAGTGGCGATCGTTGAGGAGCGGCCGTTGGTAAGAAAATGGAGAGGCAAGGCTGTCGACTCCGCAGGTGTCGTGCCCAAGAGAATGAAGGAAACTGAAGGAGGGACGAGTCGTCCTGCTCCCGGCGTCGAGTGGGATTCATCCTTCACCCTTAGTCACAAAATTGAGTTTAATTTGGACAATTCTGAGAAGAAGATGGTGGAAAACATGACGAAACAACAAATGGCTGATGCCATGTTGGAATGGACGAGTCGAACAACTATGGCTGCCTGGCACATGGCATACGCTTCTGACAGGGGAGTACTGAGGGTTGAGCTAGAGAAGGTGCGAACTCAACTGAAGGAGCTGGCCGACGTCCATGCTAACTGTGAGCAGAGGCAGAGACAATCGGAATAGTTGATGTGCGAAGCACAAGTATTATTGAATACTACTCGGTCGGCCGGCCTTGCCTTAAAAGAAAGAAAGGGATGAGCTCCAAATAGCGAAGGACCAGATGGCGTCCAAGTTAGAGCAGTCAAAGAAGACTATGGCTGCATTGATGCAAGAAAAGGACGAGGTGACCAAAGAGAGGGACGACCTACTTGCTGCGGCCGCCGAGGAGCGAGAAGTAATAGAGGAAATGCACGGAGACATAGTCGTGGAACACACTAGGGGTTTCAAGAAAGCTCTGAGACAAGTCGAGCATCTCTTGGAAGTGTCTACTGAGGGAGTGGCATTTGACCCGAGGAAGGATGTATATGAGGGTCAAATGTTGCACCTAGCTGAGATTCCGGAAGATGCTTTCTTGGAGGCGGAAGCAGATGGTGATGATGGAGTGGCTGCCATTGAGGAGCCTACAGGTGAAGCTGCTGGAGAGGCCCATGGATCTCCAGATATTGTAATAGATTAGGTTGTAGAATTTTGATGTGGCCTTGAACTCTTATTTGCTTTGCTTGAAATTTCTGTTTTGTAGACACTAATTACCTTTGTAATAGATATTTGCTATCGTGTTCTTTATTGTGTAAACGGCATAGTGTCTTCATATTGATGTGAGGTAGATGTTGGTTAGGTCTGTGAGCGTTTAGATTACATGTGCTGGGTGTTCGGGAGAGAACATCTACCAAGGGAGTGTATCCCTCCCGATATACCATGGTGTGGATGTCCTAAGGTGAACATCCGCTAGAGGGAGTGTATGTGCAGTGGTTGGGATGAACCTTTATAATGTCAAATGGTTTTGGTACATTTGACCCTAGCGCGCGACATGTGAGAATGAAATAAGTGAAGAATAGGAAAGTAAAGCTTTATTGTAAACGAAGAAAGAAAAATAATGTGTCATGAACATGAAAAATAATAAACTTCAACTGAAATAATAATTAAGGTGAATGGCGTTCCAAGTGTTGAGGATGGTTTGGACATTGAGGAGTTCAAGGCGATATGCCTCATTCATCAGGTCCTTAGTAATGCGGAACGGTCCTTCCCAATTGGTTGCTAGTTTTCCATGTGCTCGGTTTTTTTGCACTTCTCCCCGTTTCCTCCGCACCAGGTCGCCATTTTTGAAGGCTCTAGGCTTGACTTTAGTGTTATAACGGCGAAAGAGCATTCTTTTTTGTGCGGCCACATGAACGGTGGCGACCTCTCGCCGCTCGGGCAATATGTCGAGATTCATCTATAGTTGTTCATCATTGAGGGCCATGTTAGTGATGTTGCGTCTTAGCGAAGGTTCCCCGACATCGACCGGGAGCATGGCGTCAGTGTCGTACGTCAAATTGAATGGAGTATCCCCGGTGGATCCGTGTGGGGTGCACCTGTACGCCCATAGGACTTCGGGTAGTTCCTCCACCCATAAGCCTTTAGCTTCGCCTAGTCGTTTTTCCAATTTTGTAAGTAGAGCTTTGTTTACGGCCTCTGTTTGTCCATTAGTTTGTGGATGCTCTACCGAGCTGGTCACATGTTTGATCCCCAAGCTTCTGAGGAAATCTTCTAATTTTTTCTCGATGAACTGTCGGCCGTTGTCAGTGATGATCTTCTGTGGCAGACCGAACCGGCATATTAACTGCCAGATGAATTTCTGTACTCGCTGGGCGTTGATTATACACAGTGGTTCGGCTTCTAACCACTTAGTGAAGCAGTCCACTACCACCAGGAGGAATTTGTTTTGAGCCTTAGCGATTGGCAGCAGTCCGACGATGTCGATTCCCCATTGGGCGAACGGCCATGGGGAGATGATGCCATGCAATTCTTCAAGAGGGACGCGAAAGTCATGACCATGTGCCTGGCATGAGAGACATTTCTTGACAAAGGCCTCGCAATCTTGGTCGATCGTTGGCCAGTAATATCCTGCGCGTAGTACGCACGCTCTGAGCGTACGTTTGCCCGAGTGAAAGCCACAGATCCCAGTGTGAAGCTCACGTAGGACGTAGTTTGCCTCTTCCGCTGATATACATTTTAAGAGGGGTGTACTGTGGCCATGCCGGTATAGGTCGTCGCCTATGTATAGAAAGCGCGCGATGCGCTTTGAGTCGCTTGAGGTGACCTTTTCTCCATGCTCCTACTTCGTCATCAAGTCCTGTATGTTCTGTCTCCAATCAGCTTCCTGTGTTGAGACATCGGTCGCTAAAGTTTCCACGACTGGGTGGTTGAGTGTCATCTTAATGATTGAAGATAATTGTGCCCTCTCCTTTGAGTGAGTTAATTTAGACAGGAGATCCGCCCTTGCGTTTTGCTCCCTAGGTACATGAATGATGCTGACATCGACAAAATCTTTGAGGAGGGCGCTCGCTTTGTGAAAGTAGCGTAATAATTGATTGTCTTTTACCTGGTAGGTTCCGTTCATATGGCTGACCACCAACTGTGAATCCATCCTGCATTCTAACCGAACGACCGTTAACTCCTTGGCCAAGGTTGAACCAGCAATCAAAGCTTCATACTCTGCTTGACTGTTGCTGGTTTGAAACCGAAATGTGATGGCTTGTTCGACGACTAAGCCATTTGATCCTTCCAGCACAATACCAGCTCTCCCCCCCCCCCTCTTTTGTCCGAGGATCCGTCCACATTAAGGAGCCATTTTGGCTCTAAGTCGTCAGATATTGGAGTTAGCTCGGCCGCGAAGTCTGCCAGGTGTTGACCTTTGATGGATCCCCGAGGTTCAAAACGGAGTCCGAACTCAGATAGTTCTACCGACCATGATACCATCCTCCCTGCCAAGTCGGGTTTCCTAAGGATCTTGGCGACATGGTGATTAATGCGGACGACCACCTGATGACTTTGGAAATACGGCCCAAGTAGTCGTGAAGCTGTGAGCAAGGCCAAAGCTACCTTCTCGATCTGGGAGTATCGTTCCTCCGCCCCTTGTAGTATTCTACTGACAAAATATATCAGCTTAAGGGCGGGGGTCTCCTGTACTAAAGCGGCACTTACAGCATGATGGGATGTTGCGATGTACTGCTGCAAATCAGATCCTGCGACCGGTCGTGCCAAGATTGGAGGGCTGGTGAGAATGTGTTTCACAGCACTGAAGGCTTGTTCACATTCATCGTCCCAGTGTTGGGTGGTAACTTTTCTCATGTTTTTCAGGATAGGCCGGATGTGTTCGGCTAACTTCGGAATGAAGCGTGATAATGCTGTCATTCGACCAACCAGACGTTGTATCTCTTTTAGGGTTTTCGGACTTTGCATTTCCAGCACAGCTTTACATTTGTCTGGGTTGGCCTCGATGCCCCGACATATTAGCATGAAGCCCAAGAACTTGCCGGCGGGGATTCTGAATGTGCATTTAGAGGGATTAAGTCGCATGTTGTACCGTCGTATTTGGAGAAAAACTTCTGCCAAATCCTTGAGATGTTGTTCCACCGATTGACTGCGGATGACCATGTCGTCTACATAGACATCCATGCATCTGCCGATTTGATGGTGGAAGACTTTATCCATCAGGCGTTGATAAGTGGCGCCCGCATTCTTCAGACCGAACGGCATTACTTCATAACAGTAATTTACACATTCGGTAATGAAGGCTGTTTTATTCTGATTGGGCGCGTACATGGGGATTTGGTTGTACCCCGAGTATGCATCAAGAAAACTGAGTACAGTATGTCCTGAAGCCCCATCTACCAACCGATCGATGTTGGGAAGGGGATATGAATCTTTAGGGCATGCTTTGTTGAGGTCGGTGAAGTCAACACACATTCGCCATTGACCATTCGACTTCTTGACCATGACCACATTTGATAACCACGTGGTGTAAGTTACTTCTCTGATAAACTGGGTGTTCATCAAATTGTTGACTTCTACTTGGATAGCCTGTCGTTTTTCTTCCCCGAATCGGCGTTTCTTCTGTGCAACCGGACGTGCTTCTTTGAAGATTGACAGTTTATGCGCCATCACCCCTGGATGGATTCCCGGCATGTTTGTGGCCACCCATGCAAACAAGTCGGCGTTGGTCTTTAGTATTTTCGTCAGATCCTCCTCATCATGCAGAGCCAAGCTACCCTCGATGGTCGTGGTTTTTGACGCATCTGCTTCCAACTAGAATGTTTTGACGTCTCCTTGTGGATGGAGACGTTCGTCTACATTGGTTCTCGGATCCAAGTCGATCACTGTTGTTTCGCACCCTTTGGCTCTCCTAGGTGGCATGAAAGGGGTGACCTTTAAGCCGGCGACGTAACACTGTCGAGTCGTTCGCTGATCAGCCCTCACGGTACAGATGGTACCTCTTTCTGTCGGGAATTTCATGGCCAAATGGGGGGTGGAGACGATGGCACCGAAAGCGTTCAAGCAAGGTCGTCCTAGTAAGGCGTTATACGAGGTATTCGCCTCTACTAGTAGGAACCTGACTCTGATGTCTCGCGCCTCCCTGTCTATTCCGAGTCGAGTTCGTAAGTCGAGGTATCCCCGAGTGTCAACTCTTTCGCCTGCGAAGCCTACAATTTGCTCGTTGAAAGGGGCTATCAGGTCTTCGGATAAATCCATTTTCTGGAAGGTAGTCAAGTATAAGATATTAACCGAGCTGCCTTGATCGACGATCACTTTACTGACATCGTAACGGGCTATTTTGGCCGTGATGACCATTGAATCATCGTGGTCAGGGTCGGGAGCATGGAAATCTGCATCGGTAAAAGTGATGCTGGGCATGGATCGAGGTTGGCGATCTACCATGTGAACCGTCTTTAAATTTCTCAAATGTCGCTTCCGGGCGGAGGCTGATGCTCCTCCCCCTGCGAAGCTGTCGGAGATGATGTCGATTCGCCCTTGGACCGACCTCTCCCTCACCGAGTGTCGGGGTTGGCTCCGGGATCGTCGTCTTCGTCAGTCGTCCCGGGGTGGTAATCGTTCAGGACTTCGCCGAGAGGTTTCCTTCCGGTTAGGAGTTGCGGATCTGGTAGATGTTCTCTCCTTGATGTACTTTTGGAGATACTCCGCGCGAATGAGTCTTTCTAACTCATCTTTCACCATGGTACAATCTTCGGTATCATGACCATGGTTAAGATGAAGTCGACACGCTTTACTGCCATCAGCGTTCTTGGGAGTAGCCTTCTGCCGAACGGTGAGGAGTTTTGCGTGCAGTGCCTCTTCGAGCACCTTCGCCCTAGGTATGTTGAGGGATGTATAACGTTCGTACTTGGGCTTCCACCCCGACTCTTTTCGAGGGGGTCGATCAGTTTTATAGTCGTTAGACGACCATTTCATGTCCTTCTTAATACTATTGTTCGGACTTTCATGTTGTTGCTTTTTCCTTGAGTTCCTGAGGTCCTCGATGCAGATGAATTTTGCGATCGTTGCCTGGAGTTCCTCCATAGACTTGGGAGGATCTGAGTACAGTAGTTCGGCGAAATACCTTGGCCGTAAACAGGAGGGTAGATTGCTGATTATAAACGTGTGGTTTACATCCTTCACACGTCGGACCTCCTCGTTGTACCTTTGCATGAAGGCCTTCAGGGTCTCATCTTTCTCCTGCTTGGTGTTTACGAGCTCAGCAGGAGTCATCTCGGGCCTCCGGTTGGTAGCATACTGTTTTCGAAATAGAGCTTCTACGGTAGCGAAGCAATCCACCGAATTTTGAGGTAGAGTGTGGTACCACTCAAGGGCCTCATCTTTCAGGGATAACGAAAAAGCTCGGCATATGACGGGATCGTTATCCGTGTAGAACGCCATGGCATCGATGAAGTTGCGGAGATGATTGTCGGGGTCTGCTGAACCGTCGTATCTTTCTAACGTCGGAGGGGGCTTTTCCGGCATATGGGCTTGCATGATGGCTTCCGTAAATGGAAGCAGATTAGTGAGCCGTAGAGAGGTGGGTCCCTTCCTCCCCCTCCGACTGGTTCGGAGGGTCCTCCATGATGGCTGCCTTAATTATCGTCCTGGCTGTTGGAGGTCGATATTTCTGGTGGGGGATGCGGCGCCCTCAGCGCCGCAAGCTCCTCTGTTTGTTTGCGTTGAATTTCCTGTTGTTCTTGTATGGTTTGCGCTTGTGCTTCGATCTGTGCTTGCAGCTGCTTGATCAAATCTCGGGTGTTGTTGTCTTCCATAGCTGTTGTGGTCTTCTTTGGGATATCAAATCTCGGCCCCACGGTGGGCGCCAAAATGTTTCAGTACAATAGTTGAGGCCGAGATGCGAATCCAAAGAGTCACGTCCTTTCCTCCTAGAATGTCGTTATCTTCACGTCCTCTTCCTACTCAGCACGCTCTAGGGAGAATGGGGTGGGTACCTGCGAAGGCACTCCGATGCTAAAGTCAGAAAAGGGGAATCGTAGAACTCTTTCAGTTCAATAATAGAAGAAATAATATTTTTCTCCTCTCTTCTAATTCAGAAAAACGTACCGTTTTTTCCTTCTGATTTTTCATATTTAACCTAGCAGTAAGATAAATCCGTTTACCTGAAAATCCGGTTGGTTGGAAGACTTAACTACTTGGAAAATACAACCACTTGGTCGTACTTGATATTGGGTTAGTTGGTTCCGTGATTCGCGATATCTTGGCCACCTATTTCTAACCGTTTATCTTTTAATTTGTTAGGATTAAAAGATCCATTTTGACTAAAATTGACCGAACATTTGTTGACTTTTACCTTTGACTGGGTTTAACGGACGACCGCTACAAGATGATCGGTGAAAAGGATATAACGATCATTCTTTATATCGGGTGAACGATCGTTCGGGAACAGTCACATGACAGCTCGTTATTTTATCCTTGACGATCGTTCAAGTTGTCAGTCGATCGATACAGATGTCTTACCATACAATATATATATATATATATATATATATATATATATATATATATATATATATTCTTGTACTTTAGTTCTTAAGTATGAGAATTTGTTAAACTTCTTTCTCTTATATATATTTTACTATTATGTTATATTTGGAAAACTGTAACAGTCTTATGCAATTTTTTTACTATTCTTTTCTAGTTTAATAAATATATGATTGATGCCTATAAAATATTAATAGTATTAAAATTTGAAATGTTACTATTTAGACTAATATATAATCATCTTCCAAATAATGTTAATACTCATTCAACATAAGAAACTATTTAGAATCTTTTGAATAAAATAAAGACTTAATTAAGAAAAAACAATTAAGAAAAAACAATTAAGAAATCATATTGAATAATTATATAAATATAGGAATCAAAATATCAATTAAATCTACTTTCTTATAAATGTTCTTATTCTTTTAATTTAAAATGTACAGTTTCTACCTCAAAATATAAAATATTCCAAATATTATTTTCACTCCATATATATCAATTTATACATGTTATTAGCATTTTAAATATGTTTTTAATGACGGAGACTAAATTCAATCATATATTGAAGTAATCTATGTTTTAAGGAATATTGTTATGAATCTTATATTAGAATAATTAAATTTTGTTCAAATGTAGTTATAAGTTAATTTGTAAAAGTGATTTCAGAATATAATTACTAATAATACAAACTATTTTTAACTTATAAAAATAATTTACTTATTTTTTATAAAATAATTTTTTTTCTTATTTTACTGAATGTTCTTTCAGAATTTCCTATTCTATAATATCTATATTTATATAAATAAATACAGATAAATGTTGGTGAGTTAAAGACTTCATTCACTTTATTTATATAAATAATAATATCTAGTATGATTTAAAATTTAAAAAAAATGGGAAATTTTGAGTATGATGTGTGAAAGTACAATGAGATTTGGAATTACAAATTTTTGTTTCTTGTTTTTGGACACTCCCACTCTTCCACGGTGTGACTCAAGCTCTTCTTCCTCTCCTCAAAATCGCTAATATCCAACGACAAGGGTTTGTGGACATAAAACGCTGCGTTTTCATTTCATTCACAATCTCCGGCTCAAACCAGTTTCTTCTTTTGGTCCTCAGGTGAGTGAATTCTGCTTTCTTGTTCATTTACAGCATATAATGCGAACAAGTTTGGATTTTTAAATGAATTTATTTATCTATTTTTATGGTAGTGGAAGTTATTGTATTTGTTGGAGATGATGTATTCTCAATGTGTAGTTTTTTTTTTCTGAAGAAAGAGAGAAAACATGTTATTGAATTAAATGGTTTATGTAAAAAATTTGAAGCAAAATTGAGTAGGTGGTCAGGTAAATTATTCTTATCATATGTGGGAGTATTTACTTTGCACATTTTTAATTTTAATGTGATTCAATGGTCGTCTGAGGTGAGGAAAAAAGGTTATTGGATTGAAGAGTTTGGTGCATTTTTTTTTGGAACAATAATGGATAGGTGTTCTAAAAACTATCTCTAATCATAGGATTAAGTATTTCCTTGCAAATTTAGGTTTTTATTTTATGTGATTTATATTTCTTTAGACCAGGCAAAGGTAGTGCAGCTTATTTTCTAGCCCAATTTCAACACTGTAGCAGATAGTCCCTCATGGTTTAATAAAATTACTGTCATGGAAAATTTCCAAAGGATCTCGCAGTTGTTAATTTAAGCTTCAATAATCCTACAGGAACTTTTTTTCTGGCTTTATGTTGTGATTTTTTTAAATTTGGTTTAAAACTTTCGTTTGCTAAACTTTTATATTATTGTATTCTTTAATATTCAACATCTCAACTTGATGCCTGTTCTTTATATAGAATAAGTTTACATTTGTAGAAACCTCTAACATTAAAATGTGACTTATTTTAAGTGCTTTTATCTTTTCACATGAAAATTAAATTTAGTTTCATTTTATACCAATTTCAATTTGATTCTCCTTGAAAAATAATTCCCTAGTTTCAATTAAGGGTTTTCTGAACACAGATATAATTTTTCTCCAAAGTTAATCAAAATTGGGATGTTATGGTTCTTAGACCGAAACTCACAATTTTATTTTTAAATTAAATCACCCAATCTGTCTAAAACCTTGCTTTCTGGGTTAGAATAAACTAGCATTATTATGCAGTAGGATCTTTAATATCTCTAATTGGTTGTCAGTATTGTTCATATGAACTTTTTAAACTTTTGGACATTCCTTAAACCTTCTGGGTTATATAATTTGAAAATTACTTCCTAAGTGCATAATTTGTATATATTCTATGAACTCTTGCTGACTGGTGTTTTTATTCAATGCATTATGTAGGTAGAGATAATGGCGGAAATTTCCATCATTGCTTCTAAAGGATTAGCACAAGTCATGTTTTCCAGTCCTTTCAAGGAAAACCAATGAATCCTTTGTATCATTTGCTAAGCTATCATGAACGTTGAGGCAGTAGATGAAGGGGAAAACAGTGATAGACCTGCTTCTGGAAATGTTGAAACTGAAAAAGATGAGGAACAAAATATGAAAGTAAACTTGGCTGAAAGAGAAGTAAATAACCAAGATGGTGATGCTTATAGGAAGCCACTTGTGGGCATGCTGTTTGAATCTGAAGATTTTGCAAAATCATTTTATGATGCATATGCAAGAGATGTAGGATTTAGCACACATGTTGGTCAATTCAGCCGTGCTAAGCCTGATGGTCCAATTATAACTTGGGACTTTGCTTGTTCCAGAGAGGTATTTAAAAGGAAGAACATAGTAAGTTGCAATGCAATGCTTAGGGTAGAGAGAAAAGATGCAAACTGGATAGTGACAAAATTTGTTGAGGACCATAACCATTCCCTTGCTTCCTCTAGAAAGGTGCAGAACCGTCAACCCAGTAGACATTCTGTAGGTGCTGCTAGGAATGTTATAGTGACATTTGATGCCCGTAATGAGTCTTGTGCTTCCTTGAATGGAAATCATTCAGAGCCCATTAGTTCTGTTAGAAACTCTTTTCCAGCAGAACAATGTCATCCAATGAGAAACATTGGCTCACTTACCTATGCAAGATCTTCTCAAAAGAGGACCCTTGGAAGAGATGCTCAAAATCTTCTGAATTATTTTAAGAAGATGCAGGGTGAAAACCCTGGCTTCTATTATGCAATACAACTAGATGATGAAAACCGTATGACCAATGCATTCTGGGCGGATGCAAGGTCAAGAACAGCTTATAATTACTTTGGTGATGCTGTAATCTTTGACACGATGTATAGACCAAATCAATACCAAATCCCATTTGCTCCATTTACCGGATTCAATCACCACGGCCAAATGGTTTTATTTGGTTGTTCATTACTTCTAGACGAATCGGAGTCTTCCTTTACATGGCTATTCAAGACGTGGCTATCTGCTATGAATGATCGACCACCTGTTTCCATAACCACAGACCAAGATAGAGCCATACAAGCAGCAGTTTCTCACGTGTTCCCGGAAACTCGCCACTGTATTTGTAAGTGGCACATTTTAAGAGAAGGTCAAGAAAGATTGGCTCATATTTACCTTGCTCATCCTTCACTCTATGGAGATCTATATGGCTGTATCAATTTTTCTGAGACTACTGAGGATTTTGAATCAACATGGAAGTCTCTTCTGGATAAATATGATCTCCAGAAAAATGATTGGCTTCAGGCAGTATATAATGCTCGTAAACAATGGGCCCCTGTTTACTTTCGTGATACTTTCTTTGCTGCTATTACTTCAAACCACGGGGTAAACTCCTTTTTTGATGGCTATGTAAATCAACAGACAACCATACCTTTATTCTTTAGGCAGTATGAAATATCACTTGAACATTCATTGGAAAAAGAAATAGAAGCAGATTATGAGACTATTTGTAACACGCCTGTACTGAGGACTCCATCACCAATGGAACAACAGGCAGCAAATATGTACACTAACAAGATTTTTGCAAAGTTTCAGGAGGAACTGGTGGAAACTTTTGCATATACTGCAAGTAATGTTGACAATGATGGTGTTATCAGTAAATACAGGGTTGCAAAATATGAACATGATCACAAGGCATACATGGTCACATTAAATATGTCTGAAATGAAGGCAAACTGCAGCTGTCAGATGTTTGAATACTCTGGCATTCTTTGTCGACATGTATTGACTGTTTTCACTGTAACAAATGTCCTTACCCTTCCATCACACTACATTTTAAAGCGATGGACAAGGAATGCAAAATCTGGTTTTGGAACTGATGAAAAAACAACAGGTCCACTTAACATTGAAAATCTCACTATACGTTTTAATAGTTTATGTCAAGAAGCCATTAAGCTTGCTGAAGAAGGGGCAATTTCCGTTGAGACTTATAATGTAGCAATGAATGCTTTGAGAGAGGGTGCTAAAAGGGTAGGTATTATGAAGAAAAATATTGCAAAAGTCAAACCTAGAAACACTCAGGGTAATGGATGCTGTCCAGAAGACAATAGCAAGAAGAGCCCGTCATCAATTTCGGATGTCATCCCATCACTGTGGCCTTGGCAAGATTCAGTGTCAAATCACTTGAATCATAGTGGCCTTGGGCTTCCTGTTACTGATCTGAATCATCCTACTATGGCTCCTGTTTCTATTCACCAGGATGGTGGCCCTCCAGATAACTCTGTATTGATTGGAATCACCCTTGTATTTATTAGTCGTTTCATCTACTTAAGCTGATTACTTCTTTACTTGACTGTTACTTATCTATGCAGGTTGTCCTCATGTGTTTCAAGTCTATGACTTGGATCATCGAAAATAAGAATTCAAGCCAATCTAGTAAAATTGCAGTCATCAACATGAAGGTATGCATAACCTATGTTCTCTTTACAATTATCATTTTTTAACCGAGAAACAGATATCTCAATATCTCGTGTCTCGTACTTTGATTAATTTAATGTGGTTTCAATATTCTCTGTAGTTGTAAGAAATCAGCTGCTTCCAGATGTCTATCTAACACTCATGCTCTCTGTTTAAAATATTAAAAATCTAGGTTATTTCACTTATCATATTGTTTTCCATGTGTAGATAACAGGTACAACGTGCTGAAATATTCTTTCCTCCCTGTTAATTTATTTTTCCCTTCCTCTTGTAGCTGCAAGATTATGGTAAGAGCCCTATAGGAGAGACAGAAGTGCAATTCAGGGTGACAAGGGTAACTTTGGAGCCTATGTTGAGATCAATGACTTACATTAGTCAACAGTTAAATGCACCAGTCAATAGAGTTGCTGTCATCAATCTGAGGGTATGTAAACTCAGATCATAATCATATACTCTGACTAGATCCTAAGCATTTCACAATCAAGTATAATCTTTTTGTCAATGTACTTATCCACATCAAATGCTCCCATTTCATATAAATGAAACCTCCAAATATGAGGATTACAATCTTTAAAGTTTGAGAAGTTCCACTGTGATCACACTAATAGTATGCTGAAGTATTTATTACTGAACTGTTTAACCCTTCAACAGAAATTCTTTACCACTATTTGGCATAACCATCTATTTAGAATGTGTTACTGTCAAAAGATGTTATGTAAAAGACTAACCACCATAAACACTTGAATTTGTAGGATCTAGACCAATGAATTTTTGTTAGGAAGTTACGTGTATATGAGAGGAGAAAGAGAAGTAAGTAGAAGTTAGAAGTTATGTGTATATGAGAGGAGAAAGAGAAGTAAGTAGAAGTTAGTTAGCCTAACTGCAATAACAGTTAGGAAAGGCGGGATGTGTAGTATAAGAGAGGGAATAATTGATTAGAGAGGGGGTGGTTGTTTTGTGAAGTTGTACAGGAAGCGTGAAGCCTGTAGGGGGAGGTTAAGCTCTCTAACTGTATCCCGAACTTGGATTCGTGCTTGTGAATAATACAATGAGAGTTATACAGTAATTTCGGATGTGTTGAGTGTGCGTTTACCTTAAGTTCTTGAATTAGGAACCTAACAATTTTTTTATTTTTGTAACGTGTGCTCTTGTACAAAAGCCTTTTAAACGTTGGCAACTTTAAGACTCATGTACTTAGTGTTGATAATATAGCTTAATAAGAGGAAGGAAGACAACAATAATTTGATAAACACCCAAGCACCTGGGGAATCCACTCTCAAAAGCTAGTTATTAAAGAGAAAGAACCACACACTTAAATACTCCACCAAACATCATATACTACTTGAAGTGGAAATCAGGCACGCCATAATACCCAAGTTCTTATCATAACATCGCTCATTAGAGTTAATGTCGTTATTAGAATCCCGCTATCATTTGGTTTAAATGTGTTATGGCTTATGTACAATGTTAAGCCTTTTATTCTACAAAATCTGGGACGCAAACATTGTAATAAGAACTAACTAGCTTATGTATATTGCTAGATAAAGAAACCAATCACGAACTTTGACCTAATAGCTTAAACCCTTAGAGTAGCTGTTTCTTTATAGGTTTAATAGCCAATTTAGTCCCCACTTTGGTTGAAAAATCTCAATTTAGTCCCTCGTTATAAAAGTGTTTTACATTAGTCCTAACTTTTAAAATAGTGGGTCAGATTGGTCCCTTTCGTTAAATATAAGTTAACGAAATTAATGGATGATGATGTGACACAGCTTAAAGCTGATGTGTTAGATTGGTCCCTCGTTAGCTTTAAGTTTAGTCACATCATCATCTATTAATTTTATTAACTTATATTTAACAGAAAGGACCAATCTGACCCACTATTTTAAAAGTTAGGACTAATTCAAAACACTTTTATAACGAGGGACTAAATTGAGATTTTTCAACCAAAGTGAGGACTAAATTGGCTATTAAACCTTCTTTATATCATATAAGAGCCATTGTTTTGGCCTGGACAAATATTGGGGAAACAGCAGTATGAGTAGGTGTTATAGTCCAGTGATGAGCAGTGAGATGGTGGAAGACATGGCTTGGTTTGGTTAATAGTTGTAATAAGTTGGAAAGTACATGAAAAAGGTGGGCCAAGTCTTTTTGGCAATTGGGTTCCCCAAATCTCAACAAGTGGTATTAGAGATTTTATGATTAATTTATTAAGAGTTCAATCTTTGTCACTCCCGTTCTTAAGTTGAATATTTGCACATGGTGGAGCTGGTCTTTGTATTGAACATGCTACAAGTCCAGTGGTTTTTTGTGGGAACGTGTTAGATGTAAATTCAATCACAAACCATTTGTTAGCTTAAGCTGTTTGGAGAGTTGGTCCATGATATGTACAGCGTCTATCATATTCAGAAGCACATTGAGAGAACAGTTGATGTCGATATGACAAGGAGGAGGTCAGTTGCGTGGTCTCTAGAAGTGAATGCTCCTAAACAAAAGTATTTGTGAATCATTGGGTTTAATGCTTTAGAGAATTTGTAAAATTTAATCAAACTGGATGTTGAAGTCTCCGTATTATATGGAACTGAAGTAGATTCTGTAGCATATTTAATGTTCCATAATGGTACAAAATATACTAATAAGTCCAATTTTGATATTAGAAGTTCAAATAACTTGTATGGTGGATAATTAATAAATTTATTAATTTTCATTTTGTCTTAAAGGATATGGGTGTAGGACGGGAGCTTTTGGATTACTAGTTTATTTGTAACTAGTTATAAGACTATTAATCCAGACAATCTGATAGCTACATGGTTATTTTCCTTTCTATTGGATATTTATCTGAATTGGGAACATCCAGCAGTTAATTCCGGAGAATATGATATCGTCAAATGCAAAATAAAATGTTTTCTTTTACCATGACACAAGTTTGAATCCCGGAATCGTTTCTGGTGGGAGAACTTTACCTAACTACCACCCCTTGAGTTGCATGAACAATTGTTTTTACGCAACTTCTACTAAAATCTAACTTTCGATTATAGAATTCACCATGTTAGTGATTTTAGATAGTCCAGCAGTATTTACATTATTTTAGACTTGATATTGACCCCGTTATTTTTATTATTTTAGATGGTGAACTTTAAGCTTTTCAACTTTACAAAATCTATTGAGATTTGCACCCATTTATACTATAATTTGACCATATATGTAGTCAATATGAGATCTCCAATAGATTCCATATTTCTTCTACAGACATGATTAAGTATGCAACATTATGCAGTGTAAGAAAAAAGTTTCGTTGTGTTCTAGAACATTGTGTTGTGTCCAACATATTTTGTCTAATTTTATAGTTCTACATCATCCAGCTCCAGGATACGAAGACAACTACTGGGCAAACTGAGGTGAAATTCCAAGTTTCTAGAGATACTCTCGGCTCCATGCTGAGATCTATGGCCTACATCCGGGAGCAGCTCTAGGAGTTGTAAGCATTCTATTTCCAGCTTTTTGCTTTCATCTTTTATTGAAAGTATTGGATTGAAGTTATAAATTCTAAGCTCTTCATTATTTTTTCCGGCTATTCAACATAAATGATAACAATCTGAATATATCTTTATTGTAAGTGTAAGAGCAATTTTGTCAATGTGACAGGATTACAACAATGCCTCTTAGGTACAAAGGTATTTTTAGATTACCTTAGCTCTCCCCAAAACCCGTTTTCCTCTAAAACTCCAAGAAACTGCTATTAACAACCTAAACACAGACTATATATGCTAGTCTATTACAACCTGTTACAGCTACAGGAGGTTATAACTACCTCCTTTATTTATTTTTTCTACTCTACACTTTCCCACTGAACCTATCAACACACTTACATTTTTAATACTAATTTTCTCAATGTGATTTTATTTCATCTAAATTAATTTTGTTAAAATCTAGGATAAATTGATCCTTTGCACATAAAATGAGTCTGAAATTCATGTTTATTGGCGTCTTAGTGCCTCTCGAATTTACTTGCATTATTGTTTTCATAAAACTTTTACCAGGTTTTTTATACCCAACTTCAGCTTGCATTATTGCTGCAAGCTACTCACTATTTATATTAAAGATGAAAAACATATAATTAGTGAAGATATTTAATGCTATTTTATTTTAGTTCGGAAGTACTTTATATTTTGTTTATATTAAGGATGAAACAAAACATAATTAGTGAAGATATTTGATGCTATTTCATTTTATTTTATATCTTGTTGTAATTTAATGTTTAATATACTTTATATTTTAATTTACTTTTTATATTTAAATTTGATTGAATTTAGAATTTATGTAGAGATACTTGAAATCCCTTTAGTGTTTAAGAAGTATATCTGAAATGTTTTAGTATAAATTTTGCAGGTGCAGTTATAAAAATCAAGACTTATTAAAATACAAGGTATACAAACAAGTTATTTTATAATACGAGTTTATGTAGATACAAGCCGGTCCATTCACATACCCAGTTTTCATTTCTTACATAAATAGTTATAAAATAACATATTCAATATTTCATCATATAAAAATTATAAAAAAATCACTATATAACTTTCCTTTCTTGTCTTTTAGTTCATATCCAACAACATTCTTCAAGATTTTGCAAATTGCATCCATATTCTTTTTCCAGCTATTATTTCTTTTTTGGTCTTATTTATTACTATATACTATTTTTATTGATTGTAGTTGTCTACTACTACTATCTATATTATTAAGGCATGTTTAAACCATCATAAATCGTTCTCTCATATTTGGATTCTTCAGTTTTTGGTATTGTTCTTCCGCTGAACCTTCATAATAAATTGATGGACATTGATTATTATATTTTAAAATATATTAATTTGTTTTTAATATAAACATTATTGAAGATTCAATAGAGAAATAGTACTAAAATTTGACTCTATTTGATCTATTGATTTTTTGTTTCTCTCCATCTTGCGAGAAGAATTCTCATCAGTATTTTTTTTTTCCTTTTAATTTGCAGTAATTTGGTTTGTTAGAAAATCATCATCATTATTTGGGGGAAGTGAGGTGGTTAGAAAACCTAATGTTGTACCATGCTTCAACTTGAAGGAAGAATTTCTTTGGTGCCTATCTTAAACTGGCAAATAATGGCAGTAATATTTAATTATAGGTAAATATGTGTGTATAACAAGAACATTCAAGTGTGTTTGTAAGATGAGAGGTTTTTGCTATGGTAGATATATGACACCTTCAAAATCATTTAAATCTTGTTTCATTGTATTTTTCTTTGTTTCTATCTTCCCCCTACCTTTTATAGCTTGTGTTTATACTTTCTTCCATTCAACTCAACCCTTTCTTTAGAATTCTCACCATTTCAATTTGTTTGGCCCACACACGAAACACCATCCTAATTTTTCATCCATTTGAACAAATTCTTCATTTTCTTTAAACTGTAGCAAAAATACAAATCTTTCTTATGTGAACTTGAAGATTTGTTTAGATTTTGAAAAAAAAAAAAAAACTCTTAAATTATTGTTTCAATTGTTTGAAGTAAATAGGGAGTGAGAGATTTGTTTTTATTTGAATATACTTATTTCCATTGAGTTAGTGAGGTTCAAGATGAAGAAACATGGAGATTAAACCAATATATTAGTAAAACTTCGAAGGAAGAAGGAAAAGAGTAAGAGTACAATGAAGAGATCATTGAAAAATGAAATTTATTTAATAAGGCTGAATAATTTTTCAAATCATAAAGGGTATGTTATCTTAGTCCGTCTTTAGAAACGTGAAAATTAAAAATTAGTATTGCAAAATAAGATGTATCTTTCACTTTTAATTTTTAATAATATAGTTGGAATAAATGTTTTTAATCACTAAAAAATTTATCTTTATCATAAATTTTGATATATTTTGGTTCTTAAATTTTGAAATTGAATAAATATTATTCTTTTAATTTAATAGTATTAATTTTTTTTAGTTTATTAAATAGTATTTAATGTTAATAGTTGAGATAGAATGAATTAAAATTGTGTAAATAATTTAAATGTATACAATTAAATTAAAAGAATTATAATCGTCACAGCTTAAAATATGAATAAATTTTAATTTCATATTTAAAATTAAAATCGCATTTAACTCCAATATAGTTAATATGTTAACATTTGACATAGTCAAATTAACATGATAAATGGAAGTTGGCAATCACCGAACAATGTTTTACTAATCAAATTTGTTCTTAATTTATAGATTCTTCATGTAAAATTTTTCTTCCAAAAGCAAAAAGATTGAGGAAAGATTAATTATTAAACGTCAATAGCAATGAGATAGACACGTTTCTATTTATCTATCTATATATATATATATAGAGAGAGAGAGGGAGAGAGAGAGAGAGAGATTTTTAATTATGATCATTGCAAAGTTTGCCATTTATTAGAAAAATAATAAATAATTAATAAATAAGAATTTGATTTAATTAAAGGGCCAATTGTGCCTAGCTCCTTTGGTTTACATATATAAAGAGAATATATTATTCGTTTATAAAGATATGTAAAGAAGATATGCATATTTGATGTCTCTTTCGTCATTTCAATTTTATATAACAATATGTAAATTAAACCAAGACTAATAATATAAAAAGATGAAGTCCATTAAAAGTCAATTAAAAACAAAAAATAAAAGCTGAAGAAAACTAAAGCTAATTCAGAAGCTATTTCACCCATTCACAAATCAACAAACTAACTACAATGACTACTCTGAACAAATGCCTCAGAATCTCTCAGATCTCCAAAGACATTTGAAAATCTCATGTAACTATCAAGCCCTTTCGCCTCTGATTCTGCGGGCAAGCTGAATATCCTTTGGCATAATGGTGACGCGCTTAGCGTGAATGGCACAGAGATTGGTGTCTTCGAAGAGTCCAACCAAATAAGCCTCAGCAGCTTCTTGCAACGCGGACACGGCGCTGCTCTGAAACCGCAGATCGGTCTTGAAATCCTGTGCGATCTCGCGGACAAGACGTTGGAAGGGAAGTTTTCGGATCAGCAGCTCCGTGCTCTTCTGATACTTTCTGATCTCCCTCAGCGCCACCGTACCTGGCCGGAAACGGTGAGGTTTCTTCACGCCACCGGTCGCCGGAGCGGACTTCCTGGCAGCCTTCGTAGCCAGTTGCTTCCTAGGAGCCTTGCCTCCGGTGGACTTGCGTGCTGTTTGTTTGGTTCGTGCCATTGCAGAGAGAGTTTGATTCACTAAGAAATTGAATCGCTCTGAAAAATTATGTAATAGAGAGAGTGTGAATATTAGGGAAATTTGGGTGAGAATTTATAAGGTTTGTGGAAAGCACGAAAACGAAGCGGGAAAGTTCGAATTTAGGTCGCTGATAGGTTAAATATGAGCCGTTGATTTTTTACAAATTACGGCTGTGATTGTGATCCGTGGCTTTCAGAATGAACCAATAAGAAGTCGAGACACAAATAAGAGCTGATTGGGTTATTTATTTAATTATTTTTATTATTATCATTAGTTTCCGTGTGAATTTTTTAAATATTTATAAATTATTTAAATTTTAAATATAGTAATTAAAAGAGAAAATTGAAAAAACAAAAGGTGTATATTATTATAAATATAACTATAAATAAAATTAATTTTAGTTATTAAAATATGATAAGTAATATTGCATAAATCATTTTTTATTATGAGTAATTATTTAAATTTTAAAAATAATAATTAAACTGATAAAAAAAGTAAATAATTATTTTATAATAAGTAATTATTTGAATTCAAATAAGTAGATACTAAAATAATAAAATAGAAAATTAATTTTTTATTATGAATAATTATTTAAATTTAGAAAGTAATAATTAAAAACATAAAATTGAAATAACAAAAGAGATATTAAATATGTATATCTTCTATACATATCGTTATAAACAAAACGATATATTCTCTTTATATATTATTATTATTATTAATAATAATAATAATACAAACGTGTTAACTTATTGGAATAAATCGAGTTATTGTACCTCAAGGATCAACTCAATCCACCTCATCCTTTATTATTATGAGTGCGTGTTTTTCTATTTAAAAGTTTGTTTAATAAAAACAAAAATTATTATTTTATATAAATTTGTAAATAGTAAAAAATAAAATGTAAAATATTAGTGATCAATGTTTAGAGTTTATGATTTCATAATATATTTTTTAAAATAATATTATTATGCGTTAAATATTTGAAATATTAATTTTATATAATTTAAAATAGAATTTAAGAATAGAAAATATTAATCTTTTATATAATTTATATATACCGAAAAGCTTTGTCCTTTGTGCTCCTTATCTAAGTTTTCTGTATTTTTTTTAAAAAAAGGTGTCAAAGTTTTTTCCTCTTGCCTCCTTCTCTAAATCTTTTGTTTTTCTTCCAAAAAAAATGTAAAAGAAAAATTAAAATAAATGTGTTTGTGTGAGTGGTGACGAAAAAGAAAGAGAAAAGTGTGAAGATATTTTTTGCGTGTTTATTATATATATATATATATATATATATATATATATATATATATATATATATATATATATATATTAATATAAATATCTAATGGAGAAAATAATCTTAAGTTCGTTGACTGACGGCTTGAGAATACATTATGTGACATTGAAGAGTCTAAATACTTGTTAACGCTTTCAGTTGAAGAATTTACCTAATCGTTTGAGGCGCATGAAAATTAAAAAAGAAGAAATGAGAGTCATTTGATCAAACATTTCAAGCAAAGGCAATAATAAAGGGAGAAAGTCATAACACTCAAGGCGGAGGTCCTGATAGTAGAAGCTGAGGACAAGGAGAAGAGAAAAAAAAGTCTAGCCAACAAAATTGGTTTGGTCGAGGTCGAGGTCAATGGAGAGGAGGTTGGTCCAACAACTCAGGTGTAGGGTGCTTCAAGTATGACAAGTATGAACATTATGCAAAGGAGTTAAATTAATCAAGTGTTTCAGTTGTGGTAAGGTCGTGCATTTCACAAAAGATTGTCTGTCTAAAAATGAAAAAGAAGAGACAACAAATCTTGTTGAAGAAGTTGAAGAGAAAGAGGTGTCATGGATGATGAGATATAGCTTGAAGGTCAAGCACGAGCAAGTGGAGAATTTGGCAAGAAGGCCTAGTATCATAAGTCAGGTGAGTGGTGTCAATAGGACGACAAGACAATTAAGTGACGTGGATAGGTCGGCTAGACACTGATTAGCTTGAAGAGAAGCATGGAAAGCTCGAATAACCCTAGGAGATGCCTGAAAAGATTAGAAATCTTGGCAAAGAGTGTGGACCCTAGAAATGGACATAGAGAGCTCGGTAGAGAACTTGGAAAGCTTAATAGAGTAGGTGACCAACTCAGACAACTTGTTGGGGATCCTAGGTAACTCGGTAGAGCACGTAGATAATTCAAATAAGTTGGTGGAGAAAGTGGGAAGCTCGAATAACTTAGTGGTGCATTTGTACAACTCATATAGCTCGAACATGTACAAAGATGAGCTTGTTACCCAAAGGTTAGAGCTTGCAAGAAGCATTTTGCAACAAAGAATTGACAAGGAAGTTAGAGGCAATGCAAAGTGCATAAGCGACGCTTGCAACTTGAACAAGAAGTGTTAAGTTTACAAGAGCAGTTGCGTGTAGAGAAAGATCTTATAGTTGCACTAGAAATGCAAGATGAGAAGTGACGCCTAGAAATTGAATGAGTTTGGTGTGAAGAAGGAGTGAGAATTGTCCGATGTCTTAAAAAAAGTTCATCCTATTGAGAAGAACTTGATTAATGACAAGTCAACCACAAAGACAATAAGGAACCCAATTAACGACAAGTCAATCAAGGTTAAGCAGAAGTCAACCAAAGCAAAAAACAAGTAAACCAAAATGAAAGCAAAGTAGACCATGAAGAAAGTGAAAAACCCAACTATTAGTGAAAAAGATAAGTTCACAGTGGGATGCACATGAGAAAGTCAGGATGTAGGGAAGAATGACGAAAGACAAAAGAAGCATTTACGTTTACGAGATGATTTTGTTGGGTAAACATAAATGTGAGTTACAAGTTATTAATTATCTTAGAAGATTGCAAAGGTTATGAGTGTTTTTAGTAATGATTAAGACATGAAATAAAGTTTATTAATTATGGTACTTATACTACTTAATGAAAAGATATAATAAGTCATAATACACTAAGTATTTTTCAAAGAAACTTGTCAAACACCACTAATGCCATGTTGCACATTCTAGCCACCATATTGCGAATCAATTCCACCACAACACATTGTCACCCCCTTCTTCTATACAAAAGTTTATTTCAAAAGGAAAAACAAACTTTGAAAGAGGTTCACAGTCTTGCTTGCAGGTTTTTTCTTCCATGAAAATCAGGCTCAAGCAAGGGGATGCAAGGTATGGGGGAGGTATGATACAACAAGAATTGGTGCAAGAAGAAACAAATGAAGGTGTTTACTATTTATTAAGGGTAAAATTGTAATATGAAATTGATGTAGGAAAAAAAATAAGGTGCAAGAAGTGGCCCTACTTAAAAGAGGATTATCTTCATCTTTATTTGACTTTTTTCTTTAATCAATTTTATGAACTCAAACCTCTAACGGTTAAAACCCCATGACAATATTTAAGACATAGCAAGATCAACTTGATATAATACATTAACGTTAATATTGCATATATAAAATTAAAAAATATACGGGGCTTAATACCAATTTTGGTCCATAATTTTGTTAGTTGTGTTCAAATTGGTCCTCCTATTTTTGAGTTGTTCAGAGTGGTCCCATGTTTTGTAAAAATGGTTCAAGTCGGTCCTTTTTTATGACAACGTTAAAAATGCTAACAGTGTAATGTTCACCTTAGCCAATAGTGAAAGACCAGAAGTTGCCACATCACCACAAGCTATCACATCACCACATTTTTCCAAGTCATCATCCTCTTACACTAGAAACCCTAAATCCCCTTGCGTTCCCCTTCCACCATCACCTACTATCTTCGCTAGCCACCACCTTTGTCGTCGTCAGCCTTGCACCACCAACGTCCAACCTCGCACCAGTAACCTCGTGCCATCACCTGTAAGGTAGGACTCAACTTCTCCACCCATTAGTCGTTAGTCTTCGTACACTTTTAGACCACCACGAGTCTCGCCGTCAGCCGATGTTTCCATATTGGCCATGACTTTCGCGTTCAACAAGCACCATGGTCTCACATCTTCTTTTCCTTCAGCCTCCACCACCAATCTTCTTGTGCAATCATGGAAAACCCAGAAACCATCATTATTCCCTTCATTGCGAGCTCCACTGTGACAACTTGCAAATCATAAACAATGCCACCCAAAACCCACCGTAGACCACATTCGTCTAAGTCGAGAAATCCCTTCTCACACTTCTTCGTCAAACCAAACCTCCACATCAAATCCCTAAAACCTCAAAGAAACAGAAATCCTCAATTCGTTCAGAACCCTAATCGCTAAGAACCCCTAAAATTGCAAGACCAAAATTGTGAGTTCATCTTCTCCTTCGCGAAGAACTCCTAAAACTTAACGTTGCCATGTAATTCACTTGAGCTTGCCACGTAATGAATAACTGGATAGGTCATTTAATCTTGACTAAGGTAGACATTACACTGTTAGCATTTTTTAACGCTGTCAGCAAAAGTGACCAACTTAAACCATTTTTACAAAACATGAGATCACTTTGAACAAATCAAAAATAGGAAAACCACTTCTAATACAACTAACAAAACTAAAGACCAAAATTGGTATTAAGCCAATATATGGAGCTACACGTAAGATAAATTTTATAATGTAAAACAATATTAATACATAAAACAATATTAAAACACAAAAATATATTTATTACTTTAATATTTTTTTTACAAATAATAATCATTTATGTTAGAATAATTACCCTATGTATCATCCTTAAGCCTACTTAAGGGTAGTGTGCTAGTCTAGTATCTATGGTAGTACTTAGGTATGCACCTAGGTGTTTAGGACAGACCATTAATCTTCCATGTAAGTTTGTATTAGAACTTTATTATAAATAGATGAAATTGAGGGGATCTCAATTAAGGCCTCTAGAAATATTTTATAGTTTCAATCTCAAGTTGATATAGAGCAGGTGAATCCTGTTCTGGTTTTTGTATAGTCTCCTCTGTCGACACCTATAGTTGTAGGTAACTGTCTGGTGTCGTTTGTTGTTGTCTATCATCGTCTAACACTATTTTGCGACTATCTGCAGTTATCCACTACAATTTGTCATCATCCAGCACCATCAACCTTTGTCCTTTGTCGTTTCAATATCATCTGCCATTGTCCACCACCGTTCGTCGTCGCCTGCTACCGTCCACCATCACAATTTCGTCTAGTGACCACCGAATCTGGTTCGCCTCTCCGCGCAACAACCAATGCCACAGGTGTCTGAGTCCATTTCTCCTCCAAGCGTCATCACGTGCAGCATCTATGTGCATCGCAAACAGGCTTGTGCTACTCATGCACCACCGTCTACTTGCTGGAACGCCTCTGCGTTACCTCCATAGTTATTGCCAGTCTCTCCTCTCTCTGTTATGTCCCTCAAAACCTTGTTTTGTTAACGTCCTAAAGCATCCTTTCGAAAGTCACCTAGGATTTTTTGGTTTCTCCTTCTAGTTCTTTAACCCTTGATAAAAAATGACATCTAAAAGTGTCATTTTATTTTTTGGAAGTCCCTCAATCACTTCTGAAAAGTTAAATGGTAAAAATTACCTATCTTGGTCTACTATCGTTGAGATTTGGTTTCTTGGTCAAGGTCATTATGATCACCTTGAGCAAGATGGTAACCATGTACCTACTGACAAAGTTGATCAGTGGAAACAAGTAGATGTTTAGTTGTGTATTCTGTTATCCCAATTAGTGGAAATCAAACTTCTTATGTCTCTAAGATCTTTCAAAACTTGTCACTCCTTTTGGAAGAAAGCTCAAAGCATTTATGCCAATGATATTCAACATCTCTATGACACGAAAAACAAGCTTGCATATCTTAAAATGGCAGACCATGATATAATGTCCTTCATGGCTGAAGCCCAATTTATCGTCAAAGAACTAAGGATGTTTTTGGAAGTAGACCTATTAGAGGATATAAAAAAGAAACTAGACAAATATTACATGGTGTTGATCCTTTGTGCCCTACATCCAGATTTTGATCATAATAGACATTAACTTCTGACCAATCATTGACTACTCGCCTTCTACGTGTCTCGATACCTCAAACTTATGAAGCTCATGAACTAGTGGAACCATCTATCATGGTTGCCACAAGAGGAGGAGGAGGACGTCGCACTAGAGAAGGAGGACGAGGAGGTCGGGGATGTCCTTAATGTACATATTGTAAAAGGATGGGTCACACTCAAGAGAATTGTTACTCCTTGCATGGTTTCCTTTTCAAAACCGCCAATATTTCGAAGACTGAAACTTCCACTTCTAAGTTCATCGAGGATGAATATCAAGAGTATCAACGGTTAAATTCTAATAGCTTGGCACAAACATCTCAATCTCTCAATACATCAACAACCTGCATTTTTCAATCCATGGAAGGTCAAAATTCATGGGTAATTGACTCAGGTTCTTCTGATCACATTTATGGTAATACCTCTTTATTCTCATCCATTTCCTTTCAAGAAAAATCTCATTTCATAACTCTTGGAAATGGATCTAAAACTTTCTTAAAAGGAGTCAATCATGTTTCCTTGTCTTCCTCCCTAAATCTAAACTCTATCCTTTTTGTCCCTAATTGTTTTTTTAATTTAATTTTCCTAAGCCAATGCACATTCTTTTAACAGACTCTTTACTTTTCTTCATCTGTTCATGATGTTCATATCCTCCAGCAGGGTCCTCCCTATTCTAGTGGCTGAGTCAAATAACTTCATTGTCTCTGTCAATCTAAGTCTTGATCAAAATCCTCCTACACCCGTCTCTCCACATACTAATATCATCCAACACAGGGCCCCAAATGGATACTCCACCTCTCTGCAAAAATGGTGAATCTCCTACTTCATATTCTTCTCCCCTGCACTTTACACCACGCCTCCTACTGAAGTTGATTCAGGTTGGGCTATTGCTCTCAAAAAAGGTACTCATTTCACTCGCAACCCACATTCCATTTATAATTCTCTTAGCTATCACAGATTGTCGCCTTCCTATTACTCTCTTTCCTCCTCAATATCTTCAGTAGTTATGCCCAAAAAATATGAATGAAGCTCTTGCTCACCCTGGATGGTGACAAGCCATGATTAAAAAAATGCAGGATCTTGACCACAATAATATTTGGGTGCTCGTACCACTTTCGCCAAGCAAAAGGCAGTTGGTTATCGATAGGTGTATGCAGTTAAAGTCGACCCTGATGGTGAAATTGATCGACTCAAAGCCCGACTCATTGCAAACGATTACACTCAAGTTTATGGTCTTGATTATTTTGAGACTTTCTCTCCTGGAGCCAAGATGACTACTATTCGCCTCTTCTTTGTCATGACAACAATTCGTCACTGGCCACTTCATCAATTGGATATAAAAAATATCTTCCTCCATGGTGATTTTGAGGAAGAAGTTTATATGGAGCAACCTCCTAGGTTTGTTGCTCAAGGGGAGTTTGGTATGGTATGCAAATATCATCGATCTCTATATGGCCTCAAGAAATCACCACATGCTTGGTTTGAACATAACATTACAACATTAATTTACAATTCTAAAATAATTGAATAGTTTCCCAACCTCATTTCTTTGTTATTCTTAGTTATTACTATTATTGATAGAAAATAACATTAATCAATACCCATAATTGATGAGCAATATGACTTATCATTTTAATTCAAAACCAATATTCATTTGGAATAAAAGAACATAATAAGAAAACTTTATCATTATTAACATTTTAATGCAAATTTAAAGGCTCAAAGAAATTCACCTTATCAATATTGAAGTTGTTGTTTGTGTTAACCCATCAATTTGGACATTCTTCATCCCATAGACACTTACCATTTATCCAATATTCACGTGTAGTCGGTGATGATTTTTAAAAATACTTCCTTTCTATCTTTATACTTTATAACAATGAATAAAAAACAATTGTGGATAAAGCTAACTCTTTTAAGGAAATGATGATTTTCCTGAAAATGAAAATGATGATTTTCAAGAAAAAGACGATTAAATATACTTTGTATATGTTTCATTTAAATAATGAAATAAAATAACAGAAAATTTAGAGATATAAATAAAATAAATCACAAAAAACAAATATAAAATCAAGATACAGTAATAAAAATAAAAGATAAAGATACAATAAATTACAAAAGATAAAGATAAAAATAAAATATAATAAAGATAACAATAAACTATATTTAATTATTTTACTTTTAATTTTAAGTAAACAATTAAAATGTCTTAAATATTAACAAGGATGTAAAATACAATTCTAAAAGCTTAAAATATTTATTTTCACAAATTTACAAAGATGTCTACCCTGAATGAGCTCTTCAATCTTGTCTCGTAGCGCCGACACTGTCCAGTCGTGTGTGTTAGAAAAAAAAAGGCCTTTATATCTAAAACCAAGAAGGGGTGAAATGGATTAACCTTTTATTTGATCTTTTCGAAATCTTTATAAATTCTTTGCTTTCTTGAAATCAATAAACAAAAGATAATGAATCAACAATAGAGAAAAAATAAAGAAAGATCAACACAAAAAATCTATATTGGTTCGACTATCACAAGCCTACATTAAGTCCTCCTTCAACAACCTGAATTGTAGGAATTTCACTATAATTGATTGAGTATACAGAAATACAGAGACAACCCTCTCAATGCACTTCTCTCACCACCCAAAATCAATATAACAACCTAAGAGATGAACAACCTCAATCTCTAACAATACAAGAGAACTCACAACCCTTAACCCATGGCAAACCTGCACAAGAACACAATACACAGATTGTCTATGAAGAACCTGATCTCTAAGTCACACTCCTCTAGTTTAGATCAAATCAGAACAACTTTAGCACAAAATCTTGATAGAATCTTGATGGGTAATCAACCAATGAAGCTTTGATTCTCCAAGAACTTGATAGCATCTGTAACCAAAACTCAATGAAAATATTAGTATTTGAAAATGATAACTAATTCTCGTTTTGAAACAGATCTCAAGACACATATATATAGGATTTTTTAAATCCTGACACATTATAATCGATTAGGATATTTATGTAATTTGTTAAGGTTTTGCTTCTATTTTAACAGATTATTCTAAGCATGTAATCGATTATCAAAACACTTAAGCCAATTATTAATTTATTTGAAGTTATTAATTTATTTGACAGTTATAACAGATCAGGCTATAAATGTAAAGGATTAGACTATGTTAACTGATTTAATCAATTAGGAAACTTATGTAATCGATTATTCCAACACTTAAGCATATTGTCTATCCAATTTCTATTTTAAACATATTTTCTCACTTAGGAAACAGATTATGGCTTGCTTTCTGTTTTAATCGATTATATGCTCTATATAATCGATTACTACATAATAATGTTCCCCTATTAAGCTTACTTAATTAATGTTCAGGTTTGTTGATAGGGGGAGCTATGTAAAGTTGAACTCATATCTCATATATAAGTTTTTGATGATGATAATAGAAATATTTTATAGTTTCTTGCACATGCAAAACTGTTGCTTTTTTATATATGTATATGTGCTTGAACTATCTGTGTTTTGCATTCATTGTTTACAAATGAGTTTTTGATGAAAACACTTTGCACATTGACTGTCTGTATGAATTAATCGATTACATAGTTTGCATAATCTGTTAGATTCATCAGATATCAGTACATGCTTAACTTTGGCAAAACATCTTACATTATGGGTATAATCAATTAAAACTCGTAGTTATGCCTACACAAGTTTACTGAGTGAATTGATGTGTTTTGAGTGAAAAAGTTTTCAAAATGCTTAAGTTTGAAACTTAGATTACATTAATTTCTTAATCGATTAAATTATGCTTTGATTGAAAACATTTTTCAAGAATAACCATAATTGTCATAACGACCATATTTTTAAATATTATGGCATATATGTTTTGGTTAATCAATTATATGTTGTGCTTAATCTGTTAAGCCAAAGAAATTGCTTTTACAAGGGAAATCAATTCACCCCCCTCTTGGTTGAGAAACTTGGCCTATCTTTTTCTACAAGGTTCAATCTAACAGATTATATACCATGTTTAATCAATTATTTCAACCACAAAAGAGATTATTAATCTGTTTTACAAATAATTCATTCAACATTAATGAATTCATATATCAAGCTTACACATAGTCAAGATATAACATTTGTTATGACATTTATTGTGCAAGAAACCATTAAATCATTATTTTGTTCATCATAAAAAACCAAGATATAAGGAGCTTAAAGTTCCTCCTATCAACAATCTCCCCCTTTTTTGATGATGACCAACAAGAAACATGTTTTCTAGTTACTCCCTACCTTTGGGCATTAGCAAAAAATGACATAACAAGTAACATGGAATTCATACATGCTAAAAACATCAAAGTTACTTACAAACCATTTAAGAATATGATGTTCCCCCTATCACAAAGAGATATAGCACTATGACAGTGTATGAGAAGTATATGAATGGTATCAGAGTATATCATAACACAATGTAACCAATTCAAAACAATATATCAGAGTTATTTAATATGTAACAGACCAAATATACTGATTTCACATTTATGTAGCATTTGATATCAAGTGTATTTTCCAATACTCATGTAAGATACAGAATGTAGATGAAGCAATTAGTATTATTGCATAAATGACAGTATGATATAAGCTATTATGCAATAGAAAATATGATACCAGTATCATCACAACTACAACAGAGATAGAAACACTTGTTTTATCTCATAATGATGCATATTTGGCACTATATGATGGATTCCCAAGTGAATTTGTGCTATATGTAGCCTAAGATATGTAATTCATGCAAAACATGTATATTATAATATTTTAAATTTGTCCAGCAACTTAGAAATGCAAATAAGCATATAAAACCAAATTTAGTGACATAATCGATTACATTTTTAATGTAACAGATTATGGAACCTATTTAACAAATTATGCCATCCATTTAATCTGTTAAAATTCACATATATTGTTATAAACATAGTATTTTATCATGGAACCTATTTTGATCACTTTGTAACCTGTAAAAAAAAACTTTCTCAACATTGTACACTATTAATACACATTAAGAATGATATAAACAGTAGTGGTATACCAATATGTATGATCAATGAATGATATGAAGATGATGAAGAGGATGATGAAGATGATGAAGAGGAAGATGATTTGGAGGAAGACTTAGATGAATCAGACGGGGAGTGATGACAAAAAACTTGTTAACTCATTGGCAAGTGTACCAAATCGTTGAAGTAATATAAAATGGTAAGGCCAAGCATCGTTTTCCAAGAGACTCGAGTAACACTAAACAATCGTATAATGACTTAACTAATTAAGACTAAATAATGATCCCATTAAATGAACTTTAAATGCAATAAAAGTAAATATAATGCTTTAAATGTAAAATTGATCTTTCGTAGCTAAAACAAGAATGAATGGATGAAATTAACGATGATATGAGATGATGAAGTTGGGGTTAGATTTCACCTACTTCACTTTCATGCGTATTAGAACTCATCTTCTTCATTAAAATGTTAATGTCAACTTTCTAGATTACTTCAAACCCAATTCATTGATGTAAAAAGCCTAGACTTGATTATTAGACATCAATCTCTTGAAAACCCTAATAATCAATTCAACATTAAGAAAAGAAGTTTATGACAACTAAAGGTCCTATTTGTATTTGTAGATAATATTTCCTTTAGGTAAATTAGTCCAACTCATGGTTCATAAGCTATTTTCCAATAACAAACAAATCCAAACATCAAGTTATGAATGGCAAAAAACATAACAAGCATTAAGAACAGGAGAAAATCACTAACATTCAATGAAAGAAGGTTAATATATGCAAAACATGTTCAACTACATGAAGTTAAGAGGTTACATTTTTCCCCAACAGCAAATGAATTTAGTTCTCCATTGTCATGGAGACCTTGGCTTACAATGGAAGAATGTGGAATAGATGGAAACCCAAGGAAGAGAAAGGGAGAGCTCCCACGCGCCCAATCTTGCTCCAAGAGGTCGAAATTAGGGTTTCTATGCTTCTGCCGTCAAAAGATATCCACCTTATTATTAACACTTCGGCAAGTGTACCGAATCGTATCAAGTAATTGATAACTTTTTGGCAAGTATATCAAATCGTTCCAAGTAATATAGTGAATAAGTAAAAGAGTATCGTTCTCCCAAGGGAATTTGAGTTACATTATTCAATTAAAATTATTTATCAAGATCAATTACTGATGATAACATTTGTGATTTCAATTTGAATTTAAGGATGAAATTAAAAACGTAAAAAAAATTAAGATTGAAAAATGCAATAAAAGGTCACTGGAATTGGTCTTTGACTAATATTACAGTAAAATCCTGTACAACATATATTCTCTGTTCAAGCATTCACATGAGAGTATCTTGGTTTAATTCCTTAAAACAAGTTCTAAAGTTATCTATTGGATTATTAATTCCTTAATTAATTCATCAGATAATTTTGCATTAAATTCAAATGTTGAGAATGACCAAAAGCACAGAAGCTATTCCTAGCGTAGTTACTTTTAGTTTCTTTTCTTACGTTTCTGGTTCTGAAAATACTTCCTAGTACAAAAGAACTTTTAAAGAGATTAATACTTCTGTATAATCAAAAGTAAGTCAAGAAAAGAACAAGAACAGAAACATATATTGTACAGGAAATTTACATTAATGTTTCGTCATACAACCAATTCCAATGAACAAAAAATTTAGCATATCCTAGACATCTCAAACATACTCTTTACAGCAATTCCTTGCAGAAAGTGAAGTCTTGATGTCTTGAAAGGTCTCCTGATCGTCTCCTGAATTCTCCAGTATTTTTCTGGCTATTTTCGTGTGTCAGAAGATGGTTTCTGCCTTTCTGTCACGTCTTTTAAAGCCACTTAACTTCATTAATTCACTCAGCGCACAGGTGTGTGTGCGCTATGCGAATTTCTTGTAACTGCTGCCTCTCAACTGATGTTATTCGCACAACGGACAAGTATTGGTGCACTATGTGAATTTACGTTTCCTGGCAGTGCGAATTTTGGCTTGCTATATGCGAGAATTGGCTGACAGACTCCCAATTATACATCCTTTCCTGTACAATAATTTACATAACAATCTACTTCCTATTACAACATTTCACTGAGTAATAACATGAATAATTAGAAGATTGAGATCATTTATAAGTGTAAAAACAACTCTTTTTCACACTTATCAACTCCCCCAAACTTGAACTATTTCATGCCCTCAGGAAATCACAGAAAGAAACTGAACAACACAACACAAAAGACATTTGACATTTTGATAGAATGACTTTGTACATCAGAAAAAATCACATGCATTCCCAAAGATTTCAACAAGTATGACATGGTGCATCACTCACAACATCACCTGTGCATAGAATATGAAAAACCAGATCAACATTTATCATTACTTACACTCAAGTGTTTGTCCTCACATGACAGTAGAATTGCCATAGAACTTAATCAGCTTTTGCATTTCATTTGATTCACAAACTTCACACACTATTGGTTATGTCCAAAGGTCTTTTCAAGTTAAAGCTTAGCTTGGCTAGAAAAAGAATCATGGTTTTTCTTGGATTCAAAGACACCTATTAAGAAGAGAACAACTTCAATTCCCAAAATATATCATTCATCACATACCATTTTCTTTCACAACAACCTTCTTTTTCATTTTGAGCTTTTTTTTTCATATATTTTTTTTATTGATCTTTTCTTCCTACAAACTTGAATTCAACCTTAACCTCTTTTAAAGCATAATACATGTTCTCTTCTAAGGTGTAAGGTAGGATATCATCTAATAGGCTCAAGGTGGAAGGAAAAAATTTTCAAGGCTCAAAAGGGTTCACAAATGTATCACAGTGTCTAAAGGTTGGCTATCTGGCCAAGTAGCTATATAATCAATAATAAACAAGGCCTTTGATGGAGACTAATCCCAGCTGGAATTATGCAGGCAGAAGCTCCAGACCAGAAGAAATCAGTAGTGCAAGAAGGTGCAGCGGAATGATGAAAACAGTTACATGTTTGAAATGTTTTAATGGAGGAGAGGTGTATGGGTGAAGCCTCACAGCTCAGAGGGCCTTCCTACAGAGGAAGGAAGCTTGAGGAAAGGAGAAGAAGTAGTAAATCAAAGGTGACTTAAGAGCACAAAAGCTGGAAAGCAAATTCTGCAGCATATCATTAAGCTCAAAAGTGAGAAAATACAAAGAAAAGGCCCTCTTATTTATAGGTGAAGAGGAGCCTAATTTCTGATTTAATTCCCTCCTAAATTCAAATTATTTAGCATAGGAGGCACATTCATTTTGATCCAGCAAGGTCCATGCCTCATTCCAGCTCAGCCAGCAAGGTGCATACTTCATTCCAAATCAGCCAAGTCACGTGGATTGGTCTTCTCTCGGGTGAAAAATGCTAGTGCATTTCCCATTCCGCAAGCACCTTCCTTTTTGGCTCCTTTGCTTGCCTTTATTGATTTAACTTCTTGGATGGCTCAATCATGGTCTCCAAGATTTATTAGTTCCTACAAAACAAAGTATAAGTGCTTTAGTTAAGACAAGAAGGATTTTTATAAGTAACCTTCCATAGAAGTAAAATGTTAGGTGATCCTTCTTCTTCTTGAATCTTCCTTGCCATGGCTCTACTAAGAGGTCCAATGTGATTTCTTGATGGTTTTCCATCAGCCTTTTTCATCCTTAACCAAAATGTGTGTGTACATACGTAGAATCAAAATCATGCAAAAACCAATTCCATATCTAGACAAATCAATATCTCTCAATCAATATATGCTCTCAACACTCACAGATCTGGTCATATTCATACACATAGATAAAATTTTTTGAAACACAGCCACCACAAACATACATGTCATCATCCTCAAGAATCACATAACTTAATCAGACAATGTCAAATCATTAAATCAAAACACAATTGTCTTTAGAACCACAAACATAAATCAACTAAACAACGTAAAAAAAATTAAGATTGAAAAATGCAATAAAAGGTCACTGGAATTGGTCTTTGACTAATATTACAGTAAAATCCTGTACAACATATATTCTCTGTTCAAGCATTCACATGAGAGTATCTTGGTTTAATTCCTTAAAACAAGTTCTAAAATTATCTATTAAATTATTAATTCCTTAATTAATTCATCAGATAATTTTACATTAAATTCAGATGTTGAGAATGACCAAAAGCACAGAAGCCTCCACACACACTCATTCCATTAAAAACATACTAAAACAACTCATCTTTATTCATTCTACTGCACCATTGAAGTTTGTTGTCATGGAGTTGCTTCCTGCGAATTCCAAGAGATGAACAACCTCAATCTCTAACAATACAAGAGCACTCACAACCTCTAACCCCTGCCAAACCCGCATAGGAACACAATACATAGATTGTCTATGAAGAACCTCATCTCTAAGTCACACTCCTCTAGTATAGATCAACTTAAAATAGCTTTAGCACAAAATCTTGATAGAATCATGATGGGTAATCAACCAATGAAGCTTTAATTCTCCAAGAACGTTTCTTGACAACACTTGTAAGCAAAACTCAATGAAAATATTAGTATTTGAAAATGATAACTAATTCTCGTTTTGAAACAGGTCTCAAGACACACACACACACACAATATATATATATATATATATATATATATATATATATATATATATATATATATATGACTTTTCAAATCTTGACGCATTATAATCGATTAGGATATTTATGTAATTTTTTAAGGTTTTGCTTTTGTTTTAACAAATTATCCAGAGCATGTAATCGATTATCAAAACACTTAAGCATGTTATTGATTCATTTGACAGTTATAATAAATCAGGCTATAAATGCAAAGGATTAGACTATGTTCAGTTATTTAATCGATTAAGAAGTTTATGTAATTGCTTATTCCAACAATTAAGCATATTGTCTATCAAATTTTCATTTTAAACAGATTTTCTCACTTATGAAACAAATTATGACTTGCTTTTTGTTTTAATTGGTTATACACCTTGTATAATCGATTACTAAGAACAATTTTCCCCTATTAAGCTTATTAAGTGATCAGGTTAAATCTAACATATTATATACCATTTTTAATCGATTATTTCAACAAAACAAGATTATTAATTTGTTTTACACGTGATTCATTCAACATTAATCAATTCATATATCAAGCACACACATAATCAAGATAAAACATTAGTTATGTCATTTGTTGTGCAAGAAACTATTAAACCATTCTTCTGTTCATTATCAAAAACCAAGATATAAAGAGGTTAAATCTCCCCTATCAACAGTGTGCTCCAAGTTTTGATGATAATGACAGTGTTTCTTCCCGTCAACATTCCTACAGGTAGGTTGGTTTCTTGATTGGTGGGAGGAGATCAGCGCTTAGGGCTCCTCCAGAATTTTGGCCCTTGGCGTGTTCATAGGGGTATATTGATTGAACTTGGGCAATTGGGAAAGGTCTTTAGGGTGAGACCCTCCCCATTCTCGCCGCCCCGATCGACTTTTTGGCTTCCCTCTTGTCTCCTCCCGCGGTCGCTTTTTCCTATTTTTTATTGCGGAAAGCCCGCATATCCTCGATCCAGATGAACTAGTGGCTCTCTCCTGAAGCTCATCCATGGTTTTTGGCGGTCCAGCACATAGGTTGTCTGCAAACGATTCGACTTTTAGAGCGGAAGACATGTTGTTCAAGATGAACTCATGGGTGACGTCCCTCACCTAACACATTGTCTTATTATATCTTTCCATAAAGGCCTTCGAAGATTCTTTCTTTTCCTGCTTTGTACTAATTAACTCAAGATGCATTAAGCCCTAGATGCGGCTAGAAGTGTACCGCTTACCGAAGAGGTACTTAACGGTGGCAAAACAATTCACGGTATTCGGGGGAAGAGTGTTGTACCACACTAGCGCTTTCCCCTTTAGGGACAACAAAAAAGCCCTACACATCATCGGGTCGTTGGACGAGTAAAATGCATGGCGTTCACAAAGGACCGAAGGTGGTCGTCTAGGTAGGTCGATCCATCATAGTTCTCAAATGTCGGGGGCATTGACTTCTCAAGCACAGGGGCATCCATGATGGTTGTGATGAAGGGCAATAGACCCTCCGCCCGAACGGTTCTGATCGGGATGGGCGCCTTAGTTGCCTCATTGTTCACCTTTCTTCCCTCCTTACTATTTTGGTTAACCTTATTGTCCCCCTAGTTGATTCTGCTCACCCCCTATCCAGCCATTCTTGGTTTGTCCTTGAGATCATTGTCTTTTGAGGGGGTCGCAATTAGAGATATCGAGTGTTGAGCAGATTGCTCCAACCGGACGATAACACGCTCTTCCCGTAGTGCGATTATCTCGACATCATGCTTTCTTTGCATATCATACATTTGTGCTTGTATTTACTCTTACATCTCCCTTATCAGCTCCATTGAATCCTATTGGTCTCCCATATTTCTCGTTGTCATCATTGGGTTTTGTTGTCATTCTCGAGTCCCATGGTGGGCGTCAAAATGTTTTTGTATGTAGGGTCGAGAACTATACTTTTAAACTTTAAAGCACTTCAGTTAGTTCATATTAACTTTAGTCTTCCAATGTCTTATTGAATCTTCTCCTGTAAAGTCCAAATTCGAGTGGTGGTTATCTACTAAAGGCACTTCGACACGCAAGTCAGTTTTTCAATTAAACTGATCGAGTATCGTAGTTAAGTTTTAAATTTCCAATAAATGCAATCACCTACCTCCTTACCTTTACCTCTATGTTTATAGGTTTTGAAGTGGGCTTTTTATCAAGGTTGGCCCAATCACGACCCAATGTCTTGTAAGCATGTTTTTACCTTGCTAATCGAATCATGAAATCTTTGATGTGCAAGGTACCGAACGGTTACCAAATTGGTTGATGGTCGTTCAACTAACATTATTTTGGGATTCTCAAAGTTGACTTTCTATGTAGTTGACCGTCCGGGTGATGTGGACCAATCGGTCTATACATTACAAGTAATTTTATTAAAACAAAAAATATAAAAATATTTAATTGAATATCACTCAAGTTATTATTTATGGTAACTCGTAAACTTGGATACCAAGAATTATTTAAAATAATAGATTTTGATTTTAGTTATATAATATTTAAATAATTACTTGTATAATGGCTTAATATCACTCATGGTCCCAATTTTTGTTAGCTTTGTTCAAAATGGCCTCATTTTTTTAAAATGTTCAATGTAGTCCTAAAGGTCGTAATTTGTGTTCAATTTAGTCCTTTTTGCAAACACTGTTTAAATCGTTAACGGTCAAATGTCCAGTTGTGCAATTAGTCACACATCACCCTTGACACGTCATCATCATCTCCTACCTCTAGAAACCCTAATTTCCCCCTACATAGAAACCCTAGCCACTACCTAACCTTAACCGCCACCGCTACCCTCACGGCCAACCACCATCTTCGCACCTCCATCATTAGACATTTTGAAACCCTAACCAGATGGTCGCGCCGCTATTCCAAACGCTCCGCCACAAGCATCGCAAAACTGAATCGCAAGTTCCTCGCGCCTTTGAGCAACGTCATGAAGCTTCTTCATTCTCCACCAGCCGCCACCAACCTGAAAAACAGAAGATCAAAACCCACAAAACCAAAAATCTACTTCAAACCAAAAGCGCGATTCGCGTCGCAACGGTGAAGAGCCACCAACATCATCATCAACCTCTCGCGAGCAAAACGCAAATCGCAGAAACACAAACCCAAATCCCACCAGCGCCTCTCCGTAAGCTTCTACATCGCGCCTTCTTCATTCACCTATAGGATAAAAACCTAGAAGCAAACCAACTATCACGAAGTTCACCATATCCACTGTGAAAGAGAAACCCTATTCCTGCGTGATGGCAGTGAAGCAAGCTTTTCCCCAATTTGCAGATGCAAATCTGAAACCCTAACTTTTTTGTGAAAAAAAGGGGTTGTCACATGTCAAGACCTCATTGGTTTGACCATCCTTAGTCAATTCTGGTCCTAGCCACGTTAGCCAATAACTACCATGTAATTCACTGATTGGTAAAGTGTCATTAACGATTTAAATAGAGTTTGCAAAAAGGACTAGATTGAACACAAATTACAACCTTTAGGACTACATTGAACATTTTAAAAAAATGAGGTCATTTTGAACAAAGCTGACAAAAATTGGGACCATCAATGCTATTAAGCCTATAATATTTAAATAATTACTTGTATCCAATTTCACGGGTACAATAAATAATAATTAGTTTAATATCTTGGTAGGTTCCTATTTTAGTCCAGAATCTCAAATAGGTCCCTCTTTTTTTTGGCATCTCAATTGAGTCTTTTTTTTTTGTAAAATTAAAGCAATTAGAGGCCCGCCGTCAAATTGGACAAACGACCGTTTAAGTTTAGGTTACGTGGCATTAAAAGTGTATTCATTAATCTCACATGGCATTAAAAATGAGTTTTGTTTTAAAAATTTGGATTACACAGATGTTGAATTAGATTTAGGGAAGGGTAAAGTGAGGAAAATGTAAAAATTTAAGTGCAGCCCCCTGCAATTCAAAAATGCAAATGAGATTTGGGAAAAAAAAATTGGGGCTCCGTATTATTAGGGTTTGTGTTCGTGTGAGAGAAAAGAAAGCATTCTTTCTTCGATTTGATTCGAAGCGCGAGGGTTCGTGGGTGAAGAACATCGGGTTGGAAGCACGAGGGTGCATGTGCGCGTTCGTGGAAGAATTTGAAGCATGAGGTGAGGTGTGGGTCCTTGTGTCTTGGAAGCACGAGGCTGAAGCACGTGGTGTCACCGAGAACTAGGCTAATTTCCGAGTCAATGATGATCACAATGTGAAAGCCTTGAACGGGTTCGGGACCGGATTCGTACCTGGCGTTTGAAAGATCCCACAAAAATTTTGACCTTGGACGAGTCAAAAGAGAAGGGTTTGAGGATTTTGGTGCCCTTTTTCTTCCTAAAAAGGCGTGAATTGGTGTTGTTGAGTCTAAATGATGGAGGGTCTTCGTGGTTGAAGGTTATGGCGAGGCCTTCGATTGTGATGGTTGAATTGGCAAGCCTTTTATGGGAAACAAAGTTAAAAGAGTATTCTGAGTGGAAATGGAATGAAGCATATCTTGACCAATCTTCTCTCCCTACTCTTTACGATTATGTTCCTCACTGTAATGTTTGGTTGAAAGATGAAAACTTTAGTTTGATGATAATTGTTAAAGTATAATAAATAAATAAAGGGAAAGATAGATGTTACACGACAGGATACAATGTGGATCTTTCTTAGCATTTGGTTGTGATAGCAATTTACTTAAAACCTTAAAACTGTAAGTGAAGTATGGGTGGAAGATTTTGTAGAGGGATGAATTAGTTTAGAGAGATTGGTCGGGTCACTTTCATTCAAAAATGATTCCAAGGAAGGAAGCTCAAACATTTTAAGTGTTGGGTTTGTCTTTACTAAGGTGGTGGAACCTTTGATTTTGCATCATGGTTTATTCCTCTGTCTTGAGATGCCTTGGCATGTGTTTATGACTCTTGGTTCCTCCAAAGTTCCACTTCACGCTCTTGACCCAATCATCCTCATCACCTACTTTCTCTATGCATGCGTTTCCAAAAACGAGATGCAAAGTGGGTAGAAATCATACACTTCATTTGGATAAAACCAATTTCAAACGAACACGAACCCTAATAATACAAAGCCCCAATTTTTTTCCCCAATCTCATTTGCATTTCTGAATTGTAGGGGGCTGCACTTAAATTTTTACATCTTCCCCACTTTGCCCCTTCCCTAAATCTGATATAACATCTATGCAATCCAAATTTTTAAAACAAAACTCGTTTTTAATGCCACGTGAGATTAATGAATACACTTTTAATGCCACGTAACCCAAACTTAAAAGGCCGTTTGTCCAATTTGACGACAGACCTCTAATTGCTTCAATTTTACAAAAAAAATGACCCAATTGAGATACCGAAAAAAAGAGGGACTTATTTGAGATTTTGGACTAAAGTAGGGACTTACCGAGACATTAAACCATAATAATTTGAATGATATTTAACTAAATATTTTTATATTTTTCATTTTAATAAAATTACTATTAATATTAGATTTAATTAATATTTGACATATACATAAATTTAAGTATATATGTTAACCTTTTTAAAATAATATTAAATAATAAAGGGTTAATTATATTTTTGGTCCCCAAACTATTAAGCCATTTTGATTTTAGTTTCTCATTCACAATTTTGTCTAGTTAGATCTTGTAAGAACTTAGAAAATAGAGTCTTAGAGTTGATAAGTGTTTTAAAATAATAAGATTAAATGTTTTAAAATTTAAAATTATTGTCAACACCCAATTTCATCAGGGTAAGTAAATAAATAAAAATAAAGAATAAAAGGATAATAATTAATTGTGGGTAAAAAGGATAAAATAATAACTTTAATACACGACACAATATTTTTGAAATATTAGTTTAATATGGTAATAATTTGAATCAATATTATGCCAATAATTATAAGCAGTAATTAAAATAGTATATTAATATAAATTGCTACGTCAGTTGCTTTTAAAGAGGAAAAAATGATTTTAAAAATGGACAAATTTTCTGAGTATAATTATAATCATTGTCTTGAATATTATTTGATTTATTTTTCTTGGAACCAAGACATTTTCTTTCCATATTTTGTTCATTGTCAATTAATTCACAATTAAGGGCAAGATTACAATAATATTACAGTGTGTATATAAATACACGCACTGTCATGAAAAAAAATGTGGAGAGAGACACTCTAAAATAATAGAGATAAAAAGAGTACAAGAGAGTATAAAGAAAAGTAAGTTCTCACGCTAAAGGGACTCTGCCAACAGAAACTATCAAGGAAGAACTAGAGAAGTATTGAAAGCTGAAAATGTATGTCATCTTTGTACCCTTCTTTTTCTCTTTTCGTTGAAGGTCTTTCTAAAGGTATTATGCTTTTCCTACACACCAATAATGTTTTTCATAAAAAAGAATACTTTCTCTTGTTTCTTTTGGTATTGGTTATATCTCCCTCATCACGTGATATTTATTTATTTTCTTTAAAAATAAATAATAAATAAACAACTTCAAAATAAATAAATAAATATTTCTTATCACGTATTTTCTTATAAAAAATAATAATAAATCATAAAATAAATTATATAGGTACTCGTCAGCCTATGGCCGATTTCATTCCTTTTTTTCCCACAATTTTCAAAATAAAAGAATTTCTTCAAAATAAAAAAGCAAACAATGTTAATCCTAATCAAGTTCACTTTTCAAAAATCCAAAATAATCTATAATAATTTTGAAACAAACTCACAAACCTTTTTCTAGATAAAGAACTACGTGATCCCTGATTGTCCATCATAAATAGATATACGTAGGAGCAAGGTCAATCCTTGTCGGGTTCATAAAACAAAAAATATTTTTTGTTTCTTAATAGTTTCTTTATATTATTTTTTTAGGGAAAATTAAACATTTTGTGAAACCACGTCAACTTTAAACATTTAATTAAATGTATTGCTTTTGGGCAGGCGCGGTAAGGTGCTAATACCTTCCTTATGCGTAATCGATTCCCGAACCTAAAATCTAGTTTTCGTAGACCACACTTTTCTTTTACAGCTTTCCATAGTGTTTCCATAATAAATTATGGTGGCGACTCCCAAAATCGTTTCTTAAACCCATTTGTTTTCGACTCGTCGTCCCGTCGCGATCCCGATTGCAACAATTATGCAACAAAATAAATATAATTTCTTAAACTCGTCTCATTACTGAAAACACTGATCATCTCTCTACAACTCTTTCTTTTAACTTTATCTCGCTTCTCTCTAAAGATTTTAACTCTTCGATCATCTATTTCACGATCAATAAGTTCTTAGGAGATCATGATGGAGTAATCTCCACTTCTATTCGATCAATTTCTAGTAAAGAGCAAGTGTTTCTAGAGTTCCTTGTGCTTTAAGCAACTGTTTGATGTTTATAAAGCTCCTTAGTTTTGGTATAAGGTAGGGAAGCTAGACATTTCTTTAGATTATGTTTGTTGTGTAAATTTTAGTATCTACATGAATTATAGAAATGATTTATATGGAATTGTAATAATTGTTTTAATACTTTTTGTGTTTAGATGATGACTTTTGATATTACGATGCTTGAATGCTTAGTATGATTTGATTTGATGTTTCTTCTATAATGTTTGTGTGAAATAAAATTGTAATATTGTTTGGAGTTGGTTACAAGGGTAAAGAGTAGAGGGTCATCAAACAAATTAGGTTTTAGGTCAAAAATGGAGGTTTGAGAGGTGAATTATTGAAGTCTTGGTCTAAAGTGAGAATTTATAGAGTATGACAACTATTTAGGTCTTTAGTAACTTATTTACCATAAGAGTTAGCTACTATGTGGTGTAAAATGAAATGATAGTCATTATAGTGTGTTTATATTGTTGTTTCAAATGTATTTAGGGGTTTTTGTAGGTAAAAATCTAAAGGAAGTCAGTATGACATGTAATTGAGTTTTGGTGTTTGTCTTTGAGTAATTTAAAACTGTTTTGAACCTTGAGAAAGGTATAAATATGATGCCTGAGTGTTTAGTAGTTGATGATTAAAGTTTATCTTGGTTTGGAGTTAGTTTTAAGGGTTTGGAATAGTGAGATTTCAAATTAGAAGGTCTGGGACACAGAGGATGATTTGGGGTTTGTCATAGAGTCATTTATGACTTTTTAGGACTCTTAGTTTACACAAATTTGAGTTAGAAGGTGTTGTTTTTAGTTTAAGTCTTTTCGAGTTGTCAAATGGTTGAGCGTACATAGTTTCGAGTCTAATGATCAAAGGAGTACATTGCTTTAATTCTAAATATGATTTTCCATTTATTATAAGGTGTAAGAAACCCATTTGATCATTAGAACAAAACTTAAGTGCATCAAAGGCTAGTTTTTGAGGGTGAAATTTGTTGTCATGGGGCTCGAGCACCCCTTGAGCGCCCCCTGAGCTCCCTGTTTGCGCAAGTTTTGGGCTTGAGCTCCCCCTGAGTGCCCCTTAGTCAGTTTTTGAGTTTTCAACTTTGGCCTGTCCTGTGTTTTTCTGATGCACTGTTTTGGTTTCTTTGATGATTGTGCGATAGTTTAGTATGAGTTTTATGATGATATATATATATATATATATATATATATATATATTGGTATGTTCTTGTTTGTTAAGTGGAAAAGGTATGGAAATGAGTTCCAAGGTGGAACTTATTGGTATTGGTTTCAAGTATTGTTAGTATGAATGTAGGTAACTCAGTCTTGGAGGTTATTCTAACACTCTAATGGTCATTCATTCTCAAGTAGAGAGGATTGACACATGTGTGAGAGTAGCAGAGGTCTTAGTCTTAGGCGCTTCCAGTATGGTCTAAGGCATGTAATAGAATAACCTTGTGAGTGTGGTAGGGTGAAACCCATTGACAATGACTTTGCAAAGCAGTAGAGGCCACCACAAGTGCACAACCCGTCATAGCTCAGTATTCATACTAAATCCGGATGGTTCAGTCTAGGTCTTTGCATATTAAGATATTTGGATTATGTTATGTTAAACTTGATTAAATTGTGAAATGCTTGTGTATATGATTAATAGTTTTGTATCACTAGCTTACCATTGCTTTTGTCTTTGTCTTTTTATGTTTGTTTTTCTATTTTGCAATGATCACCTTAATTGGTGTGAGCTTAGAGAGTGAGCATCTTCTAGTTGTTTCAACGTGAGGAAGAGGATGAAGAAACAACATAGATAGGTTCGTTTTCAAGTGTAGAATCTCCTTCTCTAGAACTCTTAAGTTCCTTGTAAATTATCATCTATGTAACATTTTATTTTAGTAGTTTTATACTATTAAAATGGGATGTTACATGTCCATATCCTATCAAAATTCATGAAATTGGTCCTCATTCACTAATGACGTTAGTGTTTTCTTTGATGTGACAAACAACAATCCACGTTAGCATTTTTTTGAAACACACGATAAATTATTTAATTTAAAAGTATTTTTTATTTTCCACTTCATCTTCATCTTCTTTTTAAGCCAGGACACTCATCCCAACTCTACCATCTCTAACACATTGATGGCATACCCCTAGTCATGGCTCAAGACCATTCAAGAAGACCTAGAGTCAATTATGCAATGTGAAACAAAGGTCTTTCTCTTTTGACATCATGAAACACCTGTAGTAGATTAAAAGTATTTAGACCTTGTATTAAGGGTCAAGTAATGTAAGATTTCTTTTTTGCTCTTGTATTAAAGGCCAAGTAGTCCAGGGTTTTTGAACCATCTTGCTTAAGTTGTAGGGCAATATTTGCACCTAGCCTAAGTTAATCTTAGGTGATTAATTTTGTAACCCTAACATGGTGGAGGGTGTCCCACATGAGACATGGTGGTCACGTGACAAGCTCTTAGTGGAGAGTTTTTTTACAAAGCTAGCAGTCGTGTGTTATTTTCCTAGTGAAAAACTTTTGCTGAAGTGGCTTTCCACATGACACTCTAGGAGTGGAGGGTTTTTTCAAAAGTTAGAGCACCACATGTATAACTCTCCTTTACCAAGATAAAAATTTTAGGGTTTGATGCAAGAAAGCATTTTAGGGTTTTGGTATACTTTGGAGACACTGTCATATATAAATATAGGTGTCTCCCCCCTTATAAATCCGCTTTGAGAATTATAATGTTATGCTAAAGAAATATTTGTGTAACCATATCTTAACTCAAGTCAAGGCTAAAACATTCAATGTGGTCTCCTTTAGTCACCCTTCTCTAGAGGCGGCCAAACCTCTTAAGAGAACCATCAAGCACCTTCATCCCGCCATAAACACTCATAAAACAAGAGCATCATTTTCATGCACCCCTTGCTTTCGCAACAACCTCACCTTCAAGGTCTCATCTTCATGCTTTGGCCCACTTAGTTTGAGGAGGAGTCTATCATTTGGTAATCGAATCTTAGGTTATTTTTGTTTCCCCTTATTTTTTCCTAACATTATCTTGTTGTAGCTATCTTCAAATGGTTCAAATCAACCTTCCTTACCTTGCGCTAAATGTTTACGATTTTCAAAATGAAATTACATCTAGTCTAGGGGTCCAAAAAATATGTTTATAGTCAAACACTAGTGCAAAAACAACATATAATGTCACGCGTTTAACGCCCAACCACTAAATAGCCAACGTTAAAAATGACCGATGACATTTTTGTAAATAAATGCAATTATTAGACGTCGTTTAGAATTGTAATTCAACGTCAATTTGTTATGAGACGTCGAATATTGAGCAGCCCGACGTCCTATTGGGTAAATTTTGCGAAAATGCTTGGCGCGAAGGTGAAAATGTATTTATGTATGACGTTCAATGCCTTAGAATTAGACCTCAAAAGGATATAAAATGTTGAATGTTTCAGTGTTAGACGTCAAAAGGTTAGTGAATTCAATAAAATTTTGAGTGGTAGATTGAAAATTCATTCATTTTATCTTAGCGTGCGAGACCCTCTTCTCTTCTCCGCTCAAACTTTTCCGTAATGAAGTTTGACGACCATCACATGTAATTTTTCTTTCATTTGATACATATGCGTGTTAATTAACTACTTTATGATTTTTGTTTATTTTGACCGATTATTTTTGTGTTCTTGTCCTTCATAGCGCATTCTACTTCCTCTCTCACTCGTGGAAACAGTTTATTCCGAGGAACCCACTTTTTAAAGGTTGGTTTTCGTTTTCGTTTTGAAGAACTTATTTGTTGAACTTTTTTTTTTTGTTGAACTTTTTTGTTGTTGTTGTGTGGTTGAACTTGTTTGTTGTTGTTGTTTCATTGAACTTGTTTGTTGTTTGTTGTTGATACTACACTACACATTTATAGTTCATGCTTTATAAAATACCAAAAACTAAAATGTGTTCTTTTTCTGTTTTTCAGGTCTCGTAGAGTTGTAAAAAAGGATCACAATAAACTAAAAAAACAAAAAAAATGGATTAACGTTGTATATTGACAAAATTCAATGTTAATTTGTTTTACTGGAAACGTTGGATTGTTCTATGTCCGACGTCAATTAATGTAAATTAATGTCAAATTTTTTAAACTCAATGTCAATTTAACGTCTCCCAATATGACGTCGGGCTCGAATTCAATGTGAAAGACCGAAAAACACTGACGTTATACAGTGTTTTTGTACTAGTGAAATTAAATACCTTTGAGCCTAGTTTCTAATAAAAATAAATAATCACCTCATTTGGAGTTCTGTGGAGAAATTTATAGGCAAATCAGTCAATAAAGGGCCAACTAGTACAAAAATCGCGTACAACCTCGAATATTTTGGGTTTTTAACGGCAAATTCGCAAACGACATCATATCAAGAGACGTTAAATTTACATCGAATTTAAAAAATTCAACGTAAAATTAACATTGAAATTTGTTAATATACGACGTTAACTTAACGTCGAATTTTGTCAATATTTGACGTTAATCAATTTTTTTTGTTTTTTTTAATTAATTGTGATCTTTTTTACAACTCTACTAGACCTGAAAAATAAAAAAACAACAATTTTCAGTTTTTGGTATTTTATAAAGCATGAACTATGAACGTGTATTGTAGTATCAACAACAAACAATAATAACCAACAACGAACAAGTTCAATCAAACAACAACAACAAACAAGTTCAACAAAAAAACAACAAACAAGTTCAACAAAAAAACAACAAACAAGTTCAACAAATAAGTTCTTCAAAACGAAAATGAAAACTAACCTTCAAAAGGTGGGTTTGTCGGAATAAAGTTTCGTCACAGTTAGAGAGAAAGCAGAATGCGCCTATGAAGGACAAGAGCACGAAAATAATGGGTTATAACAAACAAAAATCATACATAAAGTAATTAATTAACATGCATTTGTATCCAATGAAAGAAAGATTACATGGGATGCTCGACAAACTTCGTTCGAGAAAAGTTTGAGAAGAGAATAGGGTATCACACGCTAAGATAAAGTGAATGAATTTTCAATCTCCCGCTCAAATTTTTATTGAATTCACTAACCTTTTGACGTTGAATTTGAAAGTCATTCGAAGTTTTATATCATTTTATATCGAATTAAAATTTTAAACAACGTTTAATAATTGCATTTATTTACAAAAATGTCAACAACTCATTTTTAACGTTGGTTATTCAATGGTTGGACGTTGAACGCGTGACGTTATACGCTATTTTTGTACTAGTGGCCCAGTTGTCAAAATGTTGCCATCCACGTTTTCCAGGTTTTGTTTTGGTAATTTTGGCTATTATTTGTATGCTTTTTAACTTTGTTGAGTCTTTGTTCATCTTTTGGTTCGGTCATACTATATATTTTGAGTAATTTTGCTTTTCAAATCTATCTATGTTGTCTAGAGTCATGTATAGTCCTTTTATTTGTTTTTTCCTAGTTTAAGCTTGCAAAAATCACAAAAGGATGTGCAACTTGGATTACAAAACTGAACTATATACAAGCATTTGAGTGCCTTATTTTTACAGTTTTGAGTTCATATTTATAATTAGATCATTGGAAAATTCATAAAAAAATTTCTTATGTCTTTTTGAGTTTCCTACTCTACTTTTAATTCTAGTAAGTTTTCTTCTAATTTGTGTTTCTTGGTCTTTTGAGCCTATATTTCAACATATAAAACTTGTTTTAGGTGTGTTGTGGTCTTATTTTACACTTAAAAGAAGTGAAAAAAGAAAAGGTAAAAACTTACAAGCAAAGGGCTACAAAAGAAGTACTAAAAGAGCCTAGCAAAAGTACCAAAAGTCAAAGTCATGTGCATTTGACCACTACCACTAGTTGTCTGGAAATTTCGTTCAGTTGTATTTTGATCACTGTTTTTGGGCATTTTGTGGCTTTGTCCAACATCTTAAGTATTGGCCAATGATGTTAAAAGAGTGGCTTTGCTTATAGCTTGCTAAAGACAAGAAACACCACTCTATTCTAGTAATTTTTTGTTTTGTGCATATATTTTAATGTCTTTCTTCAGGTAATATCTTTTGTGTGTTGAACCTTCTTTTCTTACTATTTAATTTCTTGCTTGTCTTTTTTGGTTTTCTTAGTTTTGTCGTATACAAACCCCTTTTGGAAGTTTTTTTTCTTAGACTCTACTTTCGCTTTTGGTGTTATCTTGTGGTGTGGGTTCTCTTTATATGGTGAGGCGATATCTTAAGATAACATCCTAGGTGGTGGAGACCTAGTGGGAGCTTGAAAGTCTTGTATGGAGACAGAAGAAAAGAGAGAAACACTTGGGAGGAAGAACTAAATTTGTGTGTATTTTCTTTGAGTTGTAATTTGTTTTCTTTTTCCTTGTGTTTTACGAATTTGTTAGGTTATCTTGGGGGATTCTTTGGTGCTCAATCTCATCTCCTAATAAGGACCTTTAAAATCTATTGAAATTTGGTTTTAGTTGGTTAATTTTGGAGGATCCAAAGTTCCTTCTAACTTTACCATTTTGCCACATAGTTTAGTTTAAATTGTTTTCCTTAATTGTTTGTAGTTTAGTATGTGTCTACATGTATATCAAACTTGATTCCATTTAAGAAGTTTTGTATAAGAGAGCTTAAGGTAAACTTTGACTAGGAAAGAGTTGGTTATTAAGTAATCATTTGTGATTCACCTTCCTTTCTTGAAAGTGAACTTGAGTTTCTTTTGTCTCCTTAAGTCTCTTAAGAAATTTCTTTTGACCTACTAAGTAATAATTTTGCATATCATCTTTTGAAAAGTAAAATCTAAGCATGTCTAAGACTCTATCCTACCAAATTAGAAGTAATTCTAGTGAAAAAGTCATACCAAGTTTAAACAATTTGACCCAACAACTAAAGTCACTTGAACTTTGGAGGAAGCAAGAGGCAATTTTAAAAGAAAAAGAGAAAATTGAAAGAAATGCCCACCTTAATATCCTAGAGAAAGAGCTTAGGATACTTAGACAAAAAGAAGAGAAAATACAAGAGAAGATTAAAAGAAGAAAGAAAGAAAACAAAGGAGAAAGAGGAGGAAGCAAAAAGAAAGCAAGAGGCCATACAAAAAGAAAAGGATAAAATTAAAAAGGAGGCCTAACTTGCCATTTTAAAGGAAGAACTTAGAATTTTAAAACAAAAAGATGTGAGGATAAAAGAGAATATTAAGAGAATATTAAGAGAAGAAGAGAAGAAGAGAGGAAGACAAGAGAAGGAAGGAAGAACAAAGAGAGGAAGATGAGAGAAAAAGAGGAGAGAAAAAGAAGAAAGTATGAAGAGAAAAATAGAAGAGAGATGAATGAGAAAGAAATAAGAGAAAAAGAAGAGATTGAGAGAATAAAACAAAAAGAGGTTGAGAGAAGAAAGAAAGAGAAAGTGTTATTGAAGGCACCTACCACTCCCTAAAAAATAATTGAAACTAAGATGATAAAGAGAGTTTTTCAATCTTTGAACTTTTCTCAATTTAGCAATAATTCATCTTTCTTAATTCCAACTTTTAATCATAAGAATTTTTCAAATTTATCTCCTTCTTCCACTGTTTTAAACTTCTCTTTGGACAACTCAAAATCACACTTTGAGTTGATGTTACCTTCTAGGTTAAAGTTAACTCAAAGAAGACAAAAAGACTTTTGTGAAGTGGGCCTTAAAAGTTTTCAAGGAAATTCTTTCAAAATTAAAATAAAGCCTTCTTCTAATTTTTTATTGAGATATATTTTGTATATGATACAAAGATTTAATGAAATATTATTTGGTAATTATTGCATATGAATCTTTGATCTTGAAGGAATGATACACAAGTTGATCAATAATAAGAAAAGAGTTTTTGTCATGAAGAAACATGAATATTTGAGGACCAATCCTTTTGAAAAAGGAATGGATGATGACATGCCCCCTAACTATGGGCCAACCATATTCAGGAAGAGTTAGAGTCATTTATGCAAGGTGAAGCAAAATTCTTTGTCTTAGGTCATCATGGAGCACCTCTAGTAGATTATGAGTATTTATACCTTGTATGAAGGTCAAGTAGTGTATTATTTCTTTTTAGGTCTTGTATTAAGGGTCAAGTAGTGTAGGATTTTTAAACAATCTTGCTTAAGTTGTATGACAATATTTGCAGCTAGCTTAAGCTAATCTTGGGTGATCAATTTTGTAACCCTAGCTTGGTGGAGGGTGTCCCATATGAGACATGATGGCCACATGGCAAGCTCTTAATGGATAATTTTCTTACAAAGGTAGTGGTCATGCGTTATTTTCTTAGTGGAAAACTTTTGCTAAGGTAACTTTCCACATCGCACTAGAAGAGAGTTTTTCTAAAAGTTAGAATATCACATGTCAAGATCTCTTTCACTAAGATAATATTTTTTAGGGTTTGGTACAAGATAACATTTTATGGTTTTGATCTACTTTGGAGACACCTTAATCTATAAATAGAGGTGTCTCCCCCTTCGTAAATCCACTTTGAAGAATTATAATGTTATGCTGCCAAAATATTTGTGCAACCATATCTTGTATCAAGTCAAGGCTAGAGCATCCCATGTGGTTTTCTTTAATCATCATTCTTTAGAATTGGCTAAATCTTCAAGAGAATAGTAAAAAACCTTCGTCCCACTGTAAACACTCATAATATATAAACAATCAATTATTATATCATAATATATTAAAAATACTTTATATTATCTTAAAAATATAACAGAATCAATTGTTATTTTATAAGATATTATTTTTAAATATATTAAAAATATTTTATAATACTTTAGAGTATCTACAGTATTAATCAATAATTTATCATTAATCATTAATTTATCATTAATAAAATGTTCTATAATTTTTAATACTGGTAACGGTCTTTCTTGCATGGCTGAATGATGATGAATTTCCAAAATGAAATGCCAAATTTAATATATATTAATTAATGTAATTAATATTTAAGAAAGAAAGTCACGAGCACTTAATAAAAGAAAATCACGACAGATAATTTTATTTTACCTATATTTTTTACACTAAAATTAAAATGTGTGAAATTATTTATATGTTTTTTGAATTTTTAATAATTTAATAGGTTCGTGGTAAGCTTCACTCAGTCTACCGTGAAAACTGCGAAACGACGTGAGAAGGAATAAAAAGACTGAAGAAGCAGTGTCTGCGAAAACGCTGTGAAACAAAACGCAAAAGTTATCATCGTCATCGTCTTCTTCCAATACAAACCCCATTTTCACTCCAATTCCTCACACAAATCGAATCTCTTCACACTTTCTTTCTCTCTCACATCCTTTCTCCCTTTTCCTAAATTTAGGGTTTGCCAAATTCCAATGGCGGAGGTCATGAATGTGCCTCCAGAATCCCTCGACAAATCCCCTTCCTCCGATGCTCCCCCTCCTCCGCCGCCGCCTCCACCTCCGACTCAGCCCTCCCCTGCTGCGGACGACCTCCCTCCCCCGCCCCCGCCGCCGCATTACCAGCCCCGGCGAAGAGACCGCAGAGACGACAGGGATTTCGATCGCCCTCCCAACCGCCGCGGCGATTACTATGACCGCAACGCGTCGCCGCCTCGAGACAGAGACCGGGACAGGGACAGGGATTTCAAGCGCCGACGTAGCCCGAGCCCTCCCCACCGCGACCAGCGGTATTCTCCGGCACCGCGGCGTTCGCCTCCGCCGTACAAGCGGTCGCGCCGGGGGAGTCCTCGGGGCGGATATGGACCTGATGATAGGTAGATTTATTCCTGTTTGCGTGATTGTGAGAATTGAATTTCATTTGATTGACTTGCTTAAGCTACTTGCTGTGCCTTTAGAATTCGACATCTCCAGGAAACTCTAGAAAATGAAGTCACTCGTTCATTGTGTTAACTGCTATTTGGTGCAAAAATAACTTTTTTGGGAAAAGTGTTAAGAATCAATTTTTAACTAACGACAGTGATAGTTGTATGATTGTCGTGAATAAGGTTTTGAAGTGTGGTTGCGATCATGGTTTCGTTAAATATTGTGGGAAATTTTGGTTTCGAAGATTCCAATAACTTGATGTTTGGCTGGAATTGAGGTCGTCAACTGTTTCTTGGAACCTTGAATGTGAGAAAAGGGTATTTAAGAGAGAAATGTTTCTGCCGATAAAAAAAAAGGGAGAAATGTTTCTGCTGATAAAAAACGAGAGAGAAATGTTTGAGAGAGCTAAATTTATATTTTCATGTATTTTACAAAACCGTGTTTTGCCGCTTTAATATTTTTCTTTCATGATGTTGCAATTTTTTTTTTCCCTTCTAATAGGCTGTGTACTGTATTTTCAAGGTAAAAAGATCTTGTTTAGCTGATTTTTTTTTTTTAATGTTGTCTTAGTATCATTGGAATCTTTTATATGAATGATATAATTGAAATTATAGTTATTGAGATAGAAGTATTGTTGTATCTTCTAATAAAGCTAGTGAAGCTGGCGGTATACTATCTGTCATAGTTTCTTGTATGTCAACTGTTGAATAATATCATTTACTCTATTCTTACGTGAGTAGTTGAGAATGAATTGTTACGCATGAAGGGATTTAGTGTTGCATATGGTTTCTTGGCATACTTTCTTTCTCTGAGAAGTGTAAGACGGGGTAGGATATTGTTCTGTACTTCTCATGTTATGATGAAAATCTTTGTGATAACAGGCTCGACCTGTTTTTGTGTCTCTTTGCTAACTTACTTTACTTCTGCTTCATCCAATCTGTTGCGCTGCATCTTTTTGTATCCTTTTTCTTTAACCACACCTTCTGGTTATGGCAGACATGGTTATAATTATTATGGTGCTTATGAACGGGGATTGGGTGGAAGAGGTGGTTATGCAGATGAGAAGTCCTATGGGAGGTTTGGACCACGTTCTGCTGGGGGTTATCAGAATGGGATTTCTGGTATGTCAGTGACTTCTATTAAGTACAAGCATTTTTTTTATATCCCATAAATCCCATTTTATCTATTATTAGATTTCATGATTTCTTTATTGCATGTTATTGCCTATGGTGTTTGATGAATTAGCTTTTATGTTTTTGATCTTGGTAGATTTCTTTTGACTTTTGCAGATGTGGAATCCAATCGTGGTTATGGAGACATGCCAAGCCAAAGGTCAGCTTTGTAATTTTTCTGTTATCCAAATCTAGTTAATAAATATTGTTTTCCATTGGTGTGCTATTAAGGGGTTAATGAATACTGGCGAACATGTTAACTTCATATTTGAAAGGGTGGCTGTAATTGAAACTATTTGACAAGGCCAAGATGAGATATCCCTGTTGAGATTATGGACCCTCTGCAATGATTTGGTGTTACATATATAAATGATGAAAAATAAAATAAAAACAAGGTGGTTTTTTTCTGAATTTTGGCAAAAACATACTGGAAATGATAATATGAAATAACCAAACATCCCCTTTTATTTTGTGTCATTTTTAGTTACAACAGTTTCACTGTGGAATTCTTCATCTCCTTTTGTTTTAGCCTTGTCATAGTAGGTATTCTTAAGAATTTCTACTGCATCTCTCCATGGTTATATTATCCTATGGCCTGAAACAGTGCATATTTCTGCATGAAATTTGATAAAGCCACTTATAATTTGATATCTAATTTAAGTACTACTTTTCTGAACCTGCCCTCTAAATTAGTTGATATCCAATTTAAGCACTGATTTTCTTGACCAGCCCTGTAAGGTAACATCAAATGAACAATTTAACCACTGATTTAAGCACTGATTTTCTTAACAGTTTGCACAGAAGTTTTCATAGCTCCTTTTACTTGTAATTTGATGTTACCTTCCAAGTCGAACTGAAGATCTGTACTATATGCTGCTATTGACATTGCATGCTCTTTGTCACATTCAAAAATAATATTTTATTACCTTGGATAAAAGAGTTTCTCATTATGCCATCTTTGAACATGCTGTATCCAGTTTACCAGAGCCTTATTATTGTTGTTAGAGGGTACGAGAATCAGTTCTCTGCTTGATGATTAATATCTTTGTAGATATTGTTGGCTTTAGGTATAGCAACCGTAATTTTAAATTGCCTTCACAAATTGCACCACTTATAGCTTTAGGTGTCGATCTTAGTTAGCATTTTTGTTCTCGTCAGCTAATGGTAGGTGAACTGTTGCTTCAGCTGTACAAATTGAAATTTCTTGTCCATATTCCTAAATTTGCTACCTCTCGGTCCTTAAGTTTTAGAGTACTCAGCACATTAGTCTTGTCTTACATTATTTTTATGATCTTTTTCTTTAACTGTATTTTCTTTCCACTTATTGTAGAGTTGTTTTCTGTGCTCATTACTGAACATCCACTTGTGTACCATTTCTATACCCGAGTCTCTTCAACTTTGAGTTTTCTTAAATAGTTAACATAACACACGATTATGCCATTACTTGTTTAATGTCTGTATTGTCTTTATTTCACTCTGACAATAGATTTTCTGGACAATCATGTTAACATTAAGATATTTATGAGTCATATCAGGGAGGGGCTGATGTCCTATAAGCAGTTCATTCAGGAGCTTGAGGATGATATACTACCCGCTGAAGCAGAGCGTAGGTAAGTTCTGGACAATAATATCTTGTTGTATCATGTTTAAGTGTTCAAGTAATCAGCCTTTTTGGTGATGCTCATCGACAAATGGCTTTTGACTTTGATTTTCTAGGTATCAAGAATACAAATCAGAGTATATTTCAACCCAAAAACGAGCTTATTTTAATGCTCATAAGGATGAAGAGTGGTATATATGTTCTTCCTGTTTAAAATTGTAGTTCAATCTTCAAAATGTTTACTGTGGAAAGCACAAGTGACCATATTTTCTCAAGTTCAATTGATACGATGTTCTTACCATTTATTTTTTACTTCAGGTTGAAGGATAAATATCATCCAACAAATTTGCTTACAGTCATTGAAAGGTGAGTTTCTTTATCAAATTTGTGTCTAATTAGGCATTGTATATATTGTAATATTAATATTTGGTGGGCCATTTTTGTTTTGTTTTTTCATCTTGGGATGGTCACTAGAGTAGGCTGGTGGATTAATTGTTTTTATCAAGACGTTTAAATTTGAATGAATATTGTCTGGTTCATGTTCTTATAGGAGGAATGAAAATGCTCGACAGCTAGCAAAGGAATTTTTGCTTGATTTACAGAGTGGAACATTAGAACTGTATGTCCCTGTCCTCCCTTTTTCTCTTGGTCTCATATATGTCTGTCTTGCTCTCTTCCTTACCACTTCATTCTTTCACTATTCGTATCAGTATCAATCAATAATACATAATTGGTATCATGTTCAATGCAGAAATCCTGGTTTGGAGGCCTCTGTATCCAACAAATCAGGGCAAGCTAGTGAGCCAAATTCAGAGGAGGAAGCAGACACTGGAGGCAAACGAAGAAGGCATGGAAGGGGACCTAATAAAGAAAATGATTTCTCAGCTGCTCCAAAGGCTCACCCAATCAGTTCTGAACCAAGAAGGATACAGGCAGATGTTCAACAGGCTCAGGTTCTTGTCCGGAAGCTTGATGCTGAAAAAGGGATTGAAGATAATACTTTGTGCAGCAGCAGCGATCATAATAAAAATGATGACAAGGCACACAGTGGATCTGTGGGCCCCATAGTAATTATTCGAGGCCTAACATCTGTTAAGGGTTTAGAAGGTGTCGAACTTCTGGATACACTTATAACTTACCTTTGGCGGATTCATGGTGTGGATTATTATGGCATGATTGAGACTAACGAGGCTAAGGGCTTTAGGCATGTGAGACCAGAAGGGACGGGGCATGAAGAAACAGGTAAATCAGGGTCGGACTGGGAGAAGAAGCTTGATTTATTTTGGCAAGGAAGGCTGAATGGTTTGGATCCCTTGGAAATAATGACTGCTAAGGAGAAGATAGATGCTGCAGCAATGGAAGTATTGGATCCATATGTTAGAAAAATTAGGGATGAAAAGTATGGATGGAAGTATGGATGTGGAGCCAAGGGCTGCACAAAGCTTTTTCATGCTGCTGAATTTGTGCACAAACATCTGAAGCTCAAACACCCAGAGCTTGTTCTGGAACAGACTACGAAAGTACGAGAGGATCTCTACTTTCAAAATTACATGAAGTAAGTAATTAAAATGGCTTCTGTTATCAAGGATTATTATTCAAATTTTGGTGAAATATCACTTATATTGGCCTTTTTGTTGCAGTGATCCAGATGCTCCTGGCGGGACACCCATAATGCAGCAATCTCAGGTATACTGCTGTTTTTGCTTATAACATAAGCATATATCTAGAAAAAAGACATGAAAAAGATTTGCATGAGTTTAAAATACTATCTTTATGGTTGGGTTGTGAGCATAATAGACAATCACGTGTGATTGTGGGTTGCCAGCGCGAAGCAACCCCTGCAGCCCTATGGCAATCGTTGCATAGCACCTGGCTTTGTCAGTCATTGTGGTGCCATTCATGGAATATCGCAGTGCCTTGCGGGCTTCCCGGCCCTCCATTTGTGCTATTGCTGATAAGGCTCTGCTAGATTTCTTCCTTAGCCATCTCTAAACTGCCTCTTTCTTTCCATTTCTGATAGCTTACTTCCATCTGTCATCATCTTCCAGTTAGACATTTCACTTCATAAATAGGGGTAGCGCTAGATGATGGGCCTCAATTTGAGTCCAATAGTCCCTTTTTATGTGTAAAACATAACATGTAATATATATATATATATATATATATATATATATATATATTATAGTCAACTAAAGCATCATACAGTAATAAGAAAAAAATATAATTGTATCGAAATATCTAAACTATTTAAAAGATAATATATAATATAATAAACTAAATAGTATTAATAACATAATTTATCAATAACATAATGTTAAGAAAACATCTAAATAAGTTAAAACGAATTTTAAAATATATAATAATGATTAATAGATAATAATATTAAAAAATATAGAAACCATTTAGAGCGTAATATATAATATAATAATCTAAATTGTCATAGTGTGTTATATAGTACAAACTATTTGTAATAATGTTGAAATATATATTAAAGAGAAGGCAGAACAACGGTCATCTTACTATTGGTATCCTGCTTGTGTTTTCCCACTTCTATCTACTGTTGACTACTGTATTTGAGGGAACCTTTTGGCATTTAGGTTCTGGTAGTCATTTTTGTCTGATTGGCAAGAATTGTGGATAAATTCTGCATAGCATGTCAAATAGTGAAGTTTTCAAAATTTCCTATAATATATTATTTTTGCTTGAGTGTAAATAATACAGTGAATCAAATTTTTAGATTTATGAGTTAAGGGTTGAGTTTCAGATTCTTATGTTTCTTTATTTTATTTTTTCAAATTTTAGAAGGACAGACCCTTAAAGCGAAGATTAGGTATTGAGGGTCGATTAAGAGATGATCGTGGTAATAGACGAGACCATGATCGGAATGACAGAATGAATGGAGATAGGCCTGATAATTCCCCATCTAGTGAAAGACAGTCACTTGAGATGGGAAACCGTGATGAAGCAATGTATGATTCTTATGCAGGGCCAGCCATACCTCCATTTGCCTCAGATATACCTCCTCCACCAGTGTTGATGCCTGTACCTGGTGCTGGGTAGGTTTCTGCTTCTCATTTTCTTTCTGGTTTACAATCTGATGCACTCTGATATTATATGTTTTGCTTAGTGATTGATTGATTAAATAATTTACAACTCACAGGCCTTTGGGACCCTTCGTTCCTGCTCCTCCAGAAGTTGCAATGCAGATGTTAAGAGATCAAGGAGGACCAACATCATATGATGCCTCTGGAAGAAAGATGCGGGGTGGCCCTCATTTGGGTGGTGCAGCACCAATTATTGCTGTTCCTCCAAACTTTAGACCAGATCCTCGGCGGATGCGAAGGTTAATGTTCTATCTAAACTCTTGTTTAGATCTTTCATCTCAAATAACATTAGTTTTTGTCTATTGAATGCGAAATCCATTTTTATGTCTTTTTTATCTATTGAATAGTATAACTTACATGATCATCTGATTAATTCATGATTTTGATATTTTTATATTTTACTTTTGTTTGTTGAAAGGATATTCGTTTTATAGAGAAAAAATATTTTTATTTAATTATGTTCATACTTTTTTTTTATTTTCAGTCACTATATATGATAATTTGTTTTTTGTTTTGTTGGGGATTAATTTCTGGAACAGTTATCAAGATCTGGATGCCCCAGAGGACGAGGTTACTGTTATAGACTATCGGAGTTTGTAGGCCATTTTTGGTGGGTACTGATAGACATTTTATTGAGGCTATCTGTTTTGGTGATTTGTTGGAGAAGTTTGTGTTACGAGGAATAGACTTTAACTTGTAATACATGTTAGATATTGATATGTATATTTTTTAAACTAAATTTTCTTCTAATATAATTTTTTGGGTTGACCATTTTCTTTTTAATGCAAAATTGATTTTGTTTAAAATTTGTTTTCAAGTGAATATAACTGACAAAAAAAATGCCATTTATCATATCAGTCAAATTTGTTTGACAAGATTCACATCTATGTTTTTATCAAATTAGAAAATATGTGTTTAAGTGATTATTAGATATTTGATCACTTTTGTAAGAGGTACATCTAAATACATGGTATTTGACATAAGATGTCATGTTAATGCTGTTCGATGAATAAGTAAAGGTGTCATGACTTGATGCTTACCTATCTATCTCGCTCAGAAACTATATTTTCGTTTATGGGCTTAAGAAAATTACACTCAAGTCGTTTCAACCCAATTTATTGTCACAAATTCTATCAACATTACAAATTTTTAAATACTTAGAGATTTAAGCTGTAAAATATTTCTAGAGAGCTTAATTGATCTCTTTCATTTTGATTTATTTATAATAAAGTTTTAATACAAACGTACATAGAAGATTAAGGGTCTCTTCTAGACACCCAGGTTTGGACTTAGGTACTATCTTAGATATTAGACTAGCATACTACCCTTAAGGGTCTATTCTAGACACCTAGGTGTAGACTTAGGTACTATCTTAGATATTAGATTAGCGTACTACCCTTAAGCAGGTTTAATGATGATACATAGGACAATTATTTTAATACTCTCTCAAGTTAGAGCATACAGATTGTATATACCAATCTTGAAATAAATAAATTTAATCTGAGGATTTCTTAATGACTTGGAAATTTAATCTGAGGATTTCTTAATGACTTGGTCAACATATGTGAGTTGGTCATTTGACCCAACAAACTCAGTACATATATCTTTAGTCAACAACTTTTCATAAACAAAATGACAATCAATTTTTATATGTTTAGTCATCTCGTGAAACACTAGATTTGATGCAATGTGGAGAACAACTTGATTATCGCAATACATATTCATAGTATGAATGTAAGTTAAGCTCTTGAAGGAATTGTTTCACTCATATAAGTTCACATGTGAGTGATGTCACTGTCCTATACTCGGCTTTAGCTGTTGATTGAGCTACTGCATTCTATTTATTGCTTTCTCATGAAATAATGTTTCCTATAAGAAAAACACAATATCTGTTAGTAGATCGTTTATCAATAGGAAAACCTGTCCAATTTGCATCACAGTACCTAGAGACTTGAATGTTTCCTCTATATTCATATAATAACCCTTGTTTGGGAGCCTTTTTGACATACCTTAAAATGCAAATGATAGCATTCCAATAGTCAACTCATGTGATTTTTAAGAGTGTCTTCAATAGGGTCTCATATTTTAGATTATGGTGAAATTTCAATTTCAATTTGGAGTGCTTTATGCATTTAAAACGTGTTTATCTCGTCATTTTTTTTAGTATAAAATTATCATTTGTTATAATTATTTATTCTTATAATAATAATTACTATTATTTTTATGTTATTAACATTATTATTTTATTTTTACTTTTAATTAAATGTTAGAAATTTAAATGTTCATCCCACTTTTTTACGTTATTATGTTTTGAATTTATTTATCTATTGATAAACAAACATTTTTTTTCTGGGACATAATTCAAATTTTATAAGATTAGTTTGTTAGATACCACCTCTAAAAGAATGTATTAAAATTAATTCTCATGGAGCTTACACTTTGAATGGAAAAAAGTCACTACAAGAGGTGTTATCAGAGATGTTGATGGTGAATTTTGTTTTGCCTTCTCCAATGTGTTAAGAGTTGATTTTGAATTATTTGCCATCAAGCTTGGCATGAATATAGGCATATCAATGGGATATAACAACTTGATTGTTGAGAGTGATTCGCTAACCGCTATCCAACTTATTAATTGGAGGAATCATGCAACAAAGACATCCATTTAATGCTCTAGTTTCTTCAATAATACATATGGGTTCCAATGTTAATTACATTACTTGGAACCATGTATTTAGAGACCATTTCTGTATGAGATGGTCTTGCCAAATATGGACTATTGTTATCTTCAAACTCACCTGTTATACTTTTTAAATTTTTTATGAATTTTCTTCTTTTATCTTCTTGTGAGGATAAAATTGGAACAATTTATTATCGCTAAATGTATTTTCTTCTCATATTTTAGATGAGAATATTTCTAAATAAAAGAAAACATTTCTTTTCAATTTTGTTTCATTATAATTTTTTTATTTTAAATATTGTAAAGCATAATAACTACTACTACAAAATAGGCTTTTTAAGTCTGTTAAATTTGACTTTTTAAGTATGTTTTACAATAGACTTAAATTCAGCAAACTTAAATTTTAAGTGTGTTGTTAGACAACAATTTTAAGTCTGTTGTTGACCAACAAACTTAAATTTTAAATCTGTTGTTGACCAACAGACTTAAATATTCGTACATACATTTGTAAATAAAATCGGTAGCGAATTTAAGTATGTTGTGACCATAACAGATGTAATTTTATTTTTTAATTTTATTTATTTAATTATGAAACCAAAACCTAAAATACAACAAATTTTCCAAACCATAATATATATTTCAAATTGTTCAATTCAAGTACATAATAAAGAGTTTTAAAATAAAAAATAAATAATAAGATGTCTAACATAAGGTGTGTAGTGTAAACAAAAGTTTAACTTCAACTTTTAAGTCTAAGCATAATCTAAACAACACTTAATCAAAACCATCTAATTTCCATGTTAAAGGAGATAACTTGTTCATTGATGTGTTATTCCGATGATGACCTCCTTTGATATTGGTGATTAATCATCAAACACCTAGTGTATAAATTTATGCATGAATGATAGCTTTGATCAAATAAATCACATAGTACTCACATTTCCATGAACTAATCTACCTATTGCTATGTAATAAAAGAAAGGAAAATTAAATATAATAAATAATAAAATAAAGTGAAGAAATGTACTATAAAAGAAAATTAAGATAAATGTCAAGAAACGTTATTTACAATAAAAGTACTATACTTCACCAATAGATTGTACCAAAAAAATTATGACAAGCTATGTCCTAGTTAACAACCTCAATATTAAGCATTTAATTTACATTGGTCCTCACATTACCTTCTTCATTTATGGAGATTTATGTGTATAGGGATAAAATCACAAAATTTAGTGCAATTGTGCAAAGAATTTCAATGAATTACATTAAAAGTTAGTTAACAACCTTAATATTAAGTTTTTTTATTAACATTTCTTCTCTCACTGAAGCCTCTGCCTGGACATTTACATGAATAGGGATAAAATTCATAAAAATTACACTAGTGCAAAAAAGACCTTTAACGTCACCCTTTAGACGTCTGACCCTCGAATATCCAACGTAAAAAATGACTGGTGACATTTTTTGTAAATAAAACAACTATTTAGACGTCGGTTATGGAAGGGCCCGACGTCTAAATACTCATATACTCATTTAGACGTCCAATCCCGCCACTCCGACTTCTGAAGCACTTTAGACGTCTGTTAATTGGGGAACCGACGTCTAAACCCTAAATCCAGAAATTTAAAAAGTCACTTTTTGACTCCATTTAGACGTCTGATCCTGCCACTCCGACTTCTGAAGCACTTTAGACGTCAATTAATTGGGGAACCGACGTCTAAATTTTGGCATTAAAACACCGTGAACGCGAGACAGCCGTTACGCGCACTCATTGTTCATCATCTTCGTCGCGTTTTCTCTCTACGGGTTACGCTTTTCAGGTTCGTTTTCTCACTTTTGCACCGTTTTAAATTAATTTTACTCTGATTACATCACTCTTTGATGCATTATCTTTCATTTGAACCAATTAAAATGCATTTTCGTTGGATTTTGGTGCAGTTATTCTCGTGTCTTTAGGCGGCGTTCTATGGCGGCGATTTCTTGCGTTTTGTACTCCTCCAATTCCCTCCACTACGTTTCTAAAACCATCCAATAAAAAAATGTACAATACATTCTCTTCAACTAAAATATAAAGTTGTAAAGTCGAATCACCATGAGTCAGGAGCAACCTCAGAGACGTCTAACCTGTATGGATCGGATGTCTATAGAGACGTCGGACCTATATAGGTCGGACGTCTATAGAGACGTCTGACCTAAAGGGTCCGGCGTCTCATTAACGTCACCCATATAGACGTCGGACAGAGATCAGACGTTAAAAGCCTAAAATAACAGACGTCTAAAGTCCTTTTTTGCACTAGTGTTAAGTGCAATTGCACAAAGAATTCCATTGAAATACATGTGTTTGTGCACTTCAATAACACATATAACAGTCATTAACACTGTTTCAAGGTATTTGAATAGACATGAGAGTATTCAGTTGTGGAGCTCACAGACATGACATTTGAGAGGAAAGCCAACCTAGCTTATCTTCCAAGTTCCATCCCATGCCTATCTTATTTTAGTGCACCATAAACACATTATGTTTTTAAAAAGATCGGTCTTGTGGAATGTAATTTGTATACATAATCGATTACAGGCCAACATAATCCATTGTGAATGAAATTATTATAAAAGTTAATTGTGAATACTAAAATATAAGATTATTTTTCTTTATTCTTATTTCCACTTTTTTTCAACTCGTCCAAATAACCGCACTCTCTACTCTTGTAGATTAGGCTCTTCTATTACTCGTTTTTGGTTTTGACCGCTCAGTCTCATTGAGACCGTTCGGTCGTGTGCTTTCGGTTTTGACTTTGGCTATGCTGTTCATTCTTTGTTGTACTCGACCTATGTTCAGCCTCTACTGCTAATGACCATTTGGTCTTTCTGTTATGTTTGTTTTAGTTGCTTGGATTAACTATATATTGTAGTCTGTCTTTGCATTTTGAAATTAATTCAATCTCGAAGTATTATTTAGTTCATTTCTCTCTCTTTTATTCTCTTATTCATTCTTCTCTACATTTGGGTTTTCTGTTCTCCGTTTCGCACGAACCCAACAATTGGTGCCCACCGTGGGGTTGTGAATCAAGAAATTCCAGAAACGATGGCAACCAAGTTCGACAAAGAGAAATTCAATGGATCAAATGACTTCGGGCTGTGGAAGATCAAGATGGAGGCTATCTTGATACAACAGGGCTGTGATGATGCATTGAAGGGGAAGTTGAACATGGGTGCTACTCTAAAGCAAGAAGAGAAGAAAAGAATGGTAGAGAGGACAAGAAGTGCAATCATACTGTGTCTTGGTGATAAGGCGTTGAGGGAGGTTGCGAAGGAGAAGACTGCGATTGGAATATGGGAAAAGTTGAAGTCATTGTACATGACAAAATTGATGGCTCATAGGTTGTGTCTGAAGCAACAACTTTATTAGTTCAAGATGACAGAATCAAGAACCATAGAGGAGAAACTTGTAGAATTCAGCACGATTGTTGATGATCTGGAAAATATTGACGTGAGGTTGGAATATGAAGATAAGGCTGTTATTCTTCTAAATGCGCTTCCAAGAATCTTCGAGCATTTTAAGGATGCCTTGCTCTATGGTAAGGATCGAGTGATTACTTTAGAGGAGGTTGTGACGTCAATTCGAACTAAGGAGTTCCAAAAACTTCAAGATTCAAAGGCAACCGAGGTGGATGCATCTGGGCTCGTTGCAGTGAAAGGCAAAGGGAAGAAGTAGGAAGGAAATTGGAAGAAGCCAAAACCCGAAGGTACGAAACATGTGATATGTTTCAAGTGCCAGAAGATTGGACATATTAAGAAGTTCTGTCCAGAGAAGGGCAAAGCCGTTCGGTCACAGGAAACTGCGGATGTGGCAGAGGCGTCCGAGGGATATGAGTCTGCTGGTGTTTTGGTGGCTTCATCTGAAGATTCTCAAAGGAGCTGGGTCATGGATTCTGACTGTACCTATCACATGTGCCCGGTGAAGGAGTTCTTTGAAAGTTTGGAGCAAAAGAAGCATGAAAATGTGCTACTCGGTAATAACAAGGCTTGCCGAGTGCAAGGATTAAGCACTAGTGCAGAAAGAGCTTTAGAAGTCTGTTATTTTGGCCTTTTAACGTCCGATATGTATCCGACGTCTTTGTGGGTGACGTTACTTAGACGTCGGGTACGCTGCCCCGACGTCTATACAGACGTCGGAGATGGCCACATCCGACGTCTCTATAGACGTCAGAGGGATACACCCGACGTCTATATAGACGTTAGAGGGGGTATACCCGACGTCTATATAGACGTCAGAGAGGGTATACCCGACGTCTATATAGACGTCGGATGTGGCCATCTCTGACATCTACAGGCCCTGAAACGTTTTGTTCATTGTAACTCATTGGACGTCGGTCAATGCACGAGCCGACGTCTAATGGGTGTTTATTTTTAAAAATTTAATTTATTTTTGCAATAAAACCACACCTGAAAAACATAAAATTGTCCTAGAACAATATAGTATAATATATATATGCGTTTCATATAAAGAAAGTAAACTTAAACTAAACCTATCAAATACCAAAACTATCAAAATTTAAACTTAAACTAAACCTAAGTAATGTTCAACAACAAATATAAGTGTTCCTAGCTCCATCTTTGCAGAAGATAAGCTGTCCACTCCTGCCTTATCTGCCTAATTGTGTCCTCTGGTATAGGAGATGTACTATTGAAGCGCTGTAAAATGAAGAAAGATTCATTATGGTTTCATATATGTTTAAAGATGAATTTGATTTGTAATGTATTCAAGGTATGCATCATTCCCTCATTCCAGTCATCTGTAATGACAGCTCGAATGATGGTCTTAATCCCACACATGAATAGAAGCCATATTCCCATGAATCTAGCTGCTGGTTACACTAAAATGAAAAAATAAATAGTCAAGAATTTAGATCATTCAATAACATAGAAAATGAATTAGAAGTATGAATGACTTACAACCTTTGGATACAAAATTTGAACTAGTTGACCTCGAGATTTACCAATAACTCTATTTAGATTGAAAACACAAAGTAAAATTAATATAACTATATTTATCATAAAAGTTTAAGGTGAACATAAAATTCAAAGTCATTTTCGGAGAAACACTTACCCTTGAAGCATGGTTCTCAAGTCAATTTTCATCTTCCTGTGCAACGAACAAAACCATATAATTTTACATTGTTTGGGAATGATGACCATAAGCTGCCACTGCGACCTATCACGAAGGACAAATAGTTATTTAAGTAATTAAGGAAACTTTAATAATGAACTTTTACTTATAACAACACCTACCCATCAATGTATGGAACAAAGTATACGTCTCTTTTTGACTCATCCATCCATGTTTGCAAATAATGTTGTCTGTTTTCAAGTGTGTTACCAGAAGGTTGAATGGTCTGAGGTTCAACAAATCCGTACATGGAAGACCGACCTTGGTCTACAACGATTGTGTCCATGTACCTAAAACAACAAAGTTAAGTTGTTAGAAACTATACCAATGTAAATAAAAGTAATATGAAAGACCAAATTGACTATCTTACATGCACCATAGCGGAATGATGGAAATATTCAACATCCTGTCTCCCCCAATCACCTCCAATGCATCAGTCAATGTGATATATACTGACACACGAGGGCGAAGACCAAATACTCTCAAATCCCAGTATAGTTCTAATGGTGCTCTCTTCAACCTGGGTAATCTTGCCATTAGTTTTGATAGAGGATCATCCTCCGCTTCAGCCATGTCATCATCTTCATGTATGACTGTATCATGAATCGACTGCTTCTGAGGACGTGTGAACTGAAGATAAGAATTTCAAAGTTATCAACAAATACTTTTAATTTTAACATAGAAATACTAATAACAAAGACATTATACCTGTGGAGTAGCGATGTATGACATGATCAATGCTCTAGGCCAGGCTATAAATGATCCTATGGTCTCCGAAATACACGAAATGAGAGTAGTCAAGGATGACCACAATCAAATATGCATCCGGAGAACAACACAAATACTGAACCGAAATTTTATCAATCTTATCCATAAACTCCAACATTCATGTTATAGCAAATTATGAAAAATAATTTTCTCAAACTGTGCAATTGGACAATTCAAAATTTAATACAAACGATTAAAAGATTAATCGTTTGTGTTAAATTTCAAACGGGAACTAAGTTTCACTCAATGATTTGATACTTATAACATGTATACACAAAAACCAATAACATGCATACAAAAAAATTATCAACAAAGAAGCTAACCTTTTTAGCAGATTAAAAAACAAATGCAGGGAAATGGAGTAATGCAAGCCCAAAAACGTAGGCAAAAAAGAGTCAAAAGCGCCGCCCAAGAACAAGCCAGAAACTGCACCAAAACGTAATGAAAACGAATTTTAATCAGTTCAAATGGAAGATATTTCATGAAAGAGTAATTTAATCGGAGTAAAAGTAAATTTAAACGGTCCAAAAGAGAGGAAACGCACCTAGAAATACAATGTGTAAGAGAGAAAACGCGGGGAAGACGATGAACAGTGAGCGTAACTCCTCGCGGGTTCACATTTTCAGTATAAATGGCTGTAGATGTCGGGTGTTGGGGGGGCCCGACGTCTATAATACTATAGACGTCGGGGCCCTAACTAATATGACGTCTTTCTGATTTAAATATTCATATTCGCGGGGCTTATAGGCATCGGTTTAGAGGTGCCCCGACATCCCACTGAACATTTCACATACCCTGTCAACCATTTAGACGTCCGTTAGGAGGGCCCCCGACGTCTATAGATATATAGACGTCGGGGCCCCTCCTAACGGACGTCTATATGCTCAATTATTTACGAAAATGCCATCGGTCAATAATTATGCTGGTTGTTTGGTGGACCGACGTCTATTGGGTGACGTCAAAGGCCAATTATGCACTAGTGAGGGTCGATAAGGCTGAAGATGTTTGACAACCGAGAGATGGTGCTGCAGGATGTGAGATATATGCCTGAACTAAAGAGAAATTTGATTTCTATCAGTTCGTTTGATCTTAGAGGTTATTCCACGAAAGTTGAGAATGAAGTAATGAAAGTGTATTCTGGAGATTCTATGATTGTCAAAGGCAGAAGAAAGAATGACTTGTACATTCTGGAGGGTTCGACTGTCATTGGTCTTGCCTTGATAACGAGTTAGAAGTCAGAGAATACCGCTCGACAAGGGGAAATCACATAGAATACTGTTCGACAAGGGGAAAAACTTAATCGAACGACCATTCGAGTATGCTCATGCTGACTTGTGGGGGCCTGGAAGAACTCAAACTCATGGTGGAGGAGCGTATTTCCTGAGTATAATTGATGATTTTTCAAGCAGAGTGTGGATCTATGTTCTGAAAAATAAGTTTGAAAAGTTTCAAAGGTTCAAGGAGTGGCACACACAGACCGAGAATCAATTGGGGTGTAAGTTGAAATGCCTTAGAACTGACAAGTCTGGAATTTAATGAGTTCTGCAAGGTTAAAGGGATCAGGAGGCACAGAACTGTGGTGGGAACTCCTCAATAGAACGGTCTGGCTGAAAGGATGAATAGAAAAATTTTGGAGAGGGTTCGGTGCATGTTGCTTGGATCGGGATTGTCAAAAGCTTTCTAGGGAGAGGTGGCCAATACGGTTGTATACTTGATCAATAGGAGTCCGTCTTTGGCTCTCAATCATAAAAGACCAATGGAAGTTTGGAGTGGACAACCGACTGATTACTCAAACTTGAGGATGTTCGGTTCTTTGGCATTTGCGCATGTCAAAGGGGATAAGCTGGAAGCCCGAGCGGTGAAAAGTGTATTCCTTGGATATGCTGAGGAGTTAAGGGATACAAGTTGTGGAGGTTGGATAATAAACCTTCAAAATTGATCATTAGTAGAGATGTCATTTTTGATGAGAAAAGAATGACAATGCATGCTGAAAATCCTGAATGTGAGAAGAAGACTTTCATTGAGGTGGAGCAGTCTACTGATGAAGCTGTTCGGTCGTTGAATGAGAAAGACCGAATGAGTGAAGTTCAAGATCAAGTCGTTCAGTCATTAGTTGAGAACCGAATGAGTGGAGTTCCAAGAGAGTCTATCACAGATCTTGGTGATGATACAGATGGAATGTGTGGTGATGCGAGTCACTCAAGAGGGGCTGGTGCTGAATTGAGAAATTATCAGCTTGTTCGTGATAGGGAAAGGAGGATCTCTAAGCCAAGCAAACGGTTTTAAGAGGAAGATTTAATTTGCTACGCCTTGAATGCTGTGAAGATCTTGAAAGCTCGGGTGAACCGAGAAGTTACAAGAAGGCTCTTGATAGCAGCGATCGACATCTTTGGCAGGGTGCTATGGAGGAAGAGCTTGAGGCTTTAAGGAAGAATAACACCTAGAGATTTGTGGTTTAAAGGCTTGATTCGGGAATTGGGTATTGATTAAAAGTTTTTCCGGGTTCACTGTGACAGTCAGAGCACCATACATTTGGCCAACCATCAGATTTACCATTCTAGAACAAAGCATATGGATGTCAAGCTGCATTTTGTTAGGAGCATTGTGGAATCCAGTGATATCCAAATATGCAAAATTGCATCTGAAGACAACCATGCAGATATGCTGACTAAGCCACTCGCTAAAGAGAAGTTTTGGAAGTGTTTCTCTAAGATTGGTTCTATACCGTTCGGTCTGTAATAGTGTATCGTTCAGTTTGTTCTTTTTTGTAATAGTCGAGCACTAGTGCAGAAAGAGCTTTAGACGTCCGTTCTTTTGGCCTTTTGACGTCCGACCTTCCCCCGACGTTTTTGTGGGTGACGTTACGCAGACGTCGAGGGGTCCACATCGAACGTTTATATAGACGTCCGATGTGTCAGGCCGGACGCCTATGTAGACGTCCGGTGTACACCGTCGGACGTCCATATAGATGTCCCACGTGCCCGTTTGACGTCCACATAGACGTCCGTCGCCTCCTTCCCCCGACGTCTACACAGACGTCCGTCTCTCCTTCCCCGGACGTCCAGCTGCTTGAATTGTTTTGTGGTAGGGCTGGGGTTGGACGTCCGTTTGTGCACTGCCGGACATCTATAGACGTCCGACAGTGCATTAACCGACGTCTACTGGGCGTATTTTTTTAAAAAATGAATTTATTTTTGCAATAAAACCACACCTGAAAAGCAGAAAATTGTCCCAGAACAATTTTGCAACAATATATATATGCGTTTGATATAAACAAAGTTCTACTTAATTTAAAATATAATCCACTACCAAAACTATCAAGATAAAACTTAAACTAAAACTAAGCAATGTTCAACAACAAATAAAACTATTCCTAACTCCATCTTTGCAGAAGATAAGTGATGAGTCAATATTTTATCGATTTCACTTAGTTGATTGTACCGAATTTAATCAGGGAATTGCGTTTAAATGTCCAGTATTTTTCCATTTTTGCTAATTGTGCTTAATTTGACCAAAAATTCTTATTTTAATTAATTTGAATTATTTAAGCTAATTATTTTCATCATTGATTGCAGGAAAAATTTTGGAAATACAATTTGGTTAAATGAGATGAAGAAGGGGGTGCTGGAAGAAAGAAAGCACTCACGGACAACAGTTGCCACCCAATAAAAAGGCACATTACATTTTGATTTCATCTTAGGAAGATGCGCTGCAATGTTTTGCTTTAGGAAGCATATGGTAGGCAATTAATATTTGGTGAGCAACGCTGTTACGGCCCACACTTGCAATGAAGAGAACATTTCATTTTATTACAATTAAAAAAAAAGGGATGTCTTAAAAGAATGGCACATGCGGTGATGGATAAAACAATTAATATGGTGATTAAATAGGAAGTGGTGTCACGGGCAGCAAGAGGGCACACACGTGATGATTTCATTTTCCATTTGCTATGAGCTTTGTCCACCGTGCATTAAAATTGATTCCAGCTGCCTGTGAATTTTGCATAATACCTTCAATTGTTTCACACTTTTATATTCCAGCTGCACGGTGTTTTTAAGAACCAATGTGCATTTCTGTTAGCCTAAAGCGTTTCATTTAATATCATTGCATGCCTATATCTTTTTTTTTTCTTTCTTTTTCAGCAGAAATGAATTTGGTTTTCAATCTTATAATTTTGTTTATTGTTCAAGTATTTTGTTTAGTGATGTTTCGGTGATGGAGTGGTAGATTCATTAGATTTAGGTGTATTTAATTTGGTCCATGCAAGATGAAAGTGTAGTTTCTTTTATTCCAGCCGCAAGATGCATTTTCTTTTTATTCATTGTGTTCAAGGAATTGGTAATTTAATTCTTCTCGTTGCATTATGTGACCAAATGTCTTAATTTTGTGTTTACATCTGTGTTTATGTTCCAATTTTAATTTAGTTCATTTCGAATTACAAAAACACTTTTAAACCCTCCTCACTACGTGTTTGACCTGAGACTCGAACCACATTTGGTCCTTGAGAGACGACCTAGGAGTCACTTCCTAGCACTGTACTGCATTCTTTTATGCACATTAAATTTGACGGGTCGCGACAGCCCGTATCAATAAGTGGTCCACTCCTGCCTTATCTGCCTAATTGTGTCCTCTGGTATAGGAGATGTACTCTTGAAGCGCTGCAAAATTCAAGAAAGATTCATTATGGTTTCATATATATGTTAGAAGATGAATTTGATTTGTAATGTATTCAAGGTATACATCATTACCTCATTCCAATCATTTGTAATGACAGCTCGAATGATGGTCTTAATCCAACACATCACATAGAAGCCACATTTCCATGAATCTAGCTGCTGGTTACACTAAAATGACAAACTAAATAGTTAAGAATTTAGATCATTCAATAACGTAGAAAATGAATTAGAACTATAAATGACTTACAACCTTTGGATACAAAATTTGAACCAGTTGACCACGAGATTTACCAATAACTCTGTACAGATTGAAAACACAAAGTATAATTAATATGACTATATTTATCATAAAAGTTGAAGGTGAACATCAAATTCAAAGTCATTTTTGGAGAAACACTTACCCTTGAAGCATGGTTCTCAAGTCATTTTTCATCCTCCTGTGCAACGAACAAAACCATATAATTTTACATTGTTTGGGTATGATGACCATCAGCTGCCAGTGTGACCTATCACGAAGGACAAATAGTTATTCAACTAATTAAGGAAACTATAATAATGAACTGACCACATATAACAACACCTACCCCTCAATGTATGGAACAAGGTATACATCTCTTTTTGACTCATCCATCCATGTTTGTAAATACTGTTGTCTGTTTTAAAGTGTGTTACCAGACGATTGAATGGTCTGAGGTTCAACAAATCCGTACATGGAAGACCGACCTTGGTCTACAACGATTGTGTCCATGTACCTAAAACAACAAAGTTAAGTTGTTAGAAACTATACCAATGTAAATAAAAGTAATATGAAAGACCAAATTGACTATCTTACATGCACCATAGCGGAATGATGGAAATATTCAACATCCTGTCTCCCCCAATCACCTCCAATGCATAAGAGAATGTGATATAAACTGGCACATGTGGGGGAAGACTAGATACCCTCAAATCCCAGTATAGTTCTAATGATGCTTTCTTCAATCTGGGTAATTTTGTCATTAGCTTTGATAGAGGATCATCCTCCGCTTCAGCCATCTCATCATCTTCATGTATGACTGTATCATGAATTGGCTGCTTCTGAGGACATGTGAACTGAAGATAAGAATTTACATCAAAGAGTTATCAACAATTATTTGAAGAATAAACGTAGAAATACTAAGGAAAAAGACATTATACCTGTGGAGTAGCGATGTGTGACATGATCAATGCTCTAGGCCAGGCAATAAATGATCCTATGGCCTCCCCCACAAAGTTAATTTCTGGAGTGGGTACAGGCACCTGAGCTTGGGGATCCCGAACCTCGTCAATGGTCACACGCACGTGCTGGGGTAATATGGCAACACCATGAATAGTCTGCCCTCCCTCAAGCACTCGTCCGACAGCCACAATGCGTGGGGGATCCCCATCAACCAACAGCTCATATTGACCGCTATACTGAGTGGGGTCTACAGCGGAGCATGATCCTCTAGTGCTGACACGAGGTGGTGTGGGAGTTTCAGCGGCCCCCATGTTGCCTTGCGTCATGGAATGCAGCTTTTCTTCAAGCGCTCTTTGTATTTCTTTTTGTTCTTGTAGCTGCTCCATGAATCATTGCTCCATTTATCTCATGCTTTGGTTGAGCCTTTCCTCCCACTGAAGATCCATCTGCCTCAGTGTCTCCTGACTCATTGATGAGGGGGTTTTCTGTGTAGGGCCAAAGTAGTCATGAAGACCAATCGCCCCAGGAACTCCACGTACACGTCCTGGGTGCTCGGGCCTTCCAATGGCCGTTGTTAGAATGTCGTCCCTACCTTGGCCATCAAATGTGCCCTGAGTCTGCTGCTCAACCAACTCATCCTGCACATAAAAAAACAAAGTTACTTAGAAGACATGCTGTGATAGATACACAATCACAGAACTACTTATAATTTGAACTTACAATTCTCTGTGAGATCAAGGCAGCTGAGGAAGATGTCATGTTCCCATCAGATTTAGTCCGAGCAGCCTTCCACAGCTCGTACCTAGCAGGTGCAAGTGCTAGGTCCGGCGACTCAAGTCCCAAGGCATCCGCTCTAGACTTTCTCAGTTTCTTCTCAAGTTTTCCATAACCACCTCGTGATAACAAGTGGGGTGCATCATTTAGCCTTTGTCTTTCTTGGGCGGCTAACCTTTTACCCTGTGAAACCATGTATATAAATAAGTGTAAAATCATAAAAACTCAATGAAAGACGATGTTAAGAAACATACCTTCCATTCCTCAGACTCTCTAGATGCACGAAATTGCATCCAATCCTCCTCTGTGAATGTATATTACTGACAGGGATTTTCATGTTGCCTGTCTCCAAAGACATATAGTCGTGTCAGCCGTGTCTTGAAATCCCTCCATCTTATCGCTATATGCGATAACACTTTCTTTCTTATTTGTATTGTGTTTGGAATATCAAAATGTTGCTGTTTAAAAAAAAACATGTTATTCCAAAAAAAACATAAAAGATAAGTATATCACAAATTGCATGAAGTATAAACATACCTGAATATCTTGCCATAAGAGGTTCTTGTCGACCTCTAGGACGTCATTCCAACATGCATGAAGGATAGAGACATGACTTTTTGCTAACTTACCCAGATAACTCCTAAACCTATCAGCATTTGGCCCTGATGGATGACCTGATCTGGGATCGATGTCAACATGTCTCCTCTGACCATCCACGCGTCCGGATGTCACATCTGCCACTCAGGTGACGCCTCGTCCACGTCTGGTCTTTCCCGATCCTGAGTCTGAGGCCGACATACCTGAAAAATTATACAAGGTTAGTAATAATTCAATTAAAGGTGTGATGATAAATATAAAGTCAATAAAAAACAAAATATCAACCTATTAATTAATTGTTTTTTCCCAAATGCCTTCGTTGTGATCACTACGAATTGCCTACATGACATCGGCAACGTCATCAACTGGGTCTTCAGTGGGTCTATATGCAACAGATGTTGTCTCAAGTATTTCAAGAGAATCGTCATCATCATGTCCATGCATGTTTTTTCCTTCTAAAACCACTGACCATTTTTTATTCGATGGATCATTTACGTAGAATATTTGTTTTGCTTGACTAGCCATGATAAATGGTTCATTAGTGTAATTCATCTTGTTCAAGTCTACCAATGTGAAACCAAGGTCATCTGTCATGACACCAAAATTTATATAAACCCATTTACACTTGAAAACTGGGACTCTAAAAGTGACGTAATCAACTTCCCATATTTCTTGTATTATTCTAAAATAACTGATGGATGCTGTGATTGGATTTTTGTCTTTAGAACTAGCAAAGTGCATAGCCTTAGCTTGTAGTGTGACGCCACTATTTTGAACTTTGCTTTTGTCATCTTCTACCTTTGTCTGAAAAGAAATATTTTTTATATAGTACCCACCATATGTAATGACATCTGTGTTCGGCCCACGAGATAACCTCAATAAAGTTTCAGAAACATGTGGAGTTGCATAAATCTTTTTCTTAAACCATTGCAAGAAGGTTTTCACATGTTCATTAAGATGCCATTTTTCACTCATTTTTGGGTTTGCTGCCTTTATTTCAATAACGTGGTCAGAAATGTAAGGAATCACATCAACAGTGTTGTTTAAGACGTACAAATGAGCTTGGTCAATTTCTTTTCTGCTAACACTTTGAATTCTCACACCTCAAACACCCTTACCTTCACATTTTCCTTCATGTCTGCTCTTGGGAAGACCCACTGGTTCACAAGATGGCATATAACTTGAACAAAATTCAATGGCTTCTTCTGCAACGTATCGCTCTATGATTGAAGCTTCTGGTCTATACTGATTCTTGACATATCCCTTTAAGATCTTCATGTATCTTTCAACTGGGTACATCCACCTTAAGAAGACCGGCCCACATATTCGATTTTCTATGACTAGATGAACAATCAAATGTACCATGATGTCAAAAAAGGAAGGTGGAATACATCTCCAATTGACATAGTAGTCTTATTCCCTCATTTTCCAATTCATCTAAACCATGAGGGTCAACAACTTTCTTGCAAATGGCATTAAAGAAAAAACTCAGACGTGTCAGAATACCCCTAATAGAAGGAGGTAATATGCCTCGAATAACAACAGGTAAGAATTGTTGCATCAATACATGACAATCGTGAGACTTTAAACCAACTAGCTTTAAGTCTTGCATAGACACAAGGTTACTAATATTTGAAGAATAACCTTGCGAAACCTTCACACTTCTTAAACAGTTACAAAAACTCATCCTCAGTACTTCCATTAAATGCTTTTCTCAATCTACGATAAGGATGATTACGAGGAAGAAATTTTCGATGTCTTGTATATACCGTCTTCTGACCATGCTTCAACTGAAGGTAACTAGTGTTTTCTTCACATATGGGACATGCAAAATGACCTTTAACACTATAACCGCTCAAGTTTCCATACGTTGAGAAATCATTTATAGTGCAAAACAACATTGCACGCAAACGGAACTGTTCCTGAACATGTGAATCAAACACGTCGACCCCTTCTTCCCACGACAATTTCAAATCATCAATTAAAGGTGCTAAGTAAACATCAATGTCATTTCCAGGTTGTCTAGGACCCGATATCATTATGGACAACATCACATATTTTCTCTTCATGCACAACAAAGGAGAAAGATTGTAAATCATCAACATAACTGGCCACGAACTGTGTTTGCTACTTAAGTTTCCATAAGGATTCATACCATCAGTTGCAAGTGCAAGCCTTAAGTTTCTTGGATATGCACCAAATTCAGGGAATTTGTCATCAATCTTTTTCCATTGTGGTGAATCAGCTGGGTGTCGAAGAAGATTATCGCACTTTCTTTCATCAGAGTACCATTTAAGGTTCTTTGCATCTTCTTTAACAGAGAACATACGTTTGAACCTAGGTATTATAGGTAAATACCACATCACCTTAGCAGGTGCACCATCATTACCTTTATTAGCAGTGACTCTGTTAGATTTCTTTTTAAAACGGGATAAACCACATGTTGGACAATACTTTAGCGAAGCAAACTCCTTTGTGTACAAAACACAATCATTAGGACAAGCATGTATCTTTTGATATTCAAGACCCATTGGACATAAAAAATTTTTGGCCTCGTAATTACGAATAGGTAGAGTATTATTTTCTTGAAGCATCTCCTTCAACAACTCCAACAATTTGGTGAAACTTTTATCGGTCCATCCATTCCTTGCTTTTAAACTAAACAACTTTAAAGTTGAAGACAAACGTGTAAAGTTCGAGCATCCTGGGAACAACGGTTGCTCTGAATCATTAATAAGAGAATCATACAGATTAGCTCTTCCAAAATTATCTTCACCGACATCACGTATCATGTCCTCTAAATGGTCACTGATCCATTCTTTCACATAATCCGTTCCTCGTGACGTGGTAGGCTGGTCCAGTACTTCTCCATGCCAAGTCCAAATGGTATAAGTCCTCATTATGCTGTACATGAATAGATGGTCACGTACATTGCCTAAGTCTTGCCGTATTTGGTTAAGACAACGAACACAAGGACAAAAATATGTCCCGTGCAGACTTAGCATTTTGTTCAACATATTGCAAGAACTTCGAAACACCCTTATCATATTCTTCACTGATGCGACGTTCGTTCATCCAGCTTCGATCCATACTAGGTTCGTAAAATCATCAGTTGAAGTTTTTTAATTCTCACAAGGTTAGGCCCTACCCATTCAAAAAAAATAATTTTCATAATTTGCTCAGACACGTGCATTGAAGTCTACATCATAAAATTGATAAGATTTCGGCAGCATTTCGCATTAGTCTCCGAAATGAGAGTAATCAACGATGACCAAAATCAAATATGCATTCGGAGAACAACAAAAATACTGAACCGAAACTTTATCAATCTTATCCATAAACTCCAATTGACATGTTATTGCAAATTATGAAAATTAATTTTCTCAGACTGTCCAATCGGACAATTCAAGGACAAGGTACATACATCCGTCATCCTTACCACCAGACAAAAACAACAAGCTTCAACCAACGTCAACCCTCCCAACAAATAAAGTCAATCTTTTCAACTTATTCGGTTTTAAAATCAAAATTAAGAAAAATGGCTTAGTAAATAAAAGGGGAAAAACCACCAGACTTAAATTGATATACTTAAAAACCTGTTTTTGTTAAAGAAAGTTTAAGTTTGAATCCAACTTGATGAAAAATTACTTTTACTAACGTTGAAGAAAAGCATAGCATGTCTGAAAATTTCTTCATATATCTACGTGATATTAATATGATGTAGATATATTTAACAATATGGTTTTTGTGGATTGTTTGTTGTAATATTTGAAATTATTTAAAACTATTTAGAATAATATTTTAATTATAGTTTGAGAATAAATTACATGAAAATTTGATAATGATTCACCTTAGTTGAAGAAGCAGAAGTCCATTTTTCAGTCATGCATTGACTCTCACGTAGTATCGTGTGCATGCAGAGGATTAAATAAACCATGTGCATGACAAATATTTGTCTGCGAGCAAATGAATATAATGGTTCATAATCTGCCAGTTGTTTATATACTAAATTATTTCATTATCAGTTTTTTGCTTAAAAGAATCTGTCGGAAGACAAATGTAAAAGTTGCAAAGTCCCACATGGAACGGTTAACGGAAGATACAGTGTTTATAACGCTTTGACGAGGGGATTAAGGTGTTGGAATTTGTGTTGTTTGACGAAGTCATGTCTCTTTTATAATCAACCTAAGAGGTGTAGAGAGAATGAAGCATAAGCCGGCTTTGATCACCTTCTGAAGGTCTCGCTTGAAACCTTCACCACGGTCTTTCCTTTTCAAGGCCCACATCTGACAGTTAAGGGAGAATCATATTCTTTATAAACCTCTGACAATCTGAATGAATCGGCGAGCTACGTTGCGCTAGCTTGTAACCCTAGCGAGATCATTAAGGTGATGAGTTTCCTTAGTTAGTTTTCAAATATAAAAGTGCCTTTGAATATATTGTCTATATTTTATGAACCTTAAACTTTGGATGACTCACTCTTAAGTGTGAAACGGAGTAACACAGGCTGCTGCACCGTGAAAAGTGGTCTATGAACATTATGCTTGAATCATCTACGACACTACAACGTAAATTAGTAAATAGTTAAAATACCACAGGTCTTCCTTTTCACGTCCTACATTGAATAGTTAACGGAAGATATAGTGTTTTTAAAGCTTTGGCATACCACAAGGAGTGTCGAGCCAGGTCATGGTGGTTTGTAACAGAGGTATTAAGGTGATGGAACTTGTTTTATAAGACTAAGTGGTGTCAAGGATAGCTTTCTTCTACTTCAAATGAAGTTTGTTTCTTTTGAATAATCAACCCAAAGGTTGAAGAGGGAATGGAACATTAGTAGGTTTGCCCAAACCCCTCGACCAGTATCCTGTAAAAGATATTTGGATGATTAAGTCAAAAAGGATTTGAACACAAAAGAGTATTAAATACAGTATTACTTTGTCACTGATCACGGTCTTTCCTTTTCAAGGCCCACATCTGACAGTTAACGGAGGATCATATTGTTTATAAACCTCTGACATTCTGAATGAATTGCCGAGCTAGGTTGCGCTAGCTTGTAACCCTAGCGGGAGCATTAAGGTGATGGAACTTGCAAAAACACTGCTAGACTGAGTGTGGTGCCTATGGTAGCCTGCTTCCCACTCTTAAAAGAAGTGGTATCTCCTCTGTTTACATACTAGACAGAGTTGAAGTTTGTGAGGGCATTGAGGCACAACCAGACGGTTGGAGCGGCTAGACCTGCTCAGCGCTGCCCTTGACAGACCAGCGAGCTGGTTCTGCTAGCCACACTAAGCGGTGTAGGCAAAATTACAGCGGCAGCTTTGAATGCACCACCACTGAGGTCAAAAACACAGTGCTTGGACCATCACCTTTTTAACTACCTTATATTTTAAGCCTACAATTCCATTCTATTGTGCTTGAATCATCTACGTCTTCTTTTTCTTATGAAAGCATGAATATTTGAAATAGAGCAAACTATCTTTCGTTGCAATATCCAGTATTTACTTATGAAAGAAAGCTGCAAAATAAAAATTAAGATTATAAATAGTTAAAATACCAAACGGTCTTTCCTTTTCACGTCCCACTTTGAACGGATATAGTGTTTATAAAGCTTTAATATACATTGTCGACCTGGGTCGTGGGAGCTTGTAACCCTAACGGGATATTAATCAAAGTGCTGAAACTTGTATTATTAGACTGACTAATGTCAAGGGATCGACTATATCCATGTGCAAACATGGTTACCATGCTCTAGTCACAATGTTGCGAGATGATAACCACTGTTGAGTGTGAAACAGAGACGCATGAAGAGGCATGCGACCACCATTGACAACGACATGGTGGGCGACAACGATCGAGGCGATGCAATGGCGAGCGAGGCGCTTGCTACAGAGAACGTGCCCGTGAGCAACGACAAACAAGTGTGTGAGCGACGATTGGAGATAGGACGCAAAGGAGATCGTAATAAAGAACAAAGAAGATGTCACAAGAATAAAAGCATGAGCTGAGTGAATCGCAAGAGAGGAACAAATGAGCTTTGTCACTAACCTTAAATCAGAAAACCTAATCTACCTAATCTGGTGAGACCTTCATTTTACATTTTAAAAATTTCTTTACAAACTCGTCAAATCGAAAGCAAACTCATGATTTTAAGCGAGTCTACGGAGTCCACCAACGACCTTAACAATTCTACACTATTTTTGAGTTTTCTTCCGAGTTAACTTCGAAGCATTGAGTGAAGTCATAAACTCAATCGAGTCAACAACTCGCGAGGTTGATAATCATGGTTGTACCTATCTACGAAGTGCCCTACACTTGACTTTTATGGTCGTCCAAACCTACCATACCATTAGAATCTCAGCGTTCAAAGTGAATGCCCGCAGACATCATTGTGCATTTTGTTCATAACATACTTGACTTTTTCTTTGGAGATGTACTTTAGGAGGGTCTCTAATCGTGACGAACTACGAGATTCGTCAAGCTTCAACTAAAGTTATTTTGTAGCCATCATCCTGCCGGTACATTAATGGTTCAATTTTGACTCTCTAACTGTTTTATTCAACTATTGAAATACTCTTGCATTCTTCGATAGTCGGCTTTGTCAAGATCTATAGCTCTTTTTCTTACCACTAACTAACTTGGACAATAAGTCGGCTCAAGTGTTTTTCGTTTTGGAATTGTGTTCTGAGTTGACCGCTTCAAAGTCATTCATCAACTGTATCACTCTGTGATATACTAATATAATAGGTCATCTTTAACCTGGAACAATTCAGAACGCTTAATTGATCGAGTCAACTTTGAGATTGTGCACAAATCCTAAAAGAAGATATTTCAAAATAAGTTGTAAGACTATATAAAAATACCGTAAATTATAGCATTATTGTAAATAGTGCATGTAGTAACAGTAAAGAAGAATTTTGACATATTATGAAAATATAGAAGATATAATTAATAGAGCTCAATTACTAGGATCTTTTTAAAGTTATATTATTTAAATGTAAATTGACTAACACCATAAAAGATAAAGGGTTTAAAAAAGATCTATGGGTTTTTACTTGTATTATTTTGTAATTGATTATATCAGTATTATGTTGTCAATATCAAATTTTATCTTTAGAAAAAAAAAGTTTCAAAATAGAAAAAGAGAAAATACAATATAAAAAATTATGAAAAATTTATATATTAATTTGTATTATGTTAGGAAGAAAATTTAAATCCTCTATTAATTGTATTACCTTTTCTAGAATCTATAAAAGTAAGATAGATAATCAATTTAGATCTTAAAATGTTTAATTTTGTTTTTAAAGAGATATATAAAAAATACTAAAATACTAGTAAAAATACTAAACTTACATGATCTGAAATACTAAAATGTTTAACTTATCTGAATATATAAAAATACTAAAATTACATTATAAATTCTGTCAGATATTTTTATTAATAACAATCCACATGACAAAAAATCTTTAAAAAAAGTTTAACACATGTGCCAACTGTAACATCCCAAAATACAGTAATTACCATAATTCAGAATTAATTACAATTAACAGTAAAATAAACAGTCTTTACATTAATAAAGCACAATTCAAGAACCGAACGGCTTAATGTGCACATATACAAGAGATTAGGACGAACGGTTTTACAAAATACATAACCGAACGTCCATTTCAAAAGCGAACGACTAAACTAAAAGTAAAGACGGACGTCCTACTGCTCCGCTTTCACTTCAACTTCGACTAAGTTTTCTTCCTCGATTACTTCCTCCAAAGTGGCCTCGCCTTCTGCTCACATCCACACGGATGATCATTGCAAGACAGGACGAACGTACAAATACAATGGACAACACAAGGAAAACGAAAGGGTAAGCTTATATAATTTAATTTATAATTCAACACATACAATAGACATTTCTTTTCACACAAGCACACAACTTTAACATATAACATCATCCAAATTCTATATATATATATATATATATATATATATATATATATATATATATATATATATATATATATATATATATATATATATATACTAGACCGACTGTCCGGACTGTATGAATCTGTGTAGTTACAAGCGTCCTTGCACCCGAGTGATGTAGTAACTGGGATACACCAAACAGTTGCCACTCGAGGTTAGTCCGTTCTTACGTCGCCCATGTTAACTTATGGACTAAGGACCTCCTGCCGTTCCCACACATGACTACCCTCTTCTACATGAAGATGAGTATCACGGAACATCAGGATGGACAACGAGTCTTAACTTATCCACAGTCATACTTTACCAAATTTAATATTCAATAGGTATATGAGACGTTCCTCCCTGGAACGCTTGTCCAAAATCCAATATCATAATATCGATCCATATAGTGTTCACACTTTAAGTTATCATCATTCATTATCATTTACATCGTTAGATTGAAGTGCATAAAATGACGAACGTTCAGTCCTCTAAAGAATTAGGACGAACGTCCAGATAAGATACTGGATAAACAGGGAATATATAACGAACGTAATTTTCTGTTTGGTTAGTTAAATGAACTAACTCGATTGGAAGTATACTGGTACTTAGAAAAATTTCATGATGAAGACTTGGACCAGATCTAATGTAAAAAGGAGGGTCAATAATACTTAGAATTATTTTTGTAGAATTGTGCATATGGAAACCGATGCCAGTAATTGAACGAACGTAAGAAAATAAATATTTAGCAATTGAATGAACGCTAATTTATCCAAGTGATTATTCAATAATACGAGCGCTTGATATGAGACCAAGCACCGCTTATGACGAACGCTTGGTATAAGACCGAGCGCTATTTAGAACGAACGCTTGGTATAAGACCGAGCGATATTTAGAACGAACGTTTGGTATAAGACCGAGCGCTACTTATTTTTAATTTAAGGTATACGACATCTCTATGCTGAGTCGAACGCTCAAACATAGTAATTCGAATGGGGACGCTCGTTCTAGATCAGAATTCTTTCCAAATGAAAGAATTCCATTCTAAGTAAATTTCAGGGAAACCGAATGGTATAAGACCGTACGATGACGAGCGTAATTTATCATAGGGAGAATTATCCTATCCAGATTTTTCAACTATCTTAACTTTAACATTTTTCATACGATTCATACTTTATAACTTCACATCCCATATTAATTCACAGACTTTATAGAATTCATCACATTAATAACTCATACATTACAGTAATCATCCATCTTTCAATCCACACGTATCAAACATATTCATACATTACAACCAACATATGCCATATCAATTAACAGCGAACGTTCATAACAGTTAAATCAGCATACTTTTCATGCATCCAAATCATATCATACAACATCCAAGTATAAATTAAATTTATAAGCTTCCCTTACCTGGATAGCAGTGTACGTCCAAAAGCAAGGGTTTGACTTTGTTCAACTAATGTATTTCTATCCTCTTGACTCTTCCAAAACAAATCTAGCCACAGGAAAACAGAACACTTAGACTACCTACTTGCATGCACCCAAGAACCCGGTTTCCAGAAAACCTAAGGACGAGCTACTGCAAGAGAACTTACCAGTTTCAGTTCTTGAAACTGTTTGGTCACAGGTGTAGCTCTCAGCTCAGCGAACGCTCCTACGGTGCTGAAACGTGATCGGAGAAGAAGCGTGAGAATTACAGTAGAGAGAAATTGGGAGGTTCTAGAGAGAAGGTGGAGAAAATGGGGTTTGAGTTTCGTGAGGAAGAAGGTGAATGTAGAGAGTGAGAAGAAATGTTTTCAGAAAAAATCATTTTTCTTCCCAACGTCCAACGGACGTGCACTCTCATGCGGACACCTGTTTTCCACTGCAGATTCAGAATGTTCTAACGTGACAAATGGCAGGCGTGCAGCAGAGAATGTGAGTGCTTTTTAATGAGACTGAGTGTGTGGCACGGTGCATTTATGGAAGCAGTCAGGTGACTCAGCAGTGCATTAATAACAGATTAGACATGATAATTATGGTTTAATTTTTCCGAGGCCTCACATTCCTCCTATCTACAAAAATTTTCGTCATCGAAAATTAAGACTTACCCGGAAATAAACGAGGGTACAAGTCCTTCATGGCGCTCTCCACTTCCCACGTTGAGTCACCAGTTCTTGCGTCCCATAACACTTTCACCATTCGTACAACTTTTCGCTTGTAATATCTGGTATTACTTTCTTCAATTCGCACCGGCTGCATCTCTAACGTTCGGTCTGGACGAAGTTGAACGTCTTCCAACTCCAGTACGTGGGATGGATTCGCTATGTACTTCCGAAGTTGGGAAACATGAAATACAGGGTGAATGTTCGACAGCTGAGGCGGCAATGCAAGCTCGTACGCTACTGGTCCGATTTTCCTCAGGATTTGATATTGTCCAATGAATTTGGGAGACAGCTTCTTTGGACGAACGGCTCGGCCTACACCAGTGATTGGGTTGAGTCGAAGAAACACATGATCTCCTGCAGCGAAATCCAATGGTCTTCTTCTCTTATCCGCATAGGACTTCTGCCTGCTTAGGGACGTCTTCAATCTCTCTTGTATCAACTTCACTTTCTCGGTGGTTTGCTGGATGAGTTCAGGTCCAGTTAGCACGTTCTCTTCTTCCTGGAACCAACAAAGTGGCGTTCTGCATTTCCTACCATAGAGAGCTTCAAACGGCGCCATACCAATGCTAGACTGAAAGCTGTTGTTGTACGTGAACTCCACTAGCGGCAAGATCTCATCCCAAGCGCCTAAGTGATCTAGGACGCACGTCCTCAATAAGTCTTCAAGCGTCTGGATGGTTCTTTCAGACTGGCCGTCCGTCTGAGGATGATAGGCTGAACTCATCTGCAGTTTGCTTCCCAATTCGCCTTGTAAAGATTGCCAAAACCGAGATGTGAATCTCGTGTCTCGGTCGGAAATGATGCTTGAAGGCACTCCATGTAGACGAACGATCTCCTTGATATACAACTTAGCCAAGTTGGTCATCGACATCTTCAAATTTACTGCCAGGAAGTGGGCGCTCTTCGTTAGCCTATCCACGATCACCCAGATTGAGTCATGATTTCTGACCGTGCGTGGTAGATGGGTCACAAAATCCATGGATATGCTATCCCACTTCCATTCAGGAATTTCCAATTGCTGTAGTAGGCCGCCATGTCTTTGGTGTTCCGCCTTCGCTCGTTGACAAGTTAAGCATGATGCTACAAAACGAGCGACATCGCTCTTCATTCCAGGCCACCAGAACGACTGTCGAAGGTCTTGATACATCTTAGTCATACCAGGGTGTATGCTAAGACGACTATGATGCCCTTCCTCCAAAATAATCCGCTTTAGCTCGCCATCATTAGGAATGCACGTTCTACCCATATACCGCAAGAGGTCGTCCGTTCCAGTGTTGAAAAATCTGGTCTGATCTGTACCGAGCGCGCCTAAAATCTTTACCAACTCTTCATCCACCCGCTGCTTCAGTCTGATTCTGTCGAACACATCACTGGATATTCTAAGGTTGCAGCATTTGATGCTGTTCGGTTCCAATTCGAACTGCAACCTTAGATTTCTAAAGCTCTCAACCAAACTGAACTCCTTCACCATCATAACCGAGACATGAACTGCTTTCCTGCTTAGGGCGTCCGCCACTACGTTAGCTTTCCCAGGATGATACAGCAGCTCAAAATCATAGTCTTTCAAGAACTCTAGCCAACGCCTCTGCCTCATGTTCAACTCCTTCTGATCAAATAAATACTTGAGGCTCTTGTGGTCACTGAAGACTTGGAATGTGGATCCGTACAAGAAATGCCTCCAAATCTTCAACGCAAAAACGACCGCTGCCAACTCCAGGTCGTGCGTTGGGTAATTCCTTTCGTGAATCTTCAGCTGACGGGATGCGTACGCTACCGCTCGCTTTTCTTGCATCAGCACACAACCTAAACCTTGGTGAGACGCATCACAATACACTTCGAAAGGTTTGGTCGTGTCTGGAATGACCAATACTGGAGCGCTCGTCAATTTCTCTTTCAGCTCTTGAAAACTGGCTTCACAACGATCAGTCCAAGCGAACGACTGATCTTTACGAGTCAACTGAGTTAGCGGCGCTACTATCTTAGCAAAGCCTTCAATGAAACGTCTGTAGTAGCCCGTCAGTCCAACAAAACTACGCACCTCAGTGACCGAACGCGGACTCTCCCATTCCAGTACCGCTCGAACTTTCGTTGGATCTACCGAGATGCCTCCAGCCGACACCACATGCCCCAAGAACTGAATTTCCTTCATCCAGAATTCACACTTAGACAACTTGGCATATAACTCCTTCTCCCGCAACACTCCAAGTACAAGTCTAAGATGCTCCTCATGTTCGTCTTCGGTCTTGGAATAGATGAGAATATCATCTATGAAGACGACCACAAACTTATCCAAATAAGGCCTGAAGATGCGATTCATATACTCCATGAACACTACTGGAGTGTTCGTTACTCCAAATGGCATCACCACATATTCATAATGCCCATAGCGAGACCTGAACGCTGTCTTCTGGATGTCGTCTTCCTTAACCCTGATTTGATGATACCCGGATCTCAAATCAATTTTTGAGAACACTGCAGCACCATGCAATTGATCCAGCAAGTCATCTATCCTTGGCAACGGGTACTTGTTCTTGATGGTCAGCTTGTTTAACTGTCTGTAGTCAATACACAACCGCGAGCTGCCATCCTTCTTCTTCACCAACAGTACGGGCGCTCCCCAGGGTGATACGCTCGGCCTAATGAATTGCTTCTCCATCAACTCTTCAATCTGCTCCTTAAGTTCAGCTAACTCCGCAGGAGACATCCTATAAGGCTGAACCGAGATAGGGGCCGATGTTGTCACCAAATCGATGGTGAATTCAACTTCACGGTGAGGGGGAAGTCCAGGTATTTCTTCCGGAAAGACGTCCGCAAACTCATCCACAACCGATCGTCTATTACTGTCACTAGTGGACGATCGTTCTTTTACCAATCCTCTGAATTCCTGATCTTCATGCGTCAAAATCAGGAAACAGCTGGCGCCCTCCATAATGTCTTCCTTCAACTGACCGAGCGTTACTGACAGTACTTCTTCATCTTCACCAGGAAAGATTAATTCCTTCGCTCCACAATCAATAAGAATGCGATTGGTAGCCAACCAATCCATTCCTAAAATCACCTCCAAACCTTGAAGAGGTAAGCAGATGATGTTAACCTTAAACTTACGTCCTCCCACTTCTATAGGACACTTGACGCACATAGTGGACGTCCTAACCTCACCAGCCGCTGGGGTAGACACCACCAGGTCGAACTGCATCTCGCTCACTTCTAAACCCAGTTTTTCAACACACGCCTTCGAGATGAAGGAGTGAGTCGCCCCCGAATCATACAATGCACAGCACGATCTACCAAACAGCAAGCATTCACCAATTATGAGATTACCTGAGCTGGCTGCCTCAGCGCTCGTTATAGCGTATATGCGTCCCACTGCTTGTGCTCTACCACCTCTCGGTTGGCTCCTTCCAGCGTTAGGTGGCCTCATTACTGCACGTCCACTCATATTGCACTCGTGATCCAAGTGCCCGTTTCTTCCACAACGGTTGCAGTGCTTTCCTCCCACCAACTGAGGGCATGAAGAACGATAATATGGCCCTCTACACCGGAAACAAACAACGTTTCCTTGTCCAGACTGTCCGACAGGAACCATTGCTTGTGACCCGCTTGCATTAGGTGTTTGGTTTGGACGAGCGTAAGGTGGTCTCCTCTGAACAATACCTCCCCTGGACACAATCGGTCCCCTATTCACTTGTTGCTGTTTCTTTTGTCGTTCCGCCTCTGCCATATTTTTCTCCAATACCTTTGCCCGCTCGACCATAGCAGGAAACGTTCGTATGTACAAACTGGAAATCAGAACCTTCAGATCACTCCGCAGGCCGTTCTCAAATTTCCTGCACTGCCACTCTTCACTCGTGGCCATCGTGTTGAACCGAACAAGGTGCTTGAACTTGTTGGTATACTCAGAAACCGACATCTCACCTTGAACCAGCTGTAAAAACTCTACTTCCTTCGCAAACCGGACGCTGTCAGGGAAGTACTCCTCATAAAACTTGCTACGGAATACCTCCCAAGTGATAGGACGTCGAGCGTATGCCAAAATAGCTCTTGTGCTCGTCCACCAGTGGCTCGCTTCCCCAATCAACAAGTATTCCGAGAACGCCAACCTGTTCTCATCGGGACACCTCTTGGCGTTGAAGATCCTTTCCATGTCCCTTAACCACTGGTCTGACTCGTCAGGGAGGCCCTTTCCACTGAACTTAGCCGGATGGTGTTGGAGAAAACTCTCCAAGCTCCACTCGGCAGTAGGCTGGGCAGCGTTAGAAGAGGACGCTCCCGGGGTGTGTCTGGTAGCAGCTAGGATCTCCATTAATTGCCTTTGAGTCGTTTCAGAATTGGCACGAGAGGCCTCCATACTCTGCATGGCGTTCTGATTCTGCTGCATCAGAGGTGGCGTTCTGCTCCATTAAAGTGGTGTTTTGTTGATGCAGTCTTTCAATCACTGTTTCCAACAACCTAGTGTTGTTGGACGTATCAGGCTCATTCGGTTGCGGAGGAGGAGGAAGCCTAGGTGCCATTTGTTCTCTAGACACAGAGAAAAACGAGCGTTAGTTATGTTTCAAAGAGTTAAATAAAATAACTCATTTAAACATATATCAAGCACACAGCAAAAACATAGTGTACTCATAACCTACAGTGTCCTTTAATAGAACAAAACTGCTCTGATACCACTAATGTAACATCCCAAAATACAGTAATTACCATAATTCAGAATTAATTACAATTAACAGTAAAATAAACAGTGTTTACATTAATAAAGCACAATTCAAGAACCGAACGGCTTAATGTGCACATATACAAGAGATTAGGACGAACGGTTTTACAAAATACATAACCGAACGTCCATTTCAAAAGCGAACGACTAAACTAAAAGTAAAGACGGACGTCCTACTGCTCCGCTTTCACTTCAACTTCGACTAAGTTTTCTTCCTCGATTACTTCCTCCAAAGTGGCCTCGCCTTCTGCTCACATCCACACGGATGATCATTGCAAGACAGGATGAACGTACAAATACAATGGACAACACAAGGAAAACGAAAGGGTAAGCTTATATAATTTAATTTATAATTCAACACATACAATAGACATTTCATTTCACACAAGCACACAACTTTAACATATAACATCATCCAAATTCTATATATATATATATATATATATATATATACTAGACCGACCGTCCGGACTGTATGAATCTGTGTAGTTACAAGCGTCCTTGCACCCGAGTGATGTAGTAACTGGGATACACCAAACAGCTGCCACTCGAGGTTAGTCCGTTCTTACGTCGCCCATGTTAACTTATGGACTAAGGACCTCCTGCCGTTCCCACACATGACTACCCTCTTCTACATGAAGATGAGTATCACGGAACATCAGGATGGACAGCGAGTCTTAACTTATCCACAGTCATACTTTACCAAATTTAATATTCAATAGGTATATGAGACGTTCCTCCCTGGAACGCTCGTCCAAAACCCAATATCATAATATCGATCCATATAGTGTTCACACTTTAAGTTATCATCATTCATTATCATTTACATCGTTAGATTGAAGTGCATAAAATGACGAACGTTCAGTCCTCTGAAGAATTAGGACGAACGTCCAGATAAGATACTGGATAAACAGGGAATATATAACGAACGTAATTTTCTGTTTGGTTAGTTAAATGAACTGACTCGATTGGAAGTATATTGGTACTTAGAAAAATTTCATGATGAAGACTTGGACCTGATCTAATGTAAAAAGGAGGGTCAATAATACTTAGAATTATTTTTGTAGAATTGTGCATATGGAAACCGATGCCAATAATTGAACGAACGTAAGAAAATGAATATTTAACAATTGAATGAACGCTAATTTATCCAAGTGATTATTCAATAATACGAGCGCTTGATATGAGACCAAGCACCGCTTATGACGAACGCTTGGTATAAGACCGAGCGCTATTTAGAACGAACGCTTGGTATAAGACCGAGCGATATTTAGAACGAACGTTTGGTATAAGATCGAGCGCTACTTATTTTTAATTTAAGGTATACGACATCTCTATGCTGAGTCGAACGCTCAAACATAGTAATTCGAATGGGGACGCTCGTTCTAGATCAGAATTCTTTCCGAATGAAAGAATTTCATTCTAAGTAAATTTCAGGGAAACCGAACGGTATAAGACCGTACGATGACGAGCGTAATTTATCATAGGGAGAATTATCCTATCCAGATTTTTCAACTATCTTAACTTTAACATTTTTCATACGATTCATACTTTATAACTTCACATCCCATATTAATTCACAGACTTTATAGAATTCATCACATTAATAACTCATACATTACAGTAATCATCCATCTTTCAATCCACACGTATCAAACATATTCATACATTACAACCAACATATGCCATATCAATTAACAGCGAACGTTCATAACAGTTAAATCAGCATACTTTTCATGCATCCAAATCATATCATACAGCATCCAAGTATAAATTAAATTTATAAGCTTCCCTTACCTGGATAGCAGTGTACGTCCAAAAGCAAGGGTTTGACTATGTTCAACTAATGTATTTCTATCCTCTTGACTCTTCCAAAACAAATCTAGCCACAGGAAAACAGAACACTTAGACTACCTACTTGCATGCACCCAAGAACCCGGTTTCCAGAAAACCTAAGGACGGGCTACTGCAAGAGAACTTACCAGTTTCAGTTCTTGAAATTGTTTGGTCACAGGTGTAGCTCTCAGCTCAGTGAACGCTCCTACGGTGCTGAAACGTGATCGGAGAAGAAGCGTGAGAATTACAGTAGAGAGAAATTGGGAGGTTCTAGAGAGAAGGTGAAGAAAATGGGGTTTGAGTTTCGTGAGGAAGAAGGTGAATGCAGAGAGTGAGAAGAAATGTTTTTAGAAAAAATCATTTTTCTTCCCAACGTCCAACGGACGTGCACTCTCATGCGGACACCTGTTTTCCACTGCAGATTCATAATGTTCTAACGTGACAAATGGCAGGCGTGCAGCAGAGAATGTGAGTGCTTTTTAATGAGACTGAGTGTGTGGCACGGTACATTTATGGAAGCAGTCAGGTGACTCAGCAGTGCATTAATAACATATTAGACATGATAATTATGGTTTAATTTTTCCGAGGCCTCACACCAACTTCTTAGAAATAAAAAGTATATTGGATATTTTTTTGTCATCAAATATCTATATCTTTAACATCAACTGAAATATTGGATAAACAATAATTTTTCAAATAATTAATTATATCCAATTTTACGGGTTTTCATCAATAATAATTTAAATGACATTTAACTAAATATTTTTATATTCTTCGTTTTAATAAAATAACTATTATTGTTAGATTTAATTTATATTTGACATATACATAAATTTAAATATATTTAACTGAATCTTTGTTAACTTGTTTTATCAAATGAGTATTTAAAATTTTATATATTTTTCAAATAAGTTTTTTTGTTATATAATGTACCCATTATCTTATTAAATCATTTTATTTCATTAATATGTTAACATTTGTGAGAGTAAAAGTTTCTTAGGTATTAATATAAAGTTATTGAGATAATATAATGATCTTGCCATTCAACATATTTTTAATTATTGCAATAAAATTCACTTATTGTTTTATATTAATAGCAATATCATTTTATATTAGCTAAAAAATTTTACAGCGTTAAATAATATGATTAAACAAAATAACGATAAGTAGTAAAATAATTAAACCATAAAAACAAAAATAGAAAACTTAAAAATTTTATATACTTGATAAAAAATACTGCAGATCTATTATTATTATTATTTGTCACACTCAACATTATGTCAAAATCTTAAAATTTTATGAAAGAAGTAAAAGATAAATAAGATAAAATAAAAATATATTAATTAAGTTTCATTATTAATATACTTATTATTATTATTATTATTATTATTATTATTATTTATCACGCTTGAAATTAAGATAAAATCTTTAAAGTTTATGAAAAAAGATAGGAATATTATAATCCATTTCAAAGTTATAGAAAAAAAATTTAAAAATAATATAACTAAACAAATTTCAGTCTAATAGTCAACAAACTATAACCCTTTAAATTATTTAACCTAAAATTATTACTCTTAACTGAATACATAAGATTAATTTAGTTTAAAAATAATTTTTCTCTTTTAATATGATTTATTTATTTGAGTTACTTTCTTCACCTTAGTAATTTCACTAACAACCAACACATAATATTATTTATTATACTCAAAACTATAATATCTTAAGCAAACTTTTTATTTGTACATATTTCACCATAGAAATCCCTTCCATAAGTATCTCTCAAACTGAAAAAAGACAAAATGTTAGATATTGAAAATATTTAAAAGTGGTTAACATTGTTATCCTTGCAAAAACAAAAAAAAAATATTAATGATATTTACATTACTATATATATATATATATATATATATATATATATTTATTTATTTATTTAGGGAAATTTTTCTCAAAATATTATTCAATAATTTTTCTCTTTTGATATGATTTATATATTTGAGTTACTTTTTTTTTTCATTTCAGTAATTTTATTAAGAACCACCACATAATATTACTTATTATAGTCAAAACTATAATATCTTAAGCAAATTTTTCGTTTATACATATGTTTACTTGAACAAGTATCTTAAACTAAAAAAAAAAAGACAAAATGAAGATATTTGATGACCTTCCTGGTCATGGCAAATCAACATCAAGTCCACGGAATCAGCAGAACTAGATGTTGGTGTCGAAGGGGGAAAGGAGACAAACAAACCTTGAACTCGAAGGTTTGTTCGGTTTAAAACCTAGGGTTTAATGCGGAAACGAATTTGAATGGTGGAGAAGTGATTTTAATCAGCGAGAAAGGATCTAATCGGTGGACAAGATTATCTAATGGATGGAGAAGAAGATATAATCGGTAGGACTGAAGAAAAACTAAGGAAGAACCTAGAGGCAGAAGAAAACGCTAGGCTCGTGACGATGTTGGTGAAGATGCTCGAATGGAGGTGGTTCAACGATAAGGCATTCTCGAGAAGAAATGGTGTTCGAGAATGATGAGGCTCGAGAGACAATAAGTGCTAGCATGCTTTGTTTATATATAAATGGTTTATATAGAGAATGATAAGACCCCATATTTCGTTAAAAAATGTTCAATCCGGGTCCTTTCTGCTCACGCCGTTAAAAACATAACGGTGCAAATGTCACTCTGGCATCTCATAAGCACGTGGCACACGTTAATAGGTGGACTTAAATGATTTTTTAATTTAAAAAAAAATTCCTGCCACGTCATCATCACCATCTTCAGACAAACCCTAATTTCTTTCCAAGAAACCCAAGTCGTCGCACCATCCAATGCCGTCATCGTCATCCTCGCCGGCACATGTCCTCTCCAACGCATCACACGCCACCACCAAAGCGTCTTCTCCCTTCTGTTGCACCTCCATCACCTTCGCATCTCACCTTCGTTCTCGTACCACCATCCAACGCGATCCCTTGTTATGCCACGACCACCAATCTTCACCATTTTCACCCTCGCACCAGACAAATTATCGTTGGTCCAGCAGCACTGTTGTCCAATCTCCACCACAGAATCATCGACCACTAACCACTAGCCAAATCGCCAACTACTACAGATCGTGAATCGCCACTCTTCTCCACCACTAATCGCACCGCTGCTTGCCTCCACCTACAACCACAATCAGACCTGCAAGCAAACCGTGGAAACCATAACTTTGGTGTTGGTGTGTGATGCGTTGGAGAGGACCGCTGCCGGCGAGAATGGAGGTGACAACGCTGGATGGTGCGGCGGCTAGGGTTTCTTGGAGAGAAATTAGGGTTTGTCTGAAGATGGTGATGATGATGTGGCAGTGATAATTTTTTAAAATTAAAAAATTATTTAAGTCCACTTATTAACGTGTGTCACATGCTTATGAGATGCCACAATGGCATTTGCACCGTTATATTTTTAACAGCGTGAACGAAAAGGACAAGATTGAACATTTTTTAACGAAATATGAGGTCTTACTGAACTTTATTAAAAGGTAGGATTACTTTGAACCAAACCCCTAAAAGTAGGATCAAACGATGTATTAAACTTTTTATTACAACAGATTATTTTTGTTTGAATTTTATTACAACACTTCATCCTTCTTTCTCCCACTTGCCGCAGGGAAAAACCATCCTAGATCTTCGACGCCTCGTCTCCTACGTTCCAGGCCTCTACAAAATCTCCAACGAGATCCTCGTCAACACCGTTGACAACAAGCAGCGAGATCCCTCCATGGCAGCCCTCAAGGTCATCATCAATGCCAAACAGAACATTGTATTCGTCTTCAACAACGACGATGCCATACCCGTCGAGATCCCCAAACTCATTTGTGGCCACTTGCTCACTAACAACAACTATGATGACAACGTCAAGAAGACCACTGGTGGATGCAATGACTGTAGTGCGAAGCTCACCAACATCTTCTCCACCAAGTTCATAATCAAAATCGTCGACGAAAAGGGCAAGAAGAAGTATAAATAGGTATTTTTTTCAGCGCCTAGGGTTTTCCTCCATTTCTTGAGTCTCATCCTTCATTTAGCAATTCTAGGGTTTTCCCTCCGTTTGCACAGCCGACGAACTCCATTATGTCTCCCTCTCAAATTCCGATTGGAAACTCTCTCTCTAGAACTATAATTCTCTGCAACTTTCTTTTACTCTCTCCCTGTGATTTTGCTGACATTTCTTAGGACACAATTTTGTTTGATAGGCACCTCCAAGGAATCATCCTCTTTTGCTCTTGTCGGCGTGAGAACTAACGCCATTGGATATGACCTTTCACCTGAGGTATTCAACTTTTTTTCTTCTGTGTTTTCTCAATCTTCTTTTGTAATTATGAAATTGTGCGAGTGTATGTTTATGTTTAGTTTGCCTTTCAATAATACTTCTAATACTTTTAAGATCAAGTGCAGAAAATTTGGTATTCCCTGTTGGCCTCATAGTATACACAGGGATTTCCATTAGGTATTTGTCCCCTGGTTTTTGTATTTACTGGTTCAGGAATTGGTACGATGTTAGAAAAATTGATACATAATTTTTTATCTCCCAGAAATCCCATTTATGTTAGAACAATGAGTGTCGAAAAGTAAGGCTTATGCTAACTTTTGATTTCTGCCTTTCTTGTAGTTTGTTCTGGTGCAAAAAGAGATATTTTGGCTCCTTCCTCAGACATTCGTAGATCCATCTAAACAGTGACCCCCACAAAAAGGTAACTTTCTATTCAATTCTTGTTGCATTAGGATGTTAAGAGTGTTTTTAGCTTCAACTTGTGTTAGTTGTACTACACTTACTCTTGTCCTAGATAATCAGCATAAAGAAGCCATTAGTAAGTCTGTTTCATATCATAGTATAATGATGATTCAGAGTCGTATCACTCAATTATAGAAACCTTTTTTCCTTTAACTTTGACAGTTTTCAATGCAATACAAGATTAAGGTTCATCAAAATTTTACATAATAAATAAGGTAAGTGCTTTGCTAAGTTGAGCCAACATAACATTTCTTAGGACATAATTTTGTTTCATAGGCACCTTCGAGGAATCATCCTCTTCTGCTCTTGTTGATCGTCGAAACTATAATGCCATTGTTGTTTTTTCTGAAACATTTGTTCATGTTGTGTTTCCTCCTGTTCTTCCTTAATTTTGTTTGGTGGTTGTGAGTTGATACAAAATTTGAAACTGAAATTCTTTGGATAGGTTCCTACTTTTGTTGTAGTCTAAGCTTGATGGGCTCACAGCCGACCGAACGGTAAAGGTGCAGAAAAATCAGCCCGACCGATGATATCTCTCAGGTCAATGAACCGATCGGTAAAATTAGTCCGACCGATGATATCTCTCAGGTCAATGAATCGATAGGTAAAATCAGCCCGACCGATGGTACCTCTCAGGTCAATGAACCGATCGGTAAAATCAGCCGTTATGGTAATCAATAGTATTAACTGTCAGGGAGTTAATGAAAATAATTATCATTTATTGACAATTAATATTGTCATTCATTGGTGGTTAATGAGTCAGACCTAACGGTAAGCTCATCATAATTTATAAATATTTGTCTGGAAAAGAAGACAAAAAACTTAACTTGAACTGAAACTTAGAGGTCTGATAACTAAATCTTGATTACAAGATTATTACACAAAGTCACTAACTTGAGCGTCGGAGTGTCTTTTGCAGGCACCCTCCCCCGCGGTTTGGACAAGGAGAAGAGAGAAGACAACATAACTGGACATCGGAGCAAACAACTTTGAATGTTTTGGATTAGGGTTCTAAATCCTGTCGAAACATTTTGGCGCTCACCGTGGGGCCGAGCGGCATCCCCTGTAATCACAAGGAACCATACGTGTGCTCGGTCTTAATATCGCTATTTTGGATCAGTTTCAGGTTTCGGAGCAAGAGCAAAAAATTTAATAATAACTTTTATAGACATATATTTTGTTTGTTGGAAATACATTTATGGTCATCATCAACATATTCTATTATTCTTTTATGCAGGTCATGATTTATTATCAGGCAACACGAGATACAATTGAAAAAGCTCTCCTGTTACACCCTGTAAATTCAAAGGCCATAAGACTCTAAAGCATTTACATCAAGGTCGAACGGTTTCACTTGCTCGTTCGTCTTGTCTCAACATTTTGACTGAGCGGTCACGTCTATATTATTGATGTCATCTGGCCTCAACTCAAACTAAATTCAGCTACATTTTTCTAACCGTTCGAAATTCTAGTGTTGTTTTTCTTCGGTGCAGATAACAGGACTCTGTATACAAACTACTTGGCCAACCTTGAGCAAACCGAGCGAGTGAGGCAGACTCTTCGTGAGCTCTCACCTTGGTCTTAGGGCACGCTTCTAGAGAGCTCCTAAGACCTAAACCGAGCGGGTGAGACAGATTTCTTTCGTGAACTTTCACCTTGGTCTTAGGACACGCTTCTAAAGAGCTCCTAAGACCTAAATCGAGCGGGTGAGGCAGATTTCTTTCGTAAACTCTCACCTTGGTCTTAGGGCAAGCTTCTAGAGAGCTCCTAAGACCTAAACCGAGCGGGTGAGGCAGATTTCTCTCGTGAACTCTCACCTTGGTCTTAGGGCACGCTTCTAGAGAGCTCCTAAGACCTAAACAAAGCGGGTGAGGCAGATTTCTCTCGTGAACTCTCACCTTGGTCTTAGGACACACTTCTAGAGAGCTCCTAAGACCTAAACCGAGCGGGTGAGGCAGATTTCTTTCGTGAACTCTCACCTTGGTCTTAGGGCACGCTTCTAGAGAGCTCCTAAGACCTAAATCGAGCGGGTTAGGCAAATTTCTTTCGTGAACTCTCACCTTGGTCTTAGGGCACGCTTCTAGAGAGCTCCTAAGACCTAAATCGAGCGAGTGAGGCAGATTTCTTTTGTGAACTCTCACCTTGGTCTTAGGGCACGCTTCTAGAGAGCTCCTAGGGCCTAAATGAAGCGGCAAAGTAAGCTCTTTCGTGAACCCCCGCCTTGGTCTGGAACATTTCAAAGGAACTCTTAGCGCAAAACCCGCTCGGGCGATAAAGAACACATGATAGTATGAATTGAAACTCAGGTATAATATAACTTTACAAACCCAACGCAATATCAAAAATTTTGCTAGGGCTTGAGGGGCTTATATGGGCTCATAGCCGACCGAACGGTAAAGGTGCAGAAAAATCAGCCCGACCGATGATATCTCTCAGGTCAATGAACCGATCGGTAAAATCAGCCCGACCGATGATATCTCTCAGGTCAATGAACCGATCGGTAAAATTAGTCCGACCGATGATATCTCTCAGGTCAATGAACCGATCGGTAAAATCAACTTGACCGATGGTACCTCTAAGGTCAATGAACCGATTAGTAAAATCAGCCGTTATGGTAATCAATAGTATTAACTGTCAGGGAGGTAATGAAAATAATTATCATTTATTGACAATTAATATTGTCATTCATTGTTGGTTAATGAGTTAGACCTAACGGTAGGCTCATTATAATTTATAAATATTTGTCTGGAAAAGAAGACAAAAAAACTTAACTTGAACTGAAACTTAGAGGTCTGATAACTGAATCTTGATTACAAGATTATTACGCAAAATCACTGACTTGAGCGTCGGAGTGTCTTTTGCAGGCACCATTCCCAGTGGTTTAGACAAGGAGAAGAGAGAAGACAACACAACTGGACATCGAAACAGACAACTTTGAATGTTTTTGATTAGGGTTCTAAATCCTGCCGAAACAAGAGGCCTTTCATTTGAAATATTTAAGAAAACACTAAGTTTGAATTCATTCATCTTTCTTTCAGACTTTTGTAGTTTAATTTTCAGTATTGTAGTTTGATTGACTATTTGTTCAGGTAACTTGTTGCTACAATGCACAAGTGGATTAACTTTGAACCTGATTTAGCATTGTTTATTTATTTTTTTTGTGTTGATTATGTTTGATAACTTGTGTTCTTCTTAATACCCTATCACGTTCTTAGCACTGTTCTTTTAATAGTGAATCTCCCAATCAAGGGGTAGTCTATGTTCCCTTTTATTATGTCTAGTAGCATTCTCTGGTGGCTGAAAAAGTGGATATTATGAATCATACATTGAGTAAAGTAAAAGTTCAGTGAAGTTAAGTCATGAAGATTTCCCTCATAATTGACAAATAACTTAGGTTGGACTCTTCAGTTTATGTGTGAAGTTTTTCTTCTGTTCAAATTCTGTAAGCTCATCTTAACTTGCCTATGTGTTTTCACAGGAGAAAGGTTCTAATGAAATTGTTTCCAAAGCAATGGGGAGAGCTATCAACAAAACCGTTACTATCGTGGAGTTGATCAAGGTCTGTTGGTTACTGTTGGCAGCTGAGCTGACCACTTTTTTGGTATTTCGTTTCATTTAATTAGGATTTTATTATATGTATATTGCTTAGTGTTAATGCAGAGGAGAATTGTGGGCCTCCACCAGAATACAACAATTGGATCCACTGATATCACTATACTTGGGAGCCCCTAGAAGAAGGCCTCCTTCCGTAAGAGTCTCTGACTAATAATATTTTAATTCTAAATGGATTAAGTGTTAAACATTCCAATCAGATGGATGCTGGTTCTTACTAACAATTTTGAACATTGTCCATCTTGAAGTTTAGAGACATCGAGACATGTGTCAATGATAACAATAACCTTCTCAAAGAATGAACTTGATACATCTTCTGTGGGGTAAGTTGACTTTCTGTCCTTTATACTAATGGCATCACCAATATTATACTCTGACTCAGAGTTAGGGTTCCTAGTTTAATTTAAGTCATGCAGTATGAAGAGAGTTTCAGCTTTGAAAATAAGATCAAATCCCTGCTTCTATACACGAAAATAAGTTCTTTTATATGTATTTAGATTACCTATACCTATTACCTATTATAGTAAATTAGTACTATGAATCCTATGATGTCTGATATGTTGGAGAAAGTTTTGTTTGAATTGGAAGGAATATTGAAGTGAAGTGCACAAATTAGAATATCAGTGAATGTGTGAGGTTTGATTACTTTATCCAAATGATTTTCATTTCCATTTGGATGAGATTGGTATTAAATTTATGTTGCTAAGGTTTTAGACATGTAGAGATATTGTTATTAAAATGTTAGAAGGATGAACAATTATAGGCTTTGTTTGCTAATATCAATGCAGAGATATTGATTTCTTTGTAAATGTGATCTTAATGATTTTTAGTTCCCTCAGTAAGTGCTTCTTTACTAGGTGATTATGTGGTACATCTTTTATTGAATTTTTTTTCAGAAGTATTGAGAGTGAAAAAAGAAAAGCTCCAAAACTATTTTTGTTTCCTTTTCAGTTTTTATTTATATTTTATCGAAACATCTGTTAATTAAAAACCGCTAAATCTTCAAAATAAGTTTAAACAATTGGTCTTATAATTCCATCTTTCTTAACAGGTATGCATTTGATATTGTTTCACATTTGATAATGACATGAAGATCATAGATATGATTGTAGCAAATCTTAATTATAAAAGATAAACTCAAGTAGGAAAAATAAAAGAAACTTTATTTTGAGGATAGGAAATTAGAGAGTATATACCCACATGTACTTCTTTAGCAGGTTTCAAGATTTTAAATGTCAAAATAAAAAAGCAAATCATATTATTATTATTATTATTATTATTATTATTACTACTATTATTATGGTTATAATTTTTGAATTATGTGAATTTAAGGAAATCTATAATTTGTTGTGTTCTCCTATGTATCAGCCTCCATTACCAGTTGATCAGGTGAAGGCTGCTATAGATTTTGATTATGAAGAAGGTGGGTACATGTAAGTTGCTTCCCCTAGTTAATAGTTTACGACTGTTTTAACTTGTCTAATCTACAGATGGTTCACCTAATGGCCGTGTTCGAGGTCATGGTGGTCGAGGAAGGGGAAGGGGCAGAGGTATGTGTGTGATTGCTTATTCCTATGGACTGTTTGTTGTGATGAGAATAAATTTTCTGTTTTGATTTATATGAATGATCACTTCTGAGAAAGTTTTGTCTCATGCTATTAAGATATGTGAATAACTTTAGATTTTGTATGAATGAACGTGATAGGGTTAGATGGATTATGTATGAATGAACGTGATAGGAACAAGACTAGAATCAGAGAAGTAATTGATAACCAATTATATGTTATGAAATTGCTAATTTAGTGGTAACGAATGCTGAAATTGTGAAGATTGTCGGTATGAATTAAATGCAAATATAAGGTGATAGTCTGTTCAGTGTGTTAAATAACAATGTTATTGAAATGGTAAGAGTAATTTTAGTAAGCATGTATGTGATACACTTGGAACTAGGTGTAAAATGCATATATTATGCTCTCATCTATGTTCAGACCTGATGAATGTAGATATTGGGTGTTTGTTCTATTATGTAGGGAATTTTCCATGAACAAAGGCAAAGCCTTGGGCTTTGTCTACAGTAGCAAGCAGTTAAAAAACAAAGAGGGTGTGCTGACAGGAACTGCCACAACCAATGTGTTTCGGTCCATGGTTCAGAGCTGTAATGAAGGCTATTCAATATTTTCAACTTTTAGTATGGTAGTTATAACATTTTATTTCAACTTTTAGTATTTTTCACATGCTCTTTACATGTATCAGTTTGTAGCTTATTGTAATTGTAGATTATAATTGAAATTTTGATTTGAAATTTTATTTAATATATAATAACATGTTATATTTATAACATTTGTTTACTTAGAATTTTGAATTTGTACTAGGAAACTTTTGAATGTTTAAGTTTTTGATGGTGGTTTAATATTTTAAAGTGGGGTACTTTTAGAATTAATGCACCACTAAAAAAATATCACTTTTTACACCGGTTATTTTTTAAAGAGATATATAAAAAAGGTCAACTTTTATACTGGTTAGAGTCTCAACAGGTATAAAAGTGGGATTTTTTTATACTTGTTCTAATAACAACAGGTATAAAAGTGAAACTTTTTTACACCTGTTTCAAAAAATAACTTGTGTAAAAGTGAAGCATTTTTATACAGTTAGAAGCACCGGTATAAAAGTCGAAAACTTTCTATACCCCCTACTTTTATACCTATAAGAAAACCGATATGAAAAGTCGTTTTTAACAGATATAAAAAGCTTTTTTAGAGGATAGTGTAAGTTTCTTTCCATTTCTCAAGGCACAAACTTTCTTCTCATGCAAGCTCTTAAATCATACCAGTCACAGATGGAAGATTTTCTACCTTGTCTAACACTAATTTGCCTTTGATGCCACCACTCTCTTGCATGCCCCTCAAATTTAAAAATGTATAACCTAGAAACACAATTTTCATTTGTTCTAGAAAATGCATAGGATTTACAACGTTTACTAATTTTAGCCATGAGTGGATATATTCATTAATTTTCTTTTTTCAAGCTAAGTAGGTTAATGCACTTGTGTCTCTACCAAAGATTGGAAGTTCCCTATTAGCTTGATCATATATATATCATAGTCAATCCTATAATTCCCAAAAGGTACAATAATTCATGGTTCTTTCAAGTGTTTCAATCATATCTTTGAAAGTATGTGGCTTGTTAAAACTAAAGTTACTACTCCTATAAGACCTATAACTTGACATCCTTTGTTTTTAAAAGTTTTTCTAATCTAAAGGGTTATAAGCTTTACTTTAAACAAATCTCAAGTAAGAGACACAAGGGTTACTTAAGTAAGTCTTACTTTGCTAGAAATGTTTTAAACTAACTAATTTCTTTAAAAGTTGTAACATTTTAAAAGTTGGAGTGACAATTTCTTTGAAAGAAAAGTGGAAATTTGAAAACTCAAAGATAAATGGAGAAAAGTTAAAGGATTGAAAACCTCCACTTAAGAGTCTTGGTTCTATTGTAATTGTGGGAGGAGATGTTGCACTTAGTTGTTCTTTCTCCTTGTGTTCCATTTCTTTTTCTCTTATTTCAAATTCTTCCCTTCTTAATCTCTCTTGATTTTCTCTTTTCTTTTTCTCTTCTCTTCTTTCTTCCTCTTCTTTTCTCTCTTCTTCTATTATTCACTCTTCTTTTTTCTCTTCTTCTATTATTCTCTCTTCTTCTCTTCTCTTTCTTTCTTCCTATTCTCTTGTCTCTTGCTCTCTTCTCTTATCTGCTTTTCTTCTTTATCTTTCTTCTTTCTCTTGTATTTCCTTATTTAATCTCTCAATTTTGCATTTGCTTGTCTCCTCCCATAACCTCATAAGTTTTTCTCTAAACTCACTTTCCTACGATAGAACCCACTTAAATTTTTAATGAATGACTTGCCTTCTTTAATGAGTTCTCTCATAAGTTCTTAGTTTCTTTTCATTTCTCGAGGCACAAATTTTCTTCTCATTCAAGTTCTTAATTCATACCAATCACGAATGGAGGATCTTCTACCTTGTCTAACACTAATTTGTCTTTGATCCCACCACTCTCTTGCATGCCCTTCAAATTTAGAAATGTATAGCCTAGGAACACAATTTTCATTTGTTCTAGAAAAAGCATAGAATTTACAAAGATCACTAATTTTAGCCACGAGTGTATGTATTTCATCAATTTTCTTTTTCCAAGCTAAGTAGGTTAATGCATTTGTGTCTCTACCAAAGAATGGAAGTTTCCTATTAGCTTGATCATATATATTTGTTAGGTTTTTGGAATTAGAAACCTAGAAACTCCCTTGCAACCTCTCCCAATAAAGAAAATAGGCAGCAGAAAGAATAATATTTCTGTATTATCAAACGAATCAGTGTACAAGAATTAATGTAAAAGTGAATGGTTCTACGTGAGCCTAATCCTCCTCCTCAGGACCAAGGCCTGTACAAACAAAAATACTCACTAACTAAAAGAAATGACAATTACACTATTTATAACAGCTCTTTCCCTCCCATTGTAACGGCCATGAGCCCTCACCGCCTTAACCATCCGGCTCAAGCCTTCAACACCTTCAATGTTCAGCTCAAGCCTTCACCGCCTTCACTCGTTCTGCTCAAGCCCTCACCGCCTTTTTCCTTGTAACTTGCTTTATTCTTCTTCCTTCTTTCATATACTTTCTAGATCCTATCGTTACCCACCGCCTGAAAAATAACCTTATACCCAAGGTTAAATTCAGGAAATTGATCTTGTATTGCCACCAGATCCTCCCATGTAGCTCCATCAGCTCCACCTTCCTACCATTCAATCAAAACCTACTATACTACATCCTCTCCCTTTTGCTTTTGTCTTCTACCCAGAACCTTTTGCGGCCAAAACGAGGGCCCTTTTGCCTGCAAGTCTTCTGGTAACTCCTTCTCCATCCTCTTCACTCCTACCGCCAGCTTTAATTGGGACATGTGAAACATCGAGTGGATATCCTTGTTGTTTTTGGTAATAACAGTCTAAAAGCCACCTTTCACACTTGTTGCACCACCTTGGAAGGCCCAAATATTTGTATTGTTGACAGATGAGACATTGTGCTACGTAGTTTGTGACCATCTTCTTCATTCTCACCCAATATAATGACTATGCCACCCTACAATACGTTTTGTATACCCTCGAATGACCTCCAGTTGCAGTGGTGTGGAATTCAACCAAGATTTTGGGTATCCAGACTAACTTCGTTGAGATGAATAACCTATCCTTGTAGTGGAGTCTGCCTCTCTCCATGGTGAAAGCTGGATTCGACTCATGATTCTCCTTTAGGTTCCCCATTATCTTCCTCAAGTGTTCATCCTCTTCTACCTCCCCCAATACCTCCTGAAAACCCTGTCAGTATGGTCTTGCTACTACTCTCAACTCTTTTTCCTCCTCAATCTCACCTCCTTTCTTGGATAAGGTGTCTGCCACCCTGTTGGCCACCCTTGCTTTATACATAATGTCAAAATCATATTCTAAAAGCTTGGCTATCCAATTATGTCGGTCCTGCGTGGTAATTCTCTACTCCAATAGGTATCTCAGACTTCTCTTGTTTATGGCACTAAAAACTTTTTCCCAAGAAGGTACGACCTCCAATTTAAACAGGACCATGAGCTCCTTCTCATAAATTTACTTGCTCAACAACCCCTCGAATAACGCCTTGCTAAAAAACGCAATGGGCCTCTTGTTTTGGGTGAGAACCGCCCCTACTCCTCCTTCAGATGCGTCACATTCAATGTGAAACTACTGATTGAAATTGGGCAAGGCCAGAATTGGTGATGTAGTAATCGCTTCCTTCAATTTCTCCATAACAGCTAAGTATCTGACCATATAAAGTTCCCTGTCTTTAATAGTTCAGTCAATGGGTGTGTTATCTTCCCATAATCCCTCAAATCTTCTATAGTACCCCGTTAAGCCCAAAAATCCTCTTAGAGCTTTAGGATTTCCAGGTTTTGTCCACCCCCGAACTACCTCTACCTTCTCGGTATCCATCTCCACCCCTTTGTCAGAAATGTTGTGCCCCAAGTACCTGCTTCGTACCTTGCCAAACTCACATTTTTTTCGGTTAGCCACCCACCTATGCTGCTTTAAAGTGCCCAACACTCGCCCCCATGTGCTCCATATGTTCCCTCCAAGATTGGTTGTACACTAGTATATCATCGAAGAATACTAGGACGAATTTCCTGAGGTATGGCTTTAATAAGTTGTTCATGGCACTTTAAAACATGGTCAGAGCATTAGTAAGGTCAAAAGGCATCATTAGAAACTCATATTGTCCTTGGTGTGTCCTAAAATTCTTTTTCTAGATGTCCTATGCCCCCATTTTAATTTGGTGGAAGCTGCTTTCAAATCCACCTTTGAAAAGTAACATGCACCCCTTAATTTATCAAGAAGCTCCTCTATAACAGGTATGAGGAACTTGTCAGGGATGGTGACTCTATTTGGCGTCCTATAATTTATACAAAATCTTCAGCTCTCATCCTTCTTTTTAACCAATATGACAGGACTCGAATAAGGGCTTGTATTGGGCCTTATTATCCCTGTCTTCAACATTTCCTCCACCTATTTTTCAATTTCCTCCTTTAACACATGCAAATACCTATAGGGACGTACATTAATGGTGTCTTCTCCTTCCTTCAACGGTATTTTATGCACCATTACCCTATCTAGGGGCAACTCTTTTGGCTCTTGGAATACCTCCTTATATTGCTCTAGCATATTCTTTAGTTCTCCCTCTTGTGCTTCTATCAACTTTAGAGCCAACCCTTTGTTCTCCTCTCCCTCTATTCTTCCCAGGTTCCATACTAAGGTAACTACTTTCATTTCTACTATTTTGAGCAGGGCTTCTAGCGCAACCACCTTCCTGGCCGACGTTAGATCCCCCTAGATAGTCACTTCTCTTCCTTCCTGCCTAAATACCATAGTAAGTTTTCCCAATCTATCATCACTTCACCCAACTTCGCCAGCCAATCTACCCCAATATTGCATAACCTCGCCTAACTCAAATAGGTAAAATTGTTCTTTAATCTCTACTTCTCTCAATTTCAGGATTACCCCCTTGTAGAGACCCTAGGTCTCCTTCCTCTGACCGTCTCCTAAGCTCACCCGATAAGGCTTGGCAGCCTCTACCTCCAATCCCAACTCCTTAACAAATCCTTGAGATATAAAGTTGTGGCTTGCACCATTGTCAATCAATATTAACATTGGTTTCCCCTTTATCTTCCCTTGAAGTTTCATTGTTCTAGGCTGTGTTAATCCTCCCGATGAGAACGTTGAAAGTTCCATCTACCTCTGTTCCATATCGGCCTCCTCTGTCACATCGATTTCTATCCCCTCCATCTCTCCTTCTTCATCCTTGCCCAATATCACCACTCTCAAGCTTCGTTTTGGGCAGCGATGATCGGGGCTGAAAGGCCCACCGCATCGGAAACACCATCCCTCCTCTCTCCATTTAAGGAATTCCTGCTAAGGCAGGTTCTTTATTCCTCTTCCTCTATTATCGCTTCCCCCGTCATTCTAGTCTTCTTTATCGCGCCTCCCAACAGTCCTTCCCTTTTGAACGACCTGACGCTCTCAAATTCCCCTTGCCTGCCCGCACTACTCTGGTGAGGTTTCACCCTGGTCAAGATTCCTCCCCCGCCTATACTCCTTCCCGATGATGTTGGGTTCTTATTTTTGCTCCAACCCCAGCCTTATTTCTGCTCCATCCCTGGCGATCCTCATGGCGGAGAATAGTTCTTGTGGGTCTTGTTTTCGCGAGGAAATACCCTAAAAATTGTTCCTCTGGCAATCCCTTCGTCTGCCCCACCAGCACCTTGTACTCCTGCACAAATTAGTCCACTGTCCCTGTTTGGCAGGTGGCCGCCAATCGTTCGAAAACGGAACCCCTGCTTCTGCCTCCAAACCTTACCACCAAAGCGTCCTTCAATCTTGCCCAAGAACGGTTCTTGGCCTTCTCCCTCCAGAATCGGAACCAGTACCTCACGCTACCCTCCGTACTGATGTACGCTAATCAGACCTTCTCGTCCTCTAATACCCCTTGTAACTCGAAGAATTTCTCTACGTGATTGATCTAGTTCAGTGGATCGATCCCCTTGAAGACAGGTAGCTCCACCCATTTTCGCCAACTGTTTTTCCCTTCGTTCCGTTCGACTTCCCTTCCTCCTTCTTCGTCTTCTCACCTCGCCCTTCAATGTTTGTTGACAAACACTTAACTTCTGTCTGATAACCCTTCCTGGTCGCGAGTTCTACCTCCCAAGATTCACATGACTTCTTGCAAATCTTTCCTAGTCACCATCATCCCATCCACCGCTATTTCCATCGCTTTTATCTGTCCCTCCATCAGATTCAATCTTCTGTCGATTCTGCCCTCCATTTTCCCCTAATTTGGATCTGGTAGGTCGAACCAATTGTTAGGTTTTTGGAATTAGAAACCTAGAAACTCCCTCACAACCTCTCCCAATCTAGAAAATAGGCAGCAGAAAAAGTAATATTGCTATATTATCAAAATAATCAATGTACAAGTGAATGGTTCTACGGGAGCCTGATCCCCATCTTAGGACCATGCCTGACTTTGCAAACAAAAATACTCGCTAACTAGCAGATATGACAATTACACCATTTATAGTAGCTCTTTCCCTCCCACTATAACAGTCATGAGCCCTCACCGCTTTCAACCGTCTGGCTCAAGCCCTCAACCCCTTTAACCGTTCGGCTCAAACCCTCATCGCCTTCAACCGTCTGACTCAAGCCCTCATTGCCTTCAACAACTGTCCAACTCAAGCCCTCACCGCCTTCACCCATTTGGCTCAAGCCCTCATGGTCTTCACCCATTCAGCTTAAGCCCTCATCACCTTTTTTCGCTTTTTTCTTCTTCCTTCTTTCATACACTTTCCAGATCCTATCAATATCACACTCAATCCTATCCAACTCTCAAAAGATACAATTAAAATTGTTACTCCTATAAGACCGATATTCTTTTTTTTAAAAGTTTTTTTTAAAAATTCTCCTTTATAACTTTAATCTAAAGGGTTATAACTTTAGACAAATCCAAGAGAGGTGAACCACAAGAGATACCTAAATACTAAGTCTTACCTTACTAGAAATGTCTTCAACTAACTAATTACCTTTTAAACTAAAATTAGCTTTAAAACTAAAATTAGCTTTAAAATCAAGGAAGGACATGACTGACAAACAAACACAATCAGTCAAAGAACATTCAAAGAACATTCAAAGAACATTAAAAGACTAGACTTCTAATTACGGAGTCTAATTCTTTCCACCTAGAGCTTACAATTAAAAGAGTTGAAACAAATAGATTTTAGGATGAGGTTAAACTAAAATTAGCTTTAAAATCAAGGAAGGACATGACTGACAAACAAACACAATCAGTCAAAGAACATTCAAAGAACATTAAAAGACTAGACTTCTAATTACGGAGTCTAATTCTTTCCACCTAGGAGCTTACAATTAAAATAGTTGAAACAAATAGATTTTAGGATGAGGTCTCCTAAGTGAGGCTTGGAGCTATGTTTCCAAGACACATTCATCTAAAAATTCCAACTACCAATTACAAGCAAAGAGTGCAAGTGAAAGGAATTCCAACTACCAATTACAAGCAAAGAGTGCAAGTGAAAGGAAGAACACTTGCAAATTCTTCCAAATCACTTGCTTAGAGGCCTTAATACAAGTAATGATAAAATTGAAATCATAACAAGGAGAAAGGCTTGTGCAGCTCTGGATTCTCAGCAAAGAAATTTGCTTAAGGATAGCAAATTAGTCAAAACTCGCAACTGTAGAGGATGGTGTTTGTTAGGGAGTGGAGAGTTTATGAGAGGAGGAGGAGGAAAAGTTAATGTCCTAACTGCTTTAGGAAGGAGTTTTGCGGGAAGATAGAAATTGTATAAATAGAATTCTATATTCTATTTTAGGGACTTTTGGACTGTTAGTTGTATAGACAGGAACTTTTGTCCTGTGGAGGGGATTAGGCTCCGCATACTGATTGTACATTGAACCATACTATTGTGAATAACAGAAATTACTGTTGTTTTGCTTGTTGGGAGTGTGTGAGTGGCTATCGTGGTTAGGTTTCATATCCAGAAACCTAACAGTGTTGGTAGTCTGTTGTTCCAGCGCTCAAACCAGTTCACAATTTTGGTGCACACAGTTTCTCCCAGAAACAACAAAAGAAAAAAATCAACACCGGATAACACACTTCTTCCTCTACTCCACTTCCTAATATGCTACCATGGATGTATAGGTCTCTAAGTCAAGTTGCTCCACCAAAGCAACTCACACGAAGACCAATTATCCCAAGTTAATTAGTAATATATAGTGCCACAACAAGCTTACCAAGTTCAGAAACAGACAACACTGATAGGCATTTTATTGAACAGCTACAGTGCTAGATGGCCAAGAAATTAAAACAAGCAAAGCAAGAGGCTAGCAAACAAGGAGGCACTCAAAAGGAACCTAGGAATAGTGCTAGAAATGATTAAGAAAGTAATAAACAGAAAAAAGTTGCTTAATGTCAAAAATTGAACTCTATCAATATTTGCTAAAAGTGTTCGACAAAATGCCAAAGAGAGAATGCAGTTTTCTGATGCAGTCTTGTGGATTATGTGTTTCAAAATAGATTTGCACACTGGATTGTACTAACCATTTGACTTTTGATCTTATGCAATTTGCATTTTAATTGACTATTGTTTTTGCTTTTCCAGGTCTAGCCTATTGCTACAATCCAATTAATTAAATTTTCAAATGGATATACATCAGAGAAACAACAACTTATAGTAAGAAAGAATTTTCAAAACTAGATGGTTTAATAGGTGAAAATTGCAAATGTTGTTGGAACCTGAAATTTATCTAACTGTTTTGATAAGCTAACTGATACAAAACTCAAATTAATCACAAATTCAATGTTCCACACCCATTTTACTTCAAATAGTCAACTCAACCATCGAATTTTTGATTCAGAAATTGAAACAGATTGCAAATCAGGTATTTGACTCAAAGACAACACTCAAGACTTGCTCAAATCAGCAGAATGTCTTAATAGATGGTTAGCAATGATCTAGATGCTAAAACCAAATTTATAAGCACAATGACACTCCACAATTATGGTGCAGATCGACCAACTGCAGATATTTTATTCAATTTGGACAAACTTTTCAAGGTGCAACCGAACTTTGAATTGAGTAAATCATATCACAAATGGTCTGCACCTAATATTTGCATTAAACAGAATTGAAACACTACTGATTCAACTGAACACTAACTGGTTTTGGATCCGTATCAGATTAAGCAAATACATCCACTGATTCTAATTATTCGAATTGTGCACCCAAGCTATTATTTGACAAATCATTGCTTATTTGGTGTGCTTAATATTGATCAACCAGTCAGCTACACAGAACATGTTCAAAACGCAGAATACATTTGAATTTGAAACAATTTAAACCATAAAACATGACTTATTTATACTTGACAGATTTCAAAATAAAATGACTAAAATCAGAGGAATGAACCGATTAAAATGAGGGAACCAAAGCAAATCAAGGATGGCACACAAGAATAAACACAATCAGAACCTAAGAAATCAGAATTCCATGGTGCAGTGATGAATAGAAGCAATGAAACAGTGAAGGAAACAGAGTTCACAGATTGCAAAATTGAAGAACTAGACATTTAGCTGGACTGCATAGCTTCAACCGTGGCTCTGAATACCACATGATGACTCTGCCTAATGCAAAGGAGAGCTCAAAACCAGTGAGCTAAGCGGAGAACGTGATTGCATAGGGATTGGCAGCGGAAGTTGCGGAAGCTAATGATGTATGGTGTAGTGAAGTGCTTGTGGAGGGGGCTCTAGGGGTAAGGGGAAGAAGCCGCTGAGGTGACTTTCGGATTAGAGGCTGGATGCAATTTCAACACCATAACACTAATTCATTCAAAAGTCCCATTTACAAAGGTAGGAGGGTTGAATTTATAGGTGATTCACCCTCCTTGCTCGAAGGTTCATGCAAGGATGATCATCAGCCAAAATATTCGGATCATGTGCCACGTGGAGAGGTGAGAAACACGTGCTAGAGTCATGGGCTACATCAGAAACACGTGCTAGAGTCATGGGCTACATCAGAAACACGTGCTGGAATCAATAGCAGACCTGCCCACGCTCCGCGCCTAACAGTTGCCGTTGAGCGCTACCCAGTTGAGCTTGGCAAGCTTCCATTTGATCTATCCCTTCTTCATGGCTGGACTGATTCGTAGTGGACCTTCATGTTGGGCTCTCGGTTTCCTTTGAAACTGAACAAAGAAGTGTTCGCTTGCTTTCAATGTTATTGTGAAGCCTTATTTATTATTCTTCTAATAATTGGATTTTAATATTAATTTGTGGGCTTAGCCGAAGTCATCAATATTAAAAATATTTAAAAGTGGTTAACATTGTTATTCTAGCTTAAAACAATATGTAAATATGTAAATATATAAATATATAAATATGTAAATATATGAATATATATATATATATATATATATATATATATATATATATATATATATATATATATATATATATATATATATATATATATATATATATATATATAAATGTATAAGTATATTGTAACATTGCACTGTGTAATTATCAAAATGAGACGTTGTATAGATGTTAAAAGGACAACTAAGTAAAACAAATTTTTTGCAAAGAAGAAATTTACTTCTGTAGATCCATCTAACTACACCTATGTTTCACTCTTACCTTTAAATGGACCAATTGTCTCTTTAAACTTATATCATTTAGGTGATCATCGTAAAAGAGAAAACAACGCACAACAAATAGCACAAAAGCAAAGGTAAAATAGTGATAAAACAACTCATCATAATTGTAGTAAAAATTCAATCATACATTATATTTCACACATGATAAAGCATACGTCCCAAAATATATTACAACCTTAGACTTGACTCATTGAGATATAGTATGAATGTTGAACTAGGGTAGTTTATGAACTTGTAATGGTAATACAATTGGCTCACCCTAAACAACAATACAAGGTTAGTCCGTAAATGTCTTTGGCCATGGAAAAGACCCTAGACTAAACCTCCTGCTACTCTTTACGACATAACCAACCACCTCTACTTAAGTTGGAATTATTAAGAGCGTCAGGATAAACACCTCAGAGAAAGCTCTATATACAACAACAACATAGGGCACCATCATGTAACCTTTCATGAGGGTCATGGAATTACGTTCATCAATACCATTCCCATAATCAACCATATATTCATCATCATAATATCTTTTTCATAAATCATATATATATATATATATATATTTATTTATATATATGTACGTATGTATATACTTCACACAAACATTGTATATTATCACATGAAACATCTGATTATACATTAAACAACCAGAAAAACCCTTATAAGTCATCATAAGTCACACAATAACATAATTTTCTTCATAGCAACTTGATACACACACTTAGGCAAGGAAAACAGGTTCGAAACCCTCACCAACAACTCTGAAAGGGTCCAAAACCCCTAAAACAATCTAAAGAACATCCAAAATGGACATCCATAAGTCTTAAAACCTCTCAAAATTGGTGTAGTGGCACATAAAGGGCGCCGAGGCGCGAGCCGCACTAGAAAAGGGGCGCTCGAGCGCCATTACAACACACAAAACACTTCAAAATTGACTTTTAATGCACTTGAGACTTGTTCTATTGATCACAAGGGTTCTCTAAACATTATAATTGATAGTAAAACACATTTATAAGTAGAAGTAAGTATTTATTTGATCATTAGACTCAAGACTAGTGCATCCAACCATTTTTGACACTCCAAAAGCGCTTAAACTCATATTTTCACCTTCTACACCAAATTTCTGCATCCTAACCATTTGAACAAGTCCTAATTGACTCAATAACAGATTACAAATCATCACCTATAACCTAGAACTTCAAATTTGAAATCTCACTAGTTATAACCCCTAAAATTGAAACTAAAACCATATAAAACTCAACATTTCAACTACTAATTCATTTGACCTCATATTTCTCTTAACCAAGAGTCTAGACATATCATAATAGTTCTCCAAATCAATTTTCAACTGTCCAAAATAGTACACACCTCTTACTCCTAAATACTACAACTCCGAACTCCCAATTTTTCACTAAAAACACCCTAAAACTTCAACAATGAACTACCTCTATGTTCCATATCGAATTTCAAGCAAATAATACCTCTTGTAAGTCTTAAATGACCACATATAAGTCTTAAACCAATAGCTTTCTCACTCCAATACCTATTTCTCAAACTCACTCATTAAACCTCACTTTTTAAGCTTAAAACCCAAGTAATGGACACTTACTTACTCCAAATGCTTTAAAATCATATTCAAACCACAATAACACTCCCAAACACACAATCATAATATTGGAAACATCACAATCACCCCATTCCAATTATATTATATATCATACTATCAAAATCATCAATTAAACATACATAGTATACACTCAATCATACCAAATTCTCCAAAATCATCCATAATTCAGACCAATACAAAATTTATGATATAACCACAAACTTAAAGCAAGAATTCTAGCTTCCTTTACCTCACAAGAAACAACCCCAACTCAAAAAACGTTCTCCTGATTACTTGAAATACAAGGAATATCTATATGAACCTACAAAACACTAAATTGAAAACGGACAAAGTCTTTCTAGATGAACCAAGAATGAGTAGGAGAAGCATGATTACACATGCAACGATACAAGATTCTTCTAAAAATAGATTAGGAACAGAAGAGGAAAAAGAAGTCAAAATTGACATGCTTTAAAACATAAATTGATTGGCTAGAAATATAAGCCTCGTCGTCATGATCGTCTAGATATCTCCTGATCGCCAAAGAGATGACTCAGGAGTCAAAACTCTTAAAGAGAAGGTAGAGAACTCTAGAAAAGTGGTTTCTAGAGAAATGATACGTTTTAAAATAATAAAACTCGTTTATAACAAAACTATTTATAAATAACTCATTTAATATTAAACTAACCAAGCCTCACTATTTTTAAACTATCACCCACTAGTACAATAAAGAGTAAAGGCACCGGTTGTAAATGTTTATAGGCATCGGTTCTACAACCGAGGCATTCGGGGGCGAAGTAAAAAGGTTAAGGTTTATGCTTCGGTCATAGATCGAGATAAAATGAAACAGAAATGTGCGTCGGTTCTTAGATAACCGAGGCAATAGTGTGTGTGATTTTCTTTTTCCAGACTTTCCTCGTTCATTCATGTCAACCAAACTCAAAATTTCCCATTCAGCTCAAGAATCTAACACAACCAAGAAAACCATAACAGAAATCAAACAAATCACAGTATTACAACAACCAATAATCAATGTCAAGAATCTGTCTACAGAAGCAGCAAACATCATGAACTCACCAATGTTCAAATTACAACCCACAAATTACAAATTACAAATTACAATGAGAAAAAACTCAGATTCAGAAACTCAGATACATAGATATGAAGATGGACTTAAGCTGAAGAAACTCAGAAGCAGAGATGAAGATGGACTTAACAGGAGCATCTCCGACCACCAGAAGCAGCGTCGTTTCCATTGTCACTAGGAACCCCCGATTCCTCTGTCGTAGCCTCGAAAACTGCATCTTCCCCACCTTCCAACTCCTCCGAAGGTTCTTTCCCTCCAACCTTAGAGCTCTCGCTGTTTTCTTCACCTGTCCCTATGTCATCGACAACTGTTACTTGGCATCAAACGTTGAAAGGTTGCTTGACGCCGGAGTCGCGCACGTCGGCATTCGGCACTTGCTCTCCTCTCGGTCTTTTGTTCTCTGCTCCAACTTGAGAACCCTTATGGAGGTAGTGAAGCTGTTGGGGTTTGGCCCTCTGAAGGTGACCTTCCCTATGCCCTCCTTCCGCGAATCCTCCGTCCACCGCCATAGATCTGCCTTTTTCCCCTCCATGTGCGCAGATCTGCTCTCCGCCCTTCCATGCACCCAGATATGCCCTCCGTCACCTTCCTCCGTCACCGCTGCGTCGTCGTCGCCGTTGCGTTCTCGTCGCCTCGTCCTCGTCGCCATTGCATTCTCGGTGTCGCGTCCTCGTCGCTATGTCCTCGCCGTTGCGTCCTCGCTGCCGCCGTTGCGTCCTCGCTGCCGCCGTTGCGTCCACCATCTTCGCACATCGCACATCGCACATCGCACATGGCAGGAGGAATATCGCGAGGCGGAGAAGAGGCAGAGAAGAGAGAAGAGGAGAGGTGCTTTGGAGAAATGAGCAGGGATGTGTCGATTTAAAGTCCAATATGCCTCGGGTGCATGCCAACCAAGGCCGATTTAGAGGCCAATATGCCTCGGGTCCATGCCAACCGAGGTCGTATCTTTGCTACGTGAGGGTTATGCCTCGGTTCACTCTGATAACCGAATCAGTATTACTTTTAGACACCGATTGCTTAACAACTGAGACATATAATACTTTTAAAATTACGAAACTGCCACCACGTTTTGATATGCTTCGGTTCAGTAAAAACCGAGTCATAATGTATGAGTTAAAAATGTCATTTTTTATTAGTGACCACTCCTAAAATACCATTTTCTAGAATTTTACAAATAAAAATATATAAATATATAAGTATATAAGTATGTAAATACCTAAATATATAAATATATAATATATAAATATCTAAATATATAAATACATAAAACGACTTAAGAGAATTCCCCACGTTTCACTCTCTAAACGACTTAAAACTTATAGATTTGAATACTAAATTATTTGAATGTTACAACTCTGACCCAATTTGCTATAGATATGAATAACATTTAACCTAAAAAACCAGTTTTATCTTTTACGATATTTAAGACAAAAAATAATATGATAACTTGATTAAGATTTTAGTAACAAATCTCACCTCATATCTCATCCAAATAAATTATCAAAAACTTATTAATACATATTTATGATAACATAATATATTATATATTATCCTTACAATATTATTTTAATTATACATGTCATTAAATATTCTATTATTTTTTGTTAAATATTTTTAATATTTTTTTAACTAAAATGTTATTCATTAAATCTTATTTCATAATTTTTTTTTAAAATGAAATAAATCTTTTAAATTATAGTTAACAAATTGTTGTATCTTTTACTTAAAATATTTAACCATATATATATATATATATATATATATATATATATATATATATTTTAATTATTATAATTTCTAAAATTTCATAATATCTCTAATTAAATAAATTAAAATAATTATTATATTTACATGTTAAATTATTTTATATAATTAATAATTAGAATTTAATTTATAAATTAACTTTAATAATTTAAATAATAATAATATTACATAGTATTCTTGAAATAATATAATATAAAAAATTAATGTTTTGAATTATTTTTTATTTTAACTTTAAATTTTGAAAGAGTCGAACAGATCGTCCATCTTCATCTGCATTTTAACCTGTTGATTTGAAGAATTAAATAAAACAAGTCAAATTTTCATGCAAAATTCAACTGTTTGGAAGAATAATTTTATGATAGTGTTCTTGATTACCTTATTGAATTTGGGATCTTAACTTTGAGAGTGATATGTAACATAAGAAGCATAATTGTTCATAGTTAATTAACTGTCTAAGCAAAAATTATATGATACAACATCACTGTATAGTCCTGGAGTAGTGTTTTTGTCCTACTGTATCAAGGGGAAAAAAAGGACAAAAATAGCAGTGCATGGTTGATAAGAGTAGCATATAGATTAATGGAAATTTGAAGAACTATGATTGTGGTCTTAGAGAAGAGAGAACAAGGTCTTGAAGAGAGCTATCTCTCTGCATGGCAGCTTTGAATTCATCAAAGGTAACTTTTCCATCACTGTTGGCATCCATTCTGTCAAATATCTCATCCAATTTCCCAGGTTCAGTGATATCAGCTGGCAAACACTCTTCTGGTAAAGCCTGTTTTATGCTCAATCATGTTAAAATAATAAAAAATTAATATCTCTGTTTTTGAATCATAGAGACTTCAACTTATTCCACAATTAAGAGAACCAAAATGCATTTTATACTAAAAAGGAAAAGAACATTACTCTGAGCATGGATGCGACTTCTTCCTTGGTGATGCAGCCTGATCGATCTGTGTCATACATCTGTGATTAAAGAAATTAGTGAGGCAAATTGGCAGTAAATTATTTTATTTTCTTTTATAATAAGTAAAATAAAAGTCATATTAAGGATCAGTGATTTTTATAACATGTAATGTAAGTATTTATTTTTCTTTTTTATGATGATAAAAAATAATAGTTATAAAAATAAATAGAAATAATTTTTATAATTCTATTGTAGATAATTTTATTATTTTATAGGTAATATTATTATTATAGATAATTATTTTAATTTAAAAAATAGTTAAATTTAAAAAGGTAATCAAATAAAAAATTGTTAAATCTAAAAAATATCATTTGAAAAGAAAAATTGGTAAGGTAATTTTTTTAGTATGAGAAAAACGGTTTTTAAAGTATGAAATTGAAAAGAAAAATCTGTATATAAAAATGGTGAATCCATGGTATAGATAATTGTAAAAATAATATAATTTTATTGTAAACAATTTTTATTTAATTTATGGGTAATTTTTTTAGTATAAGAAGTTATTTTAATTTAAAAAACAATTAAGTTTAAGAAAACAATAAAATGAAAAAAAAAGTTAAATTAAAAAAAATATCATTTAAAGAGTAAAATTGTAAAATAATTATTTTAATTTAAAAAATTAATTACTTGAAAGATAAAATGAGAAGAAATAAAATGTACATTCCAAATTTATATAGAAATATATGAGATTAGTGAAAAGGCAAACCTGGAAGCACAAACGAAGAGCATCATCTCCTTTGGAGTTTTTGAAGCTGGAAAAGCCACATAGAATCTCTCTCATGTCAACTGTTCCATCACGGTTGTTGTCAAACAAGTCAAATATTCGTGGTGCTAGAGGGACCAGTGATGGCCTATTCATTGCTTTCAGCACCTCTTCAAACTCACTTAGAGTGGCATTGTCTCCACTCACACATCTGTTAATACCCAACAACATTTTCTTTTTCACTCCAAAACTCTCAAAAACAACCACTTAAAAAATGATATCACCTTTAATCAAAACATTTTAAAACAATCTATTCATGACTCTTTTTATTTAAGATGGTTGAAAGTCTCACCTCACTTAAAAAGAAGATAAGACCAATTTAAAATATATATAAGTGGATGCAAACTTTATTTTATGAGTCAATTTTGTGGAGTTGAGTTAAGTTTAAAATCTACTTCCTAATATGATATCAGAGCTATGATTATAATCTATCCTAACAATATTTGTTGTTTAAGTAGGATATCCGTTTACTCTTGTATGTCAGTGGTTAATAATATATTTATCAAAATTAATTATAGTGCCTATGATCATTGATGAAAAATAGGAGTAACTGTTTTGTTGGGTTGGCTTTCAAAGTGAAACTGAAATTACTTCTAGGAAATGGAATCTAATGCATAATATACATTGCTACTAGTATGGTGAGTTCTGAAATTTGATCTTTTAACTTGTGAGTACTTACATTTTCTTAAAATTTATCCTGAGGTTTTCAATTTCCTCTTCTGTGAGATCATGTGTTCCTACCAAAGATTTCAGCTTTTTGGTTCTGAGGAAGATTGTGGAGCTCCAAACACTAGCAATTGCAGCTGCTCGCAGTTTGCGTCTTGCGTTGAAGCTCTGCAATCTTGAGACAATCTCAGGGTCCATTGCATCATCCTTGGCCTTGTCACCTACCACCCATGGATGACTCAGAAGCTGTTCCAACACATACAATGTAAGTGTGAGAGGGTTGTTGTTCTCTATAACAATTTCAATTCAAAGATGCAAAATGTTGAACAAATACTAACACTCATTAGTAGTAATTACTGTTAGTAGCACATTCTGTACAACACTTTTTCTAACGTACATTTTGTCGATTGGAATTTTATTAGAAACTACAAAAGAACTAAGATGTGAGTTTGTCAGATAAAAAATAGAACCGATAATTTTTTTTATTTACTATAAATTTCTGTCAAATAATAAAATGTGTTTCAAAGGCTATGTTTTTGTTACTTTAATTTAAGTTAACCTTACAAAATTAACTATTAAAGTAAAGTTTATATTCATTTAAGTATTATGAATTCATAATAACTTAACATGTTCAAGGAATAACGAATAACAAATCTTTTAGAATAGATTTCATAACCATTTTGTTATGTTTGAAAAATATATTTTAAGTTTAATTCAATCTTATAAAAACTAGTTTATAACACTGAGATTTGCACTATTAATATCATATGAATTTATCTTATTTATAATGGATACGAGATCTTTAACATTAACTAACACTCCTATTTTTTCCTCAAGAATTCTTGACGATGCATAACTTTAGGCTATTTAAGAGAAAAAATAAAGACTTGACAGAAAATGAGATTTTTGTGATAATTTTTATACTACACATGACTTTTTTCATAGTAGATATGCCTCAATTGAAGAGATTAATGACGTTGGTAAGAGTGTACAATACATCTTGAGCACTAGGTCTCCTACTAGGATCAACTGTCAGAAGATCTGAAATTAGTTGCTTTGCTGATTGAGTAATGCCCTTCCATGTCTTCTCATAGAAACTGAAGTTCCCCTGTTTCAGAGTATTTGATTTGGTAAGCAAGATCATTATAGAACTGTCACTTGATGAACAAAAGATAATTGTAGTCTTGCAGTAATTTAACAAGACACTATACCTTTATCCTGGTCATTGGATAAGACACAATGCAAAGGCAAGTGAATTACAAATGATGTATTCTAAGTATTTACCACTTTTATGTGAAAGTAGTATGTACTATGACAGAAACATGAAGTGGAGCCAAAATGGATTATGTATTTAAGTAAAAGTCACATCCTGATGCATTGCTAAGTTTTGCTCTGCCTTTGTTACTTACATTCATTATCATTTGTTGTTTCTGGCGATTAGACTGAGCAATGAAAGGTGGATACCTGCAAAATATGTAATTGAAGCATAGAAGGAAAGATTACAGTGAAGCATAGAACAATTGATCAAATACATAATGCATGTACTGGAAAAATCATGTCAAATTTGCTAGAAAATATGTAAGAGCTATAACTTTTGTCTTCTTACTTATCACGAAAGATGAAAAATTATATTGGCATGTGAGACAAAACATGCTAACAATGTGCAAAATGCCAAAACTGAGTGGTGATGTTAATTTCAATGGAAATCTCATCCAATTATAAGGCGATACCATATTTTATTTCAATGTCTATAACTGATTGAAGACTTTCCCTATTTGGCATGATATGTGCTGCAATTGCACATGGGTAGATGGAGACAGACACAAAATGAACATGTGATTTTGAAAAAAAAAGTCAACATACCCAGAGAGTAAGATGTATAGAATCACCCCAAGAGACCACATGTCACTCTTGGTAGTTATCGTCCCTTGAGAAAGAGCCTCTGGTGAAACATAATCAATGGATCCAAACAAACCAACAACTGGGTCAGTGAATTCTTCAACAGAACTCAAACCAAAATCCATGATCTTAAGAGGAGAATCCCTCCTCACATCCAAGAAAAGACAATTCTCAGGCTTCAAGTCCCTGTGCACAATGTTAGCTCTATGAATAGCCTCTAATCCTGAAGCTATCTGGCGAACCACACCTGCAGCTTCAGTCTCTGAGTACCTGTCATTGATTCAAACATATTGCATTCAACAATGTTTCTATGTTTCTAAATTACACGCACTTGTGAGTTACATGTAATAACCGAGTGAGATTTTCAGAACATTTTAAAGGGCTTGAATGTTTGAGAGGTAGTACCTATCTTGTGCTACAATCCTATCAAACAGTTCTCCACCAGAACACAGCTCCAACACAAGGTGCACTCCATTTGAGTCCTCATACACATCATAGAGGTCAATCACATTAGGGTGAGGTGAAACGTTTTCCACTATTCTCCTCATCACAAGAATCTCATTGGTGAGCAAGGCATCTGAGACTGAGACTTGTCTCCATGGGAGCCCCATCATAGCAGCTGAGCTCTTCTCTGCACCCTTTGGTCTTGGAAACCCAGAAGGGTGGTTGGAGTTTGAGGCAGTGCCTGATCTTCTCAAAGTTTTGATGGCCACAAGGCTTTTGGTGTCACTGCTTGATTTTCTTGTGCCTTTTCTAACAACAGAAAATCCACCTCTTCCTAGAACATCTGAGACTTCATACTCATCTGAGAGTGTTCTGGTTTCATACCCCATGCTGTTGTGGTGCACACGAAGTGTTTGAAACTAAGGAATCTTGAAGACTCAGAAAATATGCAGGGACAATAAGAAAAAATTGTTAACTCAATGATAGGAGGAGCCTTCAAAACGCGTGTTGAAACGGTTGAGAGTGACATCATAACCTGTAAGAGTTTGTGCATTAGTTTATGGCATAAAATATTATGCAAATTGGGATAGGTACAAGAGAAAAAACAATGTGGCTGGTGGAAGGTATTTGAGAAGGGACAAAGACAGAGTCAACTGCTAGCACTATGTTCTGTGTTTAATGTTTCCATCTTCACCATTTAGCCACATTGAGATTAAAACTGTGTCAAGATCAAGAGTAAAACAAAAGAAAATAACTAGGATGACTCACTTGGATTTTATCTAAATCAGATTTTTTGATGAGTTTTTTTTTCAAGCATTAAAAATACATTAATGTTGATATATTAAAATTTTAATATATTTTAAATCATAAAAATGAGTATCATCCCTTGTATTTCCAAGACACAATACAAAGGAACAATACAGCAAAGTTATAAAAAAAACCCAAACTGGATTTTATCCAATCCATTGCTGAAACTAGGATGACTCACTTGGATTTTATCTAATCACTCTCGTTAAACTTATCCATATCACGATATTAACTATTTTCTTTCTTAAATTTTAAAGTTAACATATAGTTTTAATTCTTGAAAAATTTACTACTTTTGTTTATAATCTCTGATAGATTTTTTTTCATGAAAACATACATAAACAACTTTTTTATTATATAGTTAACATATATTTTTAATCCTTGAAATATTAGTAGTTCTTCTTTATTTAGTCTCTAAAGATGTACTTATATTTATCATTATGTTAGTACTTTAAGTGAATTAAAAAAAAACTTTTATTTATTTTCATCATATGAACCAACATATTTTTTAATATACGAAAATATAAATAATGTAATAGGAGGAACCAAATGCAAAATGAAATAAAAAATTAAGAACCGTAAATTAAGAAAAAAAAAGTGATCAAATACTAAATGTAAAATTTGTAATTATGAGTTTTTTAGGTTCTAATAAAATTATAAGATATATATATCTATAAACTAGACATTTGAGCTTCTAGGATTATTCACCTTATAATGGTCACCATCTTCATAAATATAATATAATCAAGTGATTAATTTGGTATCACTACTTACGAAGCAAAAGAGTTATTCAAAATAGAAAAAATATAATTAATTAAACTTAATTTTTTTTAAAGTAAATTATTAGATGAACTTTTGTAGGGGCTTTGATATAAAAATTTGGCTACTTTCTTGAGATGGAACTTATACAAGTCATAAATATGAAAAATACAAGCGTAAAATAAATTAAAAAAAAAACTAATATTTTCATACATGATCTCTTTTATAATTAAATATATTAACTTTTACTTTTTTATCTTTCATCCCTTAGCATATTTGTTTATTTTATCTTTTAGTGTGCTTTTGAATCTTGTTTATTGTCCGAGGTTGTGTTATTGGTGCTCCCACGTAGCTGAGAAGGTACTTCCTATTTTGTTCGCGTCTAACGCCACTTTATTGATGTCTAACACAGTCTAAAAATACACAATTTTTAGTTTTGACGGATGCTAATTATTTTGCTGATAACTTTTTCTACAGGTATTCGACTGAGTTGATTTTTTTTTTTGCATTAGATTTTAGATTCAAACTGAGTTGATTCTTTGCTGCATTAAATTTTAGATTCAAACTGAGTTGATTTTTTTTTTGCGTTAGATTTTATATTGAAAGAGCTTTAATTTGAATACTAAAAAATGTTAATTTAAGCTTAGTGTAAGATGCAGTTTAATTTACAAAATCGAAGAAGTTAACAAGGATTGATTGCTAGCTTTTTTTTTTTAGTTTTCCTTGTTTGTAAGGATAATTTTGTAATTTCTTAAGATAGATTTTTCTTTATCTCATACCTGTATTGTGGTGTGGGATGAATAGGGAAAAACAGAAAAAAAGAAGATAAAATTAGGTCACTTTAGTACTTCATTGCTTTAGAAGAGGATACAACAACCACAAGAAAGAGACGCAAAACAACACATGAGAGATGGACTAGCTATGGCTTCCACATTTTTTCTCTGATTTTGGGTGACTATTGAAGCTCCAAGTTTTCTTTCCAAATTTGTAGAATTTTCTTCAAATGTTATTAGACTCATCTTATTGTTCTTCTAATCTTTTCTACATTTTTATTCTCATTTCCATAAACTTCTACTTCTATGTATTCCAGCATTGTTCCAATTCTGCATTGCTCTAATTTTGCATTGTTTACTTGTGATTTATTTTTCTAATTTGAGTTTAAGTTATAATCATGTTTCACCAACTGTTTTTTTTTTCTTCACAATTTACACCAATTAAATTTCAACTTACACATATTAGATTTCACCTTAACATTTGTGTTAGTCAATTCTGCTCATTGCTGTAAACTACTTATACATTCCATCATTATTTATGTTTTCTAATTTTAGCTTATTCTAATTTTAGCTTATTGTTCTTAATTTAGTTGATATTTCAACATCTTCTATTTCCATATTTTGCACATTATTGTTGTTTCATTTTCAATTTCCTTATTCCACAATTTATTTTGCTTACATGCATTTTACTATTTTCTATTTGCTTTTAACCTCAACATAACCCTTGAATCATCAAAGTCATAAATAGACTTCAATCAATGAACTCACATGACAATGTTTCTTGACTGACCTAGGTTGATCTCTATACTACATTAATAAAGGAGATAAACTTAGTTTTATTTGATTGTGTCAGAGTGGTGCAGCGAAATAGTTAACGCATTCAACAAACCAAGAGGGGATGAATTGGTTTCATATTGCAACTCGTTCTTTTAATAATTTTCTCACGTAAATATAAATTCCTTAAATGAATTTAAACAAATTAAAAGAGTAAGGAAGAGAGAAAATTACATAGGTAATTTTTATACTGGTTTGTATCACACAGATCCTACGACCAGTTGTTAATCTCAATCGAGAATTAACGCTTCACTAGCACAAACCAACAAACTGTTACAATCACAAAGAAAATAAACAAGTTGAAGGTTAAAACATCTCTCTTGTTACCCCCAAGAGATGAAACTCACTTCCCTTGCAACCCACAAGGGATAAACACCTCCTTCGAATGCTTCATGAAGGATGACTACCTCCTTTGCATCTTTATAAAGGATGAACACCTCCTTTGAATCTTTACAAAGGATGAACACCTCCTTTGAATCTTCATAAAGGATGACAAGCTTTCAATTCAACAACAACAACAATCAATCACACTCCTAGTGAAATTTCTCACTCTATGCCAACACTCCAAGTTCTCAAAGCCATAACGCAAGGGTTACACAAACCCTAGAACACTTATTTCGTATGTTGCATGTTAGAATGAGAGTCCCAATCAAATTTTTAGAGATCTTACTCAAAGATACCTCCAAAAATCTATTGTCAGCTATTTAGCGTGTAATAATCGATTATCCAATTATGGTAATCGATTATACATCAATGAATGCACAATGGTCAAAAACTTGCTTGAAAAATCTCATAATTGCTCGTGATAATCGATTATGGCAAGTCATAATCGATTATTGATAATAAATTATTATAAGTTGGTAATCGATTATCTTGAGTATGAAATGAGGTTTTTTGATTCAAAACGCATTTAAACGCTACCTAAGGCAAACAATACACAGAATCAAATATAAAACACACCCTATACATCAATCTACTAAATTACAAAAGCTTTAATATAAAAACAAGTTTTCATGAAGATCTTCTTGCAATAAGAGAACTTGAGACTTGACTTTGAGACATCATCAAAACTTCTACTCTTCAGCTTTATGCTAACAATCTCCCTCTTTTTTATGATGATCAAATATTCTTTGATTTAAAGCTTTTTGTAACCTGTATTAATTTGTATCTCATACATAACTTAAAGAAGAGAGATTAGTAGACACAAGATAAATATAATTAAGCCTTTAAACATATTTCTCCTTTTTTTTATCATTATTAAAAGGAGTTATGTATAAAAAAATTCTCCCCCTAAATTAGAGAACTCCCCCCTTAATATAAGCCATAAATAAAATAAGATAAAATAAGAAATAGGGCGAATTTATTTTATTAAATAAAATAAAGCATAACATAAGAGAGATACAAAATGCAAATGAGATTCATGAGGGATGACTAAGATTCATCACTATCATCTACATCTAATGGTTGGACTAGCCCCTCTACAGCATGAACCCTATCATCTAATCCCCTAATGAGAGAGCAAACTTCCTCAAGCCTAGAGGCTTGAAGAAGAGACATATCAGACAACTACCTAAATAGACTCTCTAAGGAATAAGAGTGATTGACTTATGCTGGTGCAGATGGTCCCGCTTTATCCTGAACATCATCAATCTCCTGGTCGTCATCTTCATCTTTTGGGTTCCCCACATCATCACGAGGGACGTAGGTATTACCTTGCAAGATGAATCCCATTTGATAAAGAGCATAACTGCCTATCTTGTTCTCAGGATGAGTGTTTTGGAATGCCTCGGTCGAGACATCTACTCCCTTATACTAAAAAATTCTGGAAACCAACAAAGCATAGGGTAGAGGGTAATGTGTATACCTCTTAGCCTTCATCATGGTGTCGCAGATGAGGCTTGGCCAATAAATCTTAATTTCATTGATTATCCCTTAAATGGTCATCAGGTCGGGTTCTAAGCATTGAGTATGATTTGAAGCACGGGGACACAACAGTCATACAATTAAGTGGATAAGCCTTTCATTACTCTTAAGGCCTCTCACCAACAACTGCTTCCTATTCAGCTGTACCTTAGGGTTCTTCAGGAATGAACAGAAGGCTAAGATCTTGTTGAAGCCTTCTAACCCATGAGTCAACATCACTACATCTTCATCAAGTTGAAGTTGAGCGACGGTGGTCCAAATATCATCATCCAAAATAATGTCTACCCATTTCTAGTAGAGATTGAATACCCTGATGAAAGAGAAGAGGTAGGAACTGGAATCCAAAGACATGAAACCAATTTAGATCAATAAACTTTGTTGAAATAAGCTTCATTTCCTTCCAAAATGATGTAAACTCATGGTGTTTCTCCTCATCCGAAATCCACCCGCTCAAATTATTTGCTTGAGGTATTGGATCAGTAGAGGTAGATGGGCGTTATCTTCTTCTAGTAGAAATTTTCCTCCGGTCAGCCATGTAGAAGGTTGGAGAAAGGAAGATCTAAGGGGTTGGAACTTAAAATGTACAAGAAAAGACCAAGATTGCATAAAATGCTTCACAAATGCATAGAACACTCAAATGATGTGAAAACAATCAATTATGGACCCCTATATATAGCAAATGAACAAGGAATGCAGCAAAATAACAAAATAGTCGTTTATCGTCGTTACAACGGCTAGAAATCGAGCTCCAACGGTCATGTTCGCCTAATAATCAATTATTACTCAAAATAATCAATTATTATTTCAAAAGCAAAAGCCTAGAAAAGTGATAATCGATTATGGCTTAAGGATAATCAATTATTGTGACCTACGACAGCTCTAAGGGAAGGATAATCGATTATCAACAGGGGATACTCGATTATTGCATGAGAATTTTTGAAAATATGAAAAATGCAACACACAAAACCCTTAAGCAATTTCTAGGATCCCGAAATCCCTTCTAAGCTCATAAAATCTATCCTTGGGCATTGCTTTGGTGAAAATATCTGCTAATTGATGCTTGGTATCAACATACTCTATCTCACAATCCCCTTTTGGATATGGTCTCAAAGAAAGTGGTGTCTAATCTCTATATGTTTTGGTTCTAGAGTGAATAATGGATTCTTAGTAAGATTGATGGCATTGGTGTTATCACACTTAAGAGGTATATGGTCAAGATATATATCAAAATCCTCTAATTGTTGTTTCATCCACAATATTTGAGCACAACATTTACCTACAACAATATACTCAGCCTCTGTGGTGGATAAGGTTACACAAGATTGTTTCTTAGAATGCCAGGAAACTAAGGAACTACCCAAGAGGTGACATGTATCACTAGTGTTTTTTCTATCTATCTTACAACCACCATAGGCTGCATATGGAAACCCTAAAAGACTAGGTTCAGCCCCACAAGGATACTACAACCCAAAAGATATAGTCCCCTTAAGGTACTTAAGGATACGCTTAATTGCGGTAAGGTGAAACTCTCTAGGACTAGCTTGGTACCTAGCACAAACACATAGACTTTGCATGATATCTAGCCTACTAGCAGAAAGATATAACAATGAACCTATCATGCCTCTATACAAAGTTTGGTTTATGGATGTAGTTGACTCATCCTTGTCAAGATAACATGATGTAGCCATAGGAGTTGATGCATCCTTAGCTTTATCCACTCAAAATTCTTCAAGATTTCCCTACAATATTTAGTTTGAGGAAGCTTCTTTCGTTTGCTTGATTTGTAAACCAAGGAAGAATGTCAATTCACCCATCATTGACATTTCAAACTCACCATGCATAGTCTCAACAAAATCCTTGCAAAAAGATTTGTTAGTTGATCCAAATATAATATCATCAACATATACTTGGGTAAGCAGAATATGTTTTCCTAATCTTTTTATAAGCAAAGTGGAGTCAACTTTACCTCTATTAAATCTATTTTCTAACAGAAAATTGCTAAGCCTTTCATACCAAGATCTAGGTGCTTGTTTTAAAACATAAAGAGCTTTGTTTAATTTAAAGATATGATTTGGATATTTGTAATATTCAAAACCAGGTGGTTGTTCAACAAATACGTCTTCATTTAGGAAAGCACTTTTGACATCCATTTGATATAATTTAAATTTGATAATAGATGCATAAGCAAGAAGTAGGCGTATTGCCTCTAACCTGGCAAAATGAGCATATGTTTTATCATAATCAATACGTTCTTCTTGACTATAGCCTTTTGCAACAAGCCTAGCTTTGATCTTGGTGATGTTTCCATGTTCATGCATTTTGTTTCTAAACACTCATTTAGTTCCTATCACTTGATGAGTGTTTCTTTAGGGACTAATTTCGAGACTTGATTTCTTTCAAACTGGTTGAGTTCTTCTTGCATTGCAACACACCATTGATCGTCTTCAAGAGCTTCCTTGACGTTGTTAGGTTCTAACTTTGAAACAAAAGCCACAATCATGCAATAATTTGCTAACTTTCTACGAGTACTTACGCCTTTTGAGACCTCTCCAATAACATTGTCTACTGCTAATTCTCGGGGTTTTTGTCATGTCTTAGCTAAATCTTTAGGTTGAAGATTATTCGTCTTGTCAACTGTTGTCTCTTGCAAGTTTTCTTCTTCACCTACATCTGATTCATCTAACTCAAGAGGTCTTTCCTCAAGGTCCATAATTTCATCAAAGACAACATGTATAAATTCTTCAATTTCAAAAGTTCTTTGATTAAAAACTCTATTTGTTTTACTTGTTAGAGAATAACCATGAAACATAGCTTCATTAGATTTTGAATCAAATTTTCCCAAATTTTGTTTTCCATTATTTAAAATAAAACATTTGCATCGAAAAATTCTTAAATGAGAAACATTTGGCCTTCTTCCTTTAAATAATTCATAAGGAGTGCATTTTAAAATAGGACGAATAAGCATTCTATTTAAAACATAACATGCAGTACTCATAACGTTAGTCCAAAAATGTTTTGGAATATTCGATTCATTCAATAAAGTTCTTGAAAGTTCTTCTAAAGATCTATTATTTCTTTCTACAATGTCATTTTGTTGTGGAGTTCTAGGCACAAAAAAGTTATGAAAAATTTCAAAATCTTCACAAAAATTTTCAAATGATTCATTTTGAAATTCCCCTCCATGATCGCTACGATTATATTTAATTTTTAAATCTTTTTCATTTTGAACTTGTTTCGTAAACTTTTTTAAAACTCTGATATCAATCATTCACTACTCACATACTGTCATTGTGCTATATTTCTTTTTGATAGGGGGAGCATCATATTCTTAAATGGTCTGTATGTAGCTTTTGATGCTTCTTTTAGCACATACATATTCCATGTTGCTTGTTTTGCCATTTTTTGCTAATGCCCAAAGGGGGAGAGTAACTGAAAATGAAAATATCATGCAAAACTGGAAACTACTCGACAAAGATAGCAAAACAAATAAAAGGATTAATTGAAAATGCATTAAAAATGAATTAATTTAGTTTTAGGGGGTCAACCCTACCTTAACCTTGTCCTAACCCACTTTATGTGGGGTTTGGGGCTGAGACTTTTAAAATGCCCCGTATTAAGTGGATGGAAAAATAAGGCTTGGTTTTAGAAGGGGTTAGGGTCTGTCCATGGACTAGGGGCTCAAATGACAACTTTACTCATACTAATTCCATACACTCAGCACATCACACCAAAACATACAACAACATTGTTCCTCGACCATTCATCATTCACAATACAAAAAACAAGCATCCTTGACATTTCACATCACACCTTTTAAATAATATATAAGTTTAAACCCTCAGATCATCTTCATATTTGTTGGAGAATCTCAAGTGGGTCATCGTTTTTTCAACTATCTCAATTGAGTCCATATACTTGTAAAATTGAGCCAATTAAACCTTGTCTGTTAAGTTTTCACAGACAGAGTTTATAGTTCTTGACGTGGTGCTCACTTAATAGGTTGATGTGTACTGTTTGATTACGTGGAATTTTTATTTAAATTAAGAGATTATGACATGCCAAAATTTAATTGGTTTATGTTGAAATTTAGGGATTTTATTTGCTTTGAGTTAGGAAAGTGGTGTCGGAGGAGTGACGAACAAGCAGGGGTAATGACTGGCGCCGACGATTTGCCTTCGCGGTTTGGTGGTGCGAAGGAACTCGCAGGTTCCATGGAAGCTAGGATTTTCTGGGTTTGGCTGAGGTTGCTGGTGAAGGCGCGACGAGGAGAAGTCGTGGTTGGTTTCCCTAGTTTTGTGATTTTGCGTTTCTTCCTTGGGCTTTTTGTAGGTTGGCGTTGATTTTCCTAAATTGGGGCTGTACGATTCTAGGGTTTCCCAAATTGCACTTTCGTTCTCTCGTGTTGTGCCTCACGAAGTACGCGAAGTTCGGTGTCTTCGGTTCCAGCTGTATCGGCAGCAAAATTGGAGGTCGAGGCAGTGCGGACATGGGGCGATGGTTTGTAAGTTGAGATGTGGTGAGAATTTGCATGGCGGTGTTGTTGTTAACAATAGGCAATGAGTAGAGGAAATCAGCGTAGAAAGCCTGATCCAACGGAGGTACGTCGTCGTCATTGATTGGATAGTATAGCCAGGAAGCCATTTCGCTTTCTTGCATGAATAAATGTTGATTAAAATTGTCGAGCTGCCGTCGAATCTCCCTGGCCTCGGAAGGACTGACAGCCAAGGCATCGTGGGAGTTTCTGGGCAGCGGCATCAGCTTTCTGAGAGAATGGTGGTTATGACTCTACATCACAACCTGGTCGTTATGCCATAGGAGTTCCATGATGTCATCCTCTGCACTGTTTCAATTTTCATGACTCTAGGTGAATTAATTAATTAAAGAAAAATGGAAAGAAAATTGTAAAGAGCAAAGAGATAAGTCAGATACATAGAGGGTTTGTTTTGGTGAGGTAATCCTGAAGGCGTGAGAATGAGGTATTGGTTGTTGTCGTCCATTTGAATATCGAAATCTGGAACAAAATGATTGTGATTGGTCATATTGAAAGTGAAAAGTGGTGAGGATGAGACGAGGTGTTGCGAAGAAGGAGATGATGCGCGAAGATGGTGGCAGCATGCGAACTAGTTTCATGTAGAGGTTGCAGCGATGGTCTCTACGTTAGAGGAGGACTTGCCTAATGGTTTTTATCTTTTTAATTACCCAATCAATGATATGCTCTGCTAATGACTGGCGCCGGCGAAGCTTTGCGACTGGCAGCCGCTGACTGGCGACCGACGACGAGGTCCATGGGGAGTGAGCCGAGTGAAGTGGGTGGTGGAGGGAGTCTCACCAGATCTGGATGAGCCTCTGTAAGGTTCGATTAGAAACTAATTTCTTGGTTCAATTAGGAATAAATTTTGCCACGTCAAAAACTCTTAATTTTAAAAAAAAATTCCACATAATAAAACACTTTTAAATCAGCGTGCACCACGTCAGCAACTGTAAACGCCGTTTATGAAAACTTAACAAACAAGGCTTAATTGGCTCAATTTTACAAGTATGTGGACCCAATTGAGACCGTTGAAAAAACGATGACCCACTTGAGATTTCTCAACAAATATGAGAACGATCTGAGGGTTTAAACCTAATATATACATAATATTTATGCTGCCCAATTGGCCCTATGTCCTTAATGAATCTCACATAAATTTGCAAGTCCTCACACAAGTATTTAAAGATATAAAATGACAACTTGACAACATAGGTACAAACTATTTTAGATTTTAAAAATAAAACTTTGTGCAAAACTTTTAAAATTTGTGTTTACATTCAAATTGAAGATGATAGAATTAAGAACGCAATGCAAAAAAAAAATCAACCTAATTAGATAAATGTAGAAAAAGTTATGCATTGAACAAGCGACAAATGTCAAACTTGTCAACTATGTAATCTATGGGAACATTACGAGATAAACTACTCTCATAAAGAACTCTAATTCAAGATGTGATCAATCAAAGTAAAGAACTATGTGTCCAAGACTTGTTCTTAAAATTTCAACTTGATTCAACGGTTAACGAAACTGGAGTATTCATTTTACGAAGAGGACGCAAAGTAGGAAACTGTGTAGCGCCCAATGTCAAGAACTGGCACTCAGCACCACAAAGTCAATGGATTCCCTCTCAAAGTGGTGCTTAATAGTGAAAAATATCACTCAATGCTCTTCCACAAGAAATGCTCTCTGACTTGGAATTTTTGAATGGCGCTCAGCGTTTCCAAAGCGCCACTCAATGACATCAAAGTAAGGACATTAGTTGTAGTGCTTTGAAATGTTCAATTGCACATATTGGTACTTTTTGATACTGTTAAAAAAATGGCTCAATTTCTCACACCAAGAGGGGGGTGAATTGGTGAAGTATAAAATTTAAAACTTTCAAAATCTTTTTCACCAAAAGAGATGCCTTTATAGTTTTCTTGAAACGCAAGTTAAAAGATTTTCAATGCAGTGGAAATTTAATCAAATGCGTAAAAAATATAATCGATTGAATGTAACAGAGTAGGGATAAGAAAGATCAAACGCTAAGTTTTTATACCGGTTCAGCCAAGCCTACATCCAGTGTCCTTCCAACCAAAGGAAGCCAATGCACTATAATGAAATATATCAATGATATGCAATGCTCCCCCTGTCATTATGCATATTTCAATCTCAAAATATAGATGCACAATGCAGTAATCAGAATATGTCAAAGCATTTATCAGCATGTGATAACATTGTATCAGATCAGATATATCATAGTAATAACATAGTGATACGTATTCAATCAAACAACACATTTTAATCTCATATCATCTCAGATATTTTATGCATTAGATAAGCATAGAGATATAAGAATAAACAATCAATCATCAAATAAAACAAGATCTAAAGATATCAGATATTCTAGTTTTGGAATCTTTAAACCCTTGTTGATTTTTAATCGATTTGATCTCAGCCAAAGTCGATTTCTTGCTATAGCATATTTCAGATTATCCAGTTCCATCCAGTCAACAAGTGATATTCCTGCAAAACCTTTCAAAGTCTTTCTAGATCAAGCATTTTAGAATCAATGTTATACAGGAATTAATGTGAAAGTATGCAAATGTATGAAAGTAACAGTAATCAATAATTCATTTGGATACAAGCATAGAGTAATCAATTTCAGGTTATCAGATTTATTCAATCATAGATATATTTAACCATAAATCCTGATTTCATTGATATTAAATCAAAAGTACAATCAGATAAAAGCAAAAGACAATGGTGACTTATAGAGTCATCAATACAACCAACATAAACTAAAACATTATAATCAGAACACTAAAGAACTAAAAGACTTAAAACATAAACACAAGACTCAAGATGTGTAATCCTAGAGCCCTGTTCTGAATCAGAAGAGTTCTTAGAGTCTTTATCAGAAGATACATCTCCTTTCTGATGTTGAGCATTTTCAAGTTTTCTCTCAAGGTTAGTCACCCTTTCATTTAGATTTCTGAACTGGTTAGCCACAAACCTCTCAAAATTAGTTTCAGGAAGAAAGTTGGTTTTGTCTTCATGTACAGCAGGTGTGCTACCTGAACTATGGACCAAGTCTTCTTCCCCTTTGAAGCACGATCTTCTCATTGTCTTTACTAACCCAAGAGATGCAACAATGTTTCAGTTAACCACATTTGTGCAGTTACATGAGCATTTATGCTCTCCATCAACATTCACACCTTGAAGAATTAATATCCTGTTGACCAGAACTGCATATGGCAGATAATGTGATTGACTTAGGGCAGCTTCAGTCATGTGATCTTTTAAAACCTCCACCTAGTTGGTGGGAATATCATTCTTAATAGCATGTAACAAATAAACATCTTCTGTGGTCATTCTATCCTGCAACAATCTTCCAGGCATAATCACCCCTGCAGGAAGATATGCAGTTATCTTTTCTTCCATGTTTAAGCCTTCATGTACAAATAGTCTTTCAATAGTGTATTTTCCCGAAAATCTCAGCCAACTTCTGTAAAGATCTCTTTTCTTTAGCCAACGATTTGTTTGAGTTTGGTAAATGAGAGAATATTCCCTCAACTTTTAGCCCAACAACTTGTTGCCATACATTATTATCAATGCATATACTCACACCTTTCACCTTTGACTGAATATCACCATTCACGATTTCCAAATTGTGATAGAACACCCTAACTAGATCAGGGTACCAATCACCCTTCATTTGAATCAATGTAGAGAGTTATTGAGTTTCCATCCATCCCGGAAACATAAAGCCTTCTCTTTTGAATAGACTTAAGTTTAGATACATGGGGGAAACTACAATCTTGTTTCTTCCATTCAGAAATCTTATTCTTGTCTCATCATCACTGATCTAGCCTAAGGGATCAGGATCTCTGGCAGTTGCCACTGCTTTTCCTCTTCTTTCTCCTGAGCAACGATTAGAGGATGCCATATGATATTGAACTCTTGAACACTCTTCTTCCGTTCTAGGGTTATGAAGATTCACTAGTACAAAAACAACATTTTACGTCGTTTATTTTTGGCTTTTAACGACGAATTCGAGACCGACGTCATAGCGGGTGACGTAAATTTTGCGTTGAATATTAGTGGGCGACGTAACTAGGACAATTTGACGTTGAGTGGATCGAGAATTGACGTAATCCTAACGTCGATTTTGTACAACGACGTGAGGTTACGTCCATTAGTAAAGAGAATGACGTCCAATATTTGAATAAATATTTATATTTATAGTAAGATTTGTCGTCTAATGTACGAGGGAAGTGACGTAAAGTTAACGTCGATACTAAAGATAACGGACGTAATGTTCACGTCTAAGTTCAAAGAGGACGTCAATTTTTTAGTAACATTTTAATAAATATATATATTTAAAGGAATATTTGACGTCGCCTATAAGGGGAAGGACGTAAGGTTAACATCGAACTTGTCGATATGTGACGTTACCGTCGTTGTATGAAGGTCGAAGTGTATACTTCGGCATTACGTTCAGTGTTTTTTTTCTAAATTTGATTCGGTTTAGCTCATTTAACCAAACCTGAAATACAGAAACCAGTTTTCCAATTCATATATATTTACAGAATTAATTAATTTAAACCATGCTATCATCAATTCAGCAATTCCAATTAAATAGTAAAACTAAAAGACGTTAATGCTATCATCAAAACTTAAAAGAACCCAGTTTTCCATTCATCTATTCACAGTATTCATCTATTCACAATAATCTATTAACAGTTTAAAAGCTGCACAAGTAAGCAAATGCTACTAGCATGAAAGGAAAAACCTAAAGCTATAGCTATTTAAAATGTTTATTCAAATATCCTGCCCATTCCTCTCTTATCGTCTTTATTACTGAAGTGGACAATGAAGAGGTAGTGTTGAACCGCTGCATAATCAAGGAAACTTTACTATTATATTCATTTTAATGTCAAAAGTTTATTGATATTTGTAAGATTTTCAAATGTAAATTTCTACCTCAATCCATTCCCCTTTGATTTCTGCTCGGATGATTGCCTTCATCCATGACATGATGTAGTAGCCACATGCCCAGGAATCATTTTGCGTATTACACTAAACATGTGAAAGAACTTAGTCAAATGTAATGGTTTGTTTAAATTTGACTACGAAAATTAAAGGTTAAAGATCAATGAATTCCAACCTTAGGATATATAATTTCAAGTTGTTGTCCTCTGGTCCTAGTCACAACTCTAAACGAATTTGAAACATTTGAAACATTAGAAACATAAGTTAATATATTAATATCATAATGAATTGATAAGAATGAATGTAATACTTACGTTTGTATCACGGACTTCAACTTCGCTTTAATCTTCCTATGAAGAGAACACAACCATACAACTTGTGCTTTTTTGGAATGATCACCAGGAGTTGCCAATGGCCCCTATCATGTACCAGCAACTAGTGAGTTAGTTTATTGATTAAAATTTGATAAAAGTTGACAATATTGGGAAACACATAGGCATCAATGTATGGCGCGATATATATCTCTCTGTTAGACTCAGTCATCCATGTTTGAATATATGATTTTCTGAAATCTAATGTGTTTCTAGATGGTTGAATGGTCTGAGGTTCAAGAAAGCCATAAACTGACACCCGACCTGATTCAACTACGATGGTGTCCATGTACCTGTAAGAATAAAGTTAAGTATATTTATTAGAAAGTAATAATACTAATATACAAATTGGAAAATAACAAATAAAAAACTTACATGCACCATAGTTGTATGCATGCAATGTTGAGCATTTTTTCTCCACCAATGATCTTATATGCATCATCGAAATTAATATACAATGGAACATGGCACTCGAGGCCAAATGTTCTTAACTCCCACAACATCTCTACCGGTCCTTTTCTCAACTTATTTAATCTGGAGGTCAATATGGATATAACATCATGGTCTTCTGCTTGCTCACGAGCCTCATTCGCAGGTTGAGAAATTGGTAGTTTCTTAGGACGATAGACCTGCAACTCACATTTACAAAAGTTAGGAATCGTTTAATTATAACTTGAAGATTTAAGATAATAAAAAGAAGAATATAATATCGTTGGTGGGCCAAAATATGGCATGATCATAGCCTTAGGCCAAGCTATAAATGTGCCTAAGGCCTCCCCCACGAATTGGATTTCAGATGTAGGCATTGGCACTCGAGCCTAGGGGTCTCTTGGATCATCAATCATTACCCGCGCGTGAGTGGGCAATAAAGGAGAACCATGAATGGTCTGGGCTCTTGAAATCTGTTGTCGTACGGCCACTACGCGCGGAGGATCCTCATCAACCAAAAACTCATACTGAATATTTGAAACGGTACGATCTGCAGTAGAGCATGAGCCTTTGGTGCTCACACGAGGTGCAGTAGGATCATCTGTAGGGGCGTCCTCTTGCTGTGACTATTGTTGTGCTCTTGTTGTTGTTCTTCTTGTTGTTGTTTTTCTTCTTGTTGTTGTTGTTGCTCTTGTTGTTGCTGTTGTTGTTGTCAGGTGATCATCGCAAGTTTTTCTTCGAGCATTCTGAAGCATTCACCCATGCTTTCCTCTAATTCGATTTCTTGAGTCACGACTTCTGTGCTTCTTGGTTTAGGGCCAAAGTAGTCCCTCAATCCAATAGGTCCTCCAATAGCACGCACACGACCTGGACGGTCTAGCCGACCTGTGGCTGCTACTAGGAGGTCCTCCCTACCTTGTGCCACAAACGTGCCTTGACTCTGTTGGTCAACCAAGTCATCCTGCATATCATAATGAAGTTAGACACATTAAAAAGTTTGTTACATAATTGTTTTATGAACTATGGTAATCATTTAAAAGTTTCCACTTACAATTCTCTGGGATATCTCCTGAGCAGATTGGATGTAAACTGGCCATTGCACTTTGTCCGTGCAGCCTTCCACAATTCATGTCTGGCTGGTGGAGGTGCTAGATCAGGTGACTCAAAACCTAACTCCTCAGCGCGACGTTTTCTCATCTTTTTCTCTAATAACGCATAACCACCACGTGACAGTACGTGTGGTGTACCATTAAGCTTCTGCCTCTGCTAGGCGGCTATCCTTTTCACCTATGAAAAAATGAAAATCATTAAGCATAAATCACAAATTAACATCTTGTGTGACTAGAGCAAAATATTAAAAAAATACCTGCCACTCAAGTGTTAGTCTAGATTCTTTAAACTACACCCAGTCCTCCTCAGTTATTTTATATTTTGTACAGGGAGTGTCGTTCTATTTAGAGCCAAAGACGTATTGACGTGTCATTCTCGTCTTGATGTCCCTCCACCAGACTGCAATGTGAGATAAAATATTCTTCCTTATCCTCTCATCATTAGGGATATCCCAATTTTCCTATTAAAAACAAAATTAATGTTAAAGCATGATCAACAAAAATAAGTCAATGATGGAAGTAAAACATCTTAAACATACTAAAATATCCTGCCATAGTAGATTTTTGTCAAACTGTGGGACATCATCCCAATAGGTAGCGACAATAGGGACATGTGCTTTTGCCATCACGCCCAAGTAACTTTTGAACGATGTTGCATGTGCCCCAATAGGCACAAATGTTCGGGGATCAAACTCCACCGTCACTGGTTTCTCATTAACCCGACGGGATGTGATATCAGGCATCCGAGTCACAGATCTACCCCCTCCTCCCGTCGGACCTGATCTAGAGCTTGTCATACCTGTTTACAAAGTGTTAGTACATTATAGTTAGAACAGACAAAATAAATAAATTGTATAAGTAATTAAAACAATGTTAAGACTCCTATTTATCGCATATGCCTTCGTTGTGATCATATTGAGTTGCATGTATTTCATCGGGTACATCATCAACCTTATTTTCAATGGTTCTTGATGAGAAGGAGCTTGTCTCAAGTATATCTAGAGAGTCTTCATCATCAGTTGTGTGCATGGCTCTGCCTTCCAATACCACTAACAATTTATGATTCACTGGGTCAGTGACATAGAATATTTGTCTTGCTTGACTAGCCATAATAAATGGTTCATTCGTGTAACTCATTTTGTTAAGATCCACCAAAGTGATTCCGAGGTCTTCTGTCACCACACCAGAATTATTGTCAACCCATTTACACTTGAAAACTGGAACTCTAAAAGTGACATAATCAATTTCCCAAATTTCTTGCATTATTCCAAAATAATTGATTGATGTTGTAATTGGATTCTTATCCTTGGAACTGGAAAAGTGTACAGCCTTAGCTTGTAGGGTAACTCCACTATTTTGAACTCTACTTTTATCGTCTTCCTCCTTTGAATAGAATAAGTAATTGTTTATGTAATAGTGGCCGAAAATGATCACATCAGTGTTAGGTCCACGATCTAGTCTCAATAGATTTTCAGAAACATTCGGAGTCACATAAATCTTTTTCTTAAACCAAGCTAAAAAGGATTTGTTATGTTCGTTAAGTGTCCACTTTTCACTCATACGTAGATGTGCTGACTTAATTTCATCAATGGGTTGTGAAATGTAAGGAATAACATCCTCTGTGTTGTTTAAAATGTACAAATGTGCTTCATTAACTTCTTTTCCACTAACACTTTCAATCCTTACTCCTCGAACTCCCTTTCCTTCATGTTTGTTCTCATGTCTTTTCTTTGGAAGTCCTATTGGGTCACAACTTGGCATATAACTTGAGCAGAATTCAATGGTTTCCTCTGTAATGTAGTGCTCTATAATCGAAGTTTCCGATCTCAATTGATTCTTAACATATCCCTTTAAGATCTTCATGTATCTTTCAACCGGGTACATCCACCTCAAGAAAACCGGCCCACATATTTGAATCTCTCTCACTAGATGGACAATCAAATGAACCATGATATCAAAAAATGAGGGTAGGAAATATATTTCCAATTGGCAGTATAGTCTGATGGCCTCATTTTGCAAATCATCTAACTCTCGAGGATCAACAACTTTCTTGCAAATGACATTGAAAAACAAACTCAAACGTGTGAGAATACCTCTAACAGAGGCAGGTAATATGGCTCGAATAGCTACTAGTAAAAGTTGTTGCATTAAGACATGACAATCATGAGACTTTAAACCAACCAACTTCAAATCTTTCATAGAAACAAGGCTACTAATATTCAACGAATAACCTTGTGGAACCTTCACACTATGTAAACATTGACAAAAAAATTGTTTTTCTTTTTTGAAAGAGTGTGACAAGCTGGAGGAAGATAGGTGCTTCTTCCTATGGATTGCGGATGTAACTCAGAATAGATTCCCATGTCAACCAAGTCTTGTCGTGCTTTCACTCCATCTTTTGTCTTTCCTTTAACACTTAGTAAAGTCCCAATTGATGCATCCTGGATATAGCTCTTGCTCCGAATTGTTCTTAAGGCTATCGTATAAATGAGCTCTTTCAAAATTTTCTTCGCCAACATCACGTAGCATTTCGTCTAAATGATCACTCATCCATTCGTCGACGTAATTCGAACCTCTTAAAGTTGTTGGCTTATATAATACTTCCCCATGCCATGTCCAAACTGTATAACTTCTCATTATTCCATAGATGAACATATGATCACGGATGTTGTCCAAGTCTTCATATACTTGATTGAGACAACGAACACAAGGGCAAAAATATGCGTTGTTCACTGGTTTTGTGTGTTCTTTAACATATTGTATGAACTCAGAAACCCCTCGCTTATACTCTTCACTAATACAACGCTGATGAATCCAGCTTCGATCTATACTACTACACTAAACGAAAAGAATCCACGGAAAAAATAAACTAACTTACACGAACACAATAAATAAATAAATACGTTAAAGGAAAAAAATAAACTATCATAGTATACGCACACGAACACAATAAACTATCATATATCATACGTCCAGAATCGACAAACACGAACAAATATATCATACGTAAGAGATATTGAAGGAAAAAAAACTTGAAATGGTGTCACTGGAGAAGATGACAAAGTTCGCTGACAACGAACGAACACAAATATCATACGTTGAAGGAAACAAAAAACTATATACATAGAGATATCGTACGTCCAGAATCGACAAACACAACACAAACACGAGCACATACATCATATGTAAGAGTAATTTAAGAAAAAAAAAACATACTTCAAATGATGTCACTGGAGAATATGTTGAAGTTCGCTGACCCCGTATGAAAAACAACCTAAAGATAAACGAAAAGCAATCGGTCAACCTTGGAAATGAGAACCAAATGACATTACAAAGATAGAAACGACTTAAAAATAACCTTCTTTCTTTATCGCAGTCGTCCACCAAGAAGAAAGTTCAAGCATAAATTGAACCGCGAACAAACAGTGAGACTGTGTTTTGTTTTTGCATACAATAAAAAACTTTCACGTCGAATACAACAAATATTTGACGTTATGTTTAAAAACAACGTCGAAGTCCCAAACCATTCAACGTTTTCACATTAATAGAACGTCAATTCTGTTGGATTCGACGTTTTGTTCTTCCACCAAAAAGTACCATACTTTCGGATCTTTTTTCTTTTCTGCCCTCCCATAGGACGTCGAAGGCTGCCGGGCTGGAACGTGAAGGGAATTAAAGTACTTGGAGCATAAATTGTGTGCTTAATAGAACGTCGTATTCGATGGGGCTTTGACGTTGTTTTCTTCCGCCAATAGCAAAATGTGGCGCTCTTCTGAATCTTTTTTCTATAAAATCAGACATGAAATTTTTTCTTTTTACTTCTTCCTTAATCGATTCAAGTTAGTAGTGTACTGAAATTTTAACTTTTAAACCAGTGATCAGTTTTTAATCAATATCAGAACTGCATAATCTTCTCTTCTTAACTAGATTGAGGGTTAGTCCACATAGAAAAGTAGTCCCTATTCTTACGAAGAAGATTCCATTCAATCTTCATCAGTTGACTCATCATCCGAATCTTCAGTTTCAAAGCCAATGTCATTCTTGTTTCCCTTCTTCTCCCATCTAAAAATAATATCTTCAACTCTCTCATCCCTTTCAGACTTCTTCCTAAATTGATCAACAACATATTTCTCAAAATCAATTTGTGGAATGAAGCAGTATGATCTGCAGCAGGAGTAGGTAAACTTCCCTCAGGTTTGTGTAGAAAACCTCTACCAAATCTGGATATCAATCTCCTTTCATCTGGACAAAATCAGTAAGCCCTTGATATGCAATCCATTCTTGAAAAAGGAACCCTTCTTTCTTGAAGAATTGCAGTTCCAGATACTTGTGAGGAACTACATATTTTATTACTTTCTAGAATAAAAACTTTCCTCGGAACCCTTCATCACTTATCCATCCAGATGGGTTTGCGTTTCTTGTAACCCGGGCAACCTTCTCTTTTCTTCTAGATGATGATGATGAAGAAGCGATGTCTAGATATAATTCTTGGGACGTCTTTCACAATGTAGTAGATTTTAACTTCTCAACTTCTCAGCTTAAAATATACAATGGTTACGTCGAATTTTACTAGGCTTTGACGTACTAAATGTCAGCCGAAGGCAAAGAGTTTGACAAAAGACAAAGGATACGTCGTATTTTGCGGATATATGACGTTTTCTTCTTCATCCTCGCGCCTCTTTTTTCCTTTTTAAAACCTCTCATAACCTCCCAGTACCATTATATTTTAGTATAAGATTTACATTTTAAGATAACCTCCCATTAGAAATGCAACGTTACGGATATTTGAGGTTTTCTTCTTTAGCCTCCCGCCCATTTTTGTGCTTTTTTCCTTTATAAACCTCCCATAACCCACTATTACCTTTATATTTTAAGATAAGATTTACAATTTTTTTTTTATATAATATAAATTTGTTTAAATTTATCTTGTAATATTTACATATTATAAAATATAAGAACGATTTATCGGTGAAATTTAAAGAGAATAAAATTTTGTTTCTTTAAAATATTAATTTTATTTCATATGGAAAATAATAATAATAATATTTTACGTAAATTGTGTTTTAGATATAGATCACAATAATTAAAATCATAATAAATATTTTTATATTATTAAAAGTAATTTGAAATGAATGTTTTAGGCTAAAGAAAGGTATGATTATACTAAAAGACTTTGATTGATTTTTAAATTATAATACTTTATGTTTAAGAAAAAATTAAGTTGACTGATATACTAAAGGTTAAGATAGAATATCGTGCACAAAAATTGAGATAGCTCAGTTAGAAAAAAATATTTAGACAAGTTAACAACAAAGATGCATCACATCAAGTCAAAGATCGAGAAGAGACAGTGTGTATAGAGAATAGTTAGACAGATCTAGACCAAAAATTAAGACATAATGGGTTAGGTCGAAGATTAAGGCAGGTTAAGTTTGACGGTGGAGACTGGTTGACCCAAAATGAATATTCGGAGATTAAGACTAAAGGTCCAAACAAACTAACATAAGTTGAAGGTAGGGATGGGCTGACCCAAGCCAAAGGTAGGATAGAGGACTATCTTCTGAATAATAATTAGTATAGGAAATAATCCAAATTGTATTTTTCTTATCAAAGATTAACATCTTTGTGACAAATATTTCTTTTAGGGTTTCTTAGGTGTCTTAAACATTTATAACTATATACAGGGACACCAAATACATACGTGGACATTTTGGAAGTCATAAATATGCATTTGCAACGTTGAGAGAGGGTTCTTTTGGTTCTTGGTTTACAACTCTAATTCTTATCAAAGATTAACATCTTTGTGGCAAATATTTCTTTTAGGGTTTCTTAGGTGTCTTAAACATTTATAACTATATACAGGGACACCAAATACATACGTAGACATTTTGGAAGTCATAAATATGCATTTGCAACGTTGAGAGAGGGTTCTTTTGGTTCTTGGTTTACAACTCTAATTCTTATCAAAGATTAACATCTTTGTGGCAAATATTTCTTTTAGGGTTGCTTAATTAGGTGCCTTAAACATTTATACATATACTGTGGCATTTCCATCTTTGTCTTATGAACCTCCAGAAAAAATTTAAAAAAGTCGAGACGGACGGGCCAGGACATGAAAGAGATGGATCTGTATATATCGTACATTTGGATATATTTTGTTTTTCCCCTTTCATAGAACGTCGAAGGTAGCGGGGCAGTGACGTGAAGGGAATTGAAGTATGATGGGAGCATTAATGGGGAGCTCTTAACTTCAAATTAATGACGTGAAGGGTTAGTCCACATACATCACAATCAACATTCACAATTCACAGATCGTTTACTAAATTAAAATATTCATTTCATTTCAATCTAAAACCAAAAGAAATACAGAAATCATAGGTGGCTTACTAGCATGATTACAAAAATAAAAAACAAAAAACATAGAAAAGTAGGCTCTAAAATAATTATCAAGAAGATTTGATTGAATCTTCAGTATGATTTTGATCATGAGTAGGTGGACTTCCAACAATTTGTTCATCAATGAAGAACCATCCATTCACAGTCTTTTTCAGCCCAATAGATGACAAACTTGGTATACCAATTTGTTCTGACCTTTTGCACACAATTCTTCTTTCTTCTTCAGATACATCTACTCCTTGGAGTTCTAGGACTTTGCTGATAAATACTCCATATGGCAATTTGCGTGCATAATCATCTGCTGTAGCGATCATGTGGTGTTTTAGTACTTCAACTCAGTTGGTTGGGATTCTAGTCTTGATAACATTCAACATAAATACATCTTCTGTTGACATTCTGTCCTCGTTCAATCTTCCAAGCAGCAGTAGCCAAGTCAAGACATAAGCAATCATTTTCTCCTCCTTATTTAAGCCATCATGTAGGTACTACTTATCCACCCTGTACCTTCCTGGATATCTTAAGCAGTTTATATATATAGATCTCTTTGTTAGGCATCTATTTGACTCAGAATCACGGATATGAGAATCGAAACCTTCAGCTTTTAGTCCAACAATATCTAACCAAACATTATCGTCAATAGTAATGTTAACACCTTTGACCCTTGAGTGAATGACCCCATTTACAACCCTCAGGTTTGCATAGAAAACCTCAACCAAATATGGATAGCAATGTCCTTTCACCTGCACAAAATCAGTAAACCCTTGATATGCAATCCATTCTTGAAAAAGGAACCCTTCTTTCTTGAACAATTGCAGGTCCAAATACTTGTGAGGAACTACATTTTTTACATCTGTCCAGTATAAAAACTTTGCTCGCATGTCTCGATCACTTATCCATCCAGATGGGCTTGCGTTTCTTGTAACCCGGGCAACCTTCTCTTTTCTCTTGAAGATGACGATGGAGAAGCCATTTCTGAATAGAATTCTAGGACGTCTTTCACAATCTCGACTTCTTAAATTCATAACTTCTCATCTTAAAAAATACAAAGGAGTTGTCGAATTGTAGAGGGCATCGACGTAATAATTGTCAGCCAGGAGACAAAGAGTTAGAAAAAGACGTCAAATTTTAGGGATATTCAACGTTTTCTTCTTCATCCTCCTGCCCTCCTATTTTTCTTTTTTGCTTTATAAAACCGATCGTAACCTCACATTACCATTATATTTCGATTTAATATTTACATTTTAAGATAACCTCCCATTAGAAATGCAACGTTACCGATATTCGAGGTTTTCTTCTTTAGCCTCCCACCCTTTTTCTGTCCTTTTGTCCTTTTGTTGGTGAAATTTAAAGAGAATAAAATTTTATTTGTTTAAAATATTAATTTAATTTCATATGGAAAATAATAATAATAATATTTTATGAGAATTGAATTTAGTTATAGATCACAATAATTAAAATCGTAATAAATATTATTATATTATTTAAAGTAATTTGAAATGAATGTTTTAGGCTAAAGATAGATATTATTATACTAAAAGACTTTGATTGATTTTTAAATTATAATAGCTTAATTTTGAGAAAAAATTAAGTTGACTGATAAACTAAAGGTGTTAAGATAGAATATTGTGGACAAAAATGAAAATATGTCAATTATAAAAAAATGTTGTCAAAGTATAATTATCCAAAAATATTTAGACAAGTTAACAACAGAGATGCATCACACAAGGTCAAATATGGAGAAGAGACAGCGTGTATGGGAATAGTCAGACAGATCTAGACCAAAAATCAAGTGAACAAAATGCTTTTTTATAGTACAAAAATGATTAAGTTATCTTACTGAAAGGGAAGTGCTTGGGAAAAAGAAATATGGTTCACAATATGTTTAATGCTGAAACAATTTTGAGATCTAAAATAATTATATAAAAATGTTGTTCAACTTCATCATTTAAAATTGTATGATTCTTTTTTAAATTATCCATAAGTTGCACCCTTATGTTAGATTTCAGAGCTATCTTTTTTCTAAGAGAGGATGCAACTTAAGGACAATTCAAATTTGGAATCAATTTACACAGTTGACGTCGAATGTTGAGTACCCTTGATGCAAAGACCTAGAGTTTATTCATTGTTCACATCCTTTTTATGTGATAAACGACGTCCTATACCCCCTTAAAACACAACATCTAAAATGAATCTAAAGATATTTATTACTTTTTCAGCGGCTGGGAATTGACGTACATTTGGATCAAAAAGTACATTTCGATGAAATACATTTCATTGGATTAAAATGTACAGTACATTTCGATGAAGACATGTCTACGTTTAGTCAGCAAGGAGTTCATAAGACTCCAAAGAGATTTTTGACCTTTTCAGTGAATGATGTTTGAACATCGAATTCAGCGGGGCTTGGACGTTCAAAATGTTAATGTCAAATATTTGTGCTCGAGGACGTCCTATATCATTATTCATCATAGAAATGTCTACGTTGAGTCAGCAAGGAGTTCTTAAGATTCCAAAGAGATTTTTTACTTATGATGTTTGAACATCGAACTTGGCAAGGCTTCGACGTTCAGGAAATTAATCATGTGTACTGCTTTTAAAATGATTTTATTTTCCTCCGCGGATCATCTAATTTTTAGTATTTTTTTCTTTTTAATTTTTAATCATTCAATGGCACGTCCGACTCTGTGGAGCAGTGGGACATTAATGGTGTGCATTTTTGAACGATGTTTTTAACGTCTTTTGTTGGGGGCTAGACGTCAATTATTTCTTATGTTGGAAACAACTGCAATACAAATTAAATTTATACGATTGACGTCGAGTGTTGACTGCAATCAATGCAAAAGTCTGGAGATTGTGTCAAATATTTGTGATCAATGACGTCCTATATCATTATTTATCATAGAAATGTCTTGTTTTAGTCAGCAAGGAGATAATATCAGAATCCAAAGAGATTTTTTACTTTTTCAGTGAATGATGTTTGAACGTCGAATTTGGGGGGGCTTCGACGTTCATACAATGTGGCGGTTTCTAATCATAATTACACGATGTACTGCTTTTATAATGATTTAATTTTCATAAGCGAATCATCTAATTTTTAATATTTTTTTCTTTTTAATTTTTAATCATTCAATAGCACGTCCGACTCTGTGGAGTAGTGGGACAATGTTTCCAGCGATGTTTTTAACGTCTTTTGTTGGGGGCTGGACGTCAATTAGTTCTTAATTGAATCAAAAGACATGTATTACTTTCCACTGAATGATGTTTGAACGTCGTCATTTCATCTATAAATATAGCTTAAATTTCGTGTAATCCTTGCCATCCATTTTCTCTGTTGAACATATTAGGATTCGTGGTTTTTATATCCTTTGTGTTTTCTTTTCCTTAGATTTTGAAGCATTTTTGTTTCTCAAATTGCAATCTGCTCACTTGAATTTCAAACTGCCGCATTCAGGTCTCAATTCATATGAAGGTGGCCTTTGAAATTCAAGTCAACAAAATGCTTTTTATAGTACAAAAATGATTAAGTTATCTTACTGAAAGGGAAACGCTTAGGAAAAAGATTAATGTTTCACAATATGTTTAATGCTGAAACAATTTTATGATCTAAAATAATTATATAAAGAAGATGTTCAACTTCATCATTCAACAATGTATGAATCATTTTTTAAATTGTCTTCGAGTTGTCTTCTACCATTAGATTTCAGAGCTATTTGATTTCCTATGGTGGAAACAACTCCAAGACAAATTAAATTTATAAAGTTGACGTCGAATATTGGTTGCATTGGACGCAAAGGCCTAGTGATTGACGTCTTCTTTTTGGGATCACCGACGTTCTTCTCCTATTACAAAACACAACATTTAAAATGAAGACCAAAGATGATGGAAGACATTATAACCAAAACCAGGAAGTAAAAAAAAAACCAAAGGAAAAAGTTAACATCAATTTGGTTGCGGAAGTAATGTAGGATAGGTTTTGAAAGGGTCTACTTGAAATTCATAAGTGTTAACTTTTTCGTGTGTTTTCCCCCCATGCCTTCATGGTTAACAAAGAAATGTCTTTGTTTAGTAAAGGAAAAGAACGAAAACACAAGAAAAAAGTTAACATGAATTTGATTACCGAAGTTATGTGGGATAGGTTTTCAATGGGTCTACTTATTTATCAACGTGAAGGGCATTGGAGTGGTTGGGAAGATTAATTGTGTGACAAGAATGTTACGTCAAATTTGAATGACGTTTTAATCTTCATCCAAAAGCCAAAGTTTGCTCCATTTTTTATTACTTTTTCTTTTTCCTTTTAAACTCTCACTTTAACTTCCAACCTTTGTAGATCTTCAACGTTTTTTTCATCAGAAGCACCAGAGATTTTTTTTACTTTTTTACTGAATTTATTTACAACAATGCCACTGGTTATTGTTCATGTTGGCTGTTATTTTATTTGACGTAGAACGCGTGACGTTGCGCACCCTTATATACACTGAATTTGAAAATCTTATGTACACTGAGTTGTTTCTATATTGGTAAACCCTAATACTGAGGAAAATTATCTGGTATCCAAATTCAAATGGCTTCTTCATCACATCCTTCAACGGACAGAGGCAAGGCTGTTGTGGCTGCAAGAAATGTTAATCTCTCCAAGTGGATCAGTGATGAGGAGACTCGTCTAGAGGTTTTGAGGTGGACGAAGTTTAAACATATTGTTCCTCACAAATATCTGAACCTCGACTTATTTGAAAAGGAGGGATTTCACTTCCAGGAATGGATTGAAACTCAAGGTCTCTCTACACTTGTCCAGATGAAGGGTGATTGGTACCCTGACTTAGTAAGGGTCTTCTACAACAATATGAGAAACATAGATGGTGTCCTTCATTGTCGAGTAAAAGGAGTAAATGTTCACATTGACAATATAAAGAAGAAAAGATAACAGCACACATTCTTGCTTGGGTGATTTTACCTGCTAGACCTGTACAAGTACAAGACAAAATGACAACTGAAGATGTTTTTCTGTTGTATGCCATCAAGAATGATGTTCCTACCAATTGGGTGGAAGTAATAAAAGATCATATGATTGATGCAGGAACCAAACATGCACGACATCTACCATATGTTGTGTTTATTAGCAAAATCCTAACCCTTCAAGGTGTGGATGTTAGTGGTGAAAAGAAATGCTCTTGTAACTGCTCAAATGTGATAAATTGAAACACCTTGACTTACATTGGCCTTGTGAAGACCACAAAGGGATGGTGCTTCAAGGATGAAGAGAATATGGTTCAAACTTCTAGAAGCACACTTGCACTAAATGAAGACCGCACCAACTTCGTCCCTAAAACCAACTTTGAAAGATTTGTTGTTGAAAAACTTAGGAGACTCAAACAGAAGATAGACGCTCTGCACGAGAAAAAGAATAAAAATGATTCTCCAACTGAAGATTCAAGTGAAGAGTCTAGTGAGGAGGATTCAATGGAAATATTCTAAATTAGAATAGAGGCTAATAATTTTAGTATGGAGTCGGTTTTGTGTTTCTGTTTTATGTCTGTTTTCACTACAAGAAAAATGATTATTATCTACCGATAATTATATACGGATTTTGATCTGTATGTAACATGGGTATTATATACGGATATTATATACAGATCTTAAAAATGAAATTATATACAGATATTATATACGGATATTATATACAGATATATCCGTATATAAAATCCGTATGTATTTTTTGCGCATGGTGGCAGAAGAGTTTCCTAAGGATAATATCCATATGTAAGTATAGAAGCAAGTGTTACCCACCGATGGTACATACGGATTTGAAAATTAATTTTATTTTAAAAAGATTGAAATTATATTTCATTCGAACCTTGTTTGGTGGAACACTGCGTGTTCTCTCGAATCTCTCTCGATCCCTTAGCTCTGCATTCTCCACTAATTCTCCCAAATGTCTCTGCAACCCTAACCTTAAGTCTCCACTCTCTACGCACTGATTCTCTCAAATATCTCTGCAACCCTAACTTCAACTCTTCACTCTCCACGCACTCTCCACTCTCCACGCATTGATTCTCTCAAATCTCTCTCGAACCCTAACTTCAACCATCCACTCTCGATGCATTGAAACTCTCATCTCTCGAACGCACTGAAACACTTGAGCTGTGTTCGTGCGAAAAACCTTTTCCCTAAATCTCCTTGTGCCTCGTTGAGGAATCTCGTTCAGCACCTTCGTTTCACCTCCGTGGTTCAGTGGCGGTCTTCGTTAGGATGATGCTAAGACCTTCATCTGGTAAGTAATCCTTTCTTCCTTAATTTTCGTAGTAATCTCTAATGCTAGTATTGCGTAAAATCGAAAAAGGGTCGACCCTAATCTGTGTTTAATTCATTCAGGTTACCCGCAATAATTCGTTAATAAGCATGAAAAGATTTTAGAATTAGGGATTTACTAGTTTTTATCTTCTGAATCCACAGCCACAACCACCGCCATCGCCACTGCCACGGCGAGGCTTGGATAGAATCGGAGCAACCATAGCAGCAATCATGTAAGTGCAAAGCCATAACTTCAACTTTGATGTTTCAATTCCACTCGCGTCAATATTATTGTTAGGGTAAATATATAGAACGATGTTGTGTCGATTTCCTTTGATGCTATGATCATTGTATGTTTAAACATTTTCGAATTCTATATTTGAGATTAGGACAATGATTAGTAGGATAATAAGGTTAGATGTATACCATGGGAACGTAGATATTTTTTCTCTATTACAGAGTAATATGATAAGCAATACTTTGCTTTTTTTTGGATGTTATGGGTTTGATTTTGAATTTCTTAATTTGACATCTGAGTGGGTTTAGGTTAGTTTTGTTAGATTGTAGAGATTTGATTTTGGTGAGGAGGGTTTTTCCTTTTTCAAATGAATGCACTTTTTTCATTTACTTTCAACTGTTTGGATGCTAGACTTTTGAGTTTGACTTTCGAACACCGAAAAAAATTATAAATTATGGGGAGCTTTAGGGAAGTTAGCGCTTGTGTTATGTTGTGGAGGTAAAGGTAGTGGGCAATAGTAGTGATAAAAACTGGTTCAGAGGTTCAGTGGATATGAATATTGTTGATTGATGAAAAGAAAGAACACAATTTTTCTGGATATTTGAGAGATCCAGGACTCTACTTTGCTGCAGTACCGACTCTTCAATTGACTTCCCACTCCTCTCAACACCTCTCCCTATTTATAGGAAACACCGTTTATGTCTCTTAACTATTCTAGCTCTCAACTACACAAGCCTAATTAGTTTAGGTGAATAGCCTGAGGCTGCTGGCAGAGCTGACCCCACCCAGCAACTCAAAATAGATTTCACTCCTCCTAGATTAAACACAAATATTTGAATGCTTCAATGCTCTTCCTGCACACATGTCTCCTCTTTCTCTTAAACCTCCCCATTCTGTTTTATCCACTCTTCCCCTCCTCTTTCTCTTTCTTTCTATTTCTTGCTACCCCTCTATATTTCTCTCATCTATCTCACCCAAATTTCTTCAGTGAAGTTTTCCTTTGGAAATGTACCCTTCATACATTCAGACAGTAAATCTGGGATAGAACACTACCAGATAGAAATGATTATTATACCTTCATACCAGGTACTTGATCTTTTTCTATTATTATTCTTTTCCTTATTATACTTGTCGGTTCCATTTTCTTTCCATTCAGTTCTTTTATAATTTTTTGAGGTGCCTGCTGATAGATACAAAAAAACTATATTAAGGTCATTATAAATAACAATATATGCACATTATAGTTAGTGAAACTTTTAAGAAAATATAAGGTTCTTTTAAATTGTCGGAATGTAAAAGGTTGATTCCAGGAATCTATGATAAATTAAATGTTTGTAACAGTTGTTTCTACATTTCCATTTTGTGCTTGGGATTTGTAACATTTGTTAATGCATGAATTACAGTTGGAAAAACTGATTTCTTATTGACCAAGTCCTACCCTTGTTGCATTTCAGGGATGGTTGTAAAAATTTTATATCTCTATAGAAAAGAAAGCATGAAAGTGGCCAATGGCTTGAAATTGAAGCTACCGAAGTCACACCCAATCGTGTTGACACCTGTGCAGTTAATGCTTTTGGTATATATATTACACTTTTATTCCATTATTCACCATTAAATTGACTTTGTGTAAAATATATATTGACCTTGTGACTGACATGCATTTGGTATTTCAGTTCTTTTTCCAATCCTTTTTTGCTTAACTTAGTGCCACCATTTTATAACTGCCATGATATTTGCATTGCCATAATTGAGATACTTTTTAGTATAAACTTTTGAAATTAACTTTTGTTTTTTGGTTCAACAAATTATGCAGCACAAGAGTTCACTAGTAATTCAATTGAGATTCCATTTTATTCTTAGCCTTGCCATTAGTGGAGGTCAAAACTTACCCATTTTGTTTTCTTGGTTGAATTGAATGCCAAAATTTTATCTAGAAACTTCTGAAAAATCATAATTAACAGAGTAAAATGAATTAGATAGTATGTAAGTGTTTAGCTACATTAAAAGAGAAGCGCAAAGGTCCCAAGCAACAACTTACTACATAATCAAGGCACCACCCTTAAGTATTAGTGGAAAAAGTTCCTAATATATGTTTTGTATTAATTTTAGTGCAACATTTAACCAAAAAAATTAATAAAAATTTATTTTCTCTTATGGTGTGACAGGATATAATTCATTACTAGCAACAAAATAAATAATAATTTATACTAATAGTCATTCAAGACATGAATTGCATACTAGGTAGTAATTACTAGTTTCTAAACCGTTTTCATGTAGGCCATTCCAATAGAACGTTCAGTAAAGAATAATAATTTTATTCAATTACTTTTTTACAGTAATGTTTTAATTTATCAATGACTTTGGTCTCCAACTATATAAAGCCCAGAACCCCATTATTTGTCATTGTTTGTTTTGAAATATAACCTTTTTCTATTTCCAAAAAAACATTATATATACCAGATAATATGTGTTTTTCTTATACATACGTGTCACGAATTTATTTCTTTGAAATGGCATGTTAGAAAATAATTAACAGAGACAGTAACATGGAATTAGACATAATACGTTTTCTTGACATTTCACAGGCAGAATTGAATATGCAAGATCTTAAAAGTGTCCTAGTGCATAATCTTTTGGTAAGTTATTTCTTTTTTTTATCCTATGATAATATATTATGAGCATGGATACAAAAGCTTACATGTTTCTCTAATTTGTATACATTCTCAAATCTTGCTTGTGTAATTTGATTAATGTTTAACTGGTACATTGAATTCTTTGTCACAACATCATCTTCTTTTAAACAAAGTTGGTAGACTAATTATATGGTTAATAGTTTGTGTTAATCAAGCTTGTGGTTAAACCTGCTTTGTAACAGGGCCAAGGTTTTTCAATCTATATCTATCAATATATATAATTAATTCTAGTTGTTCTGATAAACACAATTTTTTTAAGGTATGAGCAAAGCATAGATAAGATTAACGGTTATATTTTTTTTCCTATAAGTTTAAAAACTCTTACTAAGTCTACCAAGTACAATAACTAGATAAAATTTTATTATTAATGAGTAGTGTAAACATTTCTAATAGTGTTAAATGATGTGTTACTCTCAGGAGAAGATCATGGTGGAAAGAATGAGAAGTTTTCCTCAGCAAAAGTTTTCGAACTTGGCTTCACATTTTTGCAACAATGGCAGGCATTGCCACAAGGCCTTTACAATCAAATGCATCATCATCAAGACTTTTCTATACACTTGGTAAATCTTGTACTCAACAATACAAGAATTGAAGATTCTCTCTATTTGGGGTTTAGAGCCATTGCCTTGATGATAAATGACTAGTTAGTGGTGTTTCAAACATCGGTGGAACAATTCTTAGATAGTTTTTCACAGATAACTAATTGTATAAGTAGTTTAATTTACTATTACATTTGCCATATTATGAATTGTACTATTTATTTATGACTATTATACATTTTATAAATTTAATTCACAGTCATGATTTTGTAATATTATAATATATTTGACTTTTAAATGTGAAAGACTTGTGTAATATGATCTTTGACTGAATGAATGGTGTAATACTATAATGGATTAAACAAACATCACGTTTTAATAAAAACTGACAGATATTTGGTATTATTTTTTTACAATTTGGTAGTTTTATTTTATTTTTATCAGTATATGAAACTATTAGTTATTGGGTATAGATGTGAGATCATCTAATTTTTTTTATAAAATTATAGTTATATACGGATTTATCCGTATGTAATATACATACGGATTTTATATACGGATTTTTCCGTATATAAATTATATACAGATTTTACATACGGATTTATCCGTATATAATTTACATACGGATTTTATATACGGATTTTTTCGTATATAATTTACATACGGATATATCCGTATATAAATTATATACGGATATATCCGTATATAAAATAGCTACGACAGTTTTATATACGGATTTTTGTCCGTATGTAAGTCGTATGTAATCAAGTGTTATATACGGATTTTGGACCTTATATACGGATTTTGGTTGTATGTAATTCAATTTTTTCTTGTAGTGTTTGCTTCTAATCTGATTGTAATCACTATGAATATGAATGAAATTGAACTACTTTAAACGAAATCCAAATTTGTTAACTTATCTATTATGTCTCCTATAGCTCTTTCCTGCGTCACCCTAACTTTTGTGACCTTGGAAGAGCTATGAGGAACCATAAAAAATATGATATCAGATGACAAGTTACAACTAAATTTTATGAGTGGAGGACTAGATAAGGATGCGCAAGTGTAATTATAAAAATGGACTTGATCTTTGACGTCAACTTTTACAATATACGACGTAACATTCATTTTTTCCTATTTTTATCTTTTAAAACGTCGATGTTTTTAAGAATTGGACGTAAAAAAACTTATAGGATTATAAAAAAAACAAAATAACATTAAACAAAGGAAAAATATGAAAATATAACCACGAAAAGTATATATTATAGTTTCAAACAGAGTTCAAACATACAAAAATATACTAAAATATATTAAAATATTACATTAATTTCAGAAAAATAAACTAAAATGGACTCTTCTTCCTAATCTAAGTCAGATGTCTCCATAGACTCAACTTCAGTTGTGTCGTCTTCATCATCAGATTCAATTGCTGAGGGAGTTATGAGAGCATTGTCTTCATCTGATTTCTTGTGAATCATGATCAGAGATTTTTCAACTTTTGAAATTCTTGTTGAAAGCATTCGAAATTGATCCACAACAAATCTTTCAATCTCAGTTTATGGAGTGAAGGTAGAAGGAGTTTCGTCAACATCCTTGAACACCCAGCCATCTTTTGTTTTCTTTAGACCATTATGTCTCAATGCCGCTTTTCCTATTTCATTTGATTCGGTGCACCAAATTGTTTTTTCACCAATAAGATCAACTTGATGATGCTTCAATACACGGCTGATAAAAACACCATATGGCAGAATATGTCCATGACTACTTGCAATTTCAATCATGTGCTCACTCATGACAGCAACCCACTTGGTTGGTATCCGGGTTTTTATGGCATGAACCAAAAATAAATCTGCAGTACTTAGACGATCACGTAAACATCTTCCAGGTAGTATTGCCCAAGTAAGTACAAAAGCACACATTTTTTCTTCCATTTTCAAACCATCAGGTAGATAAGGCTTGTATACCTTTAGCCTTGTTGGACTTCTCAGATATTCCTTATAAATTTTCTTCTTGTTGGTCCATTGGTTGAGTTTAGAATTTCTTTCATGAGACATGAAGCCTTTTGCTTTGAGACCAGTAAAAGATAGCCATATCTCGTCATCAATTTTAATATCGACACCTTTCACCCGAGAGCATATAACACCATCGACAACCTTCAGATTATGGTAGAAGACATGTACCAGGTCAGGATAGCAATCACCGATCATTTCTCACGACACCTTTTTATTTCTTTTTCCTTTTTAAATTCCCATAGAACGTCTAACTCTAGGGGTCTTCGACGTGAAAGGCATTGGAGTGGTCGTGAGCATTAATTTTGTGCTGTTACCAGAGGTTTTGAATTGATTCTATAAATATAATGCTTAACTATATACAATTGCACAGTTTGATCGTTTTTGAATGATTCATTTTTTAAAGTTTCTTGGAGTTGTTTTCTCCGAAATCAGATTCACTAATTCTGTGAAAAACAACTTCAAGAAACTTAAAAATTGAATCATATAAACAAGAAACTCAAGTTATAAAAGCAGTTCTGCCCCTACAAGGGTTCTACAGATTTGAAAAATCACTTATCTTCTTACTATTTTTCTTTCCTCCAAATTTCTGTTGTTCAAATTCTTCTTCCCATCAAAATATGTTGATCATAATTGGATGGTCAACAGGATGACAACAGAAGATGTTTTTCTGTTGTATGCAATTAAACGAAATTGGATGCTTGAAAAGAAAGTAGATGTGCTCTATCAGAAGGAGATTAATAACAATCCAGAAATAGAGGATTCTGATGAAGATTCTACTGAAGACGATTCTAGGAAGACGTTTGAATCAGAATATGGTCTTAGAGTCATAGTATTAAGTTGTGATGTCCTTGTTTTATCATGTGTTATTTTTTTATGTCATTTTATTCGCTGGTTTAAAAGAAAAAAATATTATTTCTGGCAAAAAAACGTTGAATTGGTGAAAGAGTTCGACATTCTTTGGTTGGTTTAAAAGGAAAAGGAAAAAAAAAACAAAAAAAGAGGGACTGAGGTTATTGTTAACGTTGCTTGTTCTGTTATGGGACATTGAACTTTGACGTTATACGCTCCGCTTAATTAAACGTCAAACCCCCGAGTACAAGGACGTTTTTTCTTTTGGTTTAGAAGAAAAAAATTGAAAACATAATTTCTGGAAATTAAAACGTCAAACACAAAGAAGAATTCGACGTTCTATGGTTGGTTTAAAAGAAAAAGAAAAAATAATAAAACAGGAACAACGTCTAAGCCAGTATAAGACTAACATTTTATGGGTTGATTTAAATGAAAAATAAACAAATAACTGCTACCTATAATATACAATGTCCTTTTGTTTTATACGGTTGACGTCATATTAATTAAATTAATATTTAGTATTTATTTATTTTGTATTGGACGGCGCCTGTTTCCTTTGGGACGTTATGTGATTACAATCATCACGTCCAACCCCAACTTGTTCGACGTTCTATATTGTTTTAAACGTCGACCCCATAAAGTGTGTGACATTCTGTTTGGTTTATAAGAGAAAAAAAAATAAAGAATAAAAAAGGGATTTACTCTTTGGCTTCATGCTGGCATATAAAACGTCGAATATATGTCATGGTTGATGTCAAATGTGGGTAGGAGTGGTACTGCTTGAAGCAAACCAATATTTCGTTATTTTTTTATTTTAAATTAAACGTCATATGTTTCTTAAGAGATGTTATGTGATTCTAAGGTCATTATTTTACGTCGATATCGATCTGAGCCTTATTTGACGTTAATACATTTTAGATTACGTCGAGATGTTGCTTGTTTGACGTTAATATATTTTAGACGGCAAACTGTTTTAGTAAATGACGTGGAGCGATTCAATTTATTTACAAAAATACCACCGGTCATTTATAACGTTGGATATTACGTCCTTCGACGTTGACCGCGTGACGTTATACGCTATTTTTGTACTAGTAATTACACAAACTGAATACACTAAAAGCTGACACATATTTACAAGTTTGATAGGTATGAGGGCGTGAACAAGCATCAGATACAATCAGCCCCACTTAAGTTTTGAAAAAAAATAAAGCCCAAAACAGAGACTATTAATCGGTTTCATTAAAAAAAAGTCGACTTAATGCATTGACAGTGTGTTACCACAAACAGAGAAACACATACCCGTAAAATATTTAACTCAACACTTAATACAATTGATTAAAAATCGTATAACCAGAATTTGACATAATTCATCCAAACAGATAAGTTCACAACAAACTTGCATTTTATAATCAATCATACAAATACTTATGATGCATGAAAGAGTTTTGTTACAGTTACCACAATCAGTGACTCAAGAATTTTTTATATCATCATGGTAGTTCATCCTTGAGTTGAATACTGCTTCAGCAGCTACTGTTCCTTTCCTGCAACCCAGTTAAAAGGTTTTGACGTCGGTACCCATTTGTACTTGGGTCTTGTCTTGTTAGTGGCAGGAGGCTGTTCCTTGGGAACCCATTTGTATAACCAATACCTTGTCTATATATAGCTCTTTCAGATGATCTTAACACAGCATCAAGATTTTCTTTGCCTTGAGTAAATTTGACTAATGTGCTGGTTAAGTAGTCAATTTTCTCAATGTGTACAGGAAACTACCACATTCTTTCTCAACAACTTGTATTTCGGTATTGACTGTCTTTGTAGATTTCAACGCTTCTTCAAGATCTTTTTCAAGCTTTTCATTATCCTGTACTAGTTTATCATTTTTGTATTCATAGTTTCTTCTCTTAGAAGATAATCGATTCACCTTATACTAAAGTCGCATGGCTTTTGCATGTATCTCCTGAAATGCATCTATCTCCTGAAATGCATCCAATACATTTGGTACTTGACCTCTATTGGTTCATTTTCAAATTCACGATCACCGTCATCATCAGATTGTGTAGAGCCTGCCATGAAGCACAAATTTGACTCCTCTTCAGCACTGTAATCATCATCACTTGAAGAGTCTTCATCACTGTTTTCCCAGGCAATATAAGCTTTTCTTTGCTTCCTGTTCTTGTCCTGAGGATACTTGGTGAATTCTTTCTGCTTGTTCTTCAAGTCTGGACAGTCAGGCTTGATATGACCATCTTTTCCACATTCATAGCATTGTACAGCATTGCTTCTTGAGCTCTTCTTTCCTCCTCTTGAATAACCTACATTGTTAGTTGCAGAAGTTTTATTCTTCATGAATCTGTTAAATTTTCTCACCATCATATTCATCATTTCCTTTTCTGGTACATCTGCATCTGATTCAGTTTCAGGTTCAAGGTTCTTTATAGCTTTCTTGCTTATGGCCTTTAGAGCAATTGATTTCTTCTCTTCAATTTCTTCTTCCTCCTTTAGCCTTCCAAGCTCCAATTCATTTTCTTTGAGTTTTCCAAATAACGTAGCCATGTTCATGCTAGTCAAGTCTCTTGATTCGGATATTGCAATGACTTTTGGTTTCCAGCTTCTATTGAGGCTTTTCAGGATCTTTATGTTGATTTCTTCTTTATCAAACACTTTCCCGAGAGCCATGAGGTGATTGACTATGTGTGTGAATCTGTTTTGTACTTCATAGATAGTCTCACCAGCTTTCAATCTGAACAGCTCCTACTCTTGTATAAGAGAGTTCTTTCTAGCCCTTTTCTCTTCATCCGTTCCTTCATGCGTGACCTCAAGAACCTCCCACATTTCCTTGGCAGTCTTACATTGTGATATCCTGAAAAATTCATCCATCGTTAGCGCAGAAGCAATCACATTCCTAGCTTTAACATCATATTGTGCTCTACGATTTTCATCCTAAGTCCACTCAGAAAAGTTTTTTCAAAACAGTTTTTCCATTCACAATTTGAGTGGGTTCATATGGACCGTTTAGAGTTCCATCCCAAACTCCTTTATCCACAGATTCAAGAAAGATTTGCATCCTTATTTTCCAAAAAGCATAGTTTTCCCCAGGAAATAGTGGTGGTCTATTTGTGGATGCACCTTCACCAAAGGTTTGAGAATTGAAAGCCATTTTCCAGGATCAGTCGATTGAATGAAAATCGTAATCGACTAGTTTTTCAAATATTTTATGACCACCAGCTCTGGTGCAATTTGTTAAAAAAGAATGGCGCAATTTCTCACACCAAGAGGGGGGGTGAATTGGTGAAGTATAAAATATAAAACTTTCAAAATCTTTTTCACCAAAAGAGATGCCTTTATAGTTTTCTTGAAACGCAAGTTAAAAGATTTTCAATGCAGCGGACATTTAATTGAATGCGTAAAAAGTATAATCGATTGAATGTAATAGAGTAGGGATAAGAAAGATCAAACGCTAAGTTTTTATACTGGTTCGGCCAAGCCTACATCTAGTGTCCTTCCAACCACAGGACGCCAATGCACTATAATGATCAAGGTTTTTACAACAAGGTTTTTATAGAGACCTCACGTCAAAAATATAAAACACCTCTCAAACCCTCTTATCAAAATATAGGCAATATACAAATAGACTAGCAGCAAGAATCCCCTCTCCTGTAGTCCAACCCCTTTGAGGCACCCTCAAAGTCAAGAAAGCAACACGTCCTTCTTCCTGTAATCGCAACAGGGAACTCAACCTAATATTCAGCAGATTGTAGAACTTGATCTTGTAGTAGACACCCAAATGTGCAGATAGATCAGACTTTGAAAACTCAGTAATCTTGCTCTTCAAGAAATCACACCTAGTTGATCACTACGGTCAAACTAGTTTTTTGGAGCTCTTTCTCTCTTTGTAAGCTTTGCACTTTTCTGCAGAAGAATATGAAAAATGTTAGAATCACAAAAGTCTCTTACAGAAATCAAATTTGCATCAATATATAGATGAACTCGTATCAGACGCAACATAATCGACTTTGCTACTAATGCAGTCGAATACACCAATTTAGTTATAACAGATAGTTGCATTCAAAGCACTTAATTGAATTCACAATTAATGCAATCGAATAGCATTTAATACTTGGTCAACATATTTAAAAATATAGTCGTTGTAACAGTTATATCAAGCATTAACAGATTTCAAAATAGTAACAAACTTAATTGAATATAAGAAAGTTATGTCATGCAATCGATTATGCAACAGTGTTATGCAAAGTTTTGAAAACTTTTCTCTTTGAAAAACTCTGACGCCCTACAACACATACCAAAAATACATATCATGCATCCCAAAAATTATACCCACAACACATACTTCGACATGCAAGCAACAAAAAATATAAGAAAGTCTGACGTCCTACAATGCCCCTACAACATGAGGAAGTTTGGATTAGTGACCCTGTTGGGTTATTGGGTTTCCTTTCTATGTGGAGAATAGGTCCAAATAATGTGGACCATTATGTTTCACTAGGTTAAATGGTGATGGGTCAGATTAGTAGGACACATTAGAGTCATTTGAAAAGAGGAAAAAGCCAAGTGAGAGAAAAACGAAGAGAGAAAGCCTTTCTCGTAAAACGAAAAGAGAAAGCCTTTCACTAGGTTGTGAAGTCGTTCACTGTTGGATCGGGCTGATTTTTGGGTAGTGGGTTCCAAACGTATGGTTCTTCATCCTCAGAGTTCGGATCGTCAATCGGAGGTCTAGTTTGGGAGAAATCAGTCCCGCATCAGTAGCCTTGTTTTGGAGAATTTTCATCTTCTTTGTTCTCATTTGTAAGCATTGCGCTTAGTTAAATTGACTTATTGAAAATAACATTTGGTGTTATTATTGGAAACTCTTTTGTACCCTATTACTGATCATAGTGAATTTTTCTTTAGTTTGGACGACTCGTGATTTTTACCCTTGCATTGAGGGGTTTTTCATGTTAAAAATTGTTGGTGTCTCTTTGTGCTTTGGATTCTATTTTTTGTTCTATTTGTTTGGTGTTCTTCGCAGATTCTCGCAAGAAGGGAGATTGAAATTCCACTGCGTTATTACTCTTTGCTAAGTTGTTATATTTTTTGGCTTTTTCCCATCAGACCCAATTGTTGTGTTGGGTTCACATTCAAGAGGAAAGACTTTGGACAACTTTAAAAGTCACATGCAGAAGAGATAAAGAGCTTTGTGAGTGGAGTGATTCATTGAAGCAAAAGAAAACACTTATCTTAAACTGATTTAAGATAGTGGAGTGGAAAACTCTTGATGTGTTACAAAACTTGACCAAGAAGAAAGAAGAGTGATATAAGATTGAAAAAAGAGTTTGAGTGAAACATAACAAAGAGAAAGTTTTGAGTATGAGAAAAAGAAAATAAAAATAAATGACAATATAAATTATACATCACTTATTTGAAAAAAAAATTAAACGATAAACTAATAAAAAAAATGGTTTAATAGCCAATTCCCCAGTTTCGTTGACAAATCTCAATTTAGTCCCTCGTTTTAAAAGTGTTTGAAATGGATCCTGACTTTTAAAATTTTGAGTCAAAATAGTCCCTTCCGTTAAATATAAACAAACGACGTTAAGGGTTTGATGATTTGGCATAAAACAGTGCTAACATGTTATTTTATAAATATATTTGTGCTGACGTGTTAGTGAATTAGAAGTTGACTGTGAAAGAGTAAAGATTGACATGGAAAGTATTATGCTTCCTAGGGGCTTTACACCCTGCGGTTGAGAAACCATCCTTCTAAGCCAGTTCGAGCTCGTCTTCAATGGCATTGCTTCGTACTAGTCCACCGTGAACTAGAGCAATGGGACATTCGTCAACATCCCAGAGATGACCATCCCTTACCTTTACGCCTTTCACTTCGTCGCGCCGTTATCCCCCGTCACAAATGAATATGATTTCTATTTGTTATAGAATTTCAATCATTTTTTGTCCTGTGTAACCTGACTTCTGGAAAGAACCTCCAGATGTTGTCAAGAGAGCTTACAGTAAAACTGATTCTAATATTTTAGAGATGTCGGGTGAATTAGGTAGAGGAGGTTCAACTGCAGTTACAGTCATATTAGTCAATTGTCAGAAAATAATAGTAGCCAACATTAGGGATTCCAGGGTTGTCTTATGCAAGAAGGGTGTGGCCAAACAATTATCAGTGGATCATGAGCCAAACACGAAGCATGAAGATATAAAAAATAGAGGTCGAGAATATAAATGTTATCTCTAAATCATTAAACAAGTAACATAATAAGAAAGGAAAGAAAAAATGTTATCTAACTGAGTTACCACTACTCTGTAGATTTGATTTCCAGAACCTCAAATATTCAATTGAAGAGGAAAATTTTCTTCTCTTAATTTTACACGGAAAGCAAATCCAGACCAATACATAATATAATAAATCTTGAAACAGAAAAAAAAAGAGATAGGATAGAGTAAAAATGTTGAGTTGAGTGGAAGAAGGAGAAGAGTGACGGCGATGTTTCGAATCTCGATCAGAGTTACAGTGATTACGAGGCAGCAACGAAGGCGATGCTGCCGGTGATTATGATCGGTATCGACGGTGATGCTATCGGAGGCTGAAGTAAAGTGGAGGATTTAGGGCTTAGGACGATTTGCGATTTGTGTTTGCGATTCGAAGAGGAGAAACACACGATTTGCTCCGTAGGACGGCGGCGTTTACTCAGAATCGAAACCTAATGGTAGCGGCAGCGGCGTCATCAAGTGCGCATGGAGGGAGGAATGATGTAGTGGTTGACGGTGTCTCTGGCAACGATCGGTGCCGCCGGTGAAAGTTTTGGTCGTCCAGAGGAAGGCACCGCGACATTGGTCATGCGGAGGGCAGAGCTGCCGCAAGTGAAGGTGGAGAAGAGACCTTCGTTTCTGAAAAAGAAAAAAAAACCCTAGAGGGCTTGGGCCTCGCCTAGAAAATATCAAGTGCACCTCCAAATTTCATCTCTGCACCCATTCACTAACACGTCAGCATAAATATATCTAGTCTTCTGCCAAATCATCAAACCCTTAACGTCGTTTATTTCTATTTAACGGAAGGGACTAATTTGACTCAAAATATTAAAAGTGAGGATTCATTTCAAACACTTTTAAAACAAGGGATTAAATTGAGATTTGTTAACGAAACTGGGACAAAATTGGCTATTAAATCTAAAAACATTTATAAATTTTAACTACTCATTATATCAACAAAATTTAGGAAAATGTTTCTTTAACAACTCATTTTTGCCAATTCTTTTACAACGCCAAGTATCGGTATTGATTGGTCCATTTCAAATAATATTTTCATAAATGAAATCTTATGCAGAGGGTGTTTTGGGAACGAGAAAAGGGGTTCATCTTCTTCCTCTTGGAAAGTTGAAATCTCTCTATCTCAAGTCTTTCTCTCACTATTGTCTCTTGGTTGCCCGTTGTTCTCACCAACCACCGTGACATCTCCCAACGTTGCTCCACCAACATTGTAGCATTCTGCCTCTCTACCTCTCTCGCACTCTCCATCAACAAGAAAAGATATCTTCTTTCTCCAAGGTTTGGGCTTTGTTCAGTGAGAAAAGGAGTTTTTCGCAATATCCATAAATAAAATCAATCATCAATCTAAAAAAATGGAATAAATCTCGTAAAATCACACCCAAAATCATCAAAAAACACCTAAAAAAATGACCTTAGGGAGTCAAGTTCTTCCAACTAGCAAGTCACGCATTACTTTTTGTACAAATCAGCAATTAGCCCCTAATAATCGATTATATGGACCCTGTAATCGATTACCAAGACATAACTTGGACAAAAATGGTCATACACTTCACCTACCTTGGTTCAAAAACATATATGGGCTTTGATCTTTGTTGACTATTTTAATCATAACTTTTCCCACAAATCTCCAAATGATGTGATTCTTTTTATATTAGAAAATAGACTCAAAAATCTTTTCAATCACTATTAATTTGAAATTTTTGGAAATCTGAGTAGGTATAGTTAATTTCTTAAAGTTAATGTTTTATATATTCCTACCACCTCTAACCTTTGCTAGTTGTTTTGCTTTTAACTTTCTGCACCGAACTCCAAATGAGTTGATTCTATTTTTATTAGAAACTAGATCGAAAACTATTTCCAATGACTACTAATTTGTAATTTTCCCATCTAAAATAAGAAACATGAAACAATAACTTAAAAGTAAACTCATTTAGGAAGCTTAGAAAAATGTTCTTTTTGGGAAATTAAATGCATCTAGTACAGTGGTCTACAAATTATGGGTTATTAGTCATTTGAAAGCTATTTGAGTCTAGATTCCAACAAAACAAGAATGAACTCATTTGGAGTTCGGTGGAGAAAGTTAAGAGCAAAACAACCAGCAAAGGTCATAGTTGGCAGAAATATATAAAATGTTAACTTTAAGGAATAAAGTGTACCTACTCAGATGTCCAAAAATTACAAATTAGTAGTCATTGGAAAGATTTTTGAGTCTAGTTTCTAATAAAAAAAGAATCGCATCATTTGAAAGTCGGTGGAAAAAGTTATCATTAAAATAGCCAGCAAAGGTCAAAGTTGACAGCATGTTATCTCACTCAAATTGCCTTTGGCTACTTAGGTGACCACAGTTGGGTCCTGCAGCACAAGTTTTTGTACAAAACCAGATTTTTTTTCGTGTAATCCACAAGGCCCTTGTAATCGATTATAACGTACAAAATGGCCTACACTTTTTTTAAGCCTTCACCTAACTTGGTCATGACACCAACATTGGGTCTTTTCTCCACCAAGGACTACCCAAAACCCAATTTTCAGGCTCTACTCACACTTAAACATTAAAAGGAACTCTCATCCATTCAAGAAATATGAAAAAATTACATAAAATGTCATTGGCTACTTATGTGCCCACAATTGGGTCCTACATCACAAGTTTTTGTACAAAACCAGATTTTTATTCGTGTAATCGATTACAAGGGCCTTGTAAATGATTACACGAACAAAAATCTGGTTTTGTACAAAAACTTGTGCTGTAGGACCCAGTTGTGGACACATAAGTAACCAAAGGCAATTTGAGTGAGATAACATGCTGTCAACTTTGACCTTTGCTGGCTATTTTAATGATAACTTTTTCCACCGACCTTCAAATGATGCAATTCTTTTTTATTAGAAACTAGACTCAAAAAGCTTTTCAATGACTACTAATGTGAAATTTTTGGACATCTGAGTAGGTACAGTTTACTCTAGAAAGTTAACGCTTTATATATTCTTGCCAACTCTGACCTTTGCTGGTTGTTTTACTCTTAACTTTCTCCACCGAACTCCAAATGAGTTGATTCTTGTTTTGTTGGAATGTAGACTCAAAGAGCTTTTTAAATGAGTACCAACCCATAATTTTCAGACCATTGTACTAGATGCAGTTAATTTTCCAAAAAGGACGTTTTTGTAAGCTTCCTAAATGAGTTTACTTTCAAGTTATTGTTTCATGTTTCTTATTTTAGATGGGAAAATTACAAATTAGTAGTCATTGGAAAGATTTTTGAGTCTAGTTTCTAATAAAAAAGAATCAACTAATTTGGAGTTCGGTGGAGAAAGTTAAAAGCAGAACAACCAGCAAAGGTCAGAGGTGGTAGGAATATATAAAACGTTAACTTTAAGGAATTAACTGTACCTACTCAGATGTCCAAAAATTACAAATTAGTAATCATTGGAAAACTTTTTTAGTCTATTTTCTAATAAAAAAGAATCATATCATTTGGAGGTCTGTGAGAAAAGTTATGATTAAAATAGTCGGCAAAGGTCAAAGCCCATATATGTTTTTGAACCAAGGTAGGTGAAGTCTATGACCATTTTTTCCCAAGTTATGCCTTGGTAATCGATTACAGAGTCCCTGTAATCGATTACTATGGGCTAATTACTAGTTTGTACAATATGTAATACGTGACTTGCTAGTTGAAAGAACTTGACTCACCAAGGTCATTTTTTATGTCTTTTTGGATGATTTTGGGTGTGTTTTTACGATATTTATTCAAACGTTTTAGATGGATGATTGATTTTATTTATCGATACTGCAAAAAACGTCCATTCTAAAAACCAACTCAATGGTGTCTTTGCAATTAACTTCCTTTGGTGCCGGGTCAATCTTCCATTCAAATCACCAACACATTTTTCATTTTGAAAGAATGTCGCATATTCAACTACATGAAAAATAAATCAATGACCAAAGGGTAAAATGCAAATGGAAATGGGTACATTGAAAATGGTAAAGGGTAAATCAAAATGGAGTAAGTGAAAAGGGAAAAGGGGACATAGGAAAGGAGAAACGGACAATGCAAAGGGGAAAAGGAATAACTTCTCACCTGAGTTTTCTATTGGTTTAGCATAGTCTCACCGGATTATCTCGTCGGAGAAGACGACCTTTTAAGTTTGCTTCATGAGAGAGAAAAGAGAGGAACTACACGTTGTGAGAGAGAGGACGTAGAAAATGAAAATTAAAGTGGAAAGTAGAGAGAAGGAAAACGAAAATGAAAGGGATATTTTTGGAAACCAATTTCCAACACCCTTGCATGCTAGCTTTTTCAAAAGATATTATTTTAAATGATCCAATAACATTTTGACACTTGTTCGTTGTCAAAATGTTGTTAACAATTCGTTGTTAACATATTACGATCCCAAAATTTAGTAGATACTCAAGTGAAAATACTCAAATTTAAACTTATAATTAAGTTTTCTTTTTAATTCATGAAAAAGAGTAGAAGATGGATGGTTTAAAAATAATCGTTTTAAGCCTTTAAGTTTTTTAGACATTCTTTCTTAATATTTGTATCTAGCATAATGTTAATTCATATGATATAATAAATGATCATCCTATATCATTTCAATTAACTAATTATCAAATCTATTTATACATAACTAACCACTAAAAAATGTTTTCTGCATAATATTTTTAAAAAAAACTAAAAAATAATTACACTTTTTGGAGGATTAATTTTATAGGTTTTTTAAAAATCTAAAAATAATAACTGAAATAACAAGATATGGAGGAATACTGACATGACATAAAACTGTATAATATTATAATGATTGAATCCTAAAACAAATTATGGCAACTGTTGTTTGAGAAAAAAAAACTGTTGTTTGACCAAAACATGTTTTTTCAATCATGTTACTGAAAGGCATTGTAGTAAATGTCGACAATTTATTAATATTTTTATTCTTTCATATATTAAAATATAATAAACTATAGATTTAAAAATAGAAGTAACTATTTGATTTTCTTAACCTTAAATTTTGTTATATTTCAATATTTGAACAAAAGTTATTTGTAAAATAAAAGGCAAGTTTAAAGATTGAGGTATAAAAAAATTAAAATGAAGAGTAATTAAAGTTTAAAGTGTTTAAAGATAAGAATGAGAAGGAAAGCAAAGATTAGAAGAGTGACTATTATTAAAAGAGAAGAACTAAAAAGGTTAAATGCTTTTTCAGAATTATTAAATATGATTAATATAAAGTAAGTGAAATGAATGCAAGAGCATTGCACATTAATAGCATTATTCTCATGATTGGGATTCTCTGACAAGAAAAGTATGCTTCTTATTACCCTCTAGTTTTTTTCAGGAAAAGAAATGATAATTGTTAATTTGTTGAGCATCTTCTTGCCATCATCCTAAAGGCTAAATGCTGGTTCTGGCTTTCGTCATGTCAGTGAAATAAAAGCAATAACTTTGCTGTGAAAAAGGGTGTTTGTACAATACCCTTTGTGAAATCAAACCCTCCTTTTGTGTGAAAAGGAAAGCTGCTTGTACAATACCCTTTGTAAAATCAAACCCATCTTTGGTGTGAGATATTTTCTCTTTACCATGCCCATTAATAATCTTCAGTAAATCATCATCTATGGAGAAAACTTAGATACATTTCCAATGTTTCCTCACCATTCATCTCCCTTTCAAAATTTACTCGTAAAATGCACCAAGTAGAAGGGAATAAAATTCATGCTTTAAGCCTACCCAGAAAAATTTTACGGTTAAAAAATACTTTTCTTCCTAAACTGTTATGAAAAATTAAGATTAATTCATAAAGTAAATTATAAAGTATTTAACTTATATACTTTACAAAAATAAATGTAAATTGTCATTTCTAAACAAAATGACATGAAAGTTATATTTTAGTTAATTATGAAACTTCATTAATCACATCCGTTGATCACATAAAAAAATATTTGAAAATTGATGTTTTGCATTGATTTTTGTACCATGAACTAGATATTTTATAATTTAATTTAGAGAAAAGACGAAATACATTTTTTTATGACAGTTTGAAGACAAAAAATATATTTAACTCAAATTTCAATTTCAATTAAAAAATAAAACCAATGACACATAAAATAGCATTAAGTTTTTTCCTTAACATAATGCATTAGATTCTCTTCCTGAATGGAGTTAAAAAAGTTAGAAAAAACCGATTATCTGCCATGATTAGTAATTAGTACTTAATTGGGGATTAACTCAGATGACAAAGTAAACTCATGAAGCCATGATTATGGTTATATTGAAAACAGCACAACTACAACATTTCTCTAATTTTTTTTTTTTTTCTTAAAGAACATTGAGAGTTATAAAGAACCTAATAATAATTAAAGACAAGACATTGGATGCAAATGTTTAACAAACTACTGAACTGACATACCAGAGTCAACCTCACAGTAATCCATAAGGAGAATTCACTGGTACTCATATTTACAAAACCTCTACAACTAGGTACAGATCTCAGAAAGGAGCTGATCCTATTCGGCGAAGTTGATACTTAGGCTCAGGAGGTGGTGTACTTGGCAACATCTTCTCTATCTCCTGCAAGTTGAAGAGAAAAAAAAAATTATAAACAATTCAAATATTGGACAAATAAGAAAGTAAGTATGCACCATTATGATACATGAGCATCATAATTTTATCAAGTAAAAAGTGACCATACTAACAATCTGAGAATTTTTTAGGTATAGCTGCATGAAGGATTTATAATCCAACATTTTGTAATAATGAACTGCAACTGTACAATGAGTAAGGAAAGTAAAGCTTGAAGATCAAAGTCTAATTCACTGTAACCAAAAAACCAAAACACATGAAGCAGCAGAAAAAACCAAGTGACAGTTCAAAAAACCATCACTAATCAAAGCTAAAACATCACAAGGCATTCACAAAAGGGGGAAATCTAATATCACTGTTCAGGCTAGAGTGGTGACAGCAAGAGAGATGCATCCAAATAAATTTGTCATCATCACTGATCAAATCTGTTTTGGTAATGACTCAACCTTTGATGTTACAAGATTTGATTGTGACTGACCCCTTAACTATAACAAGCTTAGAAGCCTTTTTCCACATTCTTCCACCATTTTCCTTTCTGAAAAAATAAGCCAACTACTATCATAACACTTACAACCTCCTCAAGCACTGAAAAGTTCAAAAGCATCATAATCATCATAAAGAAACATCCCATTGCACAGCTCAGAGTACATCCACAAAACATTTACCCAAAAATCAAGATATAAAAACGATAGAGCTCTAAAATCTAATTGATGAAAAAGTATATCAGGGACATCATATTGATGAAAAGTGCAATTCTGTTTTATTTCAATATACCAGAATCAATTATGATAGTCCAAAATAACCCATCTCCCCAGCTTCCATGATACAAATAAATGGATTGATCAGAGACTTGTGTACAGAAGAAGTGTGATCGACCAAAGCCAGCATACATGATCAAATAGTTTAATTTATTGAGAAAATAAATGCAGGGTTGCTAATATTGGCATGCTCCAGAAATATAAAAAAGGACAGATTATTACACTGCTATATGGCTGCTAGTAAATAAAAAATCTATGGAGAAAAATGACAGTGGTATAAACATTGTGCATCACAATGCATAGAAATATGTTGCTTCCAAAAAAAATCCTAAGACACAAGGATAATGCAAAAGCAGGAAGAAAAGAAGTGCCCTATGGCTTGATTAATAATAGGGAAAAGAAAACATCTAAAAATCACGTGATTGTATAATCCTGCTGTTCAAAATATTAATGTTAAAGATTTTCAAGATGTGGATTGAATCTAGTTATAGTAAAGTGTTATACCAACATATTTATACAGATCTACTTTGCTTAATCTTTTGGAAGGGGTAGAGAGTAAGATACTTGTTAAAAATGATTGAAATGCATCAGCACATTTGAAACACCGAATGTAAATCAAAGAATGAAACAAAAATAAATTTCCCCATCATTGGCTCAAAAGATAAAGAACAAGTATTGAAACAAAGGGCAAAGCAAAGATAAAGGATTAGTATCAAACATGGGAGAAAGCTTCTTCCCCAGACCCCTTGTTTTGATTTTTCATCTAATAATATTTCCTCCCAGAAAAATTATGTGATGGAGAAATTTTCTTTATATTGAATCTCCTTTTCCATCGACACACCATACTGTATAATGAGAAGTGTGAACATTAAATCTCTAGTTGCCAGATACCATAATCATACACTTAAAAGACAGCAAACTCATGAAGCAATCAAACATCTGATTTAATTCCCAAGTCACATAAGAAACAAAGTTTTGAATGGTTGAGGAAAAATGTTTCAGGGTCAACAAAATTTCCTTAATACTTGTTAATTCAAGTATTGATTAATGAATCATAATATGCAGAGTTTCCTCTGCAAAATACATCAAATAACAATTGAAACTAAGATTGCATAGTCAATCTTAATCTGAAAAATACTCGGCAAAACGAGAAACCACTCAATCTTGGTACTGATGGTATACTCTGGAATTTGAATTAACAGCAAAACACAGTCAAGGCAATTAAAGTAGACCTGCAAAGCAGAAACTAACCTGTCGTTTCCTCAGCATTTCATTTTCCTCTTCTAGACGGGAGACTTTATTCTCCAATTCATTTGTGTATGCCTGTTCATAACATTTATGATTCAGGATTAGGATTTTTACTAAGCGAAAAATTAATCAAAGGATAAAGACTCACATAACATGAAAGAGCACCTGTTTCCTTGCTCTTGATCGAGCAGCAGATTCACGATTTTTTATCATCCTTTTCTGTCTCCTCTCAACAGTTTTCTCCATCATGTCCTCGGGAGTGGTCCTTTTTCTTCCAGGAGTATGTGAATCCGACATTGTTGCCATCATAGGAGACGGCATTGCAACCTGGCCATCTGCAAACGAAACATCCAATGAAGCTCCAGGCCCCATGTGTATTGGTTGTGCCATACCCTGACCAGGCATATAAATCTGCATCAAACTTTGCTGTGGATGCTGATATTGCACTGGTGGATATTGTATCCACTGTCCTTGTGAAGGAAACTGTGGTGCTACTGCCACGTTTGAATCCATCGGTACTGGCACTGGTACTGGCACTGGTACTGGTACCGGTGTGGATACAGTACCAGCATTCTTTGGGTTAGAAGATGTTTCTGTAACAACTCCTGCTTTCACCAAGAAGTCCTCCAATGTCATTTCTCCCAAAGTAGGCTGTTTTTCGTCACGGAACCTCTTCTCTTCAATGGCTTTGTTTTGTTGGATATCTCTCCAAACCTCGTCCACCGTCTTCTTGCTCAGTGCACCAGTCAGTGACAGACTAGCCTGACGCTGCAGAGCAGCTTGACCAGCTTGTGCCGCGCTTTCATTGTCCATACCAGCTGTCTGGCCTGCCTCAACAGTCCACACATTTTTCAGAAGCTCATCAAGGTTCATACTAGTAAGCGGCTTCCCTAGATCACCCAATTGATTCTGAACCTCATCCAGTGTGAGACTGTACATTGAGTTTTGCCGCACCAGGGGCTGGACTTGTGACTGTTTTCCATTACTGTCTTTATCACCACCTTGAGATCCCATCGTTTGAGTCCCCATTTACCAATTATAATATAACTGTTAACAATTCAGTTCAAACTAGTCCACATCTTCAATCCTGCCCCAGAAAATCAGAAGCTGATAAATAAAAGAAATTAGCATCACCTTGTTTGTAGTGATAACGCATAAGCTTTTAGAATCCATAATAATCTACATGCCTAACATGCATTCCGGCACACTAAAGGAAACCGTCAATTGTAACAAAGCAAGATAATTTCCAAAACTTTCTGTCAAGCATGATATCATGTACATGCAGCTGGCAGAGTTGCGATTTCCCACGAGAAAAATAATTTTAAATACATAACACATGGCTCAAACCAGTCAAAGGAGAAAAAAAAATGTGAGATCTTGTAATTTAGCAGCAGGATGCAAGGTACATTTCATTTCCTCTAAAAATGAAACAAACAAAGATGAAAACGGTGAAAGTTGTTAGTCTGATTCACGATTTATTCACAACACAAAAATATATTGAGAGAAAACTGATGTTGACCTAAAGACAAAATTTTAATAACCGAGATCATAAATGAAATTGAAAACTTAAACAGAGGATAAACTCTAGAAGGGCAAGCAGATAAAACCAAGTGAATATAACAGACTTCCAATGAAGCACTGTTAAACTCAAGCAAATGAAAACACGAAACCGTGCAGGTACCCTTCTTGGAGAAAAATAAAAAGAACAATTCATATTACTTAAAAAAGGGTTATTAGAGCATTGATCCCTTGCATGCAAGCTCGGAGAAACAGTCAAGTAAATAAAATTTGCAATGAAACCCAAAACCCCATATTCGAAACACGCAAATGCCCTCTTAAACTTCGGCATTAAAATACCAGGGCCCGTTTTCCCACAAGTCATGGACACAGAACATCAAAATTGAAAGGCACACAAGTTCATCATAAGAAGATCAATTCAGAGACCGAAGACAACGAAGAAAAACACCCAGAATTCAAAATCAAATCTTTCAACGAAGAACTTGGAGGAAAACCCATTTGCATGCAACAAATTGAGCATCACTATTGAAACACCGAAAGGAAAAGAAAGGTATCCTGAAAATATTTCAAGACACAAAAGGGTGTGAGATCAAACCCACAACAAACCCAGTATTTGTTTCCCACATGCAGTGATAAAAATCCAAAATTTGAAGAGGAACACATCATGGAAAAGAAAGAGTGTGATGTAAGGAATAAAAGCGCGTGAGTAAGAGAAGAGAAGAACCTTTTTTTTTTCGTGTGTGTCGGAGAGAGATACAGCGATCTGTAAGAGGAGAGTGAGAGATTGAAAAATGGGTTTTTGGAGCGAAAATCAGAAGAAGCTGTAGGTGATGAACAAAGCTTTCACAACATAAGTGTGTGTTTGTGTTTGTGCATTCGTGCGTTGGTCGAAGAAAAACAATCAAAGGTGGATTTGTGTGACTTGTGAACGAAAGAGAGATTTGAGAAATAGAGAGAATGAAAAGAAGCAAAGACAAATGGCAACTTCTCACTTTTTATACATAAAAAAATGCTCAATTTAATGACGTGAAAGAGCGTGTAATGACGTTTTTTTTGTCTGAAGACAAAATTGTAAAACAAATTCATCAGATAAAAAATAATTTCAATTTTAATGTGATAACCAAAAATCAATCATTAACAAAATATAATTTATGGTTTTAATTAATATTTTTAATACATCTCATCTTATATATTTATAATTAATTTTATCTCATCCTTCCAATGTAATTTCAATAAAAGTAAATTCAAGTTAATACTTGACGTTTCTCCACATAAAATAATTTTTAATTAGACAATAATTTTAATTCAAATTTTACCGTATCTAAATTAAAATTCTACCAACTTTTTTATCGATTGAAAATTTAAGACGTAATTAGTGATACATGTGATTTTTTGTCAGAATTTTGGACCATTATTTATGTTTTTATCGAATATTACATATTTACTTGGGCGGAGTGATATTCATTTGCATTGATTCGTTAATTTAGGAGGTGCTTGTATTATTTGACAGTAATAAAGACATAGGTCTTCTGATCGAAGATAGAAAGAATTTATATCGACGATACAGAATTCTGATATAAGATTTAGAGATAAGGTGTTGTAATCGATAATAAAATATTTATTTTAATTAAAAATTCGTATTAAATTATCTATTTTTTCTAATTTTTAATTTTTTTTTCATAAAATAACACCTCAGTCAATAATTTAGGTTAAGTTAAAAAAAAGATGCATAAGAAAAATTAAAGTCGAAGTATTTATAGGTGCAATATAAAATTTTACGTTTTCAAAATTAAAAATGTAAAAATATTTAAAATTAATGAAAAAATGTTAGATGATAAAAATATTTTTTTCATTTATTAGATTATTATCAATTTTTATGAAATAAAAATTTAAAATTAGAAAATTTAAAATTGCAAAAAAAATACTTATTTAGTACTCGTTTGATTCAATTACTTTATGTTTAAATTAAATCATATTCAGTTTGTAAATGTATGGATTAATTTTTTTTTAATTCGTATGTATTCTTAATAGCAAAATCATATAACAATGTTGAAGAACTCCTCAATTGAAATGCGTAAGTACACGATGCAATAATGGGGAGGACAAAGTATATATACAATTATAATTTTTAGTTTGCAATTGTTCGGGTTATTTGAAAGAATAATAGTTCTATTATTGTATTCAATGCATAGAAAATTAATTTGGTAAAGATAGTGAAATTATATTGATGACAATAATTAGATTTTAATATTATATTTCATCATGGTTCCATGACTCTAAGTCATGCTTTAAAAGGAGTTGATAACATACTTTGGTGATGAAAATGGTAAATGCAATGACAACACTCAAATTTTGTGGTAAGGTTGTTGTTATATGGTAATAAACTTACATAATGGATGAGATTGTGTAGATTTAATTTTAAATAATACCTATTTAATAAAATTATTAGATTTCGTTATTTTTATTGTTGTCTAGTATATTTATGCTAAAATAAAAACTTTTATGTTTATTACATATACACGTCTTCTTTATTTTTTAAATAGGTTTAATACATCATTTGATCCCTACTTTTAAGGGTTTGGTTCAAAGTAATCCTACCTTTTAAAAAAGTTCAGTAAGACCCCATATTTTGTTAAAAATTGTTCAATCCGATCATTTTCGCTCACGCCGTTAAAAACATAACGGTGCAAATGTCATCGTGACATCTCATAAGCACGTGGCACACCTAGTTAATAGGTGCACTTAAATAATTTTTTAATTTTAAAAAAAAAGTCTCTGCCATGTCATCATCACCATCTCCAGACAAACCCTAATTTCTCTCCAAGAAACCCTATATGCCGCACCATCCAGCGCCGTCACCGCCATCCTCGCCGGCAGTCGTCCTCTCCAACGCATCACACGCCACCACTAAAGTTATGCGATGAGAACGCGAGAAACCCTAGGTCTCCCCAGTTTGCTTGCAGGTTTGATTGTGGTTGCAGGTGGAGGCAAGTAGCAACGCGATTAGTGGTGGAAAAGAGTGGCGATTCGCGATCTGTAGCAGCTGGCGATTCGTGATCTGCAACAGCTGGCGATTTGGTTGATGGTTAGTGGTGGACGATTCTGTGGTGGAGATTGGACGGTAGTGCTGCTGGTGCGACGACGATTTGGCTGGTGCGAGGGTGAAAATGGTGAAGATTGGTGATCGCGGCATAGCAAGGGATCGCGTTGGGTGGTGGCGTGAGAACGAAGGTGAGATGCGAAGGTGATGGAGGTGCAACAAAAGGGAGAAGATGCTTTGGTGGTGGCGTGTGATGTGTTGGAGAGGATGGCTGCCGGAGAGGATGGCGGTGACGGCGCTGGATGGTGCGGCGGCTAGGGTTTCTTGGAGAGAAATTAGGGTTTGTCTGGAGATGGTGATGATGACGTGGCATTTGCACCATTATGTTTTTAACGGCGTGAGCGGAAAGGACCAGATTGAACATTTTCTAACGAAATATGGGGTCTTACTGAATCTTTTTAAAAGGTAAGAATACTTTGAACCAAACCCTAGGGACCAAATGATGTATTAAACCTTTTAAATAAGTAGTTATTTTAAAATTTACTTATTTCAACAATATTTATTTTAAATTTGAACAAATTAATCCAATATTATTTTTATAGATTTTGATACAAATAGTTTTAATTTTTTTATTTAGAGGATTTAGTTTAGTTTTAATTACCTATAAAATTTAGGTATTTTTATAAAAAAGAATTATTTTATGGAGTGTTCGAAATATTCTTTTTTTAAATATTATGTTGTTTCATGCTAACATAGAAAGAATTTTTTGCATAGTTTGTTTTGTATATTGTATTTTAGTTTAACAACCGAAATATCACTAGTACAGATAAAAGAAATGGCACCGGTTATTTTCACTAATAGGCACCGGTTCATGAACCGAGGCATATTCAGGCGAGGTAAAAGGTGATACACTTTATGCCTCGGTTAACAGGACCGAGATTGTTCTCTCCCTCTACTGCCTCGGTTGGAGGCCGAACCGAGGCAGTAGGGTCTTTTTTTTTCGTTATAATTTTCCTAGTATTCAGTGGCAAGCGTTACAGTGGCAAGCAAACGTTATGCTCAAACAAATTACACACAAACTTGCCCAGAGAACAGAGAACATGCACACAAATAATCTAGTTAATTTTCATTAACAAATTACACACAAACTTGCCCAGAGAATTTACAGTTGCAAATTACACAAATCAGAGAAGAATTTACAGATGCAAATTACACAAATCAGAGAATTTACAGTTTCAAATTACACAAATCAGAGAATTTGATCAAGGAGACAGACAAATAAAAAACAGAGAACTGGATTCAGCAAAACCATGGAGTTCTTCATTTTTCTCCACAACCCTCACCCCTTTTGCAGATCTGAGCACATTAGCCTGCTTAGAAAATGATGGCAAATTAACACAGGAATTTAATTTTGGTGCCTCGGGCATATTAACACAAGCAAATTAACACATTTACCTTTTGCAGATTCGCAAAACCCTAATCTGACCCTAATCTCAGATTCGCACCACCACCACCACCACTATCACCGCCGCCACCATTGACGCACCACCACCGCATGCTCTTCCCTCCAGAGGCGACGCACTCGCAGGAGAGAGCGAGACCGAGAGAGCGACGGAGCGAGACCGAGAGAGGGGAGGCGAGAGCGAAGGGAGGCGACAGCGAGGGGAGGCGACAGCGAAGGAGGCTAGAGCGAGGGGAGGGAGGCGAGAGCGAGGGGAGGGAGGCGAGAGCGAGGGAGGCGAGACCGAGACCGAGACCGAGGGAGGCGAGACCGAGGGGAGGGAGGCCAGATCGAGGGAGGCGAGACTGAGAGCGAGGGAGGCGAGAGTGAGGGGAGGGAGGCGAGCGAGGCGCTCGAGGGGTGAAGGGGCTAGGTCTTCGCGTGTTTGGGGAAAATCTGGGGAGAAATAAGAGGCTTATATGCCTCGGTTCTTTTGGCCTGAGGTAATAGAGGCTTATACGCCTCGGTTATTCTTATCAACCGGTGCAGTATACTCCTTTTACCTCGGGTTTCTCTTAATCGCGTCAGAAATTGTGTCAGAAACCACTCATTAGGCACCGGTTGCTTTTACAACCGAAGTGGTAACCCTTTTTGGCACCGGTCAAGTCTGAACCGAGGCCTATAAGGTCTCGTTAATTACAAAACTGCCACCGTGTCTGAATAGACAGCGGTTTGGTATAAACCGAGATCTATTGTGCGAGTTTAAAAGCACATTTTGTACTAGTGTATATATATATATATATATATATATATATATATATATATATATGAAATAAAGAAAATATAATTTTTGAATTTTGGTTATGAATCGAAACATAAAATTTCATATTATGCTTCGATTATGGCAAAATTGAAAAATAAAACCATAAATAAAGAATAAAAAAAAGTTATTAGACTTTAATTAGTAAATGAAACATAAAATCATAAACAAATAATGAAAAATATAAAAAACAGTGGGATTCAAATTTGGTCTGTATAATATGTTATCACTACGATGTGCATGTATTCTTGTATATTTCATACCCATTGGACAAAGAATTTTTTTAGTATCATAATTACGAGTGGATAGTGTATTTCCATCTGGATGCATTTAATTCAACAATACCAACAATTATGTGAAACTCTTATTGGTTCATTAATTGGTTGCCTTCAATTCATGAGTCTTAACACTATTGACAACTATGTGAACTTAGTTAAACTGACATATAATAAAGTCTCTACATAAGTAGACATCATTTTATACACATACTCTTGGGTAAAAGCTTTTACGTCAACATCGTTGATCATGTCCTCTAATTTTGTCTTTTTCCAATTGACTTTTCATGGTGAAATCGACAACATGTTCAATTCAATAAATAGTTGAAAAGTCTATTAATTCGTCATGTCATGTCAATGTTGTATAGCTTTGAAGGAAAACGTCACAGATAAGGTGTTCCCTAATTTTGGTTGCATTCAACTTTCTCTCATTCAAACAGTTGACATAAGAACATTTAAGCATCACTTATACCATTATGTTATGCAAATTGTACAAATTCTTTTACTCTTCTCTCATACTTTGGTGAGACAAGACCTTCTAAAGAGATTGGACGGTCTAGCAACTCTGATTTTGAAGTTTAACAATAAGCATTAAATGAAATATCTTTTCAAAAAGAAAAACGCCTATTTGACCAGAAGCATCTAAAGTGTTTGCTCAATCAAAATGAAAACCTAAGGTTTTATACAATAAACTACACAAGACATCCAAATGCTAATACAATGTCTTTTCAGAATAAGAACATATAAAACAAAGTTTCTTTGAGTTTTATATCATCTAACATGTTGTTGACAGGAAGCATATGATAAATGAGAAAAGTCTTCATGAACATGTTATGACATATGCTTAAGGATTTCTATTCATAAAGTGTTGAAAAGAAAAACATTTTAAGAAGGCATTGTCTAAGAGATATGTTCAAAACGATAAGAAAGTTCTCAAGCTCTCTGGTTGAAACATTTATTCTTGAGAATCATAAAAACACAAAAGCTTAATGTCTTACATCTAAAAATAGTGTTATAAGCAAAAGCATTTCATAAAAAATATTGTTTATCGAAAAAAGCGTCAAATTCTACATCAAAAACATCTTTTTTATTCATAAGTGACTAATGCTTCACATCGTCTACTGTCAATATGTTATACATGGTCTAAACATTTGTTGAAAGTTACACTTGAATGTTGCATTAATTACTAACAAGACGTCTGACAAATATTTTTGTACAAGCAATATAAATTAACGTCTATAAACTATCAAAGCATTTAATGATATATGAAAAAGTGTCTTTGTGCTTGCATATTTTGCTCTCTTTATCTGTGCAAGAAATGACAATACCTAGATTAACTTAGAAGCTCTACACAAAGGTCAGAAAGATGTTGAGAGATAAGAAAACATTCTTAGAATGCTTCATCAAAGCTTCTTGTAACATCCCATTTATCTCACACTTAATATTTCATAGTTAACATGTTGTAACATTATTACAGTCGTTCATAAGGTAAATATAAAGGGGGTTCACATGGAAGATACTTATTTTTAATTTCAAATAAAACACTCATGAAGTGACTAGAAACTTTTATTCACTATTCCCCTACTTCTTTCTTTACTTGCACTGAATCAGTCGTCGTTCTCTCATCTACTCTGTTGATGGATTTACAAGTGTACCAAATTGCACAAGTAATATAAAATGGTAAGACCAAGTATCGTATCCCTGAACACTCTCGGCACTAAACAATTGTGTGATAACTTGATTAATTAAAACTTAAATAAAACGAGATCATTGATTTAAGATGCAAAGACAGAAAATTAAATATGAATGCAAATTGATCAATAGTAGAGTAACACAAAGATGAACGGATGTTGTTTAATATGAGATGAATATGTTGTTAGGGTTTGATTTCACCAAGTTTACTCTCATGTATATAAGAATTCTTCTTTTTACATTAATGTTAACGTCACTCACTAAATTACTTAGAACCCGATCCCTCGGTGCAATAAGCCTGCCTTAATTACTAGTTCATGCAATTCCTAGCGTTCCTAGAAATTAAGTCTGAAGATCAAGAGCTTAAGACGACCAAGTACTCATACCCTCATCCCTGAGAAATATTACACTTGGGAGAATTCAACAAGAACCTGAATTGTAAGGAACCTCCCGACACTCATGCAATTCATAAATCATTCTACTAAATGAGTTAAATAGAGCAAGCATTGAAACAAATGAATTCCCTAACAATTAATGAAAAAGCATATAAATTAAGAATCAATTCAAATACATGAGAGTTCACAAGGTTACTTCATCCCCCAACAAAAAATAGAGTTTAGTTCCCCATAGACATGGAGGAACTAGATGAATAATGGAAAAGCATGATATAGTGAAACCCTAAAAGTAGAAGAGGAAGCTCTCGCCTCTAGATCCGCCTTCAGAGAGTAGAAGAGTGTGTTGTTGTGTTGCTCCAGCCAGAGATACAAAACCTAGAGTGTCTGGGTCCTTTAAATAAAGTCGAAAAAGAGTAAAAACAGGGCCCGGTCCAAAAGAGTCAAAACAGAGCAAAAATTGGGCCTAATCCACGATGCACGACGCTCGGGCGCCCGGGCGGTGGGCGGTGGACGGTTCTCATGTTGGGCTTGAGCCTTCAATTTGTCGCCCAGGCTTCGGGGTTCGCCGCTCAGGCGGCCTAGGAGGGCGCCCGGGCGGTAGACGTCGTTTTTCCGATGCTTAAGCCTCTAGATAGGGCGCCCAAGCTTCGTGTGGTTCCTCCTTTTGGTGCTTTTCCAAGCCTTTCTGACCTCTAACTCCTTAGCACTTCATCTCTGCTTTCTTCATTCTCTCATTACCTATCAAAACAAGGAAAATTAGTCATAAAATCATCAAATTCAACCTCAACTCTCTTATTCACACAACTTAATGAAAAAGCATGAGTCTAAGCAAGTTTCTAAGTGAAAAAGGGTGTATTTAGTATTAAAATTACATCTCAAATAACGATATTTTTAACCGTTAACATACTCCAATATAACACACGTGTTATACGATTATCGCACAAACATAAATATCAACACAAACGCAAATAAGTAAGGGTGAGCTAACATGCAATAAATCATTCATAAAATATGCATAAATATATTTACTACACAAAAATAATCACATTATCATACAATAATCATACTAGACTCAATTATTCGGATGAAACGTTGATGCGAAATCACAGAAGGTCATACACTTGTTTGGGCCTCTAATGCTTTTTACAAAGACATTGCCAATGCAATACACCAAGTCATCCACAAGGTTAGCCCGTTAACACCTATGTCCAAAACTAGCACTTGGACTAGGACCTCCTGCCCCTCTAACCACATAAATCATCCTTCTCTACTTGAGTCTGGATGATTATTAGAATATTAGGATAACCTCCAAAAACAAGACTCTCAATATCAACGTATGCACTAACCAATTATAAACACAGAATCTCTCCACCAGAACTTGGCCAATCTCATATCATTATCATATTCATTAACTCATTCATCATGGAATACATATTTGATCCAAATCTCATATCATTATCAAATTAATACTACTTTTCAGGCAACTTCAGTATTGCCAAGTAGTATTCAAGAAAGTAGATAGGGTTAAAGTAACCCTGAGTCGTCTCCCAATGAATACGAAATTGCCTTTTAATATTTGAATCTTATGAATGCAATGTAATGTTCAAGAATAAAAATGATGTTTGGAGAAGGTTTAAAGAACAAATAAGAAACTTAAAAACGATTATAATGAAATAGGCTAATTCCACTTCTTTTCCAAGATATATTCATCATCGGTTATTCACAGATAATTGTTCAATTGATTATTATTTAAGTTTCAAATTAATTAAAGTACATTCTTAATTAATTTGAGGGCGATCATGCACTTAACCAAAGTAAATTCTCAATCAAATGCAAAACCTTTCTAGATTATTCACAATGAATTCAACCAAAGTACATTCTCGATCAAATCCTATTTTGTTTAATCATGTCTATTCTTAAATCGCCTAACCAAATTAAAAACTAATCAATCAAAGTAAATTCTCAATTGCTTATAATTGAAATTATTACTACCAATCAAAGTACATTCTCAATTGATAGTAAAAACCATTTAATCATATGAAAGTTTCTAAATTAAATCAAAGTAGATTCTCAATTAAACCTAGAAACCCCTAGAACTCATATAATCAATATGCATGTAGATTCAAACACATTATGATGCAAAAATCTTTGCTTTTAATTTGATAGAGAGATGAAAGACATAGAGAGAGAACAACTTAAATCAATAATCAAAATAAACAATTGCATTAACTCAATCTAACCTCAGAATCCATAATGGAATTACAGCAGAATAGCCCTAGATGCTTAGCTCTCCATGAATGGGGTTGAATACAAGATGAAATAAGAGAGAGAAGTGGTGAATGAATGAATGAATGAAGTCCTTTTCTGCCTCCCATGGTTCTCTTTATATAGGGCTTGATTGGGCTTGGACTCTGAATATTCAGTTGACAGAATCTTTTATCTTATATCTTCCAAATAACTAAAAGATTTCGATAATTATAACATTATTTGGAAGATATTTTCTGTTGATATTCCCAAATTAAATTAATTCAACAACTGAATTTTATCCTTTAGCTTTTCTGACTTTCCAAAATTGCACAAATGCCCTGAAATTTCTTCTATCTGCACTTTAGCCCCTTCAGAATTCTCCAAAATTGCACCAGAACCCCTGTTGACCAGCTTTGACCAAATTCAAATTTGTTGACCAATTTTGACTAAGGAAGGACGCGGCCAATGAGAGCTTTCCACGTGGCAGCCCTCTTTCTCACCGAATTAGGGTTTCAGATTGGGAAAGGGCTTCCCCCTTTGCTCCTGCGACAGCTACTTTGCTTGGAATTTTTCTACAGGTTGCTGATGATGCTGGCAGCAGCGGCTTTGACGGTGGAGGACGTGGTTGAAATCTCGCGGTGGCTGGTTCGTGTTTGATGGTGGTGTCGCGGCGCGGATAGGCGACGACAAGGTGGTTTCGCTGTTGGCGGTGAGGCTGAATGCAGTCGCGGCGACTTGCGTTTTTTAGAGGTAAGGGTTGCTTGCGGTGGAGTCATGGCGGCCCGACATGGTGGAGCGATGATGTTGCTCGCGATGGAGGTTGGGCGCACTAGTAGAAAAGTAACATTCTATAACGATACCTATTATGATGGATGAAAATAATCCGTTATAATAGGTTGATCGGGTGGCAAAATTGTAATAAATTTAAGATATTATAACGTAGTTATAAAAATCAGTTGTAATAGGCAATGCAGTGGCAAACTTGTAAATAATTTCAAAACGTATTATAACGGAATTATGAATATTAGTTATAATATATAATACAGTGACAAATTTGTAAATAAGTTCTAAACCTATTATAACGTAGATATAGATTTTTGTTATAATTTCTCTAAGCATTTCACTTTTCAAAACCTAATGACTTATTCCTTCTTTCTCAACGCCACACTTTCTTCAGACTGAAACCCCAACTCGTAGGGGCACCGTCACCTTTCTCGATTGTAATGAGCCACATCTTCATTCAACATTTCTCTCTCGCGAGAAACACTCTCATTTCGACAGATTTACTCATTTCACCCACGCGAGCAGCTGAAGCTTCTCACTCTCTCGAGAGTTCTTAAGTCGTAAGTCTCCATTTCTCTTCACAAATATGCATTTTCACTTCACTCATCATCCAACCACATCTACTGCTAGGGTTTCTCACATAGCTTCATCTTTTTCGCCTTTACCTTCGATTCCACCGATTGAAACATCATTTTCTACATTTCCACCGATTATAATCACATTCTACCGATTATAATCCCTTTACACCGATTAAACGTTGATTTGAAGGATGTTGTTGCGGCAGAGGTTATCGCGGCGAGGGCAACGGACCTGGAGACGGACGTGGCGAGGCTACAGCACGATTTGATATCGGAGATGACTGCCTCGGAGGAGGCGAGGGCGGATGCTTCTGAATTGAGGAAGGATTTAGGGGAGAAGGAGTCGTTGGTTGAGTCTCTAGAGAAGGAGCTAACAGCATTGAAGAAGGTGAAGGCAGAGGGTGCGGTTAGGGTTAGGGATTTGGAGAGAAAGATTGGACTTCTGGAAACCAATGAAATTGAGGAAAGGAACAAGAGGATTAGGTTTGAGGAGGAGATGAGAGACAGGGTTGATGAAAAGGAGAAGGAGATCAATGGTTTCAAACAGAAGTTGGTGGAATTGGAGAAGGTTACTGCTGAGAAAAAAATCTGAGTTGGAAGAATTGGTTAAGCAAAAAATTGAAGTTGGAGGAGGCACTTAGAGAATCTGAGGAGAAAGTAGCGGCTTTGGAATCAAGTATTCTTCAATTGCGTGAGGAAGCAAAGGAAGTTGAAAGGGTGATTTTATTGCTGAATGAGAAGGCGGTTGAGACTGTTGAGAATATTGATAAAGGTGTAAACGACATACATGATGAAGGGAAAGGATTGAAGTTGCAGTGGCCGGTGGTGACAGTAGGGTAACAACTCTGATTGAAATGAGTCATATGACCTTTTGAGAGAGCAAGTGTTAAATGTATTACCATTTACTTTTTATTTGGTGTGGCAGGCATGTGCAATATATAACAATTGGTCGCCCATGTTATCAGGTTAGTTAGAGTCTTTTAAACTGGAAATGTCTTGTATATTTGTTTAAAAAATTAATGGTGAGAATATTGCTCCTGCAGCTCTGATGTATGTGCTTGTACCTATGCCTTGCCTATTCTTTGGAGGTGGATCCACTCAATTTCTAATGAGCCGTGATGGTGGGGGATAGGTATATGTTGCCATTTAGAGCTTAGAAAAGTTGTCTAATTTATGTAGAAACAATTTCCATGCGATTGGCTTTTGGGTTACTGGTAGTTGTATGCAATGCAATTGGTGCTACTCTTGTTTATATAACCTTTTGTGTAGAAGGTTCCTTTTCTTTTCCTTTAACGAGGATATTCAAATAATATTTGTAATTGTTTTACGTTTGTTTGATTTGAACTCTACTTTCATGCTACATGGAGTTCAGTTGTTCAGGTTGTCTGTCGGCATGATTAGTGGTATAATTGCTTTTTTTTATATACATATTTTATTTGTTTCTGGTTAAGAATGAATGAGGTATATAATTTGTCGCTTGGTTTAGATGATCGGTTATTTGTTCACTCTCAAGAACAAATTTACTTACCCTCGGTCCTTCTTCGGGTTTGTAATTGTCATGATGTTCTTGCTCTCTCTTACTTGGAAAATACAGTACAGAGAATGGTAGGAATGCTCATGTAACTTTTAATCTTGCTGCTGTTACAGGAGCTTGGGCAAGACAAAGCTTACATAAGTGAAACGTTGTTTTCCCTTATCTTTTTATCCTTTGTATTGGTATGAATCCCTCTTTCCCTCTCTTTTCATATGAACTTTTTACGTCCACAATTTTATATTTCACTAGGAACTTTAATTATTTTATATTATAAAATGATAATTCTGAAGGTAAATATGGCTTGATCGTGAAAGTGTGCAATACTGCCACCCCTGGTGTTTCCTTGAAATCAGAAGACTAAATTATTAATATTGTGGCTTTGAGATGCTTGAAAAGTTACTCTCGAGTTATTTCTACTGTCGTTCGAAAATAGAAGGAACGATAGAAAATAAATTCAAATATATATATTTCCTTATTTTGGTTTGAAGTTTTGTATAGAGTTTTAGTACCAATTTCGGTGAAGGATTGTTTTCTTCATGATTCTAATGGTTTTATTCATATTAAATATTTTCTTGATATTTTCTACTACTGCAAGATTTGACATATATAATTCAGCATTTCCCTATTTCAGTTCTTATTTTCCTTTTTGGCTACTATGACTTATTTTTGTGAATTTCTCATTTTAACTAGTTTGATATTCATTTATTTCTTTTTGTATGAAGTTTCAGATAGTTGAAGACTTGCTCATTTACACCAACGTCATTCTCAAACCAAAGAGCAGATTCTCAAACCAAAGAGCAGAGATCCACTGATTTTCGTGTGTTAGTAAAAACTTGGCTATAATTTAGTAGTGTAGGTATATTGATATATAATATTTGGATGTAATATATAGTTTTATGTATACGAAATGTATTAAATATTATTAAACACTTTAATATTTGAAATAAATTTTATTTGGTTAGTTTAATTGAATTTATTCATTTGAATTTATATTGATTAAAAATTGATTCCATTATTGGATGTTAAATGTAATAATGATTTTTTTTTAAAAAAGCATATATTATAACGTACTAAACAATGTACGTTATAATAGGTTAGTTATCAAAATCAACCTATTATAATTGGTAAAAATATCTACGTTATAATAAACCACATATTATAACGTACAAACACATCTACATTATAATACGCTAATAAAAGTTTGTCATAATAAATTGTATATATTATGACTGATTTCAGAAACTACGTTATAATATCTTCAAGCTATTATAACGTAAACTTTTTGCTACGTTATAAAATGCGCAGACCTATTATATCGCCCAGAACTATATCCCCAGTAACTACGTTATAATAGCTCATTTTTGTACGTTATAAAATGTGATTTTTCCACTAGTGATGGTTTGGGTGGTGATGGTTGCGCTTGGCAGAACTCGCGATGGTGGCCATGGAAACGAAGAAAATGATGAAGTTGATGGCACGATTCTGGGGCGGCTGGTTGACGGTGAGACTTTGTGGTGGCCTGTCGTGGCGCGGTGGCAAGGTGGTGGAAGAAGGTGATATGCAGCATGCGGTGGCTTCCATTGTTTGGTGGTGCAACTATGAGATGGTGGTGAACGTGAATCGTGGTGGCGGTGCGACATGGTTGAGGCGCTGTGGTGGCGGGAGTGGTAGTTTGTTGATGCACCGGCGAGAAAGGAGGAGATGAACGGTGGTCGTGGAGGTTGACGGTAGTGGCTGCAGGGTGGCTGATGGCTAGGGTTTGGATTGGGAATTAGGGTTTCCTATAGAAGATGATGACGTGGCAGAGGGGGTGATGTGGTAGCATGTGATTGGATAACACTTAGGATTTAGATTGCCACATGGCATGATCTGGTGGAGTCTAGTTTAGGAAGAATGTGTATAGGAAACTTAGGGGGTGTAGGAGAAAAGGCTTAGTGTTTGGGCTTGGTTGTTGGTCTGTTTCAGAAATAGGAGTATATGTAGGGAGTTTAGGAGGTGCAAGGGTAAAGTCTGTCTGTTTAGCCCATCTGTACATTATTTTCCAAATAAAACTTGATTTTGGGCCTTGAATTGCCATTTGGACCAATAGAACTTATAATTTCAGCTGCACAAATAAACGTAAGAATTTCCAAGAATAATTTATGCAATTAAAATCACTTTTTAAGTCCCTTTTAATTCCAAACACAATATATCAAATCATCACAAATCCTCTTTAAATCAATCATTCAAGCACATGAATTTCATCAAAAATTTAATTTTAAAGCATAAATTTGGGCACAAATATGCGCTCATCAATACTCGTAACTCAACATTGAATAATGGCAACACTTCATTAGAGAGAAAGTGAAAGTGGTCAATGGGATTTTTGCTGTTTGGACTTGAAGTGAGGTGATTAAGAGTTTATGTTGATTATGTGATGTGAAAGGGGAAAAAAAGTGGCATACAGATTGGCATTTCTAACATTTGACTTGTTATATGGAGAGACATAAAAATGATCACAATAAAAATTTCTAGAAATCAATATTAATATATTATTAATATATTATTATTATGGATGTTAATTTATATATAGAAATCAATATATATGGATTATGTAAGAGGATTGTGTCTACAAGGTTGTTTAGTTATGACTTTTTTTAATCACTCAAGGTTATATCTAATTCATTTTAATGTTTTATTTGGATTCTCTTGATGATATGCTTAGATGATTTAAGAGTGAAATTTCTATTTTTATAAAGATCAAATAGAAGATGTGGTCAATTATGGACAATCACTACAAAAATACATGAAATTACCGACGGAACTTTATCGACGGAATCATTTTCATCAGTAAAGGATGCATTACCAACGGATTTTATCGACGGATGTAAAAAAGTGATTACCGACGGAGTTTGACCTTCGATAATTACCGAAAGTCAAAATTTGTCGGTAAAGCCTTCGGTAATTACCGACGAACAACATTCGTCGGTAAAGCCTTCGGTAATTACCGACGAACAAAATCTGTCGGTAATTACCGACGAACAAAATTCGTCGGTAAATCTGTCGGTAAAAAGAGCGGAAAAATTCCCGCCCATTTTTCCTCTATCACTGCGTGAAGAAGACTACATTTTCATATCTCACAAATCGTCATTTCTTCTTTCAAGAGCATTTCTCACCTTCTCTGCAACCATTTTTCACTCTCGTGCAACCATCTTCCCATACTGTCATCGTGCCGTTGGAGAGCGCCACAACTGCTGTTGGAAAGCGCCACCGTTGCCATTGGAGAGGGCCGCTGCTGCCGTTGGAGCGTCACCACTGTCATAGGAGAACTCCACCACTATCATGGGTGAACCACGCGGAACGTCACTACTGTCATTGGAGAGCGCCACCGCTACCTTTGGAGAGCGCCACCGTTGCCTTTGGAGAGCGCCACTGCTGTCATTGGAGAGAGTCACCGCTGCCATGGGAGAGCACCACCAGGAGAACGTCACGGTTGCCATGGATGCTCAAAAACTAATTGAGGATTTTTTCTAATTTTAGGGTTTCTAAAACAATTGGACAACCTAAGTTTAGTCTTTGATTTTGGTTTTGGAATGAATTGGATTGTTGTTTTGGTTTAGGAATGAAGAAAGTTTGATAAAAAAAATTAAAATTCGAGGAAACAGACGAAGGGGAAAGAGGAAGAAGATGAACCAGATCGAGATATTTACCGACGGACTTACCGACAGTTTTTTCCTTCAGTAATTATCGACGGTTTTTTTTAGCCATTACCGACGGATTTTTCCTTCGGTAATTACCGACGGCCATAAAAAGCCGTCGGTAAAGGTTACCGACAACGTTATTACCGACGGAGTTAAGCCCGTCGGTAGCCCGTCAGTAGTCCGTCGATAATTCGTTAGTAAGTAGCCATTATCGACGGATTTTTCACGTTTCTATCGGATTTTGATCATCGGTAATAAATATTTTTTTTTGTAGTGAATGAAACACATCTTATAAAAGGTTGTGTGTATTGGGCTTGTTTAAATTCTTAAATTACATCATCAATTCTACTACTCCGTATAATTTAAATTTCCACGAATTTGCACAGTAAATGTTATCGTGGTATTGAGTTTTGATTAATTTTGAATGAACAAAATAATTTTTTTTACAGATAATATACCTTTGGTTATAATTTTAAATGGTTCTTGTTTAAAAAAACATTATATTTTTTTTATTATTTTAGAATTGTATACTTTTTAATTACAAGTGAGAAAAAAAATAAGATTAACGAAAAGGGAAAAAAATGCTAAAAGCTTGCAAAATTTTGAGAATGATTTTACAAAACAAAAACGCTTTGTTTTTATTCTCATCTATTTTCTTATATAAACAACTCGGAATTGCTTTTATATATAAAAAAGAAAAAAACTATTTGGTTATCCCTTTTATTGTTTACATATTCTTTTGTGTAGAACAGGTATTCGCTTATATGTAACTGAATGAAGAATAAATAAGTGTGTTTTATGTTTATGATCTTAATGAATTTCCAATATCCACTTGCTCCTCCTGATTTTTTTTTCTTTGGTTTGTGTAACTAGGATTAGGATACAAAGATATTTAATAAGGTTCTTGGTTGCTTTGTTTATTTTATGCTTATGGATTATGTTACAGCAAACTGAAATCTCACAATACTTTTATTCTAGTTATTACATACTTGCATTGCATGCTTTAAAATTAAATGAGCAAATACTGTAACTATGTGAGAAACTTATACATTTTTCAGTAAATTGACCACATCTTCTATTTGATCTTTATAAATATAAGGTTTTATTGTTGTGATTGATAGAGATCCATTAAAAGTATGATAAATGCATTGAATTCTCTGACATATTTTTACTTGAACATGTGTGCAAAAGACAATCGCATAAAAACAATTTTGTATTTTGAATCATGCATGTGTTCTAGGATTTATGCTTGTACTTTTCATTTCTGTATATTTGTAGGTATAGGTGTTGATCTTTCCTCTAAACTTATGAAGAATACCACCGGGTTTGCTGTTCTATTGCTCAATCATTGATTACAATTATAATCAAGCATTGGTTAGGGTTCCTCGTACAAGTTATGAATTTGAAGGTTCCATCTGTAAGGTATTAATTTTTATCCTTCATGTCTTTGTAATTTATTGTCTTTTAGTTGTATTATTTTTTAATTATTCATGTTTTTTCTTCCAAATATGGTTATTAGAATGAAATTATTCTTTCTTTCATGTATGGAGGTAGTACTATTATGGTTTTATTATTACAAAACCATAAGTCTTTTATTTGTTGCCTTTTAGGAATAAGAGTAGTAGGAGGGTCATTGAGAATGAACACAACACAACAAAATAACCTTAAAGGTTTTCATAAACGTTACTAAATAACCTTTATAGTGTTTTTGCGTTGTAGTGGTCTACAAAGCCTAACGTTGTTAAATAAACGTTAAAGTGTCACCACTTTCTTGGTTTCAGTTCATTGGCACAGAACGTTAGTATGGACCGAAGTTGGATAAATTTTAACTGAATAATCGAAGAATATGAGAGAGCAGTGGAACAATTTATTGAGTTTGCTACGAGGAATGTAGCAGATAATAATGGAAGATTTTATTGTCCATGTGTGAATTGCTTGAACGAGCGGAGACTACCCATTGCAGTAATACGAGAGCATGTTTTGTGTGATGGGTTCCTAAGGAGCTACACCAAGTGGACATGACATGGTGAATTAGTAAAAGTGCCAATAGCACATGTGTCTCAAACTGAAGCAGAAGAAGTGGATTTCGTTATGGAAGATGGTTTGGAGCAAATGATTCGTGATGTTGAAGATGATGTCTTTGCACGATCACATATGTATGAAACTTTGTGTAGTGATACAGAAATGCCTTTGTATTCAGGGTGCATTAACTACACTCGTGTATCATTGTTGAATCATTTAACACAAGTGTATCATTGCTGAATCATTTAACACAAGTGTATCATTGTTGAATCATTGAAATCTGTATCACATTCCTGATATTAAATCATTTTGAAATTTGCATTTAGCCTTTGAACCACAATGTTGTCTATACTTGCAGCCTCTCTATATTTGTTGCTTCTCTATATATGTGCTAAGTAAGTCATTTATACCATTTTACTCAACAATTGTCATCCTTTTTGTGTCTTAGGTAAAATATATAATTTGGGAAGCACCATCCACCACGAGGCTATTAAAGATGATATGTTGCGAGTGATGGTTGTAGATATTAAAGATTCTTCTGCTCGTGCTCCTCTTCCTAGTGAGGAGGTTCAAACAGTGAGACAAGCTTCAGGAAATTTTATCATTTGGCCAGCCAGATTGGCAAAGCCAATTTTAGTAAGTATTTATATTCATATTTGCCTTAATTACTTATGTATTTGTTGTATTTGGATGCATATAATATTGGACTTATTTTGTGGTCAAATGTAGGACGTTTCTAAGAATACAAACATTTTTACACCTCCTCAACCACAATTGTCTCCTCTCCAACAACTTGGTGCAGCGGTAGTCACAATGGGGAATAAAACTATTGAGATAGATATGCCTCCTGAACTCACATGCAAGACTGCTTCCACCACTTTATATGTATGTCATAGGGATATTTGTGAAATTGTCATTGGTAATGATCTCCTCTCTACAACAGTTTGAAAATACTATCATATTGCATTCGTGTATTTATTTTAACATTATTTGTTCATACTGAAGGTATTTGCATCACCTCTGCATCGAGAGAAGGAATGCTACTATCTATGGATTTCTTGATCCTGTTATAATTCAAAGTGTAGGAAATAAATCAGAGGAGGTGCAAAAGTACTTGATAGAAATGTTTGAAAAAGCTGGTAAAGAGGTCTATTTAGCACCTTACTTACATAAGTAAGTACATAATTTTTTTAACTTTTCATGACTAGTTTAAAAGTTTCTTTTAATTAATATTATTCTAACTTGTAAGGGTCATTGGCAATTGCTAGTTATTGTTCCTGATCGTTCTCTTGTAGTTCTCTTATGTTCCTTGCATAAGAAAGCTAACACATTGTCCATCAAAAATATATTAGAGGTGTAAGTTTTCCTTTCTATTTTGATTCCTTCCTATATTATTATTATGATGTAATGGATGTCTAACTTTTGTATAGGTCTTTGGAAACTCATTCAAGGTTGTGGGGTGTTCCATCTATTTCTAGGAAGAAGATGCAAATAATCACACCTAATGTAAGAGAAGTTGAACTTCCTTTGTTTTGTGTTTTGTGATTGTTATTTTTATGAGGAATTGACTGTGTTCTTGGTTTTGTGAAATTTGGTTTAGCAAAATATACAGAGCTACATGGTGAAAAGGCTAGCTAGAGTATAATATGATATTTTGTCTTTGGTTTGAATGATTCTTCATTATTTGTATTTAATTTGCAGTGTCGACGTCAATTGGGCAGCTATGAGTGTGGGTATTATGTAATGAAACACATGCATACCATTATTTGTACAAACATTACTGAATCATGGAATAAGGTATTAAAATACTAACTAAATACTTATCCAACTATTCATTACAATATTGTTTTAACTCTATTACTTTATTTGTAGATCTTTAACGATTCATCTCCCATGGAAGCTGTAGACATTGAAGACATTAGAAGGAACTGAGCTTCTTTTATTTTAAGTGTTAGTAGAAACTTGGCTATAATTAAATAATGTATGTACATTAATGTAATATTTGGATTTAATATATAGTTTCATGTATAAATGATGTATTAAATATTAGACTATTTAATATTTGAAATGAATTCTATTTTGTTAGTTTCATTAAATTTGTTTATTTAAAGCTATATTGATTATAAATTGATTGGATGAGATGATAATACAGGAATATTATTATAATTTCATGTCAAATTTAATAATCAATTTTTAAAAAAAAAACATATATTATAACGTACTAAGCAATGTACGTTATATAACATATTATAAGGTACAAAAACTTCTACGTTATAATACCTTCCATATTATAACGTAAATTTCTGCTACATTATAAAATGCGTAGACTTACTATATCGCTCAGTATTATGTCCCTAGTAACTATGTTATAAAAGATCATTTTTGTACGTTATAAAAAGTCATTTTTCCACTAGTGAATATCCTTATTGAAATGTTGATCTAATGACTAGATTATACATGTGAATTATATAATTTTTATGAATTAAATTTTGGATATGATTTAAATAAGTAGAGTAATTTTTTATGAAAATTGTATGAATTTGGATGTGTGAATTATTTATTTGATTTTTTGATTGAATAACCTATGTTTTAATAGACATGTCATAATCTTTTTTATTGTCTAAGTTACATACACTAAAATATCAGGTGGCGTTGAGAAGTAAAGAAAGAAGTTCTCACACACCGTGATGTGTAAACGAGTGGCTTAGGTCGTGATGAACTTACCTTGAGTTTTAATTTGTGAATTTACTTATAATTCTACATCTTGAATTGGATTAGATGTTCTAATATGAAATATTTAATATAAGTCTTTTAGAAGACATAATTTGACTTTATGCTTATTGAATATTTTGAAAAATAAGACCCATAGTTTATGATTTTTTAATATTGTATTTTTGATGGAAATTGAATCATTGTTTGTTATCTAATTACACTTTTTCCTTCATACATATTTTCTTAAGTAAAAAAATATTTAAATAGGTTACCTTGCATGTATTGTTATGATGTGACCAACTGTGACTATTATGTACACAAAAGATATAGGTACAATAGATATAGGATGAATGTTGGACATAGAGCTGTCAAAACGGGTCATCCGTCCCGATCCTGCCCGACCCACCACAGGTTGGTTACTTAGTGAGCCAACTCAACCTTGTTCATTTATTAGCGAGCCAGAAAAATTAGAACCCGACCCAACCCACCATGGGTTGGTGGGTAAACGGGTTGGCTCATTAACTCACTTAATTACAATCTATTTTTAAATAAAAAAAATTACAATCTTTCTATCATTTAAATCTAAACAAATTTCACTCCCAAATTTCACTCCCAACATGGGTGTTTAATTAATTTTAAAAATAAGAAACTTAAATAGCTTTTTCAAGCAAAAACAAAATAATAAATATTTTTTAATAAAATTAAAATTAAATTTTAATAAAATAAAATTAGGTAGGTGGGTTGGTGGGCCAACCCGGCCCACCACGGGTTCAACCCGCATGAGCCAGGTTTAAATGAGTCGGGTTTAAATCCGACCCGCATAAAAAAATACAATTTTTTCTAACCCAATCCGGCTCAAACCCGTGGTGGGCCGGATTGACCCGTGGGTTGTGATCTATTTTGACAGCTCTAGTTGGACAATAACACATTTTTTTAAATGATTATATATATATATATATATATATATATATATATATATATATATGTATGTATGTATGTATATTATCTAAGTCTAAATTATATTTTGTATTGAAATAACCTTCATATAAGATAGAGATGTCAAAATGAGTTTTAATTTGTAAGCCAATTCGACTCATCACAAGTTTGAGCTAGGTTGGATTGAAAATTTTCACTTTTTTAAATGTGGGATGAACTGAAACCGACTCACTTAATCCACAGGTTCAAGTAATTCGAGCTAGATTGACCCGTAACGCACCAACAACACTACTTTATAAATATTTTTACCATTTTTTTTATAAATTAATTCATAATTGATCTTTTTAAATACTATAAAGTTGTTCAATTGGATATTTCATTTATTTGTTTATCAAATTATATACCTTATGTTTCAATTTTTAACAAATATAATAATAATAATTAAGAGTGACAATAGAGGTTAGTATGCTCTGCATTATTTTAGTTTGCTTTACATTTGATCCTCTAAAATCGAGTTAGGTCGCCTTGTATAAGAAATGAAGACTAATTTCTTTAGTATACTCTGTGACATCCCCAAAATATACAACGTGCATATATAATAAAGACGTCATCAAGTTATAATAATAGAAAGCAGTTGGAAACATATAACCGAATATTGGGATTACAATCATCCTTAAAATGCTAGGAAGTTAAAGCTTGAAGTACTAAAGTCTTCCAACATACCATGAGTTCTACATATTAAAGTTCCTTTTTTTCAAAATACATAAGTTAAAATAAGGAGATCCTAATGAAACTAGTATTCAGCGTCATCTTCCTCCAATGCTTGCTCCAGGGGCACCTCCTCGACACTTGCTCCCATCCAAGTGGATGATCATCGCAAGAGGAAACACACACAAACATAGCACGAACACAAACAAGCAAGGGTGAGCTAATTATATAAAAAGTATACAATATAAAGATATGTGTATGCAAGAGTTAACCTCAATCAAGCAAGATAAACACGCATCCTAACATGTTATGTTCTAGACTTGACTCGTCCGGACTTTAGAATGATAGTCGAGTTATGGCGGGTCTTGCACTCGTTGTGACTTATGAAACTTGGGTTCCCCACCCTACCACACTCACGAGGTTAGCCTGTTCTGGGCCTTGAGGCATACTGGAAGCCCCCAAGACTAAGACCTCCCGCTACTCCTCAGCACATGGTGCAATCCTCTCTACGTGAGAAGAAAAACCATTGGAGTTTCAGGATGACCCCCAAGACTGAGCTCCTACTCTCATTCTAAACACTAAGAATCTCACTAAGAGATTCTACACAAATGGAACTTGGTTTACAACTTGGATCATCTTTCCACCACTTTATAATCATACACTTTTTGCTACAATCCACATACTTGTTTGAACATCACAATACAATACTATAGATGTTAAAGAATGCTTCACCAATAAACCAAAGAGCACACTAATCAAACGCAGCACAAGAGAAAATTCAGAAAACTAGGCCCCGCACTCGTCGCACAACGCGCCACCCTCGCATGGCGAGACTGGCGCTTTTCGCATAGCGCACCCACCCAACTCGCCTTGCGAATTAAGTCTGAATAAGTATCAGACTTTGGGTCTCTCGCATAGTGCATCCAGGTCACTATGCGAGAGCCCAGACAGAGACCAACCCCCCTAAAACTCTCGCTATGCGCCCCACTTGCCTTTCGAATTAAATGGGCAGTGGATCGCATAACGACAGGATTCGCCAAGCGAATCCACAAATAGAGAGCAACACCCTCTGGTCATTCGCACAGCGCACTAGCTCGCACAACGAATGACTCAGACAGTGAGCACACTCTACAAGGTCTCGCTATGCGTGACAGCTCCCATAGTGAGTCTGCATAATCAGAACAACGCAAATTTTGCAGAATTATGCAACTCACACACCCATTACCATTTCTAGTTATTTTCCCCAACTTCGAACACTCTTAATTCGTGTTTTATACTTACTTAAACTCATCTAGATGATTATAAACATTCCCACTCCAATTCTAAAGTGATTAAGACTCAATTCCTACTCTAGAACACCAATTTCCACAACTTAGGGACTCAAATCCAATTCTACCCTTTTTGGCATGTTCTAAACCAGTTTTATGTTCCTGGCAAGCCCCATTGGACCTAATCAAACTGTTTTAACCCTCCAAACACACTCTAGACTTCAAATGCTCAGAATCCTTACCCCACTTTCTCTCAAATGACCTAAAATACTTCCTAAGTGTTAAACTGTCTATCTAAATATTACTACAACAGAAATCTTACTCAGAAACACTTTGTACAAGCTCAATTAACAGTAACTAAGTTCATCTACACACCAGCCATCACAGTTCCATCACGCCCAAATGCTTAACACCCAAAAATGTAGTCCAAACAGTACATCAGTTCAGAATTCAACATGCATACATATTTATAAAACAAAATCAAACAAACAACCAGCTCCCCTTACCCTAGGGTTCTCACAATACAACTCACAATAGCAACAAGACCTTAATAGTGCCTTACACAGCCAACACACAACAAGTCCCTACAACCCACTAAAGTGGAGACAAAAACAACTCTTAGAGCTAGAATAGGCAGAGAATCTAAAGGGGAAAACTACTGGCTACATGCAACTAGCAAAGTTGCATGCCCTAGGTTCAAGGGAGATGGAGAAATAGAAAAGAATGACTTACCCGCCCAAGACGGAAACTAAGCAGATGGATGGGAAGATCTCGACTCCGGGAACGCGGGAACACCACCTATTTGAAAATGCAACGGTTGAAATTTGTGAAAGGTTAGAGAGAAGGGAGAGTAAAAAGAAGAAGACAGAGTTTAGAGAGAAGTTGGGTTTAGGCTAATGAACCAGACATCTTAAAAATTCTATTTTTAAGGGTCAGTGCACTTTAATATGAAGGGTCTGGTCTCATTAGCATAAAGCACTACTCAGCCCTTTTCTTTATTTTTCAGGACATTACATTCTCCCACACATCATAAATTTTCAACCTCGAAAATTAGACTTACCAGAGAATAAGTGAGGATAAGACTCCCTCATCTCTCCCTCTAACTCCCAGGTGGAGTCGCTTGTTCTACTGTCCTAGACGACTTTAACTATACTGATGGTTTTGCCTCTGAGTTGCTTGTTGTGGCTCCCCTCAATTCTAACCGACTACACCTCCATAGATAGATCTTTGCTAACATGAACATCTTCATCTTCTAGTACATGAGACAGATTTGGTACATATTTCCTAAGTTGTGAGACGTGAAAGACTGGATGAAGATTAGTCAGCCAGGGTGGCATGGCTATCTCATAAGCTACTGGTCCGATGCGCCGTAGAATCTGGTAAGGGCCCAGATACCTAGGAGATAGTTTCCTAGCACGAATGGCTCTTCCCACACCAGTAGTAGGGGTCACTCGAAGGAACACATGATCCCTAACTGCAAACTCTAGCAGTCTGCGCCTCTGATCAGCATAGGACTTCTGCCTACTCTGAGATGCTCATATCCTCTCCTATATGAGCTTCACCTTCTCTATAGTTTGCTGCACAAGCTCTGGTCTAGTCAACACTGCCTCTCCATCTTGAAACCAACACAACGGTGTTTTGTAGCGCCTTTCATATAATGCTTCGAACGGCGTCATACCTATACTTTCCTGGTAACTGTTGTTATAGGTGAACTCCACCAATGACAATACCTCATCCCAGACGCCCAAGTGATCCAAGACACACATCCTCAGCAAGTCCTCTAGTGACTGCATCGTCCTCTCTGACTGACCATCTGTCTGGGGATGCTAAGCTGAGCTCATCTGCAATCTGCTGCCCATCTCACTCTGAAGCATCTGCCAGAATCTAGAAGTGAAGCGCGGATCTCTATCCAATATGATGCTAGAAGGGACGTCGTGTAGTCTCACGATCTCCTTGATATAAAGTTGTTCCTGCTTCGCCATAGACATCCTCAAATTAATTGCCAAGAAATGAGCACTCTTGGTCAACCTGTCTACAATTACCCAGATAGCATCATGACCTCTAACCGTGCGTGGTAAATGGGTAAAAAAGTCCATGGCTATGCTATCCCACTTCCACTCCGGAATCTCTAACTGCTACAATAACCCTCCCGGTCTCTGATGCTCAACTTTAGCCTTTTGGCAAGTTAGACAAGAAGCGACAAACTGGGCTACATCTTTCTTCATACCCGACCACCAGAAGGACTTCTTGAAGTCTTGGTACATCTTAGTCATGCCTAGATGCATGCTAAAACGACTTTGGTGTCCTTCCTCAAGTATTAATCTCTTTAGCTCTCCATCATTAGGGACACACGTCCTACCTCTGAACCGTAAGAGGCCATCCTTCCTCAAGTATTGAAGTCCTTTCCTTGTTCAATACCAATTAAAGCTACTGACTTCTTAAGCTCGGTGTCTAATAACTGCCCTTCTTTAATATGCTTTAATAAACCACTAGACACTACCAATTTATTGCATTTGATGCTATCAGGCTCTAGCTCCACATGTAGCTTTAAATCTCTGAAGCTCTCAACCAGTTCCAACTCTCTGACCATCAAAGAAGAAACATTCACTGACTTCCTACTCAATGCATCTACCACCACATTCGCCTTCCCAGGATGGTATAAAAGATCAAAATCATAATCCTTAAGGAACTTCATCTGTCTCCTTTGCCTCATATTCAACTTTTTTTTATCAAAGAGGTATTTCAAACTCTTGTGATCACTGTAAACTTCAAATTGTGTGCCATACAAGTAGTGCCTCCAAATCTTCAAAGCGAAAACCACAGTGGCCAACTCCAAGTCATGAGTGGGGTAATTCTTCTCATGTACCTTGAGTTGTCTTGAGGCATAAGCAACCACTATCTTCTCTTAAATCAATACACACCCTAGCCCTTGATAGGAAGCATAACAGAAAACCTCAAAAGGTTTACCTGTGTTAGGAATAACCAATACTGGAGCGCTAGTCAACCTTTGCTTTAGCTCTTGAAAGCTAACTTCACACTTGTTAGTCCAAGCAAAAGGCTGATCTTTCCTAGTCAAATGTGTCAACGGCGCTACAATCCTTGCAAAGTTCTGAATAAAGCGGCGATAGTAGCCCGCCAAACCCACAAAGCTCCTGACCTTAGTAACAGTCTTTGGCATCTCCCATTGAAGCACTGCTTGTACCTTAGCTGGATCCACAACAATTCCACCAACTGAAGGACACGCCCTAGGAAATGAACCTCTTTCATCCAGAACTCACACTTAGACAGTTTTGCATAAAGCTTCTTCTCTCTCAATACTCCAAGCACTGTCCTAAGGTGATCTTCGTGCTCTTCCCGAGTCTTAGAGTAAACTAGTATGTAATCTATGAAGACAACCACAAATTTATCTAAGAACGGTCTGCAGATCCTATTCATGTAATCCATGAAGATGGCTGGAGCATTAGTCACACCAAAAGGCATAACTACATACTCGTAGTGGTCATATCTGGACCTGAAAGCCGTTTTCTGCACATCATCAGCTTTCACCAAGATCTGATGGTAACCCGACCTCAAATCAATCTTGAAAAACATCGTAGCTCCGTGCAATTGATCCATCAGATCGTCGATCATTGGCAATGGATACTTGTTCTTAATTGTCAACTTATTAAGTTGTCTATAGTCCACACAAAGTCTAGAATTGCCATATTTCTTCTTCACTAGTAAGACTGGTGCACCCCATGGTGAAACACTGGGTCGGATAAACTGCTTCTCTAGCAGCTCTTCTATCTGTTTCTTCAGCTCTGTTAATTCTGTCGGAGACATTCGGTACAGAGCTATAGACACTAGCCCTACCCCTAACACCAGGTCTATGGAGAACTCTACCTCTCCCGGAGGAGGTAGACCAGGAACTTCCTCAGGGAATACATCTAAGAAATCATTCACAACCAGAAGATCTACACTTTGGTTTCCATTCGCTGAAGGGTTTAAGTCTTGGGCCCCTTCCATGTGAAACATGATTAAGAAACAGCTAGCGCTCTCCAAGATGTCTTGTCTCAACAGACCGATTGACAAGGACAGGTCTTCATCTTCATCGGGAAATATTAGCTTCTTTCCACCGCAGTCTAAAAGAATACGATTGGCTGCTAACCAATCCATTCCCAGAATTACCTTTAGCCCCTGCAGAGGTAAACAAATAAGGTTCACTCTGAACCTGCACCCTCTACCTCAATAGGACATCTAGAGCACACATTAGATGTCCTTACTAACCTCGCTACTGGTGTAGACACCACCAGATCGAACTGAAGCTCTCGGACTACTAAACCCAGCCTCTCCACACAAGCCTTCGACACAAATGAATGTGTCGCCCTCGAATCAAACAATGGCACACAAGAAGTTTCAAATAATAAGCAATTGTTGACAATAAGGTTACCTGCACTAGCTGCCTCAGCTCTAGTCAATGTGTAGAGTCTCCCTGCTGCCTGTGGCCGGATACCACCCCTCTGAATAGATCTCCCAACCTGTTGTGTCTGTGGGCCTGCCCTCCTGGTCGTAGGATAGTCTTTGGCATAATGGTCGTCTCACCTGCAGATGTTGCACCTCTTGAACCCCACCAGCTGAGGGCAAACAGCCTGAAGGTGTGGCCCTCCACACACGAAGCACCTCACAGGGATAGCAAAATTGGGTTGCTCCGATGACTGAGAGGAAGAACCCCTAGACCCAGAAGAAATGGGTCTAGAGAAAGGGGTTTTCCTAGCACTGAAACCACCTCTGGATGTTGCTGGTCCCCCAACCCTCAGTGGTTGGCTCTGCTGACTCTGAGGCCCTTCTACTTCCTTCTTAGTCTTTTCCATCTCGCGGGACATCTCCACCAAAGCAGGAAACTCCCTGATGCGTAACCCCTTCACAAGAAGCTTTATATCACTTGTTAAGTCATTCTCAAACTTTCTGCATTGCTACTCTTCATCCACCGCCATAGTGTTGAAGCGAAGCAAGTGTTTGAAGCTATCTGCATACTGATAACAGTTGAAAAACTGTTATTTTCATGCTTAAAGTTGATACTAAAAGCAACCTTTAGGCTTAGAAACTAGCTTGAAATCATGTCTTTTGTTTATATTTTCAGAAATAATAGAGCTGGACAGGTTTATGCTTGATTTAAGTGTTTTTGTGCAGGTTTTGAGGTGAATTTGGTGAAAGAAGTGAAGAATAAGAGAGAGGACATTAGAAAAGACAAGAAAGAGTGCAAAAAGGAGAAGTCGAAGGCACCGCTCAGCGGCAAACTACCGCTGAGCGACACTCAAGAGGTGACGTTGGAACCGCTGAGGGGCAAAATGGCCGCTGAGGGGAAGAAAGAAGACGCGCAATCACCGCTGAGCGGTAAATACCGCTGAGTGGCACTTTTTGGGCTTGGACTTTTGTAATCTTTTGTAACTCTAGATTAGTATATAAGGGCTTGCACGTCCTATAGTTAGGCATCTTTGGCAGAAACGAGGCAAACACTCTCTTTTTCACCCCTTTGAAGGAGGATCTTGGATGCTCAGGCTACCTCTTCACCTTTATTGGGTTTATTCTTTCATACTTTCATTGTAATTCATCTAGGTTCACCATGAATATGGTGAACTAAACCTTGTATGTTTGTTGGGGAGTCAAAGTAATCTCTTGAAGCTCTCATATATGGATTTGTTGAGTACATCTTTGAATTAAGACATATGCTTTCTTTCATCATTAGTTAGGGTTTTTCCTCTTTGCTCAATGCTTGCATTGTTTAACTCATTCTAATGCATGATTATTGGTTTTGTTGATACGGACACGTACGGGGAAATCTAGATCCGGGGAATTTCTCCCAATATTATACTGACAATATTATATTGGTTGCCTTTTTAGCTCCTGCACTCATGAACTAATCATTAGGAATGCTAGGAATTGTATGAACTATTTGACTAGGGAGAAGCCATCTAGAATGGTACATTAGAGAGTGGCATTAACAATGATGATTTGAATGTTGAATTCCTAAAATATATGAGAGTGGATGAGATGAAATTGACCCCCAACAACATATTCATTCATATATTTCCTTGAAAGTGTTTATCTTTTGTCTTTGTCATTGATCAATTCATGCATACATATTTAATTTTCGTCTTTGCATATTAAACTTCAATTATTGTGTTCTTAAGTCTTAGCTAATCAACAAATCACATAACTAAACTAGGCCGTGAGTCCTTTGGGAGAACGATACTTGGTCTTACCAAGTTTATTACTTGAAACGATTCGGTCATACTTGCCGATTGTGAAACAAGTTTGTGACATCATATTTTGGTGCTTACAAATTTGGCCATCAAGTTTTTGGCGCCGTTGCCGGGGATTCGTGGTTTAACTGGTTAATTTGTGTGATTATTGATTATCTTTGACTTTAATTTTGAATTTCTGTTTTTATTTTTTCTGTTTTTATTATTTTATCTTTTTAGATTTTATTTTTATCCTTTAGGTTAGATTTTATTTTTATCTTTTTAGATTAGATTTTATTTTAATTTCGAATTTTTATTTTATTTTATTTTTCTGTTTATATTTTTCAGTTTGTATTTTATTTGATTTTATTTTATTTTTCTGTTTTCTGTTTTTCTGTTTTCTATTTTTATTTTCTGTTTTTTATTTTTCGGTTTTTATTTTATTAGATTTTATTTTTTTAGGTTAGATTTTATTTTATTCTTATTCTATCTTTTAGGTTAGGTTAGATTTTATTTTATTTTATCTTTTAGATTAGATTTTATTTTTTAGATTAGGTTTTATTCTATTTTATTTGATTCTATCTTCTAAATCTTTTATCTTCTTATATCTTTTCAATCTTTATTTTCTTCTATATCTTTTTGTGCTAACAAATCTTTTCTAGGGTTTTGTTTTCTTGTGCATGCAGGAGGCAATTCGAACTAGAAGTAAGAAAACAACAGAACCACTACTTGAAGGGCTAGACGAGAGTAGAAGGAGGAGAAGAATCAGAACGTCCAGAGAACTTTTCCCTTCTCCTGAAACTCTCCTACAATCATTACCACAAGGTTCTGTTCATAGCACAGGGAGTATGGAGAACAATAATAATGCTAGAAGAACTCTTGCAGATTACACTAATCTTGCTGGACCTCAGCACTTCAATAGCATAGCTCGACCTAGAGTCAATGCAGCCAACATGGAGGTCAAACCAGCATTAATTCAACTGGTAAAGAGTAATCAATTTAATGGGTTATCACATGAAAGCCCATATGAGCACCTTACAACATTAATGAGATCTGTAACACGGTCAAGATTAATGGGGTGCCAGACGAAGCTATCAAACTTAGCTTGTTTCCTTTCTCATTGGGAGGCAATGCTAAGCTTTGGTTGAACTCTTTTCCAGAAGAAAGTTTCACGGAGTGGGAAGCAGTGGTTGCAAAGTTTTTGAATAAATACTTCCCACAATCTAAAGTGACTAAGGGAAAGCAAGAGATATCTTCATTCAAGCAGGGCATGGAAGAATCACTTGGACATGCATGGGATAGGTATAAAAGCTTGTTACGTAAAACTCCCACGCATGGCTTTGAAGATCAAGAAGTAGTCCTAACTTTCCTTGGAGGGCTTGGTTCACAAACCAAGATGATGCTAGATGCCTCAGCTGGAGGCAATATCAAATGGAAGACTCCAGAGGAAGCAACTGAAATCATTGAAAATATGGCTACAAGTGATAATGAGCTACACAATGAAAGAGGAGCTCCTATGCCACAGAAAGGGGTTCTACAATTACAAACGCATGATGCTCTGCTAGCACAGAATAAAATTCTAACTCAACAGCTAGAGACTCTGACAAAAACTTTGGCTCAATTACCTAAAGAGTTGAAGTCTGCTGCCCAGATACAAACCCAGTTGTGCGAACTATGTGGAGGTGATCACATAAATGGCCAGTGTGCTTTTCCAGTGGAGGCCGTGGAGGATGTTAACTTCATGGCTAATCAGTTTCCACACCGTCAAGGGAATTATAATCAGGGTTGGAAACCACATCCAAGCATTGGCCAAGGACAAACTAGGCAGGCTAATCAGTATAATAAGCAGCAGCAGCAACCAACCTTGTGGCAACAATTATCTATGCTTAATGACAGATCAACAAGGTTGGAAGAAACTCTTCAGCAATTCATCCAGAAAACTGAATCGTCTCAAAAGAGCACTGAAGCTGCTATAAAGAATTTGGAGATTCAGATGGGTCAGATCACCAAGCAATTGGAAGAAAGACCCAACAGAAACTTTGGGGCTAATACTGAGGTTAACCCCAGAGAAGAGTGCAAAGTGGTCAAGAGTGTAAATGAAGAGATCATTGAGTTGGAAGAAGATGAAACAGAAGAGAGAAGAGAAGAAGAAAGAAAGGACACTTTTCCTTTTCTAACAAATCAGGAGAAACCAATGGATTTCACAGATTTATTCAAAATGGTTGATAATGAAGCTCCTTGGGAACAAATTCTACAGAAAATAGCAGTTTACACCAAATCAGATGAAGGAACCTCGACAAAAAGAAGACGTAGAGAGGATGAGGAAGAAAAGTGTATAACTGTTAAGAAAGAATCATTCCCACCAAAAGCAGCAGATCCAGGCAGTTTTTCTATCCCTTGCATTATAGGGAAGAAAAAGGTAAAGAAAGCTCTCCTTGATTTAGGCTCAAGTGTTAACTTGATGCCTTATTCTCTATTGGAGCAAATTGGCCATGTTGAAATAAAACCTGTAAAGGTTAATCTTGTAATGGCTGATGGATCTTCAAAGGAGCCATGTGGGATTGCAGAAGACATTGTAGTTTGTGTTGGCAAACTTCAGTTCTTGGCAGACTTTGTGGTGATGAAGATGGAAACCGAGAAGATACCTTTTATACTTGGAAGACCGTTTATGAAAACGGCCAGGGCTATCATAGATGTGAATGAAGGTATAGTGGTTCTCCAAGACAGAGAGGAGAGAGTGGTGGTGGATGTCTTCAAAGATGAAACACAAGCAAAGGAGGAAGAAGCCAGTTATAAAGCTGCATTTCGAGATGCACCCATAACTAGAGGTAAAAATAAAAATCTTGAGGTTTCTGATAACCATTGTTTGTATTTTCAGGCACCCAAGGTAGAAGAGATTGGAAAAGGAGAAGAAGTTCCTAGAGACTGGAAAAAATTAAAACTCCAACTTGGCATACCTGTAAGACTCAAGAACAAGTTGTGGGTTATAAAAGGCTTTAAAGAGAAGGAGATGATAGAGATAGAGTCTCCATATTCTAGAGAGTCCAAAACAGTCCAAAGGAAGCAGTTGAAAGGTTGGTGGAAGGACTACATCAATTATAAAGAAGATGGAACGTGAGCATTAACAGGGTCAAGCTAGTGACGTTAAAGAAGCGCTTGCTGGGAGGCAACCCAGTAGATTTACAAACTTTTGATTTGGTTTTATAATTTGTAATTTGTGAACATTATTCTGGACATTATTTTGTTGGATTTAGCATCTACTGAAGGATGCTAGGTGGTTAAGTATCTACTGAAGGATACTAAGTTTGTAACACCTACTGATGGGTGTTGGTGAGAAGATTTTGCACCTACTGATGGGTGCTGGTAAGTTTGAAACACCTACTGATGGGTGTTGGTGGATTTTGGGTCAGGCTCGTGACGTTAAACAAGCGCTACCTGGGAGGCAACCCAGTTGATTGATTGTTTTCTGTTTGTTTATTTTAGTTAGGGTTTGCATAAGCATTTTTAACATTGAATTGCAGGGAACCAGTGAGGGGTATGTCTAGAGGCACGTAGGTAAAGAAAAGAAGGAGAAGAGCACATCACGCAAGTACCGCTGAGCGGTATTTTACCGCTGAGCGGTACTCTCGCAGAATGGGCTTTAGTTCCCCTTAGCGGGACCCGAGCCCATTAGGGTATTTTTATACCCTAAGCTGCGCATAAGCTTCTATTTTCAGGCTCTTCTCTGCACACATACTCCCACATACCTTTTCCAAGGTTCTCCACATCTTTTCCCTATTCCCTCTTAAGAAAATCTCCCTTTCACTCACTTTCTCACTAGTTTTCCATCTAAGTTTGGGGTTGGGAGAGAGCATCATTGAAGGGGATGATTTCTTCATTGTGGTTTACTAATGCTTAACAATGTATCTGTTGGTTTTGTGAATTATGTTTGATGCAGGGATGGCCTCCTCATCGGGCAAAAAGAATCAAGACTATAAGATTCAAGAAGAAGGAAGATACAGAGGACATCTCAGACTGATGAGGAGCTCAGATAGCATTTGCTGATGAATGCTATCATATGATTATGCTTTTGTGGTTTAAGTTTTCTGAACTTATTTGTTTTTGTTTTTAGATTAGGGTTTGATGCACTCTATTGAACACCTGGTTTGTTATGATGGTTTGCTATTAACTGTGATTGTGTGATAAGTAATGCTTGATGATGCTTATTGATTGATTGATGTTGAGATGATGTGCACATTAAAATGCTTATACAGGTGATTCACAAGCTTTGTGAACAAATGCATAATATCATGATTGTGATTGTGAAATTAAGCAGGATGTGCATGTCAAATGTGAATGAGCTTATATGTGAGGTTTTGAGCTCCAGAGTTGTTATTGTTGAATGCTGTTACTTTGAAAGCATGAATGACTTTGCCCAGGTTTTCTATGATTGAATCAATTGCTTGTTTTGCATCATATGATCAAAGGCCGTGTTTTTGAAACCCTTTTTATTGGCCAAATTCATAAAGTTAGCCTTCTAAAAGAGAACACGTTGTGTTCTATCCGTTGAACCCTTAGCCTTAAATATACACTGAACACCCTTGATTGAAAATCTTTACCTTGAGTTAAGTAGAAGATCTTGTGTGGTATTGTTAAATGTTCAAGTTTGGGGTTATTGGGGAAACATGAAAAAGGAAAAAGCATTGAGCTAAGAGCTAAAAAGTAAGATTATGCAAAGAAAAGAAAAGAAAAAGAAGCAAAGCTCAATGCAAATGCAAAAGCAAAGGCAAAAGAAAGTTGGGAATGAATAAGAAGATTGTGTTGTTATGATTCTCTTAACTCAAGGATTTTGTGATCCAGAAAAACCAATTTTCTTGTTAGCCCAGCCACATTATAAGCCATTGAAAAGTCCTTGTGATGATGCATGCTTGTGAATGTATTTGATTGTGGTTAAATGAAAGGCAAAGTTGATTCATGTGACATTGTGATAGTGGAGTGAATGAGTGAAATACTTTACCTCTTATACACTTGTGTGTTGAGTGAAACACTTTACCTAGTGAGGAAATATTCCATAAGCACATGAACATCCATGCTTAATTGATTGATCATTCATGAAAAATAGCATTTGTTGGAATTTAAATGACTTTGTGAACACTAAAGCATGTGCACATCTTGATTGAACTCTTGGTCTTAAGTTTGAGTGAAGTTATTACTTATCTTGAAAAGAGGATTTTGAATGAGTGAACCATCATATGAATTGGTTGGAGATGGAGTTACATTTTATTTGCTTGAGGACAAGCAAAGTTCTAAGTTTGGGGTTGTGATAACAGTTGAAAAACTGTTATTTTCATGCTTAAAGTTGATACTAAAAGCAACCTTTAGACTTAGAAACTAGCTTGAAATCATGTCTTTTGTTTATATTTTCAGAAATAATAGAGCTGGACAGGTTTATGCTTGATTTAAGTGTTTTTGTGCAGGTTTTGAGGTGAATTTGGTGAAAGAAGTGAAGAATAAGAGAGAGGACATTAGAAAAGACAAGAAAGAGTGCAAAAAGGAGAAGTCGAAGGCACCGCTCAGCGGCAAACTACCGCTGAGCGGCACTCAAGAGGTGACGTTGGAACCGCTGAGGGGCAAAATGGCCGCTGAGGGGAAGAAAGAAGACGCGCAATCACCGCTGAGCGGTAAATACCGCTGAGCGGCACTTTTTGGGCTTGGACTTTTGTAATCTTTTGTAACTCTAGATTAGTATATAAGGGCTTGCACGTCCTATAGTTAGGCATCTTTGGCAGAAACGAGGCAAACACTCTCTTTTTCACCCCTTTGAAGGAGGATCTTGGATGCTCAGGCTACCTCTTCACCTTTATTGGGTTTATTCTTTCATACTTTCATTGTAATTCATCTAGGTTCACCATGAATATGGTGAACTAAACCTTGTATGTTTGTTGGGGAGTCAAAGTAATCTCTTGAAGCTCTCATATATGGATTTGTTGAGTACATCTTTGAATTAAGACATATGCTTTCTTTCATCATTAGTTAGGGTTTTTCCTCTTTGCTCAATGCTTGCATTGTTTAACTCATTCTAATGCATGATTATTGGTTTTGTTGATACGGACACGTACGGGGAAATCTAGATCCGGGGAATTTCTCCCAATATTATACTGACAATATTATATTGGTTGCCTTTAAGCTCCTGCACTCATGAACTAATCATTAGGAATGCTAGGAATTGTATGAACTATTTGATTATGGAGAAGCCATCTAGAATGGTACATTAGAGAGTGGCATTAACAATGATGATTTGAATGTTGAATTCCTAAAATATATGAGAGTGGATGAGATGAAATTGACCCCCAACAACATATTCATTCATATATTTCCTTGAAAGTGTTTATCTTTTGTCTTTGTCATTGATCAATTCATGCATACATATTTAATTTTCGTCTTTGCATATTAAACTTCAATTATTGTGTTCTTAAGTCTTAGCTAATCAACAAATCACATAACTAAACTAGGCCGTGAGTCCTTTGGGAGAACGATACTTGGTCTTACCAAGTTTATTACTTGAAACGATTCGGTCATACTTGCCGATTGTGAAACAAGTTTGTGACATCATATTTTGGTGCTTACAAATTTGGCCATCACATACTCTGACAATGATCTATTGCCCTGCATCAACTCAAGGATTTCCACTTCCTTTGCAAATCTAACACTATTTGGGAAGTGCTCAGTGTAGAATTTGGTCCTAAACAACTCTCATGTAATAGGAGTTCCACTCCTTTCAAGGACCATCTTCATGCTGCTCCACAAGTGGCCAGCTTCCCCAGCCAATAGATATTGGGTATAGGCCAACTTGTTCACATTCGAACACCTCTTGGCTTCATATATCCGCTCCATGTCCCTAAACTAGTGGTCGACTTCATCAGGGCTGCACTTTCCAGTGAACCTAGCTGGATAGTGTTGGAGGAAGCTCTCCAAACTCCACTCCGGTGTCAGAATAGCAGAAGAAGAAGCGCCTGGAATGGCTTGCCAGTAGTCAACACTTCTATCAATTGTCTTTGAGTGTCCTCAGATGACACCCTCGCATTCTCAGCAGATACCCTTGCGGCTTCCAAATTTTGCAAGGCTATCGTGTTTTGTTGTACCAATGTAGTGTTCTGCTGTTGCATTGCTTATAGAACAGCCTCTAGCATCCTTGTAGATTCTGATGGCTCAGGCTGAGGTGGAGGAGGAGGTCTAGGTGCCATCTTTCTTTTCACACAGAGAGATAAAACCATCAGTTATAACTCAAAGAAACAAGAACAACAAATCCTATACATAACCAAGAGTACACTAGCATAAGCAAGGCACACATACAACCTACGGAATGTTCTAAGGACAAAAACTGCTCTAATACCATAAATGTAACATCCCCAAAATATACGGCGTGCATATATAATAAAGACGTCATCAAGTTATATAGAAAGCACTTGGAAACATATAACTAAATAAAGACGTCATCAAGTTATAAATGTCCTTCTCTAAAACACTTAAAACCCGATTCCTCGGCGAAGAAAGCCTAACCTTAACTATTAGTTCATATGATTCCTAGCATTCCTAATAATTAATTATGAAGAACATGAGCTTAAGACAACCAAAACTAATACCCCAATTCCTGAGCAATACTACTTCAGGGAATAATTCTCCATATCATGAATTGTAATCTACCTTCCGGTACTCATGCAAATCATACATCATGCTAAAAAATGAGTTAAATGAAGCAAGCATTACACAAAGAAGAATTATCCTAACAATTAATGAAAGAAATATATAACATTAAGAATCAATTCAATACATGAGAGTTTACAAAGGTTACATCATCCCCAACAACAAATAGAGTTTAGTTCACCATTGACATGGTGAAACTAGATGAACAATGGAAAAAGAATGAAAGATAAAAGCTTCTGCATCCAAATGCGCCTTCAAGGGAGTGAAAAGTGTGTTTCTGAGCCTATTCCGTCCAAAAGATACAAACCCTAGGACGTGCAAGTCCTTAAATAGAACATAAAAATAACAGAAAACGGATCCAAGCCCACAAGACTGGTGCTCAGCACCCCACTTATGGCGCTCAGTGGTGTGCGAGTCAGAAGTTGTGCTCAAGGTCATCTTAGAAGGCAAGCAAGCATGGTGCGTCTCGTCATAGTTGCGCTCAACGCCCCTGAAAAGGGCGCCTGGGCGCGAGCCAGGAACATCCTGCGCTTAGGGCTTCAGAAAAGGGCAACCAAGCGTGAGACATCTTACTTTGGCGTTGAGGGCCCCCAAAGTGGCGCTCAACGCTGTTGCGATCTCCCTTCTTTGATGCTTTTCATCTTGTCCTGAGTTCTAACTCCTTACAACTTTCAAATCTTCTTCCAAATCATCTTAATTCCTGTTGAAAACACTAAAATCTAGTACAAAGCCATTAAATTGACCTTCAACTCTCTTGCTCATCAAAACCATGATTCCAAGCTAGTTTCTAAGTCAAAAAAGGTGTTTTTAGTATCAAATAACGGTAAATTCAACTATTATCACAACCTCAAACTTAGAACTTTGTTTGTCCTCAAGCAAATAAAATGTAACTTAGTTTCCAACCAATCCATATAATGGTTTCAACACATTTCAAAAACCTTTACTTTCAAGACAAGTAATTGCTCAAATCAGCTTATCACAAAGAATATCAGTCAAGATGATTACATGCCTTGATTCAATTAAGCTCATTGTAATGCTCATATAATCACAAAATATTCAACAGATGTTATGCTCATGAATGATCAACCATGCAAAGATGAAATCATGCATACAAGGAACTATTCCTCACCACGAAAAAGTGTTTCTCTCAACACACAAGTGTATCGAAAGGTAACTCATTCACTTTACTATCACAATGTCACATAAATCAACTTTGCCTTTCATTTAACCACAATCAAACACATTCACAAGCAAGTATCATGACAAGGACTTTTCTATGGCTCGTAATATGGGAGGGCTAAGAAGAAAAATTGGTTTTTTTAGATCACAAAATCCTTGAGTTAAGAGAATCATTCATAAATCTATTATTCAAAATAAAATCTCTCGAAACCATTCTCACTTCTTCTTAACTTTCCCTTGCATTGAGCTTTTCTTTTCTTTCTTTTCTTTTCTTTTTATTTTGCTTTTCATTTGCTCAACATTTAGCTAAATGCTTATTTATTTTCCCTTTTCAAATTTCCCAACAATCCCAAACTTGGACATTTATCAATACCACAAATGTTCTCAAATTAACTCAAGGTAAAGATTTTCAAAAAGGGTTTTCAAATGTTGTATAAAGCTAAAGATTCAAAGGATAGAACACATTGTGCTCTCTTTTGTTGGGCTAAAATCATGCATTGGCTTAAAAGGGATAAGAACATATGGCCTTGATCATATGACACATACAAGCAAGTGATTCAATCATAGAAACCTGGGTAATTCAAGTAATAACAATCATTCACACATGCTAATTCAATCATATGACACATACATGCTTTCAAAGTAATAGCAATCATTCACAAAAACTCTGGAGTTCAATCCTCACACAGGCTAATTCAAGTTCCAACATTTAGATAACATCCTTCTTAATAACATAATCACAAATCATCAGGCATCTGTTTCACAATATTATGAGCAACCACCTGTATATCAGCATCATGTATAATCTCAGCATCAATAAATATAATCAACATCATGAAGCAATACTCATCACAAACATCATCAACATCAAACCATTGCATCCCAAATAAAGTATCAAGCCAAGTACATAACAAAACATAAGCAAACATAGTTCAAAAACAAAATCCTATTCTAGAGACAAAATAGCACCTATCAGTAGATGTTATATACAATCATCACTCATAATCATCTGAGTCCTCTTCATCTTCAGCTTCCTCCTCCATGGCTGAAGCTTCAACTTCTCCAACTCCATCCTCTATATGTGGTGCCACAGGCCATGCCACCTTGGCTGCAAAGTCCTCTTGAGATATGAACTGTCTCTCAAGAAAGGCGGACGTTAGTGTCCTCAACAGCTCCTGCTCGCCCCTGTATAAAGCATTCATCCTCTCCTCCCTCAAGAACATGTACATGTCCCTCATCTGGAATGAGGCACCCTCATGAGCTGGCCCCTGAGCTGGCTGCGGTGCTCTCCTATGGGCCCTAGGAGGTTGTGGTGGTGGCACTAGATATCCTGCCTCATCTAGTGCACAATACTGAGTGTAATAGGAATCATCAATTTCCTTCCTAGGCCGCTCGAAGGGTGGTGTGGACACATTAACTCCCGCCATCTCACACCGATGAGTGATCAATGAGATATGTCCAAGGGGAGATTTATTACTTGCAGAATGGGCACAATCTTGAATTTCCATGGCTATCACTTTCCCAATATCAATATTTAACCCCCTGAGGATGCAATAGAGGAGTATAGCTCTGTGAGTAGTAATGTCAGAAACATGGGAGCAGGGATGGATGTTAGCATGTGTAAAAGCCATCCATTATTTTTCTAGGGTTGTCAGAAAGCACCGTCTGAGATGCATAGGTGCTCCCTGCCTGTTCCTCTAGAAAAGCCCTCCAGGTAAACATAATACCTCTCCACATCATCAAAATCAGGGCCTTCTTCAACAGCTAATTTAAACTGGCACTATTCTCCAGCCCATTCAATACCCTAAAACCTATTAATTGTGTCAGCATCATAGGGTATCCTCTTACCCCTCACATAGCTTGAATACTTATGAGTCTCAGTGCCAAACGCCCTGGCATTTGTGTAGTACTCTCTTACCACTGCTACATTCGCTAATGCTGGGTAAGAGGTCAAGTTCTCCCATCCTCTTCTCGCCAAATCTCTTCCAAACTATGGGGCTAGTGCTGGTATGAGTCCCACTTTTCTCTCCATCAATAATCTTCTACCCTACACGATAAGGAAGTGCCTTTCATGTGCAATGGAGAGAAACTTGTTTGGCTCTTTATCCTTCCTCTTATGTCCAATGGTCTTCACCCTTTTTCCTGATGAAGAAGCCATTCCTGCAACACACAAAACTCACAGAACACAAATATATCAAGCATCAGTACTTGAATTTCAAACAACTCAGAACACTACTTCTTAACAGAGTTGAGGGCAAAACAGTGGGCCCTCAGCGTCACCTGCACTGAAGCAAACAACCATGATCACGCAATCATCCAAAAATCACAAAAATTAAACCTGTAGAGTCGCGCTGAGCGCCCCTCAGAAGGGCGCTTAGCGCCAATCAGTCCAACCCTAAAAGCAACCCTTTTTGGCCCGAAACACTATTCAATCACTTCCTACTCAGTCCCAACCATCACTATTGAAATTCAACCGGTTCAAACAACATTAAATCCAACAAAACATGCATAGGCATCAATACTCATCAAGAATCAACTTTCAAATGCTTTAAATCACAAAATGCATGAACTTACTTGGTTGGGACTTGATAACACTCTAGATTTACATATTTTTCTCTGTTAAAAATCATTTCTTAGATTTCTTTAGTTTTTAATTTCTTAGAATTAGGCTAGTTTTATGTTTTTCTCTTAATTCTTTAGAATTGTAAAATTTTTGTTAAAAATAGGTCTTTAGATGTATTTTTTAATCTTTGTTAATAATTAGGAAATTAGTTTTTTTCTGAAATTCTTTTAATAAAAAAATGTTTGATTTTAATTAGGTTTTAATCTCATAATATTTCTTCTTATTTGTACTCTAACTCTTTTATTCATTTTTTTTAGATTGGATCTGGTTTGGGCTTGAACAGCCAGCAGAAACACTGGGCCCTGATCCCTCTTTGGGCTGTTTTGTGGCTGAATCTATTGGACAGCAGGGAGCAACAATTGGGCCGCTAAAGATGTTGGATTGGTAATGAAATTGGGCCTATTGGTCTGCTGATTGGAAGTAAATAGTCCAACGCTGCTACACTTGCCATTTTTTTGCTTTTGACACTGCTTGAAGAATGAATTGGGCTGGCTGTTACGCTAAATTGGGTTGTTGGTGAAATTACCTGGACATGGGCAGCACTTTAGTGAAAGGGTGAGTTTTGGTGGATGTGGCTGTTTGGGGGTCATTTGAGTAGTAACTCATTTGGAGAAACACACTCTTACGTGCCCATTCGCTCTGGAGAAAGAGTTAGGGCATGTGCTGGGCAGAGCGAAGTGAGACGAGAAAGGCAGAAGAAGCTCGCGACCCTGACTAGTGAAGATGGACAAGCTGACCAGCGAGCAAAGGGAGCTGACCAGAGCTAACTGGCACGTGACCGGAAGGGGAAGCTGAATCGGTGGAGAGGTTGAAGATGATCGGAGGGCTAGTGATCAAAGTAAATAAAGAAGGGTGGCCGTCCGATTAGGAGCTGGAAGCGTCGAAATCAAGTTTCTTTCTTTACTTTTCCTCTTTCTTTTCTCTTTTCGTTTTTGACCCTATATAAAGGGCTTTCACCATGTAAATAGGATATAGAGAACACTTCTTCACACACTTTTTACCCTTTTAGTTTACAGTTCTCCGTTCTAGAGTTTAGGGTTTTATTCGCTTTTCTTAGAGTAGGATACTGTTCTTGATTCTGGATTTCGCTGATGAGATTCATGGAACCGTGACAATCTGTGAGCTCCTCATTTGGTGATTTCTGGTAAAGTGTTTTGTAATTTTCCTTTCTCATGTTAATAAAGTGCAGTTTCGTGCTTCTTTCGCATTTCTTGTTTGCGTTTTGATTTTGTTCACTGTTTTTGATTTCTGCCATTGTTATGTTCTGAGAAAATGAATTGGACTCTGATTCTCTGCATCTTTGCAATTCCTTTTGGAATTGAATAGAGTGATCTGTGTTGCTGATTTGGTTTCATTGCAAGTTGATTTCTGTTTTAGCCAATACTTCTTACTTTGATTTTTGTCTTCCTGTGAATGGATTAGATTTAGTAGATTAGATGTTGAACTGTCCACTCTTTTGGTTCTGATACATATATATGCCACTTCTTTTAGGCATCTTAGTATCTTGTTCAGTTTTAGTTTTGGTTTCCTTGCATTGTTAACTGTTAGCATTCATAGGTTAGTTTTAATTGCATTCAGTTCTCATTTTAGTTTAGGTTCTGTTCTGTTATGCATTCATTTTATACTTTAGCTTGGGTTTCGGTTTTTTTTATTTCTTTGCATTTTATTTCTTAATTTTTCTTTTATACAGATTTGATTTCTTTATTCTTTTTTTTCTTTAATTTCATTGTTTCATATTTCATTTCCCCACCTTGCTTTAGTAGTTATTAGACAGTAAATGAATACAAGATTTAATTCTACAATTTAGGCTTAATTGTACCGAGTCTGAGGGTTGATACCTAGGTTGTCCCTTTACTACATTAGTGGGGAAACTTAGTTTGTTCTGATTTTGTGCGACCAATCTCAGTTTAACAAGACTATAAAATCAGTGAAGAATGCTTAGAGAAATTGTAGAGATCAAAACCCTAACAACACCACAAGTCAAAACCCCAAACTTTGATGGAAGAATGATGCAAAGTGAGTGGGAGATAGGGTTTTTTATGAGACAATGAAAGGGGAAGTGAAGAAAGTGCTTAGGAAAAGTGTTTGGAGTTTTTAGAAAGGGTGAAATCTGAGAAAGGGAGCTTGGGCGAACTCTAGGGAGTAAAAAGAGTGAAGTGGGTCGTACCCTACGCTGAGCCCAACTCTTAAAAACCCTAACAGCCAAAAGTCGCGCTCAGCGCCCCTTAGAAGGGCACTGAGCGGTGTGCGTGACTTATATCCCGTCTCTTTTTAGCTTGTCTTGGGTGTTCCTAGTTAAGGTCCCTCAACTTCAACTTCAAATTTTCACAGTTCCATGTATTTTTCACCCAACTCACATATCAACACTCACTCACAACTTTAAATCTCTCTACACTCCTCAAACATTCAACAATCAAGCACACATAGAAAAATATGAGTTAAGAAAACTGGGTTGCCTCCTAGTAAGCGCTTGTTTAACGTCACAAGGCTGACCCAATAACTCTTCAAACACCCATTAGTAAGTGTTTGGTAGCATGGTATCCTTCAGTAGATACTCAATGGATGCTTGTGCCAAAACAAGCTCATAACAAAAACAAAATAACAAAAGTTCAAAATTACACCACCAAATAACAAAAATTAAAATGGTCAAATCACTGGGTTGCCTCCCAACAAGGCTTCTACTACACTCCTTAGGGTAAGGAAGAATCTTGTCAACTTTTTCAATTTATTTCTCTCCCCTCTTCTTTTCTTTCTCTTTTCTCTCAACCTCACATATTCTCTCTTCTTTTTCTTCTTTCAACTCAACTCTTCCTTCTCTCTCCTTTACTCTCTCATCACTTATTCTCACAATAGATTTACATTCTTCCTTAGGGTTAACCTCAGTATTAGCCCCAAATTTCCTTTCAACTTTATCCTCCAACTTCTTGGCCAGTTGGCCCACCTACATCTCCAAATTCCTTATAGCAACTTCAGTGCTCTTGTGGTTGGAGATAGTTACCTGCATAAATTGTTGAAAATTTTCTTCAAGCTTTGAAGTTATGTCAGATAATGTAGATATTTGTTGCCATTGAGATTATTGTTGCGGTGGTCTATTGAATTGTCCTGCTTGCCCAGATTGCACAAATTGACCTTGACCTATACTTGGGTGAGGTTTCCACCCTTGATTGAAATTACCTTGGCGGAATTGATTCCCATATAGTTGAAATCTTCTTGGGTCTCCACTAGAAAAGCACATTGACCATTGATATGATCACCACCACATAGTTCACAGAGTTTCTGTTGAACCTCTGAAACATTCTGCATTTGAGAGAGTTTCTTTGTCAAATTCTCCAATTGTTGAGTGATAATTTTATTTTGTGCAAGCAAAACATCATGAGATTGTAACTGTAAGACTCCCTTCTGCTGAGATGGAGCTCCTATTTCATTATGCATCTCATTATCATTAGTAGTCATGTTTTCAATCAATTCATAGGCTTCCTCTAGAGTCTTGCACTTGATATTACCTCTAGCCCAGACATTTAACATCAATTTGGTTTGTGAACCAAGACCTCCAAGAAAAAGAATGAATATTGTGGCTTCATCAAAGCCATGCGTGGGCATCTTTATCAACAAGGTTTTGTATTTATCCCATGCTTGACCTAACGTCTCCTATATGCCTTGCCTAAAAAAAGAAATTTCCTACTTACCTTTGTTGATTTTCGACTGTGGGAAGCATTTGTTCAAGAAATTTGCAACCACATCTTCCCATTCAGTAAAGCTATCTTTCGGGAAAGAATTCAACCATAACTTAGCATTGCGTCCCGATGAGAAAGGAAACAAACTAAGCTTTATAGCATCAACACACCATTGATCTTTACAGTGTTGCAAATCTCATTGAAAGTTGTCAGATGCTCATATGGATTTTCATGAGACAGTCCATTAAATTGGTTGCTCTTCATCAATTGTATCAATGCAGGCTTTACTTTCATGTTTGCAGCATTGACCCTCGGCCTTACAATGCTATTAAAATGATGAGGGCCAACTACTGTTTTGTAATATGCCAGAGTACGTCTACCACTATTTTCTCCAGCCATCTCTTCATTTCTTTGGTCAGATCTTTACAGTGAAGGTTGTAAAACTGTCTTTGGAGAAGGGAATAATTCTCTAGATGTTCGAATTCTCCTCCTCCTCCTACTCTCGTCCAATCCTTCAAGAAGAGGTTTCGAAGTTTTCTTGCTTCTAGTTCCAATTATATCTTGCATGCACAAGAAAACAAAACCCTAGAAAAATTTGTTAGAACAAAACAAAAACAAAATAAAAAAAATCAAGTCAAAGCTAATCAATAATCACACAAATAGAATAGTTCAACCACGAGTCCCCGGTAACGGCACCAAAAACTGGTTAAGACTTCGACAAGTGTATCAAATCGTATCAAGTAATATAAAATGGTAAAACCAAGTATCGTATCCCAAAGGACTCACGGCCTAAACAATTATGTGATTTCTTGATTAAATAGGACTTGAAAACAAACTCTTTTAGGTTTAGAATGAAAATACTGAAAAGCAAATATGCATGTAATTTGATCAATTAGACAAAAGTGCAAAGATGAACAGGTTTGATATTATGGAATGAATATGTTATTGGGGTTAGATTTCACCTTGTTTACTCTTATGTAAATGTGAATTCTACTTCTTCATTAATGTCAAAGTCACTCTCTAAAACACTTTAAACCCGATTTCTCGGCGAAGAAAGCCTATCCTTAACTATTAGTTCATACGATTCCTAGCATTCCTAATAATTAATTATGAAGAACATGAGCTTAAGACAACCAAAACTCATACCCCCATTCCTGAGCAATACTACTTCTGGGAATAATTCTCCATATCATGAATTGTAATCTAACTTCTAGTACTCATGCAAATCATATATCATGCTAAAGAATGAGTTAAATGAACCAAGCATTACGCAAAGAAGAATTATCCTAACAATTAATTAAAGAAGCATATAATATTAAGAATCAATTCAATACATGAGAGGTTACAAAGGTTACATCATCCCCAACAACAAATAGAGTTTAGTGCACCATTGACATAGTGAAACTAGATGAACAATGGAAAAAGAATGAAAGATAAAACCCTAAAAATTGAAGATAGAAGCTTCCACATCCAAATCTGCCTTCAAGGGAGTGAAAAGTGTGTTTCTGAGCCTATTCCGTCCAAGAGATACAAACCCTAGGACGTGAAAGTCCTTAAATAGAACATAAAAATAACAGAAAACGTGTCCAAGCCCACAAGACTGGCGCTTAGCGCCCCACTTATGGCGCTCAGCGATGTGCGGGTCAGAAGATGAGCTTACGGTCATCTCAAAAGGCAAGCAAGCGTGGTGCGTCTCGTCATAGTTGCGCTCCACGCCCCTGAAAAAAGCGCCCGGGCGCGAGCGAGGAACATCCTGCACTAAGGGCTTCAAAAAGGGCAACCAAGCATGAGACAACTTACTTTGGCGCTGAGGGCCCCTAAAGTGGCGCTCAACACTGTTGCGATCTCCCTTCTTTGATGCTTTTCCATCTTGTCCTGAGTTCCAACTCCTTACTACTTTCAAATCTTCTTCCAAATCATCTCAGTTCCTGTTGAAAACAATGAAATCTAGCACAAAGTCATTAAATTCACCTTCAACTCTCGTATTCATCAAAACTATGATTCCAAGCTAGTTTCTAAGTCAAAAAGGGTGTTTTTAGTATCAAAATTAAGTATCAAAGAACTGTAAATTCAACCGTTATGACAAATCCAAACTTAGAACTTTGCTTATCCTCAAGCAATTAAAATGTAACTTAGCTTTCAACCAATCCATACAATGGTTTCAACACATTTCAAAAACCTTTTCTTTCAAGACAAGTAATTGCTCCAATCAACTTATCACAAAGAATATCAGTCAAGATGATTACATGCCTTGATTCAATTAAGCTCATTGTAATGCTCATATAATCACAAAATATTCAACAGATGTTATGCTCATGAATGATCAACCAAGCAAAGATGAAATCATGCATACATGGAACTATTCCTCACCACGAAAAAGTGTTTCTCTCAACACACAAGTGTATCTAAAGGTAACTCATTCACTCTACTATCACAATGTCACATAAATCAACTTTGCCTTTCATTTAACCACAATCAAACACACTCACAAGAAAGTATCATCACAATTAAGTATCAAATAATGGTAAATTCAATCGTTATCATTGAGTCAGGGGAAAGAGAAGTGAGATGGAGCAGAGATGTCTCCTACACAACTACATCCAACAAGGAACGATTGTTGAGGAATGACTTCAACTGGTCTCATTAAATTTGAAGCTTTTGTCTGTGCTTTCACTTGTGATCTCAACTGCACCATAAGGATAAACATTAGTAACAACAAAAGGTCCAAGCCACTTTGAGCATAACTTACCACCTATGAGTTCGAGCCTAGAATTGTATAGCAACACTTTCTGTCAAACCTCAAAGTCCTTTCTAACTATTGAACTATCATGAAACTTCTTTGTTTTCTCCTTGTAGAACTTCGAGTTCTCATAGGCTTCCAAACAGATCTCATCAAGTTCATTGAGTTGTAACTTCCTTTCCTCTTCAACCTGATCCATAGAGAAGTTGCAAGTCTTCATAGCCTAGTATGCTCGATGCTCTATCTCAACAGCTAAATGAAATGCCTTTCTAAAGACAACTCGATAAGGAGACATCCTTATAAGTGCTTTGAAGGAAGTCCTATGCGCCCAAAAAACATCATCCAACCTATTACTCAAACGTTGCGTTTTATACTAGTTCGACCAAGGCTACATCTAGTGTCCTTCCAATCAACCTGAGTTTTATGCATCAATATATAGTATGTCACAAAACAGACGTGTTTTAATCGATTAGACTATTAATGTAGTCGAATACATTTGAAAGTTGTAACAAAATAATAGTAGACAAATGCACTAATTGAATGCGAAATTAATATAATCGATTTGTCATAAATGTTTGGTCAACATATTTAAAAATATGACCGTTGTGACAATTATGTCAAACATTTAAACAGTTTTCAAATCAACAACAAACTTAGTCGTATACAAGTTGCATACAATTGGTTAAGTAGAAACACTTAGCTCATTTTTGAAAAGTTTTCTTCACAAAATTCATCATAGCACACTTGAAAAAAATTTGTGCAAACCCACAAGTATTAATCGATTTGAACAATAATGTAATCGACTTAAAACTGTTGTTTTGCTACACTTTAAAGTTCAACAATAATGCTTGTGATTTTTTCATTTTCGAAAACATATGCTATGCATACACAGATAAAATCACATATCAATCACAATGGTATTCTATAATCAACATAGTAAAGTTCACATATATGCTTTTACAGATATAACAAAGTCAGCATAAGCATATGACATATATAAAACAGTACACACATGTGTTATTATTAATTATGTGTTGTCATCATCAAAAACACAGTTGTCACTGCGATTGTGGGTTCAACTAAACCAGTGCTCCTCCTATTAACAATCTCAATAGTTTATGTTGGGCTGGACAATCTTCTCTAAGATCCTCTTTATCTCCTTGCTTGAAATCTCGGCTTGCATATTGGTCTGGGGATGTTGGGGTGTAGAGACTCTATGCACAACCCCATATTTCATAAGTAAAGCCTGCATGGATCTGTTATAGAAATGGGTTCTTTGATCGTTAAAAATGGCTCTAGGCACTCCAAACCTGCAAAAGAGATGAGATCTAACAAAATCGACCACAACTCGAGCATCATTAGTCGCAGTGGCTCTCACTTCCACCCACTTCAAAACATAATCAACAACTAAAAGAATGTAAGAGAAACCAAAAGAGATAGGGAAGAGACCCATGAAATCAATACCCCAAACATCGAACACCTCACAGAATAACATGGGTTGTTGAGGCATTTGCTGTCTCCAAGAAAGGGATCCTCCTACTCTTTGACATGGCTCACAGGTGCTACAAATCCTCTCTACATCTTTGAAGATGGTGGGCCAGTAAAATCCATAGTCAAGCACCCTACAAGTTGTTCTTTGTATGCCCATATGACCACCAGGTGCGGAAGAATGACAAAATTGTAGGACCGAGTCAATCTCATGATCTAGTATGCATCTTCTTATTATCTGGTCATTACACAAATTCCATAGATAGGGGTCAATCCATATATAATACTTAGTATCACGCTTATTTTTAGCAATTTGAGCACGAGATGCTAAGAGAGGAAAAATAGAAGCAACAATAAATTCACAATGTTTGCAAACGAAGGGGTAGGGTAAGAAACTGAAACAGTTAACAAGTTCTCATCAGGAAAGTCATCCTAGATGGGCAACACATTAGCTTTATCCTCAGCTCTTTCAATTAACCTGAGATGGTCTGCCACCAAATTCTCTACTACAGTCCTGTAATGGATTTGCAAATCAAACTCTTGAAGCAAGGGCATCCGCCGAATCAGTCTCGGCTTTGACTCAACCTTCTTTAATAGGAACTTCAGAGCTGCATGGTCATAAACACAATAATAGGTGAACCAAGCAAATATGATCTAAATTTGTCAAGAGCAAAAAGAATTTCCAAAAGCTCTTTCTATATGGTTGTGTAATTTTCTTAGGCAGCATCAAAAGTCTTGGAAGCATAATATATCACTCTCAACAATTTTTCAACCTTCTGAGTCCAGACAACTCCTAGTGCATAAATGGATGTGTCACACATCAACTGAAATGGGGTTGTCCATTCTGGTGCCTGAATGATTGGAGTAGTGGTCAATGCTTCCTTTAGGCAGTGAAATGCTTGCTTACATATTTCATCAAACTAAAATTCCATATCTTTTTGCAGCAAATTGGATAGTGGAAGAGCCTTCTTGTTGAAATCTTTAATGATGTGCTTGTAGAAACCTGCATGCCCAAGGAAAGATCACACATCTCGCACGCAATAGGGGTAAGCCAATTATGAAATAAAAAAATATTTTTGAAGGATGATATATATGATCCTATCCAGGAAAGAGTATGATCTTTTCTGAATTTGAATCCTCTAGAGGCACAATAAAAATAAATCAGAGAAGAACGCGGAATAAGACAGAGATGGGGATGCCACAATCTAACAGATTGATAAGTCCAGCAAGATTCGCCACAAAGATATTAATCTTTGATAAGAATCAGAGTTCTAAACCAAGAACCAAGAGAATCCTCTTTCGAAAATGAAAATGCATATATTATGACTCAAAAATGTCGACATATGTATTTGGGGCCTCTATATATAAGTACAAATGTTTAAGACATCTAAGAAACCCTAAAAGAAAGCCCAAGGAGATTGGGTACAAAAATAACTTGAAAATTAGAAACAAATTGTGTGCTATTAAAATAAATAAAAAATACAATTTATTTAATTTCCTAAATTATATTTCAATTGTGCTCATGATCTTCACGTTCTTTAAATTCCTCTCTTCCTGGAAGATTATAAGATTCAAGATTCAAGGAGACGTGTTTTGATCTTTGACCTTGTCATAGATCCTTTGAATTGCAAAATGTTCTTCTTCAAGTTCTTCTCGTAATTTATAATAAGGAGGCACAAATCTTTCCTTCATGGCTACCTTTAATTGCTCCCATGTAGAGATTGGCAACCCTCTTCTTCTAGTTATGTCCATGGTAATTTGATTCCACCAATTCATAGAACAGCCTTCAAACTCTAAGGATTCCATAAGAACTTTATCATCTTTATAATCATAAGAACTGAAGATTTGGTTAAGCTTCATTTCCCATGCTAGGTAGGCTTCCGGGTCATTAACTCCATTAAATTTAGGGATAACCATCTTCTTCCATATCTTATCTCTTCTAGGTGTGTGGTTTCCAAAATCTTCTCGTCTTTGACCTCGTCTTGGTCTAAAATCATGCTCCTCTTCATTATTATCCCTACCAAGCGTGTGGTTCTCAAAATCCTCTCGTCTTTGACCCCCTCTTGGTCTAAAAACATGCTCATCTTCATCATTATGAGAATAATGGTTTGAATCATCATGTCTCCTTCTCCTTCTCTCCACTCCCTCCAATCTCATACTCATATCTTCATTAGACTTTTGGAGCCTTTCAAATTGAAGTTGAATGTGTTGTTGCATTTGAGCCATTTGTAAGTTCAACTTCTTAAGTGCCGCCATAATATTTGTAGTCTGAGGTGATGGAGGATCACTATTCTGGGAAGAAGCCATATCCTACAAGATAATGTTAGTAATAATAATAATAATAATAATATATTTAGGACCTCACCACACCTCTAAGTGTCTCACTCAAATTTCACTTGTATATCACACAAATAGGCTTCTTTTTTAAGTACTCTCTTGCCTTTTTTCACTCAAATTCCCTTTAGTGCTTAGAAAAAAAACTCCAATAGCTTAAGCAAAGGTAAAAAAACAATGTGAAAAACATTACGACATCTAAGTCTTGATTGAAGAGGTAAAAAAAATAGAAAACTCTAGACAAAACTTCAAGGTATTTTTAGAAGACACAAAATAATAAAATTAAAAAAATTATAGGACTACCAAAAAGACCTAAATGAGACAACATGGAGACTCTAAAAAAACCGGAATATAATAGATTAACATTCATAGACAATGGTCAACATAATAATTTGTGTTGAACTCTACAATTATTTTTTTTACTCTTGGATCCTTAATTCCTTTTTTTTAATATATCTTTGTCTTTTTTTTACTTGGATTCACTATATAATATATATATATATATATATATATATATATATATTTTAATTTGCAGTTCAACATAGAAACAAAGATTATCCCTCAAACACTAAAACTCATGCAAGATAGAGGTAAAGATTTAATTCGGAATACAATTAACATAAAACCAAAAAAAAAAATAGATAATTTCTATGAATCAAATGTAGAAATACACAAATTAAAAGAAGAACATAACAAAAAATACGAAAATTAAAAACTCAAGGGAGGATTTTGGGGTTTTTTTAATATGATGGAAAAATAAGATAAAAGAGGATATTCAAACCAGAACCTTGCTCTAGATACCAGATGATATGATCCTGTCCAGGAAAGAGTACAATCTTTTATGAATTTGAATCCTCTAGGGGCACAATAAAAATAAATCAGAGAAGAACGCGATATAACACACATATGGGATGCCACAATCTAGCAGATTGATAAGTCAAGGAAGATTCGCCACAAAGATATTAATCTTTGATAAGAATCAGAGTTATAAACCAAGAACCGAGAGAATCCTCTCTAAAAAATGTAAATGCATATATTATGACTCAAAAATGTCTACATATGTATTTGGTGCCTCTATATACTGGTACAAATGTTTAAGGCACCTAAGAAACTCTGAAAGAAAGCCTAAGGAGATTGGGTCCAAAAATAACTTGAAAAATACATTGTGAACCATGGTTTAAGTTTTCTGAATATTTCTATTTCAATAAGATCTCATCACATTTCTATCCTCTAAAACGCATTTTCCAGTATTCAGATTTTGAAGTGCACCTTCATTATTACATACATGTTTCTTGGAGATGATTGTGCACTTTGAAATCTAAGGCAACAAATTGCTATTTGGAGAAGACAAACGCTCTGAAATCTAAAGGAAAGAAAAATGTTCAAGAAAACTTAAAAATGGATCCTAATATCATCAATAGGGAAACACTTTTGGAACAAAGTATGGAATAAAAATGGTCTTTGTATACGAATAATAGACATTTGATTATACACTAAAAGACATCAACCGCTTCATTGGTAACAACAGTGTAATTAATGTTGTTAAATTCCCTCATCTGCTAGCGAATTGGACGTCTAACCACAACCAAGTTCGACGTCAAACACTTTGTTGACAACATTGTAATTAATGCTCCCAACTGCCCCTTTCCCCTGATCAATTATACGTTGAACCATAGCCAAGTTTGACTTCAAACCCTTCATTAACAAAACTGTAATCAATGCTCCTAACTACCCCTTTTCCCCTTATCGATTAGATGTCGAACCATTGTCCAGTTTGACATCAAACCCTTCGTTGACAACATTACAATTAATGCTCTTAACTGCCCCCTTCACCTGACAAATTAGACATCGAACCTTTTCCCAGTTTGACGTTAAAACCTTCGTGGGAAACTCCAAAGCAATAAATATTCTTAACATTCACTACACTATTTGAGGGATATATGACGTCTAACTTTCGTATACACCAACGTTATATGCCTTGTGATGTTGTGAGGATGACCTTTTGGCTTCTCACTAACCAATTAGTCGTCAGACTATGGGTTAAGTCGATGTTTAATTGGTTAGTGAGAAGCCCAAAAATATTAAAACTTTTGTAGGAAGTTTAAGTATTTACTACAATATGATGTCGAGTGCCCTAGATTCGATGTCAAACGCCGTATTTACTAGGGAGCTGACATCTTATATGTTTTAAAAAAGATTAAAATTTAACCCATTCTCACAGTTTGTTCATGCTTTCATTTTTCTTGAACTTTTGTTTTTGAAGACATGTGCGTACAACAACATAGGGTAGTTTTTATTCAATTTTTTCTTGCGAAAGTGGTTTCATGATCTTCTGTGTTGTTTTTCGTATGTTTTGACCGATTGGTTTTCGCTTTTCATGAGGCTTTTACGTGGTTAGCGAGTTCAACCTCCATCCATTCAAGTGAGTACCATTTTCTTCATTCACGAAGTCAAGGAAAATCTGAGGTCAGTTTTATATTATTTACCTTAAATGTATTTGTTTTTGAAGTCGTGTTCTTAGTTTTGTTTGTATTTTTGTATTCATTTTCTAAATCGTAAGTTAGAAGTATTTTTTGATGTGGCTTTTTTCCTCTTTATTGTTTAATATTTTTATAAGAGTAGTATGGATTGAAGCTGGATAAATGAACGTTGTATTAGTGAAGAGTATGAAAGGAGAGTTTTTGAGTTCTTACAATATGTTAAAGAACATGCACACCTAGTAAACAAGACATATTTTTGTCCTTGTGGTCATTGTCTTAATCAAATATTGGAAGACTTGGACAATATTTGTGATCATCTATTCATCTATGGAATAATGAAAAGTTATACAGTTTGGACTTCGAATGAAGAAGTATTATACCACCCAACACGTCAAGAGGTTCAAATTATATGGACAAATGGATGAGTGATCATTTAGAGGAAATGGTACGTGATGTTGGAGAAGAAAATTTTGGAAGAGTTCATTTATCATACGAAAGTCTTAAGAACAATTCAGGGTAAGAGTTGTGTAAGAAAAGAAAGGCCTTATATCTCAAGCAAAGAGGGGGGTGAATTGGATTAACCCTTTTTAATGATTTATTTGAAATCTTTATGAGTTTTTGGCTTCTTGAAATCAATAAACAAATATTAATGAATCAACAAGTAGAGAAAGAGTAGATAAAGATCAAGCACACAAACAATCTATATTGGTTCAGCTATCACAAGCCTACATCTACTCCTCCTTCAACTATCTTAGTTAAAGGGATTCCACTATAATACAAACACAACCCACACAATCCATTCCTCTCACAACTCAAAATCAAAATAATAACCCAAGAGATGACACCCTCAATCTCTTGCATATACAAAGAGCAATTCTAGCTCTTAACCCCTAGCAAACCTCCACAGGTACACAATACAAATTGTTTAAATAAACCTAATCTTTAATACATACTCTCCAAGTGTAGATTGAATCAGAACCACTTTAGCACAAAGTCTTGAAGGAATATTGATGTGTAATCAACCAATGAAGCTTAGATCCTCCAAGAATGTTTCTTGAGAGCACTTGTAATCAAAGCTTAACAAGAATGTTACTATTTTAAAATTGTAACTTTATGGAAACAAGTTTCAAGTCACATATATATAGGATTTTCAAATCCTGTGGCATTATAATCGATTATGTTAATTGCATAATCAATTATGCTTTTTCTCTATTTTAACAGATTATCCTATATGTATAATCGATTATTTAAACACTTAAGCTTATTATTAATTCATTTAACAGTCTTAACAGATTAGGCTATTTATGTAATTGACTAGGTTATTTCTTTGTTTCAATCGATTATCAAACTTATGTAATCGATTATTTCAACACTTAACCATATTAGCTATTGTTGATAGGGGGAGCAATATGAGTGTTGAACCCACTCCCTGATGTGTTTGTTTTTTATGATGACAACACATTGATTGTAACAACACATACATGGTTTCATGATACAACAGAAATCAATTTTGTATGAATTAATCGATTATAGTGAAATTCTAATCAATAAAGTTTATCAGACAACTTATGTTTTAAACTGTGGCAAAACAACAAGTTTTAATCGATTACATTAAGTGTAAAATCGATTAAAATTTGTGTCCTTGCATATATCATTTGAATTGTATTGTGATGAGTTTTTAAAGTGAAAAAGTTTTCAGAATTTGTTTAAGTGTAAAGCTTAATCAATTACATTGTTTATGTAATCAATTAAGTCTGTTATTATTTGAAAATTCTTTCCAAGCTAGTTCATAACATTGATAACGGTCATATTTTTCAAATATGTTGACTAGCATTAATTGTGAATTGATTACATTAATTGTGCATTCAATTAGAATTGTGTTGATTTTAATTTTGTTACATATGCTACTAATGTAACCGATTACATTACTAACGTAATAATTGATTTGCGTCTTATATGAGATAACTATAAATTGACGCACTGAACACATCTTAAAAGACTTCTGATCATTTCAAAACTTTCATATTTGATATTGTGAATTGAGGAAAGAATTACAAGTGTGCTAAAACACTCCAAGAATCAAGAACTCAAAGAATTGGAAGAAGCTTGAAGGATTCCTATGGAGATGAACTGTGAACGTATTGGCTGATCATTCTCTACACTACTGAGGTGTTTCTACATTAGTCAGAAACATGATTATGCAATCTTGGATTGTGTTGTTCCCTGTGCATGCGTCCAGGAAGAAGTGTGAGGAGCTCTTGGTACTTTGAGAGGGGTTCTCAAAGGGTTCTGTAGTGAAGACATATGGTTCTTTATGCAGGTGTTATCTTTCTATATTTGATTGTTCAGTGGGAGAGGTGTTTACATTTTGAGAGAGTTCTTTGTAAAACCTTTGGTGTAAAACTCAAATCATTATAGTGAAAGAACCTTCAATCTAAGGTTGATTGGATGGAGACTAGATGTACGCATTGAGGCGAACCAATATAAATCCTTTGTTTTTATTTCTTTCCTTATCTCTTTCACTTTCAATTGCATGCCCTTATTACTTGGATTGCAAGATAGATTCAAGATCATTCTAAGTTTGCAAAAAGATTTGAAAAGCAATTATTTTTATTGATCATCAATTCACCCTCTCCCCCTCTTGGTAAGGGAAACAAGGCAAATTCTTTTCTAACAGTTATCCATTTGTCATCCTTAACAGATTATCTCACTTATATAACAGATTATGCTTTTTCTTTATTTTAATCGGTTATGTACCTTCTATAATCGATTATAACGGAACAATTTGCCCCTGTTAGATTTCTAAGTGATATGCAAAATCTAACAGATTATATAACAGATTTAATCGATTATTTATACCATAAATGAGATTATTAATCTTTTTTAAGCTTGATTCATTCATCATTAATGGATTCACATATTTAGCACAAACATGATATAGATAAAACATTTTTTTATTCCATTTGTTGTGCAAGAAACCATTAATAATCATTTAATTCTTCATCATCAAAAACTAAGATATAAAGAGGTTAAGCTCCCCTTATCAACAATCTCCCCCTTTTTTTATGATTACCAAAAAAATTTTGTTTTCCACTTACTCTCCCCCTTTGGGCATTAGCAAAAAATGGCAGAACAAACACGTAAGATGGAATACATTGGTGCTAAAAACATCAAAATCACTTACAAACCATTAAAGAATGTGATGCTTCCCCTATCAAAAAGAGTTAAAGCACTTTGAAAGTGTGTGAGCAATATATGAATAATATCACAATTAAGATCACCTCAATGTAACTAATTCCAAATAGTATATCAAAGTAATTTTGACATGTATTAGAGCAAGTATATTGATTTCACATGATATAGCAATTGATACCAAGGTCATTTTACAATACTCGTATAAGGTTCAAAATGTAGATGAAGCAACGAGTATTATTGCATAAATGACATTTATTTAGCAGCAGAGAATATTATAAATGTATCAGCATAGATGTAGCATAGATATGAGTGCATAAATGAACTCAAAATGATGCATGTTGCACTATGTATAATGAGATTCAAAGTGAATTTGTGCAGTATGCATCATATAACATGAATCTTACTCAAAAACATGTATTTCAAGGCATTTTAAACTTTTTCAGCAAACCAAAAGTGTAGTTATATGCTTATAAAACTAGATTGAGGCACTTAATTGATTACATTATCAGTGTAACAGATTAAAAACTGCAGTAGTGGTCATTTAACAAATTATATCGTCTATTTAATTTGTTAAAATGTGTAGAGATGGTAAAAAAATAGAGTATATTAATACATGATCGTTTTACTCACATTAAAACCTGCAAAAGCATCTTTCTCAACATTGAATCATGTTAGTACTACAAGAATATGATGTGTACAGTAGTTTTATGCCACAATGTATGAACAATGAATGATAATGTAAGAATATGCAATTTCAAAATGCTTTTCAAATTCATATTGCACAACTTTTATCTAGAATGCCTAGTTCATTTCTTATTATATAAAATCTTTTTTTTTTTGCAATGGTTTTGTAAAGATGTCTATGCATTGGTGTAAAGTATCTACAAATTCAATTTTGCATTCATCCTTTGATACATTATCTCTAATAAAATAATGTCTTATTTCCATATGCTTTGTTTTAGAATGTAGTATAGGATTCTTGGTTAAGTTGATTGCACTTGTATTATCACATTTTAAAGGTATGTTTTCTAAATGAATGTCATAATCCTCTAATTGACTCTTAATCCACAGTGATTGAGCACAACGGCTTCCAACTACAATATACTTAGCTTCTGTCACACAAGCTTGTTTCTTCAAATGCCATGTAATGAGTGAGCATCCTAGTAAATGAAAAGTATCACTAGTACTTTTTCTATCAAGCTTACAACCACCAAAATCAGAATCACGGTATTCCTCTAGAGATATATTGGCCCCTCTAGGATACCATAAACCTACTGTTTTAGTTCCTTTAAGATATTTCATAATTCTTTTTACAATAGTTAGGTGAGATTCTTTTGGACAAGACTGAAATCTAGCAAATATAGTAAAGAACCAATCATACCTCGATACATTTTCTGGTCAACATCCTTACCTTTTTCATCTTTATCAAGATAAAAGCTAGTGGTCATTGGAGTTGCAGATTCTTTACATCCATCCATTTTAAATTTCTTCAAAAGTTCAGTGCACTACTTGGATTGGTGGATGAATATACCTATAGATTGTTTTACTTGCAACCCAAGAAAGAACTTTAGCTCTCCCATCATTGACAGCTCAAACTCCTCCTGTATGTTTTTAGAAAATTCCTTGCATAATAGAGGGTTAGTAGAGCCAAAAACTATATCATCTACATATATTTGCACAAATAGTATATATTTTCCAAATTTCTTAATAAAAAGAGTATAATATACTTTACCCCTTTGAAATTCATTTTTAATGACGAATTCAACTTTCATACCAAGAGCATGGTGTTTGCTTTAGACCATAAAGTCCTTTCTTCAACTTGAAGATGTGATCTGGAAACTCAAAGTCTTGAAAGCGAGACAATTGTTCCACAAAGACTTCTTCTTTGATGTAACCGTTTAGAAATGAATTCTTCACATCCATTTGATATAGCTTGAAGTTAAGCATAGATGCAATAGCAAGTAGGATTCTTATTGCTTCAAGTCTTACCACAGGTGCATACGTCTCATCATAATCTCTTCCTTCTTCTTGGCTATATAATTTTGCCACAAGTCTTGCCTTGTTCTTTATAGTGGCTCCTGAATCATCCATCTTGTTTCAAAAGACCCATTTTTTCCTATCACTTGTGAGCACTTTTTCTTGGAACAAGTTCCCACACATTGTTTCTCTTGAATTGGTTCAATTCTTCTTGCATTGCTAAGAACCGGTTTTCATCTTTCAAGGCATCATTGACATTCTTGGGCTCAATTTGAGATACAAAAGCCACATTTATACATAATTGATTTAGTTGTCTTCTTGTGGACACTCCTTTTGTAATATTGTTTGTCTTGATTTTGAAACTAGGTGGAATTCAACTTACTTAATGTTAAAGGCAAGCTTGAAGTACAAAGATTCCTTTGTCTTGCTAGATATGCAAGATAAGAAATTTGGTGTTGAAATGGCCAAATATAATTGTGGTGTACCATTAGAAGAGGATTAGTAATTTGTGAGGTCTATTCTACCATTTTTAAAGATGTTTTATTATTCTACCATACGCATATATAGTTCTTCTTATTTCACAAATCATATGTATATGAAAAAGGTATTTGGAATTGGTAAGTATGAGGATAAGATTGATGGCAATGAGGATAAAGGGTAAGTATGAAAAATATTGGGGAAATTCTAATGGAATTATTATCTTATTATTGGTTGTTGTTGTTAGAGAAAAACTTATCTTAGAGAAAAACTTAAATGATAAAATTCTACCTGAACAGTAGAAAATGTAAAAAACATTTTGTTGTTCTGAATAAGTATTAAATGTTCAACTTTCAAAAACCAAAAAAAGTGATAAGAGAAAAGATATATTTGTTGCATGCATATCTACTGTATTTTTGTGTAGATTACCTACTACACGCATCCACGTGCTCTATTCGAAATATATCATAAGTGGATCTTAGAGATAAAGAACACATTCACGGAATGTTCTCTCCATCAAAAGTCATGCTAGAAAAATAGTACAACTTACTTCTATCAAAGTAGTGAAAAAATAAGTCTTCTTTAACAAGTTAACTTTAACCAACGGCTGCTTCACACGACAAGACAAAGATGACACAAAATTCAAGGCAAAAGCTCAAGTTTAACAAATACCTTTTTAGAAGCCGTCATATAGAAGAAGATTTGAAGAAAGAATCATGGGAATAACTTATGAAGATAATATCATACGAAAAGCAATATCGTCGAGAGAAAAACACAGAAGAGGTTAAGATCAAAAGGAGAATATCTGAGAAGAGAAAAAGAAAAAGTCGAGAAACACTCTTAAGCTTCATTGTAACATTAGCTTTCTATTTGTAAATAGAGAGAAAAACACCTAACGAGTTTGTAGACAATATTGTATTGAACATATATTCTCTCTGTGAGAGTAATCGTCTAACGTCTTTTAAGCAATCAGATTGATTGCAAATTCTAAAGAGAATTCAAACACTTGTTGTTTAACTCAGGAGAGTTAAGGATTACTAGGTAGTATATGAGGGGATACCAGGATTGTCTAGCGGAAACCAAGAGTAGGTGTAACTCAACTAGTCAAGGTAACAAGAGTTATTCGTAGATTAGGGATACCAGAAGTAGTGAAGAAATTTACGCAACCAAGAGTGGGTAAAACTCAACTAGGTAGCGTATCAGGGGATACATTGCCTAGGGATACCAAGAGTGGTTAGAATACTCAATTGTAATCTTGTTGAAGATTATAGTGGAACCCTCTAAGGTTAGAGGAGACTAGACGTAGCTTAGTTGGAGTGAACCAGTATAAAAATATTTGTGCACTTATTGTTTTATTCTCTCTCAACACTTCTCTCATAAAAACCTATTTTCGTTTCAAATATAAGAGCTTCCTATATTAAACAAGTATTCATTAAAGAAGGAGTTTCATTAAAACATTGTAGCCAATATTCTAAATAGTACTTGAAAAGAATTTATCGTTTAAATTAATTGCAAGGTCAAGCGTTTGACAACTTACCCAAAAATCTGTATACTCGACAACAGTGTTATATCAGATAGGTTGTAAAAAAGTTTTTCATTAACACTATTCAACACCCCACCACACCTCCTTCTAGGGTTTTCAAGTACTTCATTTGTGCTTGACCCTAGGAGTAAGTTGGGCTTTGTTAATTACTACTTAACCTTTTCTGTTGGTATAGAGTTGACGACGTTAACTCAATACAAGTGTCAGTTCGTGGATTTTTTATCTTTTTATTGTCATGTGTCAAATAAGGATCGTGTGATGTGACGGTAACAGCGTCACATTTCGTTACTGGAAAAATGTCATGCAAAAATCTCAATTTAGATCTTTTATTTGTATTTTGTCTCATTTCAGTCATTTTTTTTAAAATTAGAACAATTTCATTCCTCTTCAAATTAAGACCAAACTTAACTTTTATATATAAATATATAATGATATTTTCATTAAAATTGATATTTTTATTAAATATTTTTAACCATATTAAATTTATATTTTACATTGAAATTTATTTAAATTTTGTTTCAAATATGTATATATTAATAATTTCTATACAAGTGTTAGAGTTGGTCCAAAAATAATAATATTATAAATTCAAATATAAAATTTTAAAATAGTTTTATAACAATTTAAAATAAATATATTTAAAATTTAAAAGAAAAGTTTAAATAAAATTCAATGTAAAATATTAATTTAAATAAACATAATCTTATGAAAAATATTAATAAAAGTATCTTTATAATAATTATAATATTTATTAGAGGCGGTAAAAACTGATAGTTTAATGTAAAATAAAAATTTAAATAAATTTAATATTAAAATTTTATATTTGAATTTATAATATTATTATTTTTAAACAAATTCTAATATTTGTATATAAATTATTAGTATATAAATATTTAAAACAAAATTTAAATAAATTTCAATGTAAAATATAAATTTAATATTGTTAAAAATAGTTAATAAAAATATCAATTTTAAAAAAAATACCATTATACATCTATATAATAATTAAATTTGGTCTTAATTTGGAGAAGGATGAAATTGGTCTAATTTAAACAAACAATTAGGACTCAACAAATAAAAATACTCAGTAACAAAGTTTTTTATTTTGAAAATAAAATATTAAAAAATTAAAAAAACATTCACGAATTGACACATGACTTGAGTTAACGTTATTAGTTTTGTACTAATAGAAAGAGCTCAGTTACATTACACTTTTAAAATTGAGATCCAATTAAAACAATTTAGAGTGAAATAACTGAATTGATATTCTTGTACAAATATGAATATCATCTGAAGATTTTAACCTACAAAATAAAAGTAAAAATTAAAAAAAATATAATTATTGAATTGTATAATACGAAAAGAGTTATGGAGGTGCACGAAGAATCTATCTTTGGGCTTTATAATTCTTTCATGTATTAAGCTGTTTTATCATTTCACTGATTTGTGTCCATCATCGAAGCTTCAGCTTTCAAAATTTTCCAATAAATATCTACATGATAAAACTAAAATATTTTTTTCATAAGTTAAAATAATATTACATACAATTTAATCTATCAAAGCTTTCGTATACGTATTTTTTCTAAAACATAATATTTAGTTTATGAATAAATTAATTATACTTTATGTATAGATATTTATACAAAAGTCATCAATAAAAACTTTATGACATTTTGCAAATCATCATTTCAATTTAATTTATTGTGGACACAGTATGAATAAACTTATGTTATATTGATTTTAATTTATATAGGGATAAAAAAGAATAATCTTTATTTTCATATTACATAAAAATTTAGTATATTATAATTAACAATTTTCCAAAAATAATAATTGTTTTATTACTATAGTTACTTATGTTGATTTTAGATTATAAGGTGTTTGTCATGGTAACCTCTTAGAAAGATTCACATAGACTATTAAGATAACAAAGATATATGCATAAAGGTTTACTTCATAGGAAGAAAGAAGAAAAAATAGATTAAAAATAATAAAGAAAAGAACAAAATGACAAGAATCTATAAACAAAAATAGTGAAATTAATGACGATAAAAACATAAAGTAATTGAAATAAAGAAGCAAAGATGAAAAATAAAAAGAATGGAAGAGGATAGGGATGGTGAGACGCCACTTGGGGATGAACCAACCAAAGATGAGTAGTGGTTGTCACTAGTTGAACAAAGTTCAAGATAAGACTAAGGTATAGCTCATTATCAAAGAGAGAAACTCACAACAAAAAAATAGTTATAATAACTTTAATTATTCATTCAAAAAATATTACAAGGAAAAGGTCCTTTTGAATAGGTTAAGAGAAAGACATCTCCTAACAATGATACAAAGAAAAAGGACTACTTAACAAAATCACAAAGTATCTTTCTAGAAGCCTAGTGATGTAGTAGGTGAGAGAATATTCTTCAATCATTTGCAAAATTATAAAAAGTGCATTCTCTCTTCTCCAAGTGTGTAATATGTCCATAATCCAATAAACAACCCAATACAGATATAAACATTTAACCTATCACGGATATAAACATCTCGACACATACCTTAACCTCACCCTAAACTAGAACCCATCCGGTTTGAAGATGCACACAATTCACATTCATAAACATAGAGGGTTAGCTCTTTCTACCTTAACTCCAAACTAATATTCTTCCTCTTCTTTTGATTCATCGTACTGCCCACGTCTCCTTTTCAGAATCAACAATCTTTTCTCCTTTCTACACTTTCACGATTGTCCTTGTTTTCTCCCCTAAGAACCCCCAAACCCTTAAAAGAACCCCACGTGTTTTATCCTCTTCTATTTTTAATTTCATTAGAGATATATGCATACCCAATTCATTTTCTCGTTTTTGTTTAAAACCAAAGATTGCTCTTTCTTTCACGTTTCCAATTTATTTAAAGAAAACCGCCTTTACCCTTGCACTGTTCTTGTAAAGCAAGACCATTCGCGTTTCCACACTTCACATGCACACCTATGTTTGAAACCTAATTCATTTAACCCCTTATTTCATGCATTCGTAGGCCCATCCATAAAAAAAACAAGGGTTAAATATGTTTTTCGTCCCTTAAGTATCACACGATTTTGGGTTCAATCCCTACTCGAAACTTTAATTGCTTTTAATCCTCATAGTTTTGAAACTATTACTATTAGTCCTTAAAATTGAACGGCGTTAACTTTTGTTTGATGTTGCAAACGGCGAGGTCAATTCTTATGCCAGCTTCCCTCTTCACTCTCCGCCACGTTGCTTGTGCTTAAAAATTCATTCATCTTCTCCAGCAGAGCAACCACAGTTTCGCTTCTCGTGCATCATCACCCTAATCGCGCAACAGCCCAAGCCGTAGATCAAGCAAGCATCTCCATTCTTCAACTACAAAGAATCCAAACAGCGGAGCCCTTTCTTCTTCCTCGTGAGTCCTCCATGGCATTCCCAGAATCACCTAAAACTCAAACAAATCTATAAAATGCGAGCAACCTCAATCGCAAATTGCACTGTGCCGGAAGACGCACACCGAGTTCGCTCTGACCAATCGAGAACCACGGCCAAGAGAAATCCCAAATCACGAGTACTGTGACGAACCCTAAATCGCCTAAGCCTCTCCGCCGTCGCGACTTCATCTCGTAAGCTCCCGTGCAGCGACGCCATCCTCCATTAACGCCACCTTCAACGTGCAAAATCCTTGCAACCTGCGACATCCCCCTTGCATCATCATCGTCATCCAGATGCGCCATCACCTGCAACAGACTTGCAAATCCAAAAACACAACAGAAACTTCATTCGCCACCTGCAAGAGAGTAACCCTTCCCTTCTCACGTTCTTGGCTCATGACGGCGTAAGATAAAAGAGCAAAATCGTGGCGCAGGTGCAAGGGAAAGTTTCCCCAATCTGGAAAACCCTAATTTGGGGTGGCAAGTTTGCCCAATTAAGAACCCTAATTGCTAATCTGATTTCAATCACCAACACGTGGCAATCACTTAGGCCCTGTTCTCTTGAGTGGATTTGAGGGAATGGATTTGAGGGGATTTGAGAGGATTTGAAGATAATTTTTTTTATCGTTTTTTTGAACAAATTTGGAGGTAAATGAGAGTGAATGTAAAAATAATTTTTTTTAATATGTCATGTCAATACAATTCTATACTAATTCTCATAAATTTTATTTTCAAATTCACTCTCATTTACCTTCAAATTCGCTCAAAAAAACGATAAAAAAAATTATTTTCAAATCCTCTCAAATCCCCTCAAATCCATTCCCTCAAATCCACTCAAGAGAACAGGGCCTTAATCTCATCAATAAAAAGAAAAGCAATGTGGCAGAGAGTGAAGAGGGAAGCTGGCATAAGACGTGACCTATCCGTTTGCCACATCAAACAAAAGTTAACGTCGTTCAATTTTTAAGGACTAATAGTAATAGTTTCAAAACTATGAGGACTAAAAGCAATTAAAGTTTCGAGTAGGGACTAAACCCAAAATCGTGTGATACTTAGGGAACAAAAAACATATTTAACCCAAAAAACAACCAAGTAAATTGCACACACCTACTCTCTCTCCTTTCACATCTAAAGTTAGAGTGTTTCTCACCACCCCACATTTCTCACTACACCTCCATAATTTTTAAAAATTTCAAAACTATCTCGTATATTTCAAAAAACCCTACACCCACTTCTTTTCTTCAACGAATTTTAAAATTTGTTGAAGAAAAAATACTTCAACAAATTTTAAAATTTGTTGAAGGATTTTTCAAGCGTTCAATAGATTTCAAAATTCGTTTAAGCTTTCGAAAAATCTTTCAATAATGAATTTTGAAATTCGTTGAAGGATTTTTTTCTTCAACAAATTTCAAAATTCATTGAAAAAGGAAGAAATGTGAGGTGATACAAGGTAAAACACTCCTAAAGTCGTGTGCCCTATGCCAACCCAAATAAAACCAATTCCTCTTACATACATATTAAATAAAACAACCCAAGTGAATTAACCCAAACCTTCACCCCATGCATCATCAATGCTATCCTCAACCACTAAACTACAGGTTTCTCATTGATATTTACACACAACAATACACATATAAATCATACAAAACACACTACATATAAATAAAATAATAAATAAATAAAACTATAAATTAATTTATCCACCAACAATTTTAAGACAAATCCACACAACTAATTCATTTTGTTTTATTACATACTTTATTTTATTATCTTCGGGTTTTACCGTGTTTGTATAAATTATACTATTTAATTGAATAGAATTGTTGAAAATCTAGCTTCCGTATTTTTGCTGTTATCTTTGGTGAATGATTACTTAAAGAAAATTATATGGATAACAGCAAATGAAAAGGATAAATTTAAATTTATATATTAAGAAGCTTTAAATTTATTGATATTTTTATTATAAATTGATTATCAATGATATTATAGTCTAAATTGGCTTAAAAAGGAAAAGTCACATGAAAATATGGTGAGATAAAACTGTTCTATTATCAATTTAATAGAGACACCATAATTTACATAGTGGACACGCAATTGAAGCCTTATTGCTCACTGCAGCATTTGTAATATAATTATTTATAAATTTATTTCTGTATTCTTCACTGGTTTGACAATGAATTTAATCTGAAATGGAGTTGTGCAAACAGTGGTGAACTGATTTTTTTTTTATCAAAGTATTATCATGATAGTATTTGCCTAGTGGAAATTTTAGTTTACTCCAAATATATCCAAAGTTTGTTGCCAATTACTAAAAAGTCTTCACTATAGGAAAGCATTCCACTTTATACCATTGAAACTACCTTTTTATTACTATTAATTTCCCTTTACTTTTCCGTTAATTAATATAATAGTGAAGAGTGAGTACAAAGGAATTTCCCTACTTTAAAGTTTAAAATCTTGTAGTTTACTAAAATAGGTCCTATTCAAAATAGAAACATGGCCTAAAAATTGACATGATAACTATATTTGAGTTTGACCATTAAATTGATAGCCACTTAGTGTCATTCCTCAAACAGTTGCTATCAGTGAATGGTATTATTGGTAAGGTAATCCGCATTTGGAATTACCCATTATACAACCTTCAAGTCTCAAAAACAACGTTGGAATTATGACATAGTGCAGACTCAGTGAATTGGCTAGTGTTTCCTATGTTTTCAAGCAAACACTTCTTACATTATACTTCAAGACTATTATTACTTGCATTTTTTGCAATCCTGAGAGACATACTGTCAGAGACAACAAGATCAAGAACTTAATTGTGTGTAGATGTAGGTATGTATAAATGAGGAGGATGGTTTATTCAGCCAACATAACGATATCTAAGAAATAGTAACCAAGTGGAGATTCAAGATGAAATTGAAATCCTTTGCTCACCTTTACTTTATGTTGTTTTTTGTTGCCTTTTCCAACATCAAAATCTGCTTTGGAGACTGTGATAACCTACAGGATTCTTGTCCAGCAGTTCCACCCAACAAGCAGACCATATTCATCAATGGTCTACAATGCAAAAACCCAGTTAATGTATCAGCTCAAGATTTCAGGACCACAAAACTAAGCACAGCCGGCTCTACAGACATTTTTGGTGCGTCGATGAAAATTGTCAGTGCTGCTGAGTTTGGTGGTCTGAATACTCTTGGCCTCTCCATTGGAAGAACTGATCTTGATGGGAATGGCCTGGTTAACTTCCACTATCATCCTAGAGCTACTGAGATTATCTTTGTTACCAAAGGAGTGTTGTTGGCTGGATTTGTTGATACCAAAAACCAGTATTTCCAAAAGTTGATTAAAGTAGGTGATGTGTTTGTGTTCCCCAAGGCTTTGTTCCACTTCTATCTAAATACTGGTTTTGAAGAAGCCACTATCTTCTCAGTGTACAACAGCCAAAATCCTGGCTTTGTATCCCTTAGTCCTACAACTTCTGACACTACATTAGAATCACTAGACAAGATCAAGAGAAAACTCATATCACTCTCTGCCTCTGAAACTCAAGATGTAAACAGTTTCATCTCTCCAGAAATGGAAAGCATTTACAGTTAGCCATTTCAACCTATTCTATATTGAACTCCATGGTATTAGTTCAATTACATTTAACAGTGTGTTTTGTTTGGTTATTTATTGTACTCCCAACTTATATTATACACTATTACTTGTGCCTCAAATCCATAATCGTGTCAACCTTTTTTCAACATGAATTTCCTAGCTCTATATATTACTGGGAATCATGATTACCAATGATACCAGGAAGTAGAATGGAAGAGAAAAACAAATGCAACATAACACGAGATTCCCCTTCTTTCGAGTTCAGGTGTGAGAACTAAACATTTCAATTGTTCATTTATTCTAAATGTACTATGGGGTTGGCCTCTTTCATAATCATTTACCCATTTTGTTATCAAGTGAATTATCAACTAACCATGACTTAAGTTATTACAACAGTTACAATAACGTTTCAACATGTCATGGATTACTGGAATATACAAACACGGGCAAATTGGATTGGATGGTTAGTGGAAAGAACATATGATATCAATAATATCACATCAAACAACTAATTTAACGTCTTATGTATCAACTTCTCTTCAAGATACAAATGGATAACACTGATATAAGTAAGAAGGTAATGGTATTTAAAAGCACAGAAAAATGAGTCAATGCTTGAACTCATTTGAAACCACACCAGGTAGTTAGTTCCCTGGTGGAGTCTCATCCAACTAATTTGGGAGAAGTTATTCACATCCTTTAAGTACTTCTTCCATCAACTAAGATATCTAATGATGTAAAACCAAGCTGATTTTCAACATCACTAATGGAAGATGGATTGTATTACACAAATTACAGTCTTGAGTTGATCTCACCTGATCTCACCCGAGAGCACTCTAAAGAATAAGCATAGGACTAGCTAATGAGAACGCAATAATGAAGCTGAATGAGAGAATCACTTGTACAATGAGAATTTGAACCTAAAGTGGCAACTAAAAAGAATTAAAGAGTCGGGATGTCTGCATAATAATTATTAAGTGGACTTTAAGTTTAATTAAACCCCACAAAACCAACTTGTAAGGTGAGACTTGCACCTACTTATATACTATAAATTAGTTTTATCTCTAGTCAATGCGAGATCTTCCAACACACCCCTCTCATGCCGAGGTATATCGAATGTGAGACTAGACATTAATAGGTAGTCTGACAGCAGCCCGATAGCGGGTGGAACAATATGCCTAACAAAAAACAAATCTCGCTATGATAGACTCTAAACCTAGTTTTGATACCATGTTAAGAAGTAGACTTTTAGCCTAACTCAACCCCACAAAACCGGTTTATAAGGTGAGATTTGCACCCACTTATATATTCTAAACTGACTTTATCACTATTCGATGTGGGACTTCCAACAATAATCAATTGGACTTCAGCTATCATAAGAAGATAAATGTAAATGGTATTCTGCATTGGTGTTGGAATGTGTTCAATTTTCACAGGTGAATGCAGCCTCTATCCTATTGATCCTATTGCAATCTGAACTTTAAGAAAATTCCAAGACCTTTATTACGGTTAGGCCAATGCATAAATTCTAGTCAATAGTACTATTTCATGTGTATGATGGATTAGATACATGTAGCTAACATATGATTACTAACATGACAAGAATTTACACATGTCATAACATGAGACAAATTGTTATTTTACAAGTAGAGCAAGGTATTCGCTTGAAGGATGTATTGAATCGCACTACTTTCCTGTAAAGATAACAAATGATATAAGTATGCAATTCTCACTAACTAGAGTGTGTGCGTGTGTTTATATATATTTTGCAATTTATTTCAAGTAACAAATCAGTAAATAGTATATGTACATAACATGTAAATGAATGAAAAAGAATAACAGAGCCAAATCTAAAAGAGTAGAAATGATCTATGGAATGACCTATCCTCCACAGTGACTGAGGACTTGATGTTGAAAAGACCTAAAATTCTTAAGATGGTACAACGTAAAAAATAAAAAAAATAAATGATTACATTAGCATGGCTATGAAAGTGACAAGAAGTCGATGAAATTGAAAAGGGAAAACGAATTCTACTTTCTATGTAAAATTTACCACTACCTCATCCCGCGCGATCCCCTAAAAGCATTGCCAGGCATAAAAGCTGAAAACAGCATACACACCACAATTGCTTTGTTTCGTCCACTTTATCCCCAACTACCGACCATGTTCATATAATTACAGCAAGAACTGTTCTCTGATCAGGGTGGAGTATGCTGACCTTTCTAACAGATGCTGCAACTTCAGAGACACGAGGCAACAGAACTAGAAAGTCAGACATTATAAAACTAGCAGAATATTTGGAAATAACTCCAGTTTGCATTGGTCAGACATTCTAGAATCTAGGTCAACCATAATGACTATGGTACTGGTCAAATTGGTCATCTTAATCGTGACAATCTTTTCCGTTTCCGATTCTTCTTATGCACAACAACACTTTTTGTGTTACTGCTACCATGAGGAAGAGCCAAACTTGAAGATGGTTTGCCAATGCAGGTTCTGCTTTTCTTAGAAACCCATTTCAGAGGCATATTGTTAACTACAGTGCCAATATCAGTAGAATTGTTCAGTTCAACAAGCTTTTGGATTTGATCTAGCATCTGATGGGTGCACGCCAATGACAAATCTAATGCAAATGAATCATCCACTGGTTTTCTCCATAAATCCATCAAAACCTCTTCAAAAGACCGGAAAGACATGGAAGGTTGATAACCTTTAAGATTTTCACAAATCATGTTTACTTTGATGACATGCTTGCAAAGGTTACCTTGCTTTGACCAAGAACAATCACAGAATGCAAATTCAGATCCCGGATTCCACACTAGATGAGTTAAGCTAATATCTTTTTGGCTCACAACCTTGGCAAAGAGGTGGTCTCTATCATCCAAGGTAACAGCATAGTCTGGAATTTGAAGTGCTCGATGCCATGATGTAGAGAGAATATATTTTTCCTTCACATTCTGGAACGAGTCACTTTCATCTGCATAGCGATCAAGCCAGTAGCTTGAATGCAACTCAGTTGTCAACTTGTGGACTAACCAATCTACTCTTTGCAGGGCTCCAAGATGTGAGTCATCAAAAAGTTTGGCTTTCAGTTTAACATGATACGCTTCTAATGCTCCAGAAGCTTCCTGGCTGGCTAGTTGAAAATTTCTCATTGTTGAAAGCCACATTTCTGCACAACAGAACAGAAGGACAAGGGGAAAGCAAGCTAATTTATCAATTACTGACTTAGCCCATAAGTTCTGAAGTGAAATATTAAGGAACATATCATTCACAATGCCAGGCTTTCAAACATACTTTTGAATATATCATCACTCAACAAGATATTTTATGTGCATACAAGAGAAAAAAGGAGAAAGATCTAACCAAGCTTGGGCAACCAGGAGGATTTGAAGTATTCCATGAAAGCAGTTTGGTCAACATAATCCAACATGAATTGTTCCAAGGCACTTGCTGTATTAATGCCTCCCCAAATACTGTACACTATTGTACCAAGACGCTTAAAAATCTCCCGCTGAACCTCAATAGTACTGCATTTCTTAACAATATTCCTAAGCCACGATCTACGGACACGCCACAGAGAAAATAGCACAGGACAGCAAAATATATCTCTGTAAAATCAATTAATAGAAGTATGAAACTTAATTACCACTGCTGAATATTAAACCAAACTCATTTCAAAAGCAATAAAGCTTGCCTCAAAAGATCAATTTCAGCTGCAGCATCATCAATTAAAAATCCACTGACTTTCCATCCAGGCTCAACACTGCGAGCTCGATCAATTAAAGCTTTGAGCCACTTGGACACATCAGGCTTTGCAAAGCTACGTGTAATGACCCATGCAACAGGAAGTGCATGTTGTCTTGAATCAAAAACAAGAATTGTGAACAACGGATACTGCCAATATGAAAAGATAACTAAGTAAGGTCAATTGAAAATGTACAGCAACGAGAAAAAGAAAACTGCTTTTGCTTTATATCTAGCATAACTTAGTGATGATTGGAAAAACAAAATTACTTTCAGTCTCTTCACGCCAAAAGTAGAGTCTGCGGCAACAACACTTCGATGACCAAAGCGAATCATCTGTTGCAGCTGCCATTCTGTTTGGATCCCCAAGATGAAAGGGTCAGACTCCGAAGTATCCTGGTGAAAAAATACAGACTTTCTATTGCGCTCAATCCACATGCGGATGCTAGCTTGATCATCTAGATCCAGCTCATGGGTAGACCTTTTGATAATCATCCCTAGCTTGTGGACATACTGAGAAGCAAGGCTATTGACTTTTGCATCTGAGCCACAATATCGTTGAATTCCTTCTATGTGCTTCTCCAAGATATTCTCTTCTGGGATGCCCAGATATATCATGGACATAGTTTGCTGCTGAATTTCATTGCCTATATAAGGAATCTTTTTGGCTCCAGGACCAATGGCATCTCTATCAAGTGGTCCATGGCAGATGAAACCAGACTTGTTAATATGACGCCTCTCATTGTATATAATAAGTGCAAGGGATGGACGAGCATAAAGACGTTTGACAACAAAATGACAAGTACAACCTCGCATCGATTGAGGTCTAGCAGCACGATTTCGAGTGTTAAGTCGATACCTTCGACTTGGTAATATACCTCCTCCCTCCCCATAATTCTCTGGGCCAAACGAGCACCAGTACCTTCACAAAGAGCAGGGTCCAACTACAAAACATGAGTAAAGGAATCCTAATTGGGCAGATCATCACTTTAAATTTTAAATTGTTCATTACTAGTCAGCTACTGCTTCCAAAATTCAGACAGCAACAAGGAAACTATTGAACTTATGAACAAATTTAAAAAAAAAAAAAAAAAAACAGGAACTAACAAGGACCAAATTTCCTACAAGGAAAGTACCTTCACACTTCAAAGTTCCTGTGTTCTATCAAAACAGAACAAGCTAGAAAACGCTAAACATGTATAATATAAGCCAGAAGAGGAAGAAACTGTCTAAAAGCTCGATCATAGTTATTTTTGAAATACATTATAGGCATGGCAGAAACTTACAGCCTGTACTCAAGATACTCATCATCCTTGTACTCCTTCAAGCTTCCAATAGTTCGTTTCCTTCCTCTCTCGATATGAAACCGAGTGGGGCACTCCACATTCGAACATTCACCAATTATAAACGCATCAACTCTGTCATAGGGAATAAGGGCAACGACATCATGGTGTTCAGCAGTGCCAAACTTGGTCCAAGTCAAGTCAGCAGCACTAAACTCCTCCTCCGGTGGGTCTTGCAAGGGAATTTTCCCCACTGATTCAACTATAGCCATATCCACAATGACACACAAGAAAAAAAAAACTTCCTTTGTATTCACACAGAACAATCTACAAGTCTCTGCGGAAACAATCAAAGGCTCAAAGTAAAATTTTCAAGCACGGAACAGGACACCCTGAAACAACACCAAGAAAAGACCCTTTTGAGATAACAGTTAAAAACTTGATTTTGATAAATTATCCGCGTAATAAGCAATAAAAGCTAATCAATTCAATCAAAGGACAGGGCAAAACAAAGAAAAGAAAAAGATGAAGGCAAGCTGTGCAGTGTCAATTGAAGGGTACACCTACACTTCCGCTTCAATAATAAGGTGAAGAATTCAGTGTTGCAGTCTAAGAGAATAGTGGCGCAAACTTCAGAGGAATTTGGAGAAGCAAAAGGTCAGTGTTGGTTTGGGTTTGCGCTGAAATGGGTCGGGTGAGAAGTGATGTTTACAAGAGGATACAACAAAACGACACCGTACTGGTGATTTTTATGGCTATTGAAATAATAGCATTTTATAACCCCAGGTTAGGTCACCCTTATGATTCAACTAGTGCAAGTTCACAGAGTGTTAAATTTATAATTTAATTTTAATTTTAATTTTATATAAATATGTATTATCCTATATATATATATATATATATATATATATATATATATATATATATATATATATATATATATATATATATATATATATATATATATATACACACACGTGTGTGTGTCTACCTTTTAAATTTGAATATAAAATTTAAATTTTAATACATTTTTTTAAACTTAATAAATAAATAAATATAATATTTTTAACCTAATATAGTTTGTATTATTTTAATACATAAAGATAATACAAAAATAGTTTTCAAATTCATAAATAATAACTTAAATATCAATACGAAGATCCATATCTAACACAAAAAGAAAATAACCTAAGTTAAAAATATATCATGATGTCATCACCTTTGTCCCTATAACCTTATCTTATTTTATTTGAGAAAATAGTCTTATGCAATTGAGATTGTAAACTAGAAATTTTCTCCAAAATCCAGGCATTTCTATTTGCATATGTATTAATTTTTTTCTATTTTGAATATAAAAATAAATATAAAAGTCTAAATAAAAAATTATCAAATTTGGATTATAATCCAAAATATGTTATTTAAAATTATTTAAATCCAAACATTTAAAATAAAATTCCTACAAACTCTTCTCCGCTACAAAATTTAACATAAATACTCTATTATACATAATTCTCTAATCGTAGAAAAGTATCTTCTCCTAATTATACTCTTTATTCTCTTCATCTCCAGTTATTTCCACTCCCTGAGTAATTTATTTATGAGATCATTATAATCATCATCCATTCATCCACAAAGGATGACTTCAAAATCAAACATACTAAATATAAATATTTTAAAATAAAAAAAACACAATTCACATAAAATTTACAATTTACTTTTATTTGATGATTAATTAATTTATCATTTTTCACAAAACTAAAATTTTATAACTTAAAACCCTCGAATTTGTACAGAATTTCAATTCGAGCATTAAGTTTTAAGTTATTCCAATTGGGTTCTATTTTTTAAAATGGAATATAATTGGACTCTTTCGATTAATAACTTAATGTTAATTCAATGTCACGTGTTAAGATGTGTTTTTTTTTTTAATTTCCTTTTAATTTATTTATTTATTTAAAAACTTTGTCATGTGTCAAATGAGGATCCTCTCATATGGTAGAGGCAGACAGTGTGACATAATAGTAAATATGACAGGTGTCATGTGAAAAATCTCAATTAATCTTTTTATTTCTATTTAATCTCATTTTAGTTCTAATGTTTTTTTAAATGATGCAGTTTCATCCTTTTCAAATTAAAACCAAATTTAACTTTTATATAGATCTATCTATAATCATATAACTATTTAAAATAAATATATTTAAATTTTGAAAATAAAATTTAAATAAAATTCATTGTAACATATTAAATTAAATAAACTTAATTTAAATAAAATTAATCTAATTTACATTGAACTTTATTTAAAAAGATTGGTTGATCATACCTCTAATAAATGTTATAATTATTATAGTTATATTTTTAATAAAATTTATACTTTTATTATTTTTAATAAGATTAAGTTTATTTAAATTAATATTTTACATTGAATTTTATTTAAATTTTGTTTTTAAATCTTAAATACATTTATTTTAAATTGTTATAAAAATATTTCGAAATTTTATATTTAAGTTTATAATATTATTATTTTTAAACCAACTCTAATATTTGTATAGAAATTATTGATATATAAATATTTGAAACATATTTTAAATAAAGTTCAATGTATAATATAAATTTAATATTGTAAAAATTATTTAATAAAAATATAAATCTTAATGAAGATATCATTATACATATATATTAAAGTTAAATTTGGTTTTAATTTGGACAAAGATGAAATTGGTCCAATTTAAAAAAAAAAACATTAGGATTAAAATGAGATAAAATACAAATAAAAAAACAAAATTGAGATTTTTCACATAACACGTGTCATTACCATTTCCACATCACACTGTATGCCACATAGTAGGATCTTCATTTGACATGTGACAAATTATTTTTAAAATAAAAATTAAAAATTTTGAAAAAATAAAATAAAACCACATAGTGACACGTGGCATTGACTTAACGTCATTAGTTTTGTATTAAAGAAAATGGCCAGATTACATAACAAATGTAGCTTCACTAGAATGTTGGGGGCATTTACTAACAAGTCCATCATAAGAATCTTGAGACCTTTCAGAATTATCGTCAATTTCACTCAAAAAAATTAAAAAGTTTTCACCGATCATTTTTAAAGTTGACATTTTGCTTGCATAATGTCAAACAGGTGATGTGGAAAACGTTTTTTATGTTAACGAGGGTATTTAAATAAATAATAATTTTTTTATGTTTTATAGTTAAAAATAATTATATTAAAATTCAATTAAAAAATAAAACATAGAAAATTCTTTTTCAAGATAAAATTAGAAAATTTTCTGTTTAAATTTTTCATTCATTAGTTGACGTATTTTATTGAATAAATAAAAAATCAAAATCAGAAATAAAAATATAAGTATTGCATACTTTTTTTATAATTAAAATAAAAAAATGTTTTATTTATAATTGTTGTATAAAACTTTAAATGAGTTTATTTTTGAATCTAGTCCTAGATTTTAATAACTAAATAATCCATTTATGAACTCAACATTTAAAAATTTTGTATAAACAGTTACAAAATTAAATGAACAATCATATATTTCAAGAGAAATGTGTCAAAAAAAAAATAAAGTTATTCATTTGAAATTTGACTTTTTTTAAGTTATTGAAGTAAATAAAACTCTAAAATTGAAATGAAAGACTTAAATGAAAGACTTAAAGTTAAAATTGAAGTAAATAAATCAATACGAAACTTCACTTTTATAATACTAGCAAACTATGTTTTTCTAACCACAGTAATAGAAAACCAAGATGTGAACTAAAATTATTAAAACCAAAAGTGAAAGGTAAAAAATTATTCGAAATTAAAAGAGACAAAATGCACGATATCTATGTTGCTTAATAAAATATTTATCACCTAAATAAAAAAAGGAAATAGTTGAAATAAAAATACATAAAATAGGTCATCAACATCAAAGTTAGTTTCTATTTATATAGCATACACCTACAAAATTTGAAAATTTCTTATGAAGACAAATATTTAAGGTTTAATGTTTCGGTAGGTCCTTATTTTCATCCAGAATCTCAAATAGGTCTTCTTCTTTTTCGACGTCTCACTTGAATCCTTATTTTTGTGAAAATTGCATCAATTAGACACTTACCGTTACATTAGACCTAACAACGTTAATGTATACGTGACGTGGCACAATGAACTGTCTTTTTAAGTGAGGTGACTGAATGATGTGGATTTAAAATTATTTAAAAGTTTAAATTATTTTAAATTATTTGACTTTATATTTTCTTCTGAAATAAGTTTTAATAAAAAGTTTATTTGATTAGTGTTAAAGTAATTTTTGATTTCAAATTTACCTCAAGAACAACCATAAACAGGACTTGCAATTAGGGTTTGAAAACGAAATAGATTGAAACTGGTGTCTACAACTAAACAAATTGCTCATAGTTTTCCCTTGATTTGTCACCAGCTCGCGGCCAGATAAGCCTCTGACGACATTGTCTTCTCATGTTGCCTTCTTCTTCCTCATCAAGCACGCGTGCTCCCTTTCTCCTTCTCCCAATAAGCAGCCATACCCTTCACCTGAAGCACTACCGGTTGAATCGCCTCCAGCAACCGCACCAGCTTCCATCGGCTGCGTCCATTATTGCGTTGAGCTCGTTGCTGGCGACACCATTCCATTTTTCTTCTACTAATCCCCAAATCGGGATCCACGCGTAGCCTTCACCGAAGACAACACTGTGCCACACAAGGCTTCAGCCGCGACCACGCTAGTCCTCCTCCATGTCACCGACATTTTTCCCCTCTACAGCACCACCGCCATTTCGATGGTGATTGGAGGTGGCCACTGGCCATTTGCACTCTTATGTTTGCCCTCTGTGTGATTCTACTCTCTGATCATATTAACATGTTTTTTGGTGTTCTTTTTTTCAGAATAGGTTGATTTTTGTCAAGAAAAATTTGATCTTTTTCAAATGGGCACGGATGAAAGCAACAGCATGGCACTGAGTTTATCTCCTATGCAAGAAAGTGGGAGCATGGTTCGAGGTTCAGAGTAAGCGAAGGAGGTTGGGGAAGATGTTGGGGGTTTGAGAAGTGAGGAGGGGTGCGGTTCGGTTGCTGTGAATGGGATGAGTTTTCTAGCATTAAAAAGAAATGTTTGGGTGATGAAGGGGCTATTAACGGTGAGGAAGGAAAATATGAACAATAAATATGATCAATTATAGTAAAACCATTAATATTGGGTTGGAATTAATGAATGGGAAGAGAAGAAGATTAGAACTATAAGGGAGTATCTGTTTGTGTTTCTGAAAAATCATGATGAAAAAGACAACGATGATTGATGTCCATGGAGAATAATTGAGGAGAAATGGAAAATGGAATATGAAGTTGTGATGATGAAGATGAAGATTGGTTGTGTTTGATGTTGGAGGGGAGTTGGAACGGTGATGGTGAAGAGAAATTTTTGGAAAGAAAAAATGGAGATCGAAATTTAATAGAATCTTTCTAGTTTTATCATATTTTTTTATTGTAATTCTTTTTAGAGATGAAATAATTATTTTCTTTTTTCAGTTTCTGGTGCATGAGAGAGAAGAGAGAGAAATATGAGGGGAAGAGGATTTTGATTTCTGGTGAATGACAAAGAAGAGAGATGGTGAGTGAGAGAGAAGAGAGAGAAACATATGCGGGAAGAGAAAAAAAATAAAAATTCAAATAATTTAATTTTAAAATAACCCAAATCCACATCCTTCAGCCATGTCGGTAAAAAAGACAATTCACCGTGCCACGTCAAGTCTACATTAAGGTTGTTAAGTCCAATTTAATGGTAGGGTCTAATTGATGCAATTTTCACAAAAGAAGGACCCAATTAAGACGCTGAAAAAGAAAGGAACCTATTTGAGATTCTGGACAAAAATAAGGATCTACCGAAACATTAAACCAATATTTAACCTAAAACAAATAAAAAGGTAAATATTTGAAAATTGTCCTTCATGGCAATTAACAATCCAACTGGATGCTTGTGGTTTGGTCGTATAACTGCCATTAATCTAATAGAGGAGTATTTGGGTTGCCTAGGATGGTTTAGGTAGGTCTCGATTGTCCATGTAGATAGGGAGTAAGGTGATAATAGCATTGGGTGGTAGGTTAAGGTATGTTTGGGATGGTTGGTAGCAGAAATTTGACATATCATGTGGGCGGTGCATGTGTGAGTTTCTAGGTTGTCTGATGGAATCCTACTTGACTTAGTCTTCCTTTTGTATTTTTTTACTTTTCCTAGCTTAGCTCTTAAGGAGTATGGGTTACTATAAATACCCAACTCCTCTATTGTATTGTTACTTTTGAGATTAATGAGAATTAGACTTTCTGAAATAGAAACTATTCTCTCTTGAAAGTCAGGCTAGAGAGTCCAAAGACTTCCTCTAGCCACCTTCCAAGCACATCTCTCACTTTCATTTTCCATTTTCACGGTGCTTCTCATCCTTCACGCTTCCTCTCCTCCACTGCCACATCTGGCACGCGTCAGCTGCCAATACGTCTCCAATCCAACGCGTCAGCCACGTTCAGACCGCGCCTCTCACTTCTTTCTTCACGCACATCAGACACGCACATTCCATATTCTCTTTCTTCTTCGCGTCTCACTCTCGCTCTCGAGAGTTCCATTGTCTACAACCTCGGATCTGCCTTTCTATTCCATTTTTCACCGATTGTAAGTCACTTTCCACCGATTAAATCAGTAGTTCTTCGTCCTCCTAGGGTTTCTCACCGAACAAACCATCTTCATTTTCCATACCTTCAACTTCCACCGACTAAACCTTAGATCCTAGGTTTTCATGTGTTTCGCTCTCAGTTTCCACTTCAATCTTGAGTTCGTTTCCATTCCGCTGCGTCTTCATCTCTCTGGAGGAAGCTTCGAGGAGTCAGCGTCACGTCTTCGGTTTCTCCTCGGGCATTCGTCCATCAAGTGGTATTCAGAGCTCAGGTTCGAGCACGCTTCAGAGGTAAGTATCTCGGTTCGTCTCTGTTCTGAGTTTTCTTCCATTTTTGAGTTGTTCGATTTTCTTATGTTCTTGCGTTTGATTCGCGTCTCTGTTTCTGTCTTTGTTTCTAGTTTTGTGTTTTGATTCTGTCTTGATTCTGAGTTTGTGCTTCAATTTTTCGCATTGTTCATTATCTTCATTGAATGTCTTGTGTTGATTTCGCGTTTGTTCAATTTATGTGTTTAGGTTTCCAAATTCTGATAAGGTTGTGTATCCTGTGCTTGAGTCATTATTTTTGAGTCTTTTCCTCATTTTAATCGGTCCATTTGTTCATTTGAGTCATTTTCATTGATGAATCATATTCTGTCATGTTTACAGTCATGTTTAATTGCTTAAAATGTCATAAATTCTGTGTTCAAAGCTGTATTTGATTTTTTCCTGAGATTCTGGATTATATGATCAGTGGCTGTACACCATATGAGCTATGATACAGTCATTGTGAGCTCGGGTGCATGCAAAAGTGATATTAATCTCAGATCTGACTGGCTGATTGAAGTATAAGCTGTTTTGAATTTAACATTGAGATGCATCTGATTGATTGAGCCAGTACCATGTGCATACTATATAAGCAATGAATTGCTTTGGCAAAGCTTGGTTGCACTGAGAAAGCTCCATTAGAGTCTCATTTGCAGTTGGCCGATCTGTATTGCTTTGCTTGAATCTAGTTATTTTGTTTCAAATCTGGTTTAGCACATAGATCATTGCTAAACATCTTTCATTGTTGATTTAGTGTCTTGTTCAAGTTTGAGTTGCTGTTTCTGGTTCAATTTAAGTGTTCAAAGGTCATTTGATTCATTAAGTCAAAATTTGAGTGGAAGAGTTGCTTAATTTGAGTAATTTGGGGCTGACTAAGTCAAATTTTGAGATAATGTGTTTCTGCATCTATTTGCTTTACAAACAAGTTTGTTTTAGTTGTTTGAAACTGATGATGCAAAGAAACCACGAATTATAGCTGCCTTAAGCATTTTTCACTCTTTAAACCACCAAATTTTTGGCATTTTTCATTCACAAGTTGCTAGTTGGTTGTCTTTTCTGAAATCTGTGATTGGTGCATGTAAAATTGAGTTGTCATTGCAGCAAAAGCTTGGTCGTTCTGTTTTTTATATAAAAAAAAAAAAAAAACAATTGACAAAAGAAACATTTATATAGTTATAAAAAGCTGAAAGACCAGTGCAATTAACTTTTCTGAAATCTGATGCACCAGAAAACTGTTGTTCTCTATTAGCATTTCATCAAACAGTTTCACTCAATTGCTTTGAGCTTAAAATTTTGATGATATTGCAACTTGTTTCTGTTTCTTGATTTAATAATCTGTTCTAGTTCTATTCATTAGGATTCTGTTTGTGTTCCAACCTTTCTAAATTGCCTGTTTCTTGCTTGTCTTGGTTGATAACTCTGGTTTTGTTTATCACATGTGCAATCTATTCTGCTGATCTTAATTTGAAGCTTTTACTTGCTTTATTCATCTGATCTAGAGTTGTCTTAAGCAATAGATCTGCTGTTCTGTCATTGTTTTGTGGCTGTCCTGTTCTATTCTGGTTTCTGATTCCTGACCCTAGCCTTTGCCTGTTTGAGAAGTTGTTACACTCTGATTTCTGGAATTTGAAAGAAGGTTTGTGTGCTTGGTAGCATCTTAGGTGGTGGTGGTCTGGAATACTCTCCAGCTTTGTACTGACAAGGGAGAATCTCCCTTCCAAACCTTTTCATTTTGAGTGCTTTAAGCTTTAAGAGAGACTGATTTTTGTGAGTTTTGTGTGGCTACATCTAAAGCCAAATATCCTTGTTGAGAGTGTGTTATTACTTCAGTTCTGAATCTGAATTGTGCTTACCAATTAGATTTGTGCAGTTTTTGTTTTGATTGCCATATATAGGTGGTGTTTGAATTACAAAAAGCTGCAACAGTACAAAAGTTGAACAAGGAGTCTCATGACAAGTGAACTGAATGGACTTTGGAAGTGCAGACCAGAATCTTTACTGATAGAGTTGTAGAAGTTCAACAGAGTATAGCTTGAGCAACCAGTAGCAGCCATCTGAACTAAAGGGAGTTTCTTTCACCTTAAATTGCATTTGTTTTGGTTGAACTACTCTTGCTATCATGTTGAATCTGGTATGACAGTTTTTGTACACTAGAATTAGCCAATCTGAATTCTGAACTGCATTGCATTGGATTGGTCAGGTTTTGATTAGTCTGGTGGTTGTCTAATCAGTTGGACTAAGGTTTGAACTTCATATATTTGAATCTGATGAAAATTGAGTACATTGACCTATGTGTGCATATCAGAATTTCAATGAAATAATTTGAGAGCTTAAACAGCTGAGATTTATTTGTGCAGATTTCCATTCTGTTTAAATTCATTGTTTAATGTTAGCTGAATTTTCTGCATTACATCATATCACTCTTTGTCCATTGGTTTGATCAGGTTTGATTAATTTGGAATTATTGTTTAATCAGTTTGGTTTCAGCCTTGAATTACACCCATTTGCAGCTGGTTTAATATCCATGTTTATGTGTATTTTGCTGGAATTGATATAATTTCAGTGTGCAGATTTGAACTAAATCAGTGCAGGGATAAAGTGCAGACTAGGAGTGTTGTGTGCAGAGTTGATAAACATTTGGAGTCAAGAATTTTAAGCAGCAGCAGAATATCAGTAGAGCTTACAGCAAGATAGACCAACCATTTAATTAGGGGAGTTGTTTAATTTTGTTGCCTCTGGATTGCTTAATTGTTTCTGTCTTAGCTGGAAATTGATAGCATTGATGGTTGCTCTGCTGAATTGAGTGTGAATATTTGATTGCAGTTTGTCATTTGAGAGCAAAAACAATTTTATTAGCTGCCAGGATCAACTGTACCGAGAGAAAGGGAAGTTTACTACCCTATATCTTTGTCTGCCATTTGTTTTAATTAAACTCACATCAGTTTGTGCATATGTGTTTGTAGAACTTGATCAATAGAAATCAAGAAGATTTGATAGCAGCAACATCTCTAATTGGACAGGACTGAGATTGACACGAAGCAAAGTGGATCACGTGAATGTGGGCACCAAGAGCACCGTAGCATAGGATTTCAATTTTTGTTTGTATTTGTACTGGGTTGTGTTTGCCCACTGTTAGCTTTAGTTTTAGTTTTGTAAAAGGGCCTTTTATAAAGTCCAAGTGTTTAGGAAGAGTCCTTGGTGCTCTTTCAAACCCTTGGCAACTTTATTTGCTTTTATTTTTAGCATAGCTAGACAGGTGAATGTGTCTTGTTAGCCAAAGCTACAAGCTTCACCATAGGAGTAGAATTTAAATATTGATTTGCTTTATGTTTCACGTTTAGGGTGATTAGGCTAAAAGGGATTAAACTCTAAGCCTTTTCACACATTAGAGTCCGAGAGTCTAGTCTTTTAATTGTGGTTAATTGTTTGTGATTGTTTGAGTTGTGTACTTTGTTTCTAAAGGTGATTTTAGTTTAAGGGGTAATTAGTTAGTAGCCTAAGACATTTCTGGCAAGGCAAGACTTGGTACTTAAGCAGCTCTTTAGCTCACCTCTCTTACCTGGGACTTGTCTAAGTGAAAGTTTTGAACCCTTTAGATTAAGAAAACTTTTAAAAACAAAGATGTCTTCTTATGGTTCATATAGGTCTTCTAGGTTAGATAAAGTTGATGAAATGTTTAAACAAGCTAGGAATCTTCCATCCTTTGGTAAAGACATAGGTGCATTAACATACCTAGCTTGGGAAAAAGAAATTGATAAAATAAATCCTTGGTTTTATGAAGAGGGTGAATCTTATGTCCTTAGCATATATCTCTCTAAGTTAGAAGAAAATGCAAGTGAGTGGTGGGATGAAAGACAATATCATGTTAGGAAAGGTAGGAAGTCTTCCATACGTGATTGGCATGATTTAAAAGCTTGCATGAGAAGAAAGTTTGTGCCTTCAAGCATTAAAAGAAACCTAGAATTAATTAAGGATTGCATTGATGATGGAAAACTTTTTCTTGAGAGTTTAAAGGATCATGGGTTTCTTCGTAGAGAATTAGAATTTGGGGCAAGACTTAAAGAGATCAAGGATAAGAAAAGAGAAAGAGAGATTGAGAGAAAAGAAAAGGAAGAAAAGAAAGAAGAAGAGAAGAAAGAGAGAAAAGAAATAGAGAAAAGAGAAGAGAGAAGAAGAGAGGAATTAAGAAGAGAAGAAGAAAGAAGAGAAGAAGAAAAGAGAGAAAGGCAAGAAAGAGAGAAGAAGGAAAAGGAGAAATTGTTCCTTATGGCAAATCCTATTCTTCCAAAGACCATAGAACTTAAAAGGGAAGGTTTCCAAATCTTTACTTCTTTTTCAATAATTGATTATTTTTCAAATTTTAACTTCTCTTTCAAACAAATTGTCATCCCATATTCTATGCAAACTTTTTCAAATGACAATTTAAATCTTGAATTATTCAAATCTTTTAGGAAAGAAATAACTCAAGATGAAAGTGAATTTGGACTTCTAGAATTTCCAAATGTGATAACACAAGATATTAGAAGTCCTTATTTCCTTGTTTTTATAAAAAAATTCTTTCTTGGATTGGTATTAATTGAAAATATATTTGATGTTTATTGCAGATTTGTGTTTGATCCAGGAGGAAGAAAAAGTTAATATAAAAGAATAAGGCCACTCGAAGATGGCCATGCTCCCAAAGATTGTGTGGAGCTTATTCATAAGGCGATTGCCAGATTTGAGGACAAATCTTTTCTTAAGAGGGAGGGCATGATGGAATCCTACTTGACTTAGTCTTCCTTTTGTATTTTTTTACTTTTCCTAGCTTAGCTCTTAAGGAGTATGGGTTACTATAAATACCCAACTCCTCTATTGTATTGTTACTTTTGAGATTAATGAGAATTAGACTTTCTGAAATAGAAACTATTCTCTCTTGAAAGTCAGGCTAGAGAGTCCAAAGACTTCCTCTAGCCACCTTCCAAGCACATCTCTCACTTTCATTTTCCATTTTCACGGTGCTTCTCATCCTTCACGCTTCCTCTCCTCCACTGCCACATCTGGCACGCGTCAGCTGCCAATACGTCTCCAATCCAACGCGTCAGCCACGTTCAGACCGCGCCTCTCACTTCTTTCTTCACGCACATCAGACACGCACATTCCATATTCTCTTTCTTCTTCGCGTCTCACTCTCGCTCTCGAGAGTTCCATTGTCTACAACCTCGGATCTGCCTTTCTATTCCATTTTTCACCGATTGTAAGTCACTTTCCACCGATTAAATCAGTAGTTCTTCGTCCTCCTAGGGTTTCTCACCGAACAAACCATCTTCATTTTCCATACCTTCAACTTCCACCGACTAAACCTTAGATCCTAGGTTTTCATGTGTTTCGCTCTCAGTTTCCACTTCAATCTTGAGTTCGTTTCCATTCCGCTGCGTCTTCATCTCTCTGGAGGAAGCTTCGAGGAGTCAGCGTCACGTCTTCGGTTTCTCCTCGGGCGTTCGTCCATCATTGTCACTACAAGAAAAACTAGAGTTACTTACCAATATTTACATACGGATTCTAATCCGTATGTAATATTATATTACATACCTATTTTACATACGGATTCAGAAAAATGAGTAACATACATATTTTTACTTACGGATTCGAAAAAATGGGTGAGTAGCCCTTGGTCATCATCGTTGCTTAGATGTTTGTCTGAAAGAACATCTAATTACAATCTTTTGCGTCTTCTTGGGAGCAGGTTGAGCAATTGTAGCTTCACTTCACTAGACTGTTGGAGCATTTAAAAACAAGTCCATCATAAGATTCTTGAGACCCTTCAGGATGTACATCTACTAGTAGAAAAATGACATTTTATGACGACCTATTATGACGGATAAAAATTATCCATCATAATAGGTTGACTGGTGGTAGAATGGTAATAAAAATAATACATATTATAACATAGTTTTGTAAATCAGTTATAATATGAAACGCAATGCCAAACTTGTAAATAATTTTCAGACATATTATGACGTAGTTTTGTATATCAGTTATAATATGAAATGTGGTGACAAACTGTTGGAAATTTCTTAATTTATTATAACGGAGTTTTAGAAATCAGTTATAATATCTCTTCCTCTCTAATTTTTCACATTTTCCTCTCGTTATCTCTAATTTCATTTGACGTTCCCTTTCATTCTCGTTCCTCTCTTCCGCTCTTGGCATTTCACGTTCCAAGAACACTCTGAGAACACTCCTTGGCGCCTGTGCTTTTCTCGGCTCTGAGAACACTCCTCCCTCCACGGCGCGACTGTGATTGTGGTTTAGGCTATAGAGAGAAGGAGAGCTAGGTTAGGGGAAGGCGAAGGCCAGCGAACTGAAAGCACTGTTTCTACCGCTTACCAAGTAGTTATAGAACCTTCGGAGACTGCTTCTGCCTTCATTACCTCTTCGTCGAAATCTCTGAAGTCTGACCAAGTAGGTTTTATGATTCATAGTTCGAAATCTCCGAAATTTCTTCTACTATTTGTTTTTTCCTAATTTGTTATGATTTTCTTCTATTAATTTCACTAATTTCTCTTAGATTGGTGGCGAAATTAGCGGCGTTAGCACGAGAGAGGAGGAGGGAGCCTTCAATGCTGAATCCACAGCGGTGATTGGAGAATTTTGAAGATAGGCTAAGAAGTTAGAATTATGAGATTTGATCCTTTGCTTTCACTCCCTTGTTCTTGGATCTTTGTCTCTATGTCCTATCCCAATCCTTCTCTATAACACTTTTCCCCCCTCTTTATCATGTTAATTTAGTTTTCTGTCTGATTTTTATAGGCCTACTATGTATTTACACTTTACTTTCAAGACTAATATATACATGAAAACTTCATTTTTCCTAACCTAGACGTGTATATAGTATAAATTAAAGTTTAGCTAATGGGTGCGCATTGATCAAACCAGAGACATATAAAACTAATGTTTTGCTTCAAATGTTACAGGGAAATTAGAAGAAAGATAACATCTTTTAAGCATGTAAGTTTCTTTGTTTGCTGTTGATGTTGAAAAGCATGTAAGTTTCTGCTGGAAAGGAGGGGGAAAATAACAAAACAATAAAAGAAGAAAAAACCAATCAGTAGTTAAGTAAAGAGTACTTTATCCTCAATACAATTTTCTCTTTTTCCACTCCAAGCTTAGCCCCTGTGACTAACCAATGGCCAGGAATATCTTGAGGCCCCTTGAACATTTTTGTCGTGTCCACAATTTTTCTCTCTACGGGTTACGCTTTTCAGGTTCGTTTTCTCACTTTTGCACTGTTTTAAATTAATTTTACTCCGATTACATCACTCTTTGATGCATTATCTTTCATTTGAACCGATTAAAATGCGTTTTCATTGGGTTTTGGTGCAGTTATTCTCGTGTCTTTAGGCGGCGTTCTATGGCGGCGATTTCTTGCGTTTTGTACTCCTTCAATTCCCTCCACTACATTTTTAAAACCATCCAATAAAAAAAATGTACAATACATTCTCTTCAACTAAAATATAAAGTTGTAAACTCGAATCACCATGAGTCAGGAGCAACCTCAGAGACATCTAACCTGTATGGATCAGACGTCTATAGAGACGTCTGACCTAAAGGGTCCGACGTCTCATTAACGTCACCCCTATAGACGTCGGACAGAGATCAGACGTTAAAAGCCCAAAATAACAGACGTCTAAAGTCCTTTTTGCACTAGTGTATTACTCTGACGGGGTTAGAAATATTTTTAGCTAGTGGGTTGTTGAGTTGGTGGGACACCTGAAAATCAGATGACAAAGGAGATTTTAAAAATTGACTATTTATCTGTAATAACATTATTTTTTTTATTATCTGTTGTGAAGGAGTTGTGAAAATATCCATCTTAAATAACATTATTTTGGTAATGTGAGTGGGTATGCAAGTGCGAGCACAAAGTCTTCAAAATGTTGTCTTCATGAAAGCTATATCCATCATCTTAATATTATTAAATCTCCATCATGATCTGGTACTCAATTTAAGCAATGAATAGTTTAAAAAAGACTAATTTGAATGAATTTAATAAATAGCCACCCTTGGTAGGCCACTAGGGGACAACATATCTAAAATTTAAAAGTCATCAAATTATCCACAAGTTGTTTATTTTATAAGTTTACTTATTTATTATTTTAAACTTTTATTGTTTTGGTTGAGGTTAATAAATCTCTCCAATGAAGAAAGTGGATCAAACTGAAGATAGCTGATGAAAAGTAGTAGAGGTCGAATGAAGAAAACATTGAGAGAGACCAATAAACTAATAAAAATACCTTGTTTAAATAGCTTGGCTGAAATATTAGATTTTTATGCCCAAAGGCATTAATTGATTCTAATAACCTCACTTGGTGGCATAAAGATTTAGTTATTATTTGGTGTGTTTTCTAGAATATTTAGTTTACTTATTAGACAATAAACTTCATTGGGAAAATGTACTTACTGATTGGGAAAAAAGCTCTCAAGGGTCATTCACTCAAGAAGGCCGAGATGACATATTAGTGGTTTCCATTGGACGTCCGGAGCATCCAGGATATATTCGTGGTGTTGGACGAGGGGTAGGACTTAAGCAATTCTTTACTGGTCCTACTCGAAAGGTTACTTTAACACAACTTAGTGAATCCGATAAAAAGGTGTTAAGAAATGAGTTTAAGAAAGAATTGTTCCCAGAATTGAGAGATGAGTTATTGTCAGAAATCAAATCAAAGATAACATCCTTAGGATTGGCTATTCAAGGTCTACCAAATGGGGCTTCCCATGTTGCTAGCACAAAGGGGAGTTGTCCTCTTCCTGAGGAATCAAGGGATGGTGTTGATGTCCCTGTTGATTGTGAATTGTATGTTGATGATCCCTACTGATATTTGGTGGCTTTAGGTAAATTTAACACAAGTGTATCATTGCTGAATCATTTAACACAAGTGTATCATTGCTGAATAATTTAAATCTGCATCCACATTCTGATATTGAATCATTTTGAAATCTGCATTAAAACTACATTTAGCCTTTAAACCACAATGTTGTCTATACTTGCAGCCTCTCTATACTTGTTGCCTCTCTATATATGTACTAAGTAAGTCATTTATACCATTTTACTCAACAATTGTCATCTTTTTTGTCTCTTAGGTAAAATATATAATTTGGGAAGCACCATCCACCACGAGGCTATTAAAGATGATATGTTGCGAGTGGTGGTTGTATATATTAAAGATTCTTCTGCTCGTGTTCCTTTGCCTAGTGGGGAGGTTCAAACAGTAGGACAAACTCTAGGAAATTTTATCATTTGGCCAGCCAGATTGGCAAAGCCAATTTTAGTAAGTATTTCTATTCATATTTGCCTTAATTACTTATGTATTTGTTGTATTTGGATGCATATAATATTGGACTTATTTTATGGTCAAATGTAGGACACTTCTAAGAAGACAAACATTGTTACACCTCCTCAACCATAATTGTCTCCTCTCCAACAACTTGGTGCAGCGGTAGTCACAATGGGGAATAAAACTATTGAGATAGATATGCCTCCTGAACTCACATATAAGACTGCTACCATCACTTTATTTGTATGTAATAGGGATATTTGTGAAATTGTCATTGGTAATGATCTCCTCTCTACAACAATTCTACAACTTTGGAATTTGTAAGTAAACCTTCACAAACCATGAAAATGCTATCATATTGCATTCGTGTATTTATTTTAACATTATTTGTTCATATTGAAGGTATTTGCATCACCTCTGCATCGAGAAAAGGAATGCTACTCTCGATGGATTTCTTGATCTTGTTATAATTCAAAGTGTAGGAAATAAATCAAAGGAGGTGCAAAAGTACTTGATAGAAATGTTTGAAAAAGCTGGTAAAGAGGTCTATTTAGCACCTTACTTACATAAGTAGGTACATAATTTTTGAATTTTTCATGACTAGTTTAAAAGTTTCTTTTAATTAATATTATTCTAACTTGTAGGGGTCATTAGCAATTGCTAGTTATTGTTCCTGATCGTTCTCTTGTAGTTCTCTTATATTCCTTGCATAAGAAAGCTAACACATTGTCCATCAAAAATATATTAGAGGCGTAAGTTTTCCTTTCTATTTTGATTCCTTCCTATATTATTATTATGATGTAATTGATATCTAACTTTTGTATAGGTCTTTGGAAGCTCATTCAAGGTTGCGGGGTGTTCCATCTGTTTCTAGGAAGAAGATGCAAATAATCACACCTAATGTAAGAGAAGTTGACCTTTCTTTGTTTTGTGTTTTGTGATTGCTATTTTTATGAGGAATTGACTGTGTTGTTGGTTTTGTGAAATTTGGTTAGCAAAATATACAAAGCTACATGGTGCAAAGGCTAGCTAGAGTATAATATGATATTTTGTGTCTTTGGTTTGAATGAGTCTTGATTATATATATTTAATTTGCAGTGTCGACGTCAATTGGGCAGCTATGAGTCTGGGTATTATGTAATGAAACACATGCATACCATTATTTGTACAAACATTACTGAATCATGAAATAAGGTATTAAAATACTAACTAAATACTTATCCAACTATTCATTTCAATATTGTTTTAACTCTATTATTTTATTTGTAGATCTTTAGTGATTCATCTCTCATGGAAGTTGCATACATTGAAGACATTAGAAGGAACTGAGCTTCTTTTATTTTAAGTGTTAGTAGAAACTTGACTACAATTCAAAAGTGTATGTACATTAATGTAATATTTGGATTTAATATATAGTTTCATGTATAAATGATGTTTAAATATTATTAGACTATTTAATGTTTGAAATGAATTCTATTTTGTTAGTTTCATTAAATTTGTTTATTTGAAGCTATATTGATTATAAATTGATTGGATGAGATGATAATATAGGAATATTATTATAATTTCATTGCATGTCAAATGTAATAATCAATTTTGTTTTTTAAAAAAGTACATATTATGACGTACTAAACAATGTACGTCATGATATGTTGATCACATATTATAATGTACAAAAATATATACGTAATAATAGATCACATATTATAATGTACAAAAACTTATACGTCATACTTTTTTTCGCCCTATTATAACTGACAAATGAAAATTTGTCATAATAAACTGTGCATAATATGACGGACTTCAGAAACTACGTTATAATATGTTCAACATATTATGACAAAAATTTTTACTGAGTTATAAAATGTGCAGACTTACTATAACACCCAGAACTATGTCCCTAGTAACTACATTATAATATATTATTTTTGTATGTTATAAAATGTCATTTTTCCGCTCCAATAGAAGACACCTTGGCCTTCTTAGCTTCCTCCTATACAAGCACGCGATGAGAGCGTTTAAGAGGAGGAGGAGCATATAGTTGGGGGTACATCTCCAACCTCAATTTCATCCAAAAAAATTACAAAATTGTCATTAATCATTTTTAACGTTGACTTTTTGTTTGCATAATGTCAAATAGGCGATTTGGAAAACATGTTTTTTAATGAGGAGATTTAAATAAATAATATATTTTTTTCTTTTCTATAGTTAAAGATAATTATATTAAAATTTAATTCAAAAATAAATTATAAGTATCGCATACTACTTTAGCAAAATTTCTTTTTAAAAGATAAAATTAGCATACTTACTTTAAAAGATAAAATTAGCAAAATTTCTTTTTAAATTTTTCATTCTATAAATAGAAAATCAAAATCAGAAAATAAAACATAAGTATCGAAAACTTACTTTACAATTAAAACAACAAATTTTCTTTATTTATAATTTTTGTATAAAACTTTAAATGAGTATATTTTTGAACCTAATCCTAGATTTTAATTATCTAAATAATCCATTTATCAACTCAACATTTACAAATTTTATACAAACATTTACAAAATTAAATGGATAATTATACATTTGGAATTTGACTTTTTTTTTTTAAGTTAATGAAGTAAATAAAACTCTAAAATTGAAATGAAAGACTTAAAGTGGTGTATTTGTCCGGTCTAAGTGGTCTCACATGAAAATAATCATAATAATTTATAGACTATGAGTTAAAAAGAGAGTGATGAATAAATACTAACTCTCAATGGAATGAAATTATGTGACTAATAATTTAAATAATTATTAAATAAATAAAAGAAAATAAAGTATAAAAGAGTCATTTATTCATGATCGTGGAAACATAGACTAATTTTATTTTTTTCCAATGTGGTTAAAGTATATTTGTCATAAACTTAGATACAATGCACATAAGATGTTTCAATTTGTACTTGTACTCTTATCATTCTTATCATACAGTAAGATTGATAAACAAGAATGTTATCTAATTGATAAACAAGAATGTTATCTAAAACTTATATTAGAAATAAAAGATCATTGAGTGAACAGATGAAATTTTTTGTTATTGATTCAATTTAACTATCATTATTGTATTCACAAAATCATGGTCGAAGATTGATACAACAATAATCAATTATGTCTTTGTGGATAATTTTGGATTAAATATATAATGTTAGTAATAATATTATGTTTTGTAACATCCCATTTTAGTAGTATAAAAATACTAAAATAAGGCGTACATAAATGAGAACTTACAAGTAACTTGAGGCTACTAGGACGAGAGATCATGATGGAAGCGACCTCTACCTTCAAGAATGGAGTGGCTTCTCGGTCCAGAAGTGGCAGCGGAATGGAGATTGGTATGAAGGTGTTCTGTGCATGCAAGGTGTTTGTGATAATGTGTGACCGTGTTTGGATGAGTGTGGAGGTAGAATTCTAACTCAGATGGCTTTCCAAAAGGGAAAGGAGCTAGAGGAAGAGTAAGTTAAAGAGGCTCTAAGTTTGAACTCAAGAGAATGGCTAGATTTCTACAGCATTTCATTAACATCTCAAGTTCTTTTTACAAGAATAAGGAGCTCTCTTTTATAGAGTAAGAGAAGCATGGCTATAAAGCTAAAATGTGCATGAAGCTATTGGACGTGTGCAGGAAATGCTTCCAGGTCGTGTGTTCCATGTGCAATTTATTGAAAACATGCTGAAATAGGAGAGCTACACGGTTGGCTTGTGTCTCACGTGATACATATGTAAAATGTGCTTCAAAGGCAAGAAGATGCCGACTTGGCTGAACATGCACTCCTACTTGCTTCCTTTTCTCTCCTTTACTTGGCAAACCTTCTAAGATGTATATGCATAGGCTCCCACCTTTATTGGTAACCTAAAAAACAAGGTAAAAATATTTAGTTAAAGAAGAACATGCTAAGACTTAGAAAGAAAAGATTAAGTCCTTATTCAACTTCCCTTTCTTGGTCTTAGATTGAAGTTGATACTTCTTTGGATGGAAAGTCCCTAAAGGGGTTGCCATCAGATCATATCCTTGACGGACCAAAGACTATCTATCCTGTTGCTTTTCCCTCTCAACCAAACGTTGAATCTCTTGAAAGATGTCCTCCCTAAGCTCACACCGGTTAAGGTGATCATTGCAAAAGAGAAAACAACACACAATATACAACACAAGAGCAAGGGTAAGCTAGATACCAAAGAAATCATATCACATTTATAACATAACATGCATAAATAATTTATACCACATACATCATTCCAAACATCTTAACCTGTAAAGACCTTAGACTTGACTATCCGGATTAGTATGAATATGTAGCTATGGCAGTTCGTGCACTTGTTGTGGTAAAGCAGCTAGTCCACCCTAAGCTACCACACAAGGTTAGTCTGTTATCACTCACCTTAGGCTAAGGAAAATCCCCTAGGCTAGGACCTCCTGCTATTCTCACGACATGCCTCACCCTTCTCTACTTGAGAATAGGTGATCATTAGAATGTTAGGATGAACTCCAAGAATAAGCTTCCAATATTCATACTTACAACCTTTGAAACAACCACTGAGAAATTCCTCCTTGGAATTCTCTTCCACACCACTTGAAACCATACTTTGAAACCATACTTTACTTCCATTTGAATCACAACTCAAGTCTTTGATGATTATAAAATCCATTACATACTCATACATAGTCCCAAGTAATTCACCACATTATTTAAATCAAACAAGAACAAATAAGAAAAGAGTAAACTAAAACCTGGACCATTCGCTCAGCGGACGTCATTTGCTAAGCGAATAAAACTGACAGTGCTCCCAGACACCAACAATTCGCTCAGCGCACACCATTCGCTCAGCGAATAAAACTGATAGTGCTCTTAGACCCCAACAATTTGCTCAGCGAATGTCCTTAGATAGAAAACCCACATCTATCACTACTCGCTGAGCGAATCCACTCGTTCAACGAGTCTGCATAATTCTGCAAAATTACACAACCTACATCAAGTTTATCAATTCCAACTATTTTTCCCAACTTCTAACTCTCCTAGATTGTATTATATACCTAATTATACTTAACCAAGATTGTCTAAACACTTCTAACCTAAATCTAATAAGTTCCAAATGACTTACCAAAACTGCCCAAACTAACCATTTGCACACAAAACTCCAAACTCCAATTTTCACTACCTCACTTCCTCCAAATTGAGTTCTAACACAAATAGAACTCTACTCCATCCTCATTATCTACCTACAATTTAGATTTCTACCACTTCCAAGATGTTCAACCTGCATCAAACCAGTTCATAACTAATCTCCAATACCTCAAAACAGTTCACCCACTCTTGCTCACCAATTCTCTACTTAAAACTCCAATTTCAACCAAATCCTCTTCAACTAGTATTATTATTTTCCTTCAATAGTACAATTAACACAATTCACTTCATCAATATCAAATTTCATCATCACAAACATACACACAACAAATTTCACAGATTTACAACATCCATCAACATACAAAACATGAATTTCACCCAATTACTTAAACTATTACTAACACAAAACAACATTTTTCAGCTAAACAGTTAAATCCTCATATATCATCAAACTCACACCACATACTTCAATTAAAAGCAATTATCTAGCTTCCCTTACCTTAGAGAAATGTTGCACAACTCTAGAAAACCCCGACCGATGCTTGCATCGCAAGGAAACACTAGAAAACCCTACAAATCCTCGATTGGTGATAGGAAACGACTCTTAGATCTTAAATTGAGCTAAAAGTTAAGAGAAGGAGACTCTAATCACACGCAAAGACAGAATTTTTGTATGATCACAGATTTAAGAGGAAACCTAGAAAAGAGGAACGAAACTTACCGGCTCAAATCAAGAAATTGATTGGTAGGGATTGTAGCCCTCGATGCCAGGATCGCCTAGACACTTCCTAATCGTCGAGCAGATGACTTGAAATCAATAACTCTTAGAGAGAAGGTAGAAAACTCTAGAAAAATAATTTCTAGAGAGATGATACGTTTTAAAATAATGAAACTCGCTTATAACAAAATTATTTATGATAAAATTATTTAATATTAAAATTATCGAGTCTCACTATTTTTAGACTACAATCACTTCTAAAATGTCATTTTCAAGGATTTTACATGTTTAATATCTAAATAATCCATTTATGAACTCAACATTTACAAATTTTGTATAAACAGTTACAAAATTAAATGGACAATTATATATTTGAAGAGAAATGTGTCAATGAAAAGTTATACATTTGGAATTTGACTTTTCTTAAGTTAATGAAGTAAATAAAACTCTAAAAGTGAAAAAAGAAAAACTTAAAGTAGTGTATTTGTCCTGTCTAAGTTGTTTCACAATAAAATCGTTATAATAATTTATAGTGTATGAGTTAATAAAGGGATTTAAATAAATAATAATTTTCTTTTTCCATAGTTAAAGATAATTATTTTAAAATTCAATTCCAAATTAAAAAGTATAAAAATCTTTTTAAAGAAAAAAATAGGAAATTTTTGTTCAAATTTGTCACTGATTAGTTGACTTAAAACTTTATTCAAAAAAACAGAGAAAACAAAATCAAAAATATATTTATAATTAAAACAACAAATTTGTTTTACTTAAAAATTTGGTAAAAAATTTTAAATTAGTTTATTTTAATTTAAAGAATCCATTTATGGTCGAACTTAACATTTGCAAATTTTGTACAAACAGTTGCAAAACAAAAATGGACAATTATATATTTGGAGAGAAATGTTTGAAAATGAAAAATTATATATTTGGAATTGATTTTCCTTACGTTAATGAAGTAAATGAAACTCTAAAATGGAAATGAAAGACACAAAGTGATGTATCTTTTATATCCAAGTTGTCTCACAAGAAAATCATCACAATTAACAGACTATGACTTAAGAAGAGATGATGAATAAATATTAACTCTCTATTGAAAATATATGAATAAGAATTTAAATAATTAATAAAAAATAAAGTAAAAAAAAGTTATTTATTCATTATGTTAGAGACATATATATAATTTTTGTTTTTTTCCATTGTATATATCTATTATTAATTTAGATACAATGCATATATAAGATGTTTCAGTGATACTTTGTTACACAATAAGAGCGATAGACATACACAATGTTATCTAAAACTTATATTAGAAATAAAAATCATTATAATAATTTATAGTGTATGAGTTGTAACATCCCAAAATTATACAGTCAGCAACTATATAATAGAATATTAACATATATTAATATGGTAAAGCAGTTTTACAATAACAGAGAACAAGATCCAAATAATGGCCGAACGGCCTTACATATACACGTAACTACGAGCGCTACAAATTATTAAGAACGAACGGTTTACAAAAGAAATACCGAACGTTCAAAATTCAAACGCAAGCCAAAAGGAACGCTTGCTCTAAAGCGGCTCGCTACTAACTACACTAACTAAAATAACCGAACGCCTTTACTGTTCGACCTTCACCTCAACTTCTACTAAATTATCTTCAGCAATAACTTCCTCTTCAAGTGTTTGCTCCAAAGACGCGTCTCCCTCTGCTCACATCCACACGGATGATCATTGCATTTGACAAGACGGATATACAAAAACCGACAACACAATAGAAATGCAAGGGTAAGCTTATTGAATTTAATTCAAGTAAAACATACAGTTCATACATACCAAATATATTAATTAATTCACAATACATGCATTCAATTCATCCATTAACTCAATCAAATTCCTGGTACTAGACCGACCGTCCGGACTGTATGAATTTTGTGTAGCTACGACGTCCGTGCACCCAGGTGGAAGAGTTGGAATACTCGTCAGCTGCCACCTGAGGTTAGTCCGTTCTGTCCAAGTTACAGTTATGGACTAAGACCTCCTGCCATTCCCACACATGACATACTCCTCTCTACTTGAGAACAAGCACTCACGGAATATCAGGATGAACCGCCAGCTAAGCTTACCACATTCATACTTTACAAATCTCAATCTTTCAACCAAGAGTCGTTCCTCCCTGGAACGTTCGTTCAAAATACACAATCATAATTTCATCTCTTACATCATTCGCACATCTTAATCTTTCATCTTATTCACACTTTCATTCTTAGTTTCACTTCCATAAAAGAACGAACGTCCAGCCCTCTTTGTAATAAAGGACGAACGTTAATACATTACCAAGAGAGGCTCGTTCACGAGTAGAATAAAACCAAGACAGGTTATTAGACGAACTCCATTATAACTTGACTCAGTTAGATGAACTGAATCTAGTACGATCTGGAAAATACTTAGAATGATTTAAGTTCAATAACTCTGGAATGAATCCAATGGATACATAATTCACAAACTTGTTTAGATAAATAAACCGAACACGAGATAATTCAGGAGACAAACCGCCAGTCAATGACCGAGCGCGAAACTAGGCATTTAATGAAGTTTTGGACGAACGTCGCTGAAGTATTGGACGAACCTTACTAGGACTATTGGACGAACGCTATTTAAATTTATGGACGAACGCTATTTCAATTCAGGACGAACGCTATTACCGCTTGTTGATAATTACAGAAGGAACGAACGTTAGGTATAGGACCGAGCGTTCTTTACCACATACACATTTGGACGAGCGTTCGGTATAAGACCGAGCGCTACTTAGGACGTACGCTTTGGGTCGAGACCCATAGCTAATTCAATACCTTTGAAATAAGATTTTTCATAAGTTATAATATTGAAGTTACATTTGGAACAATATGACTAAGTGTTTGAATATATTCTCAGGCTTCTCAAATTTCTCACAAACACTCAGGGTATTTACGTTTGGCCGAACGCACAAGCGTAAGGTTAATATAAGAGGGCGTTCATCCTCAAGGATAATCCTTTCCAAATGAAAGGGTTCGACTACTTCAAAGAATTTACTACAAATACCGAACGGTCCATGACCGTATCGATAACGAACGTTCATTTTCATAGAATTTCATATTCCAATTCAATTTACAGTACACACATTTTTCAGTATATGCTTTCGTACATCAATTTATTCAAATCATAGTACCAATCCATACATTTTCATACATCATCTCATCATATAGTTCATTTTCAATTTAATCGAACCCTAGAATATTTCATCATTTCCATGCATCAATTCAGATCATACTCATATACTTTCAAAAATCAAATATCAAACATCATACTGTATACATATTTTCAGAACACTCATACAAAACATGTAATTCCCATCACATTCATGCATCACAGTAAACTACAAGAATTAAACTTAATAAGCTTCCCTTACTCGGATTGGTGTGATCTTGTTTCTTCCAAATATGGTTCTCTCTCAACGGTTCTCTTAATCCCTCCAACTAAAACTAACAAAAAGAAAAATGAAAGAGCTTAGTCTACACCATTGCATGCAACTGAATACGGTTTGCAGGAATTCCAGAACGAGCGTCCAAGTAAAACTTACCAGAACTGGAAGTTGTTCGGTTCAATATGAAGCTCTCGGTGCAGGGAACGTCCTCACGGTGCTGAAACGTGAACGGAGCAGAGAATGATGAGTTGCATAAGAGAGAAGTAGAATGGTTTCTAGAGAGAAGGGAGAGAATTTAGAAGATAGAGAGTTTGAGGAAGAAGATGAAGTGTGCAGAGAAAGGGAAAGAGTTTTCCAGAAATCAATTTTCTCTTCCCAGGCAGGACGTGTGTCCATTCTTCTGCTGCCACATGTCTTCCATTAACGTTTTAGAATGTTCTAAAAATGACATTTGGCAACTGCATGCAGAGTGGTGTGTGTGCGTTTCATGATGGCACTGCTCACGTGTCACAGTGCATTAATGAAAGCTAACAGGTGACTAAGCATAGTATTTAATGAGACGTGACAATCCCCCTAACTACAAAAATTTTTGTCCTCGAAAATTAAATCTTACCAGTAAATAGTTGAGGGTATAAGTCTCTCATGGCATCCTCAACTTCCCAAGTAGAGTCGCCAGTCTTGTCGTCCCACACCACTTTCACCAATCGAACGTTCTTCCCTTTGTATAACTTAGTGCGAACGTCTTCAACGCGAACCGGCTTCATCTCCAGCGTTCGGTCTTGTCTAAGACGAACGTCCTCTAGCTCCAATACGTGCGAAGGATCTGATATGTATTTCCGGAGTTGCGAGACATGAAACACCGGATGAAGGTTAGATAATTGAGGAGGTAAAGCCATCTCGTATGCGACTGGTCCAATCTTCCTTATGATCTGATACGGCCCCACGAACTTGGGAGACAACTTCTTTGATCTCAACGCTCTGCCTACTCCAGTAATCGGATTTAATCTTAGAAAAACATGATCGCCAGCTTTGAATTCCAAGGGTCGTCTCCTCTTATCTGCGTATGACTTCTGCCTGCTTCTAGACGTCTTCAACCTCTCTTGAATTAACTTCACCTTTTCAGTCGTTTGTTGAACGAGCTCGGGTCCAGTCAATATGTTTTCTCCTTCTTGAAACCAGCAAAGCGGTGTGCGGCATTTACGTCCATACAGAGCTTCAAAAGGAGCCATTCCAATGCTTGACTGGAAGCTGTTGTTGTAGGTGAACTTCACTAATGGCAACACTTCGTCCCAAACGCCCATGTGATCTAGCACGCACGTTCTCCATAAATCTTCAAGCGTCTGGATCGTTCTCTCGGATTGACCGTCCGTCTGAGGATGGTACGCTGAACTCATTTGGAGTTTGCTGCCCAGTTCGCTTTGTAACGACTGCCAAAACCGAGAGGTGAACCTTGTGTCTCAGTCAGAAATGATGCTGGATGGCACTCCGTGCAGACGAACGATCTCTTTGATGTAGAGTTTGGCCAAGTTGGTCATGGACATCTTCAAGTTGACAGCTAGGAAGTGGGCACTCTTTGTTAAACGATCCACTATCACCCAAATGGAATCGTGATTCTTGACCGTGCGAGGTAAATGAGTCACGAAGTCCATTGAAATGTTGTCCCACTTCCATTCGGGAATTTCCAGAGGCTGCAGTAGGCCGCCCGGTCTTTGGTATTCAGCTTTAGCACGTTGACATGTTAGACATGATGCCACAAAACGTGCGACATCACTCTTCATTCCTGGCCACCAGAACGATTGCTTGAGATCATGATACATCTTAGTCATGCCTGGATGCATGCTAAGACGACTGTGATGTCCTTCTTCCGATATAATTCGCTTCAGCTCTCCATCATTTGGAACGCACGTCCTACCCATATAACGTAATAGGCCGTCCGTTCCAGTGTTGAAAAATCTGGCCTGATCTGTACCGAGCGCGCCTCTTATCTTCATCAACTCCTCATCTTCTAATTGCTTCGTTCTGATCCGCTCAAACACGTTACTGGATATCCTAAGGTTACAGCATTTGATGCTGTCCGGTTCTAAATTGAATTGTAACCTTAAGTCTCTAAAGCTTTCCACTAGACTTAACTCACGTACCATCATAGCCGAGACATGTACCACCTTTCTACTTAATGCATGTGCCACAACGTTCGCTTTTCCAGGATGATACAGCAACTCGAAGTCATAGTCCTTCAAGAACTCAAGCCACCTCCTTTGTCTCATGTTTAGCTCCTTCTGATCGAAGAGGTACTTGAGGCTCTTATGATCGCTGAAGACTTGGAAAACGGATCCATACAAGTAGTGCCTCCAAATCTTCAGAGCAAAGACGACCGCTGCCAGCTCCAGGTCGTGCGTTGGATAATTCCTCTCATGTATCTTCAATTGTCGAGAGGCGTATGCCACTGCTCGTTTCTCTTGCATAAGAACGCACCCCAAACCTTGGTGAGATGCGTCACAGTAAACTTCGAAAGGTTTGGCAGTGTCCGGAATTACCAACACTGGAGCGCTTGTCAACTTCCGCTTCAGCTCTTGAAAGCTAGATTCACACCGATCGGTCCAGGCGAACGGGTGATCCTTCCTGGTCAGTTGCGTTAACGGTGCTACCATCTTAGAAAATCCTTCTATAAAACGCCTGTAATAGCCCGCCAGTCCCACAAAGCTCCTAACTTCAGTAACCGAGCGTGGACTCTCCCATTCCAAGACCGCTCGTACTTTGGCTGGGTCAACTGAAATTCCACCAGCAGATACGACGTGACCCAAAAATTGCACTTCCTTCATCCAGAATTCGCACTTGGACATCTTAGCGTACAACTCCTTTTCTCTCAACACTCCAAGTACCAATCTCAAGTGTTCTTCATGCTCCTCACAGCTCTTGGAGTAGATGAGAATATCGTCAATGAACACCACCACAAACTTGTCCAAATACGGCCTGAAGATCCGGTTCATATAGTCCATGAAGACTGCTGGAGCGTTCGTCACACCGAACGGCATGACCACATACTCGTAATGTCCATAACGTGAACGGAAGGCCGTCTTCTGGATGTCTCCTTCCTTAACCCGAATCTGGTGATAGCCTGATCTCAAGTCTATCTTAGAGAAAACGCTCGCTCCATACAACTGGTCCAACAAGTCGTCAATCCGAGGCAGAGGGTATTTGTTCTTGATGGTCAGCTTATTTAATTGACGATAGTCAATGCAAAGCCGAGAGCTGCCATCCTTCTTCTTCACTAAAAGTACTGGCGCTCCCCAAGGTGACACGCTTGGACGGATGAACTTCTTGTCCATCAATTCTTCAATTTGCTTTTTAAGTTCAACCAGTTCAGCGGGTGCCATCCTATATGGTTGAACGGATATGGGAGCCGCGGTCGTTACCAAATCAATCGTGAATTCCACTTCACGAACGGGAGGTAGTCCTGGCACTTCATCCGGAAAGACGTCCGGGAATTCGTCCACAACCATTCGTCCTTCAGTGTACTTATTGGACGAACGGTCAAAACTATTATCCGCAACCTCTCTGTCTTCATGCGTCATAATCAAGAAACAACTCGCGCCCTCCATAATATCTTCTTTCAACTGGCCGAGAGTCACACCCAAATCCTCTTCATCTTCTTCAGGAAAAATCAACTTCTTAGCTCCACAATCTATGAGAATGCGATTGGTATTCAGCCAATCCATTCCCAAAATCACTTCTAGGTCTTTGAGAGGCAAACATATTAAGTTCACCTTGTATCTACGCCCTTCTACCTCAATAGGACATCTAACACACATGGTAGACGTCCTAACCTCTCCAGCCGCTGGGGTAGACACCACCAAATCGAACAACATCTCACTCTCGGCTAATCCCAGTTTACCAACGCACGCCTTCGAGATGAAGGAGTGTGTCGCCCCCGAGTCAAACAATACACAACAATTCATTCCATACAACAAGCACGTGCTGGTGACAAGTGTACCTGAACTCGCTGCCTCTGCACCAGTGATCGCATACACACGCCCAACAGCTTGGGCTCGTCCACCACCTCTAATTTGATTCCTTCCAGTGTTGGGTGGCCTCATCACCGCACGTCCACCCATATTGCACTCGTTTTCCAAGTGGCCGTGTCTTCTACAACGAGTGCAATATTTTACTCCTACCAATTAAGGACAAGCTGACTTGTAATGGGGTCCTCCACATTGAAAACATCTTACTGCCCCTGATTGTCCTGATTGCCCAGCAACTACCACTGCTTGCGACCCACTTGACTGCCCTGGACGAGCGTAGGGAGTCCTATTCCGATTCACATTTGATCTTGATAGAATCGGTCCCCTGGAGACTTGTTGCTTCTTATGCTGTTCGGCTTCAGCCATGTTCTTTTCTAACACTTTCGCCCTTTCAACCATTGCAGGAAATGAGCGGATACATAGGCTGGAAATTAATACCTCCAAATCACTCCTCAACCCATTTTCGAACTTCCTGCATTGCCACTCTTCACTAGTGGCCATCGTGTTGAACCTCACCAGATGCTTGAATTTATTGGTATACTCTGAAACGGACATTCCTCCCTGAACCAGCTGAAGAAATTCCACTTCCTTGGCAAACCGCACGCTGTCAGGGAAGTATTCTTCGTAAAATTTGGCTCTAAATACTTCCCAATTAATGGGGCTGTGAGCGTCCGTCAAAATTGCCTTTACGCTCGTCCACCAGTGACTCGCTTCTCCCGTCAGAAGGTACTCCGTGAATGCTAAGCGATTATCATCTGGACACCTCTTAGCATTATAAATTCTCTCCATGTCCTGTAGCCACTGGTCTGCCTCGTCCGGTAGGCATTTTCCACTAAACTTGGCCGGGTGGTGTTGAAGAAAGCTCTCCAAACTCCACTCGGTATGGTGAACAGCATTGGAAGAGGACGCTCCTGGCTTGCCTCTGGTGGCAGAGATGAGTTCCATCAATTGTCTCTGAGTTTCCTCAGAGTTAGCGCGAGCAGCCTCCAAACTCTGCATGGCGCTCTGATTCTGCTGCATCAGAACAGCGTTCTGCTCCATTAAAGTGGTGTTTTGTTGATGCAATCGTTCCACCACTGTTTCCAACAATCTAGTGTTATTGGACGTGTCAGACTCGTTCGGTTGCGGAGGAGGAGGGAGTCTAGGCGCCATTAGTTCTCTGGACCAGAGAAAAACGAACGTTAGTTAAGTCTAAGAGTTAAAACAATAACTCATTAAACACACAATAAGCACACAGCAAAAACGCAATGCACTCATAACCTACAGCGTCCTTAGAAGAACAAAACTGCTCTGATACCAATAATGTAACATCCCAAAATTATACAGTCAGCAACTATATAATAGAATATTAACATATATTAATATGATAAAGCAGTTTTACAATAACAGAGAACAAGATCCAAATAATGGCCCAACGGCCTTACATATACACGTAATTACGAGCGCTACAAATTATTAAGAACGAACGGTTTACAAAAGAAATACCGAACGTTCAATATTCAAACGCAAGCCAAAAGGAACGCTTGCTCTAAAGCGGCTCGCTACTAACTACACTAACTAAAATAACCGAACGCCTTTACTGTTCGGCCTTCACCTCAACTTCTACTAAATTATCTTCAGCAATAACTTCCTCTTCAAGTGTTTGCTCCAGAGACGCGTCTCCCTCTGCTCACATCCACACGGATGATCATTGCATTTGACAAGACGGATATACAAAAACCGACAACACAATAGAAATGCAAGGGTAAGCTTATTGAATTTAATTCAAGTAAAACATACAGTTCATACATACCAAATATATTAATTAATTCACAATACATGCATTCAATTCATCCATTAACTCAATCAAATTCGTGGTACTAGACCAACCGTCCGGACTGTATGAATTCTGTGTAGCTACGACGTCCGTGCACCCAGGTGGAAGAGCTGGAATACTCGTCAGCTGCCACCTGAGGTTAGTCCGTTCTGTCCAAGTTACAGTTATGGACTAAGACCTCCTGCCATTCCCACACATGACATACTCCTCTCTACTTGAGAACAAGCACTCACGGAATATCAGGATGAACCGCCAGCTAAGCTTACCACATTCATACTTTACAAATCTCAATCTTTCAACCAAGAGTCGTTACTCCCTAGAACGCTCGTTCAAAATACACAATCATAATTTCATCTCTTACATCATTCGCACATCTTAATCTTTCATCTTATTCACACTTTCATTCTTAGTTTCACTTCCATAAAAGAACGAACGTCCAGCCCTCTTTGTAATAAAGGACGAACGTTAATACATTACCAAGAGAGGCTCGTTCACGAGTAGAATAAAACCAAGACAGGTTATTAGACGAACTCCATTATAACTTGACTCAGTTAGATGAAATGAATCTAGTACGATTTGGAAAATACTTAGAATGATTTAAGTTCAATAACTCTGGAATGAATCCAATGGATACATAATTCACAAACTTGTTTAGATAAATAAACTGAACACGAGATAATTCAGGAGACAAACCACCAGTCAATGACCGAGCGCGAAACTAGGCATTTAATGAAGTTTTGGACGAACGTCGCTGAAGTATTGGACGAACGTTACTAGGACTATTGGACGAACGCTATTTAAATTTATGGACGAACGCTATTTCAATTCAGGACGAACGCTATTACCACTTGTTGATAATTACAGAAGGAACGAACGTTAGGTATAGGACCGAGCGTTTTTTACCACATACACATTTGGACGAGCGTTCGGTATAAGACCGAGCGCTACTTAGGACGTACGCTTTGGGTCGAGACCCATAGCTAATTCAATACCTTTGAAATAAGATTTTTCATAAGTTATAATATTGAAGTTACATATGGAACAATATGACTAAGTGTTTGAATATATTCTCAGGCTTCTCAAATTTCTCACAAACACTCAGGGTATTTACGTTTGGCCGAACGCACAAGCGTAAGGTTAATATAAGAGGGCGTTCATCCTCAAGGATAATCCTTTCCAAATGAAAGGGTTCGACTACTTCAAAGAATTTACTACGAATACCGAACGGTCAATGACCGTATCGATAACGAACGTTCATTTTCATAGAATTTCATATTCCATTTCAATTTACAGTACACACATTTTTCAGTATATGCTTTCGTACATCAATTTATTCAAATCATAGTACCAATCCATACATTTTCATACATCATCTCATCATATAGTTCATTTTCAATTTAATCGAACCCTAGAATATTTCATCATTTCCATGCATCAATTCAGATCATACTCATATACTTTCAAAAATCAAATATCAAACATCATACTGTATACATATTTTCAGAACACTCATACAAAACATGTAATTCCCATCACATTCATGCATCACAGTAAACTACAAGAATTAAACTTAATAAGCTTCCCTTACTCGGATTGGGGTGATCTTGTTTCTTCCAAATATGGTTCTCTCTCAACGGTTCTCTTAATCCCTCCAACTAAAACTAACCAAAAGAAAAATGAAAGAGCTTAGTCTACACCATTGCATGCAACTGAATACGGTTTGCAGGAATTCCAGAACGAGCGTCCAAGTAAAACTTACCAGAACTGGAAGTTGTTCGGTTCAATATGAAGCTCTCGGTGCAGGGAACGTCCTCACGGTGCTGAAACATGAACGGAGCAGAGAATGATGAGTTGCAGAAGAGAGAAGTAGAATGGTTTCTAGAGAGAAGGGAGAGAATTTAGAAGATAGAGAGTTTGAGGAAGAAGATGAAGTGTGCAGAGAAAGGGAAAGAGTTTTCCAGAAATCAATTTTCTCTTCCCAGGCAGGACGTGTGTCCATTCTTCTGCTGCCACATGTCTTCCATTAACGTTTTAGAATGTTCTAAAAATGACATTTGGCAACTGCATGCAGAGTGGTGTGTGTGCGTTTCATGATGGCACTGCTCACGTGTCACAGTGCATTAATGAAAGCTGACAGGTGACTAAGCATAGTATTTAATGAGATGTGACATGAGTTAAGAAGAGAATGATGAATAAGTAGTAACACTTTATCTAATTGAATGAAATTATATGATTAAAAATTTGAATAATTAATAAAAAAAATAAAAAAAGTTATTTATTCAAAACGGTGAAGAGATATACGTAATTTTGGTTTTGTCCAACAATAATCAATGATGAATAATTTTAGATTAAATATATAATGTTAATAATAATATTGTCTTTTGATATTATTTATTTCATTGTTATATTTATATTTATTTAATTGATATGTTATATAAAAGTTATATTGTAAATAAAAGATAATCGGAGGAAGAAATGAATTTTTGATTATTCATTTGATTTGATGGTTGAGGATGACCAAGGATGTCACCACGAAATACATATTGTACAATAAAAATAAAGGAAGAGAAGTGGTGTGCGATCCAAAAACAAGACGGCGAAACTGTAGGCATAGATATAATTTTGAAATTTGATCGTGGCCGTTGATATAATTTAAAAGGCTACCTACCTACCACGAGAAGTGGTAGACTTTTCTTGCTAAGGTACCAAGGTTGACTGAGAAGTTAGAAAGAGAGAAAAAGTTGGAAAAACGTAGCAGTGATAGAATAATGTAATATAAAATACGGGGTCAGAGATGGTCTTCCAAAACATGCCACCAAACTGATGAATATGCTTGCAATCAACCACCCTTGCATGCATATAAAATGCTAACTCCTCCAACATCTTCAAACACACAACTTGAGCAAACAGCAGTATTAAGTTTTATTGAAGAAACCTAAGATATGGTGAGTGTATCGGAGATCCACCAGGCTCAAAGGGCAGAAGGCCCAGCAACCATCCTTGCCATTGGAACTGCAACCCCACCAAACTGTGTTGATCAAAGCACCTATCCGGATTACTACTTCAGAATCACAAACAGTGAGCACATGACCGACCTCAAAGAGAAATTCCAGCGCATGTGCGACAAGTCCATGATCAAGAAGAGATATATGCATCTCACCGAGGAGATCCTGAAGGAGAATCCTAACATGTGTGCTTACATGGCACCTTCTTTGGATGTTAGGCAAGACATAGTGGTGGTAGAGGTGCCAAAGTTAGGGAAAGAGGCTGCAGTGAAAGCCATAAAGGAGTGGGGGCAGCCAAAGTCCAAGATTACACACTTGATCTTTTGCACCACCAGTGGCGTCGACATGCCTGGTGCTGATTACCAACTCACCAAACTCTTGGGACTTCGCCCCTCTGTGAAGAGGTACATGATGTACCAACAAGGGTGCTTTGCAGGAGGCACGGTTCTTCGATTGGCCAAGGATTTGGCTGAGAACAACAAGGGTGCCCGTGTGCTTGTCGTGTGTTCTGAGATCACTGCAGTCACCTTCCGTGGCCCAAGTGACACCCACCTAGACAGTCTTGTGGGACAGGCACTGTTTGGAGATGGAGCAGCTGCAGTTATAGTTGGTTCTGACCCCATTCCACATATTGAGAAGCCATTGTTTGAGCTCGTTTGGACTGCACAGACCATTGCTCCAGACAGTGATGGTGCCATTGATGGCCACCTTCGTGAGGTTGGACTCACGTTTCACCTCCTTAAGGATGTTCCTGGGATTGTCTCAAAGAACATTGGGAAGGCACTTTATGAGGCCTTCAACCCATTGAACATCTCTGATTACAACTCCATCTTCTGGATTGCACACCCTGGTGGACCTGCAATTCTAGACCAAGTTGAGCAAAAATTGGGTCTCAAAGCTGAAAAGATGAAGGCCACTAGAGATGTGCTTAGTGACTATGGGAACATGTCAAGTGCATGTGTGCTTTTCATCTTGGACGAGATGAGGAGGAAATCAGCTGAAAATGGCCTCAAAACCACCGGTGAAGGACTTGAATGGGGTGTCTTGTTTGGTTTTGGACCTGGACTTACTATTGAGACTGTTGTTCTCCACAGTGTCGCAATATAACACCCTCTCAACTCCATTGTTTTATTTTTATTTTTTTTATGTACCAACTTTTAATCTTCTTGGAGCTTGTAATTTACATTCAAATTATACATGTAACACTTCTTTATACTACTTTCCTCTAATAATTTATTATCTTCCATCCATTATTTTTATTATTTTTCTGTATCCATTCTCAATTTTGTTCCAGCTTCTTATTTCCATTAAATTTATTAACTCATTTTAATTTATAGGAAAATTCATGATTTTGTTTTTATATATTCAGTGTTATTCATAAATATTGATGTTAAAGTTTATAATAAAAATATTTTATTTTATTATTATCATCAAATGCTTATTTATATTAAATTTAAAATTAATGTTTCTATGTATTTTTCATGGGACGAAAATGGTATATTTATTAACTATTGCACTCAATTCTTGCGGTGAAAATAAAAACGTTCAATTTCTTGGTTTCTTATCTGTACCTTTAAAAAAGCAAAAACTCCACTCTGTGGTTGAACTCCTGGTATATACATTGCAAGAATCAGAAACAGATGTTACATACGTAATGAGATATGAAGATAAAAGTGGCATATAAATCTAAAATGTACAAGGGATTCTCATAAAACTTTTCAAGATTTTGCCTCTTTTGAAACCGCATAAACAGTGCAAGCGTGTAATGCTATGGATTTGGAGCAGAAATGTGCCCTAAAAAATCAACGAGATCAATGACAACAAAAGGAACTAACATTAGATTACATGTAAGGGAATTAATTTAAAGCACCGGTAGATAAAGGTACGTAATTAGGGAATGCATATCATGTAGGCCGCTCCACTTAATGAAATTGCAACAACATCACCTATCTGGTAGTAATACGTTAGTACACTGTGAAAAAGAGTAACATGTTACTACAATTAATCTACCTTTTCTTTCTATCTTGAAGTAATATTTTAAATATAATTAATTATCTTTTAGGTAATTATGAAAATTTTACCTGTGAAGAGCAATAAAAGGTAACATAGAACATCATCGATAAACAAGAAAGTTATCAAAAACTTATATTAGAAATAAAAGATCATTGAGTGAAAAAATAGAATTTTTTTGTTATTGATTCAATCAAACTATCGTTATTGTATTCACAAAATCACGGTCAACAATGAACGGTGTGTATGTGAATAAATTTTAGATTAAATATATAATGTTAATAATAATATTGTGTTTGATATTATTTATTTCAATGTTATATTTATATTTATTTAATTGAAATGTTATCTAAAACTTATATAGTAAATAAAAGATATTCGGATAAAGAAATGAATTTTTTATTATTCATTTTTTATTGTTGATCTTGACTTACGATGTGACCACTAAATAGAGACTGGATTGTGTGTTAGGTTAAGAATGGGATAAGTAAAGAGTTTGTAAAGTTTGACTTTGTGTTTTTTGGAGTAGAAGGATTTAATGTTTAAGGTGGTTTTGGAGATGGTCATTTGAGAGGTGGAAGGTTGTGGTAGAGGTTGTTTTTGTTGTAATGGGGATTTTTGTAGTATGGGGTTGAGGGGATACTGTTTTGTGTTTAGGTGGTGAAAGTAGAGGAGGAGGAGTTGTTTGTTTTGGAAGAAAAGGTTAAGGTGGTGGTGATAAGTATCGAGGAAGAACGTCTAATTACAATCTTCTAATTCTTCGGAGCACATTCAACAATGATAGGTGCACTAGACTGTTGGGAACATTTAGAAACAACTCCATCATAAAAGTCTTGAGACAGACATTTTACGATGTACATCTGCACGTCAATTTTTAACGTGGACTTTTTGCTTGCATAATGTCAATAAATAAGTGATGTGGAAAACATTTTTTATGTTAATGAAAGGATTTAAATAAATAATAAATTTTTTTATGTTCAATAGTTAAAGATAATTATATTAAAATTAAATTCAAAAATAAAACATAGAAAACTCTTTTTCAAGATAAAATTATTAAAATTTTAGTTTAAATTTTTTATTCATTAGTTGACTTATTTTATTCTATAAACAGAAAATCAAAATCAGAAAATAAAATAAAGTATTGCATACATTTTTTATAGTTAAAATAAAAAAAAACTATTTTATTTATAATTGTTATATAAAATTTAAATGAGTTTATTTTTTAATCTAGTCATGGATTTAAATAACTAAATAATCCATTTATGAAACTCAACATTTAAAAATTTTGTATAAACAGTTACAAAATTAAATGCACAATTACATATTTGAAGAGAAATGGTACAAAATGAAAAGTTATACATTTAGAATTTTACTTTTCTTAAGTTAATGAAGTAAATAAAACTCTAAAATTGAAATGACACTAGTACAGAAAGGGAAAACAACATCGGTTAGTTTTCGCTATAAGCCTCGGTTTTTGAACCGAGGCATATCCAGGCGAGGCATAAAAGAAGAGGATTTGACCTCGGTTCAGCCTTAACCGAAGCAGTAGAATTTTTGAATTTTTTTTCGTAGAACTTTATGCCTCGGTTGTAGCTTGAACCGAGGCAATAGAGTCTTTTCCTTTTTAAACGAGGTCTATACATCCAATTTCTTATCAGTGGTCAAGACATCTATCCAATGGAGGGTTCAACCATCCCATCAACACCAAAGTTAGCAGTATTGCCTTCGCCTTTTCCCAGACTCGAGGAGCCCCTTGGGACTTAATCGTCGTTTCCTTAGAAGGGGAATCAAGGTTCACATTCATCTCATTACCTTCCCCTTCATCATGAACATTGTTTGTAACATTTCCTGTCATCTTCAACTCTTCCATGATATAAAAGCTCCTGTTACAATCATCATCAAACACGTGGTCCACAAAATCAACACCACCCGCAAACAACCAGATCCAATCCAAACCAAGCAAACACACAACACATCACACAAAAGAAAAACAAGATCCTACACTGCTACTCCTTAAATATTAAGCATTTAGTTACAAGACCCACAGGTCAGAAACGCAAAAATTTGTAATTCTATAACGGTTTATAGACGATAACTCAAAGGCAAAAAACACAGATTTTCAGAGACACAAATCCTGTAATGGTCCAAAGATCAAAATCAAAGAAACAATTATCAGCAAAGAAAGATAGAAACAATTATCAGCAAAGAAAGATAAAAGTAAAAAAAGATAGAAACGCAGAAACGTAGAAACGCAGAAACGCAGAAACAATTATCAGCGAAGAAAGATAAAAGTAAAAAACTCACCACAACGCAGAATCACAGAAACGCTTGGACCATTACTCGGACTCGATCTTGGATCCTCGTTGTCGCGGCTCTCTTCCTTCTGCTCGATCGAGGAGATGATGCGCCACGAGGAAGGAGCGACGAAGGGAGGAGGCGACGGAGGGAGCAGAAACGTCGTTGGAGGCAGCGATAGAGGACGACGAAAAGCAGCAACGAGATGCACCGGTACAGTCGTTAGAGACAGCGGCAGAGTCGTTGGAGGCACTGAGGAGGCGCTGCAGTGGGGATCTGATGCAGGGGTCCGCAAAGCACTTCCCGAAGCCCATGGCGGCATCGGAGGTGAGCGGAGATTGAGGCAAAGTACGGAGGCCGAAGATGCGGTGGAGGTCGGCGGCGAGGATGTTGGAGACCTTGAAGAGTGTTGTTCGAAACGGTGACGAATGTGTAAGGGTGAGAATGGTGAAAAAAGAAGACCAAGAAGAGGAAATAGTGGAGTGAATGCATTGTGGAAGGAGAGAGAGAAAAAAGAAAGATAACATAAAATATCAAACTATACTAACCTGGTTATTTGGTTAACCGATGTCTAATTTAATACGTGAAGGGTCCGCGTCACGTTTGCAGGCTTTTATGCTTCGGTCTTATAGTAATCGAGGTAATAAACGCTTTTTTGACTCGTTTCAAGGAGAACCGAGACCTATAAAATCATTATAATCACAAAACTGCCACTGCATTATTTTATGCTTCGGTTTTTTGAAAACCGAAGCACATTACTCGCGTTAGAATCTTGATTTTGTACTAGTGTGAAAGACTTAAAATAGTGTAAACAGTTGTTTCACAAGAAAATCATTATAATAATTTATAGTGTGAGTTAAGAAGAGAGTGATAAATAAATACTAACTCTCTCTTTAATTGAATGAAATTATATGACTAAAAATTTGAATAATTAATAAAAAAATAAAAAAAGTTATTTATTTAGGACGGTGGAGACATACGTAATTTTGTTTTTGTCCAATGTGATTAAAGTATAATATTTATTAATTTAGATACCATAAATATATAGATGTTTCGATGGTATTTTTGTTACACAATAAGATCGATAAATAAAAGGGTCATCTAAAACTATTATATTACAAATAAAAGATTAAATCAAAATTTAACAAAATCATGGTCGAAGATGGATACAACAATAATCAAGGTGATGTCTAATAATTTTAGATTAAATATAAAATGTTTATAATGTTAGTAATAATACTGTGTTTGATATTATTTATTCCATTGTTATATTTATATTTATTTAATTGATATGTTATATAAAAGTTATATTGTAAATAAAAGATAATCGGAGGAAGAAATGAATTTTTGATTATTCATTTGATTTGATGGTTGAGGATGACCAAGGATGTCACCACGAAATACATATTGTACAATAAAAATAAAGGAAGAGAAGTGGTGTGCGATCCAAAAACAAGACGGCGAAACTGTAGGCATAGATATAATTTTGAAATTTGATCGTGGCCGTTGATATAATTTAAAAGGCTACCTACCTACCACGAGAAGTGGTAGACTTTTCTTGCTAAGGTACCAAGGTTGACTGAGAAGTTAGAAAGAGAGAAAAAGTTGGAAAAACGTAGCAGTGATAGAATAATGTAATATAAAATACGGGGTCAGAGATGGTCTTCCAAAACATGCCACCAAACTGATGAATATGCTTGCAATCAACCACCCTTGCATGCATATAAAATGCTAACTCCTCCAACATCTTCAAACACACAACTTGAGCAAACAGCAGTATTAAGTTTTATTGAAGAAACCTAAGATATGGTGAGTGTATCGGAGATCCACCAGGCTCAAAGGGCAGAAGGCCCAGCAACCATCCTTGCCATTGGAACTGCAACCCCACCAAACTGTGTTGATCAAAGCACCTATCCGGATTACTACTTCAGAATCACAAACAGTGAGCACATGACCGACCTCAAAGAGAAATTCCAGCGCATGTGCGACAAGTCCATGATCAAGAAGAGATATATGCATCTCACCGAGGAGATCCTGAAGGAGAATCCTAACATGTGTGCTTACATGGCACCTTCTTTGGATGTTAGGCAAGACATAGTGGTGGTAGAGGTGCCAAAGTTAGGGAAAGAGGCTGCAGTGAAAGCCATAAAGGAGTGGGGGCAGCCAAAGTCCAAGATTACACACTTGATCTTTTGCACCACCAGTGGCGTCGACATGCCTGGTGCTGATTACCAACTCACCAAACTCTTGGGACTTCGCCCCTCTGTGAAGAGGTACATGATGTACCAACAAGGGTGCTTTGCAGGAGGCACGGTTCTTCGATTGGCCAAGGATTTGGCTGAGAACAACAAGGGTGCCCGTGTGCTTGTCGTGTGTTCTGAGATCACTGCAGTCACCTTCCGTGGCCCAAGTGACACCCACCTAGACAGTCTTGTGGGACAGGCACTGTTTGGAGATGGAGCAGCTGCAGTTATAGTTGGTTCTGACCCCATTCCACATATTGAGAAGCCATTGTTTGAGCTCGTTTGGACTGCACAGACCATTGCTCCAGACAGTGATGGTGCCATTGATGGCCACCTTCGTGAGGTTGGACTCACGTTTCACCTCCTTAAGGATGTTCCTGGGATTGTCTCAAAGAACATTGGGAAGGCACTTTATGAGGCCTTCAACCCATTGAACATCTCTGATTACAACTCCATCTTCTGGATTGCACACCCTGGTGGACCTGCAATTCTAGACCAAGTTGAGCAAAAATTGGGTCTCAAAGCTGAAAAGATGAAGGCCACTAGAGATGTGCTTAGTGACTATGGGAACATGTCAAGTGCATGTGTGCTTTTCATCTTGGACGAGATGAGGAGGAAATCAGCTGAAAATGGCCTCAAAACCACCGGTGAAGGACTTGAATGGGGTGTCTTGTTTGGTTTTGGACCTGGACTTACTATTGAGACTGTTGTTCTCCACAGTGTCGCAATATAACACCCTCTCAACTCCATTGTTTTATTTTTATTTTTTTTATGTACCAACTTTTAATCTTCTTGGAGCTTGTAATTTACATTCAAATTATACATGTAACACTTCTTTATACTACTTTCCTCTAATAATTTATTATCTTCCATCCATTATTTTTATTATTTTTCTGTATCCATTCTCAATTTTGTTCCAGCTTCTTATTTCCATTAAATTTATTAACTCATTTTAATTTATAGGAAAATTCATGATTTTGTTTTTATATATTGTCAGACCTCATTAAAAACGCACCCAAAACCCCTCTGAACGGATCTCAGGTGTCAAGCAACGAGGATCAGAAAATCAGATAGTGGAATGCAGGTGTCAGCAGATGAGCGGACGTTCGTTTTAAGCAAAACTGAGTTTTTGAAGTCTACGTCTCACTCTCTCTGCATGCACCTTCTTCTCCAAAACTCTGATATTTCATTTCTCCTCCTTCTCTCTAAAAATCTCTCCCTTCTCTCTACCGAAACTCACCATTTCTCTACTCCGATCTCCGTTCAGGCACCGTGGAAGCACTTCTGGCATCCCAAGCTTCATTTTGAATCGAACAGTTTCGAGTTCTGAACGGGTAAGTTTATTTGTCTTTAACCGTTCGTTCTCTGGTACATGCAAACCAACTTCTGGTTGCATGCTATCATCTTGTCTGAGTCATTTTTGGTTTTCTGTTGTTTGGTTTAGTTTGAAGAATTGTGGAGCGTAAGGGTAGAAAAGATTTGTAGTCGGACGAATCGTACTTCTGTCTTTAGGACGTTCGTTCACGATCAGAGGTAAGAGAAATTTATTTAATTTAATTTGTATGTTTGTTGTTCTGTATGAACGTTCGTTGATTTGTTAAATTAAATGAAGCATGAATTGTTGAGATATTTGACTATATGAAATATGATGGTTGCTATGTTCTGATGTATGAATTATATGAAATTTACTATGATATGAAGATATGAAATTTTGAAGTTATATGTTGAGAAATAAGTTTGAATATAAATGATTCCGGTATGAAATTTCCACTATAAAATTGTACGTTCGGTACTGAACGGTCCTTGACCGTTCGGTGTGTCTAGTAAACTTGATTGAAATTGGATTCTTTCATTTGGAAAGAATCCTAGTTGAGGATGAGCGTCTTCGTGTGGTAATACTATGCTTGAGCGTTCGGCCAAGCGTAGTTGCATATGAGTATTCTATGATAAACTTGAAATTTTGTAAATATATGTATTTGTATATTTTAGTTATTCTTACCTAAAATATACAAATATTTTGTAAATATACAAATAAACTTGAAATTTTGTAAATAATTGTAACTCCATCTTTGTAGAAGATAAGTGGTCCACTTCTGCCTTACCTGCGTAATTGTGTCCTTTGGTATAGGAGATGTAGTTTTGAAGCGCTACAAAATTCAAGAAAGATTCATTATGGTTTCATGTTTTTGAAGATGAATTTGATTTGTAATGTATTCAAGGTATACATCATTACCTCATTCCAGTCATCTGTAATGATAGCTCGAATGATGGTCTTAATCCAACACATCACATAGAAGTCACATTCCCATGAATCTAGCTGCTGGTTACACTAAAATGACAAACTAAATAGTTAAGAATTTAGATCATTCAATAACATAGAAAATGAATTAGTACTATAAATGACTTACAATGTTTAGATACAAAATTTGAACCAGTTGACCTCGAGATTTACCAATAACTCTGTACAGATTGAAAACACAAAGTATAATTAATATGACTATATTTATCATAAAAGTTGAAGGTGAACATCAAATTCAAAGTCATTTTTGGAGAAACACTTACGCTTGAAGCATTGTTCTCAAGTTATTTTTCATTTTCCCATGCAACGAACAAAACCATATAATTTTACATTGTTTGGGAATGATGACCATCAGCTACTAGTGCAACCTATCACAAAGGACAAATAGTTATTTAACTAATTAAGAAAACTTTAATAATGAACTTTTACATATAACAACACCTACCCATCAATGTATGGCACAAGATATACCTCTCTTTTTGACTCATCCATCCATGTTTGCAAATAATGTTGTCTGTTTTCAAGTGTGTTACCAGAAGGTTGAATGGCCTGAGGTTCAACAAATTCGTACATGGAAGACCGACCTTGGTCTACAACGATTGTGTCCATGTACCTAAAACAACAAAGTTAAGTTGTTAGAAACTATAAGAATCTAAATAAAAGTAATATGAAAGACAAAATTAACTATCTTACATGCACCACATTTGAATGATGGAAATATTCAACATTTTGTCTCCCTCAATCACCTCCAATGCATCAGACAATGTGATATGTACTGGAACATGTGGGGGAAGACCAAATACTCTTAAATCCCAATATAGTTCTAATGGTGCTTTCTTCAACCTGGGTAATCTTGTCATCATCCTCCACTTCAGCCATGTCATCATCTTCATGTATGATTGTATCATGAATTGGCTGCTTCTGAGGACGTGTGAACTGAAGATAAGAATTTACGTCAAAGAGTTATCAATAAATATTTGAAGAATAAACATAGAAATAGTAATAAAAAAGACATTATACTTGTGGAGTAGCGATGTGTGACATGATCAATGCTCTAGGCCAGGCTATAAATGATCCTATGGCCTCCCCCACAAAGTTAATTTCTGGAGTGGATACAGGCACTTGATCCTGGGGATCCCGAACCTCATCAATCGTCACACGCACGTGGTGGGGTAATATGGGAACACCATGAATAGTCTGTCCTCCCTCAAGCACCCCTCCGAGAGCCACAATGCGTGGGGGATCCCCATCAACCAACAGCTCATATTGACCGATATACTGAGTAGGTTCTACAACAGAGCATGATCCTCTAGTGCTGACACAAGATGGTGTGGGAGTTTCAGTGGTCCCCATGTTCCCTTGCGTCATGGAATGCAGCTTCTCTTCAAGCGCTCTTTGTATTTCTTTTTGTTCTTGTAGTTGCTCCATGAATCGTTGCTCCATTGATGTCATGCTTTGGTTGAGTCTTTCCTCCCACTGAAGATCCATCTGCCTCAGTGTCTCCTGACTCATTAATGTTGGGGTTTTCTGTGTAGGGCCAAAGTAGTCACGAAGACCAATTGCCCCAGGAACTCCACGTACACGTCATGGGTGCTCAGGCTTTCCAATGGTCGTTGTTAGAATGTCGTCCCTACCTTGGCCAGCAAATATGCCCTGATTCTGCTGCTCAACCAACTCATCCTACACATAAAAAAACAAAGTTACTTAGAAGATATGTTGTGATAGGTACACAATCAAACAGCTGTTTAGAATTAGAACTAGCAAAGTGCACAACCTCAGCTTGTAGTGTGACGCCACTATTTTGAACTCTACTTTTGTCATCTTCTACCTTTGTCCGAAAAGAAATATTCTTTATATAGTACTCACCATATGTAATGACATCTGTGTTCGGCCCACGAGATGACCTCAATAAACTTTCAGAAACATGTGGAGTCGCATAAATCTTTTTCTTAAATCATTGTAAGAAGGTTTTCACATGATCATTAAGATGTCATTTTTCTCTCATTCTTGGGTTTGCTGCCGTTATTTCATTAACATGGTTAGAAATATAAGGAATCACATCAACAGTGTTGTTTAAGACGTACAAATGAGCTTGGTCAACTTCTTTTCTGCTAACACTTTGAATTCTCACACCTCGAACACCCTTACCTTCACATTTTCCTTCATGTATGCTCTTGGAAAGACCTACGAGTTCACAAGATGGCATATAACTTGAACAAAATTCAATGGCTTTTTCTGCAACGTATCGCTCTATGATTGAAGCTTCTGGTCTATACTGATTCTTGACATATCTCTTTAAGATCTTCATGTATCTTTGAACTAGGTACATCCACCTTAAGAAGACCGACCCACATATTCGAATTTCTCTGACTAGATGAACAATCAAATGTACCATGATGTCAAAAAAGGAAGGTGGAAAATACATCTCCAATTGACATAGTAGTCTTATTCCTTCATTTTCCAATTCATCTAAACCTCGAGGGTCAACAATTTTCTTGCAAATAGCATTAAAGAACAAACTCAGACGTGTTAGAATACCCCTAACAGAAGGAGGTAATATGCCTCGAATAACAACAGGTAACAATTGTTGCATCAATATATGACAATCAGATCCCTCTTGTTGTGCCTACCTAAGTATGACAAACCCTCACCCAATCCCTTGGTGTAAGAAGTCCATCAAACTTGTCTTAAGTTCCAAAACAGTGAATCCAAACACACAACCCCATCCCTGGTGATTTGCACATCTGGTTTGATTTAGTTAGTTCCGCTACTGAATTGCATACACAACAACGTTAAAAAGGAAAGTCTTAAAAATCTAAAGTCAATTGCATACACAACAACGTTAAAAAGGAAAGTTCACAACAAAGTCTAAAAGAGTCATAAATGCCCAAATTGCCTTGTGTTGGAACACAAGTCCCCGGCAACGGCGCCAAAAACTTGATAACTTTTTGGCAAGTATACCAAATCGTTCCAAGTAATATAGAGTAAGTTCAAGGTTTAATCCTTTTCGACATCCCTATTTATGTACGAATGTCTCAGATGGGTCCTCGTTTTCTAAAGTGTATCAAAATGGTCCTTAATTTTGAAAATTGATATCAATTGAGTCCTTTCCGTTAAGTTGGCTGGACGGCGTTAAAAAAATTGATGAGTGGATGCTGAGATGACGAACGAACGCTCGTCCACCAGCGAACGAACGCTCGTCCATCAGCGAACGAACACTCGTCGACCACCGAACGAACGATCGTCCAGTGTGGAACGAACGGTCGTCCAGCAGTAAGAGGTCGACGAGCGTTCGTTCTCTGGTGGACGAGCGTTCGTTCGTCATCTCAGCATCCACTCATCAATTTTTTTAACGCCGTCCAGCCAACTTAACGGAAAGGACTCAATTGATATCAATTTTCAAAATTAGGGACCATTTTGATACACTTTAAAAAACGAGGACCCAATTGAGACATTCGTACATAAATAGGGATGTCGAAAAGTTTTAAACCTAAGTTCAAAGTATCGTTCTCCCAAGGGACTTATGCAACACATGACAATTCTTCCTTTTATAACTCAATTAGACATCAAAATGCACAAAACAACACAAAAAACTATTTTTGGTATTTTATCAAACAGTTGGTGTGCAAAGAATTTATATTTAAAAGAAACTTCGTTGGAATTGGGTTTCATGAATCATATGAAAATAAAACTGTGTTCAATATTTCATTACTTCATTCAAACATTCACATCAAGGCATACTAGTTCTAATCCCTTAGCAACTAGTTCTAAATTAATATATTAAAATACTAATCCCTTAGTCAATTTAATATACAATTTGCATTAAGTCCGATGTTAGGAATGATCAAGTTATTGAATCTATCCCTAGATCCCAAATCACTTAAGTGCTCTATCTACGTTCATGTTCAAAGTTACTTTCCAGTAATCAAAGACATTCAAATAACATTATATTTTCATACAATGATAATAAATTCAAGAAAGAGCATATGAACGAATAACGATATATTGAGCAGGAAAATCACATCATAGTGAGTTCATTGCATCCAATCCCAACGAAAGAGAAATTTATCTACTCCTAGTCATCTAAAACGTACACATTTGAAGCAATCCCTTGCAACAATGGTGTCTTGATGCCTTGAAGTAGTCTCCGGAAGTTCCTGAGATGTTTTCGTTTCTTTCTTTTGTCCGGAACTTCTGTCAGAAGAGCATGTTTCTGTCGCTCTGTCACGTCTTTTAAAGCCACTTAAATTCATTAATTCGCTTAGCGCACATTTACTGGTGCGTTATGCAAATTTTCTTAACTGCTGCACTTTAACTGATGTTATTCGCTCAACGCCTTGTGCGCTATGTGAATTTCCTTCTTCTGGCAGTGCGAATTTTGACTTTCACTTTGCGAAAATTGGCTGATAGATTCTAAATAATACATCATTTCCTGTACAATATTTTACATGACAATCTACTACCTATTACAACTTTTCAATGAGGAACAACATGAATAATTACAAAATTGAGCTCATTTATAAGTATAAAAATAACTCTTTTTCACACTTATCATTCTCAAAAGAAACAAAATCCACAAATCAAAGAAAAATATACGTCTCAAAGTTTTCAACCTTAAACACTTAAACAAAGTTATGCTAAGTCGCCAAAAGAATTACCAGACACCTATGAAACAAAAGCCATAAGTAAAGCACAGTAAACATGAACAGTGGGGAAAAAAACACCAAAATTCTCATTAAGCACCAAATAACAAAAAACATAAACACATGCACACACATGCACGGACGCAAGAGAAAGTCTTGTTTTCTCTCTGGGCCATGCAAAGGAAACAAATGAAGGAAAATGGTGTCTCTAGTGAGAGTGCATACAAACCTTCGCTATTGAGAGGAGATGCGAAGGGAGAGAGAAGAAGCAGCAGGAGCTCCATTGCCAGGAGAAGCAACAGAAAGTGGTTTCTAACACCTTTCATTGGAAATGAAGTGAGAGAAGGAAGAAAGACAAAAAGATGGAAGAGAGTGAAGGGAAAAATATTACAATCAGATTAGAAACTATTCGATTGTGTGCCTCTTTGATGGCACGGCATAAATAAATGGGCACTAATTCATGTAATTTGATCTCATCTACCCGTGCAGCCGGTAGAATTGGAGACAGGAATTGAAGTGGAAGTTCAAAAAGGAAGCTAGAAACCTCGTTTCTGTACCATCATTACTGCTAATTGTCTCGTTGCACTATCTGGCAAAGATCAATGGCCTTGTAGACAATAAAGGTGACGAATGTTTCTTGGAGCTGCCAAAAAAACAAATATATTACCATTATGTGCGTAACTATCTCTTGCCAATATCTGAAACCTATGTTAGGCTATAAATCAGGTAGGTGATTATTGCTGGATCTTGGATGTGCTAAAGCTAATCAGAAAGTTATTCTTTGTTTAATGCTTCTTTGAATTCGATACAATTTTAAGCTGATGACAATCATTCATCCTAATTTAATAATTATTATCAGACAACTCCTCTTTTCTATAAACATCATAATCATAAACTGTACAATCATAAACTGCAACTATACCGGGAATTCAGTTCCAAACTGATAACAAACCATTTGAGGTTATTATTCCTTGTCTCATATTGCTAAATCTTCTTCCTACTATCACGTGAGATTGAATTGTTATCAGAAAGAAATGATAACGGGTAAAATGGTCCCTCGCATACGATTCTTTAAAATTTAATTCATGCCAGTTTGTTTGGACCTTGGTAATCTTTTATTGGTGGTTATTAATAAAAGGTTTAAAGAATAATTCTGATATATTATTTCAAAGAGTAGAGTACCATATATATACATTTAAGGATCCTATAATCCTTCATCTATTAGAGGAATGACAGGTGCACAAATATGCACAAATTATAATAATATCTAAATTATAACTAACACAATATTTGATTGCCTAATATCTTTTAATATAATATTTGGCATATCTTAACACCCCCACTCAAGTTGGTGCATGGATATCACACATTCCCAACTTGAATAGAGACTCATTAAACAATCTTCTTGATACTCCTTTGGTGAGAACATCAGCCAACTGCAATTCTGATCTTACAAAAGGAAATGAAATTATTCCAGCTTCAAGCTTCTCTTTGATGAAATGTCTATCAATGTCCACATGCTTTGTTCTATCATGTTGCACAGGATTGTGAGCAATTGCTATAGCCGAATTATTGTCACAGTACAAACTCATAACTTCATTTTGTGTAAAGCCCAAATCTGATAGCACATTTTTAATCCACAAAAGTTCACCTACACCTAGTGTCATGCCTCTGAATTCTGCTTCAGCACTAGATCTTGCTACTATAGGTTGTTTTTTACTCCTCCAAGTTACAAGATTCCCTCCTACAAAAGTAAAGTATCCAGAGGTAGATCTTCTATCATCTTTTGATTCTGCCCAATCTGCATCAATGTACCCTTCTACCTTTAAGTTTTCATGATTTGAGAACAAAATTCTTTTTCCAGGAGCGGACTTCAAATATCTCAAAATCCTTTTAACAGCATCCATATGAAGCTTCCGTGGGTCATGCATAAATTGACTAACAACATTCACTGCATAGGTGATATCTGGACGTGTATGGCACAAATAAATTAATTTTCCTACCAGCCTTTGATATCTTCCTCTGTCTATGCTTGCTAAATTTGAGCATTGAAAGAGCTTATGATTTTGTTCAATTGGTGTATCAGCTGGTTTACTCCTAAGCAACCCAGTTTCCGATAGTAAATCAATAGCATATTTTCTTTGGCATAGAAAAATACCATGTTTTGATCTAGCTACTTCAATACCTAAACAATATTTGAGATTTCCAAGTTGTTTCATCTCAAATTCAGATGCAAGGTATTGTTGTAAACTAGAAATCTCATCTGGGTCATTTCCTGTAACAATCATGTCATCTACATATATAATCAAAGCTGTAAGTTTTCCTTTTCCTCTCTTAAAAAATAAGGTGTGATAAGAGTTACTTGCTCTATAGCCAAAAGCCTTCATAGACTTGGTAAATCTTCCAAACCATGCTCTTGGGGATTGTTTTAATCCATATAGGGCCTTCTTTAATTTGCAAACCTTCATTCCAATTGAATCAGTCATGCCTGGTGGAGAATCCATATAAATTTCTTCTGAAATTTCTCCGTGTAGGAAAGCATTTTTCACATCAAATTGTAGAAGAGGCCAATCTTGGTTTGCAGCTAGCGACAAAAGTATTCTTACAGTATTGAGCTTGGCTACCGGTGCGAACGTCTCTTGGTAATCTACACCATAAGACTGAGTGTAACCTTTAGCCACAAGTCGTGCTTTATACCTCTCAATAGTTCCATCAACTTTATGCTTAATTGTAAAGACCCATTTGCAGCCCACAGTTTTCTTCCCTCTTGGTAAGGGCACAAGATTCCAAATGTTGTTTTTTTCTAAAGTTGTCATCTCCTCAACCATTGCTTCGGTCCATCTAGGATCTGCCAAAGCTTCCTGTATATTATTAGGAATAGAAATTAAAGATAATTGAGATACAAATTATGCATATGAGTGAGATAACCTGTGAGATGACACATATTTACTAATGGGATATTTAACTTTTGCTTGGAGGTCTGGTTCATATTTAATTGGAGGTTGACCACGGTTAGAACGAGGTGGAAGAATATATTGAACAGTAGTAGACTCAGTGTTTGGTGTGATGGTGGTCTCACGCAGACAAGAATCAATTCCATGATCAATTTCATCTAAATTAGTATTGTTAGAGATAGGATCAGAAGGTACCTCTAAAGAGTCAAGCTGAACCTGTGGAGAAGATTGGGCCAATTGGTTATGATCAGAAGACACTGTATTATCCATAAAAGAAGGGTCCATATTTAGGATTGGCTTACTTCCTGCAGAATGATCCTCACAGGATAATTTATCTTCACAATCAAACATATCAACATCATGATTATGCACTTTACTTTCATTGCCTCCCTAAAGTGGAGAATCAACATAAAAAAAATTCATGCTCATTAAATGTCACATCCATAGAAATATAAAATTTCTTTAATGGTGGATGGTAAGCACGATAACCTTTTTGAGTTGATCCATACCCAACAAAAACACATTTGATCGCTCGTTCTTCAAGCTTTGTACGTTGATGTGGGTGTAAGTGAACATATATAACACATCCAAAAATATGAGGTGGTAAATTAACTATGGGAGGAAGAATACAATGATCAGACAACACATCAAAAGGCCTTCGAAAGTTAAGCACACTAGAAGGGGTTCGATTAATTAAATAAACGGCAAAGCTCACAGCCTCACCCCATAAATGAGATGGGACATTACCATCTATCAAAAGTGATCTTGTCACCTCTAATATATGTCTATTTTTCCTCTCAGCCACTCCATTTTGTTGTGGTGAATAAGGACATGTAGTTTGATGCAAGATGCCTTTAGAGTTCATGAACTCTATTAATTCAGTCTTAAAATATTCCCCTCCATTGTCTGATCGAATGACCTTAATAGATGTGTTAAATTGTGTAACAATCAGATGATAGAAGGAACGAACCACATCACACACATCATTTTTATGTTTAAGCAAATACACCCAGGTTACTCGAGAACAATCATCAATAAAACTAATAAACCATTTTTTTCCATGATGTGTAGATTGTGGGGCAGGGCCCCAAATATCTGTGTGGATTAATGAAAAAGGAAAATCAGTCTTTTTATTGCTTAAAGGAAACACAATACGATGACTTTTTGCCATTACACAAGTTTCACAAAGAAAATCAGAAATATTGCATTTATGAAATAATGATGGAAATAATTTTTTTAGATAAACAAAAGAGGGATGTCCTAATCGTCTATGCCATAACCAGATCTCCTTTTTATTTTTATCGTGTGTGTGTTCATTTGCAAGACAAGCCAACGCTTCTTTATGGGTTTGTTGTGAGACATTTTCAAGATAATAGAGTCCCTCCCTCTCTCTCCCAGTGCCAATCTTCTCCTTGGAGTGAATATTTTGAAAAAGACAATGGGTTGGGTAAAATGAGGCAAAACAAGAATGTGATTTGGTTAATTTGCTGACAGAGAGAAGATTACAGTTCAATGTAGGAACAAATAAAACATCAGAAATTGATAAGGAGGGTGAGAGAGATATAGTACCTACACCTTCAATAGGAGATGAGACCCCATTGGCATTAATAATAACAGTTTTAGAACAATTAGGAGAAAAATTAGTAAATTTATGAGGATCACAGGTCATATGATCAGTAGCACCTGAATCAATTATCCAATCACTATCTCTCGTAATAGTAGAAAGATTAATAGTAGAGTTAGATATACCTGACTTAGTCATAAATCCGGTAGCAGTAGAAATATGGCTCTTGGAAGTAGCTTCTACCTTGGTATTGGGAGTAGTTTTACCTTTTGGATGCCAATCTGGATAACCATGGAGTTTAAAACATGTCTTCATGACATGATTATCCTCATTGCAGTTGGTACACTTGCGGATTCCTTTCTTAGGAAACTTTTTAACAACAAAGGAAGTCCCCATAGTAGACTCACTATCAAGCATAGTCGCTTGACGGTTTGCCTCGGCACAAATAGTTGCATAAACAGATTGAACATTTGGAAGGGGAGTGGTAGCAAGGATACGACCACGAACAACATCCAAATGTGTATCCAGGCCAGCCAAAAAAACATAAACTCGTTGAGAATTAATCATGTTGTTATATTTTTCAACATCTTTAGGACATTCCATGGTACAATTCGTGATAGTATCATACTCTAGCCATAATCTTTGCAATTTTCCAAAATATGTAATAACAGATCCTCCATTTTGCTGAGTATAGATTACCTCACGATATAATTGATATGACCGGGATGCATCTTGGTTGACTGACTATGTTTGTTGCACAGTGTCCCAAATGTCCTTTGTCGTAGCTAAGCGAATAAAGAGGGATCTGATTTCTTTCGTCATGGAGTCCAGAAGCCAAGACTTGACTAGGCAGTTTTCATCTTCCCATGCTTCACATTCATCGGATTTCTTGTTTTTTGGTGCAACCTTTGTTCCAGATATGTAACCCCAACGTTTTCTGCCTCTAATCTTGTTCTGTGCGTTCAACGACCACTCAACATAGTTGGTGCCGTCAAGCCGTTCAAGGGTGAGCGATTCATGCATATGGGTAGCAACGGAAGTCCCAAAATCATGTTTCTCCGATTGATTTTTATTGAAAAAAACCATCAGAAATATTCAAACAGAACACTGATTCCTATATGGTAGAGGATATCAGTGTTTGGCTCTGATACCATAATAAAAGGTTTAAAGAATAATTCTGATATATTATTTCAAAGAGTAGAGTACCATATATATACATTTAAGGATCCTATAATCCTTCATCTATTAAAGGAATGACAGGTGCACAAATCTGCACAAATTATAATAATATCTAAATTATAACTAACACAATATTTGATTGTCTAATATCTTTTAATAGAATATTTGGAATATCTTAACCGTTATTACTACTTAAAACAACAAATTCAATATGATTCCACATTAGAATGTATATATACCAACAGGTTTTCAAATGTTAAGAGTGCAAAAAAGATAGAAGGACAAACACATTATTCCTTACCACACCAACAATATTACTACAATCTGTACATTTTATATCAGTTAAAAAGAATATTATGTATCCATTTTACTGCACTAAAAAGCTTTTTATTCTATATATATATATATATATATATATATATATATATATATATATATATATATATATATATATATATATATATATATATATATATATATATATATATATATATATATATATATATATATATATATCAGTGATGCACTTTATAGTTCAAAACTCTGATTATTTGAAAAACCATGTAGCACGTAATATATCAATTCTTCGTATAACTAACTTAAGTTTAATGGTATATATTTATTAAAATTTTGATACATTTTAATTCTTAAAACTTAAAAAAAAAATTAATATGGTAACATAATTCAATAATATTTTTATTTCTTTGAGATTATACTGAATTATATATTTTATTTTTTTAAAATAATTTAACTGATTTATTTATGAATTTAAAATAGGATAATAGGTTGATTAAGGATAAAAAAGAATGACGATATTTTATTATTGTTACTGATAGTGTAATATAAAACGCAATAAATTATTGAAAATGATTATGTATAAATATATCAATTCTCTGACAAATAGCATATGGTCCATCGTTTTAAAGGAAAAAAATAATTCAATTTTTATTGCTAAGTTATGAAAAAAGTTGTTTAGACCTAAACACTATAACCTACTTAAATAAGCATAAGAAAATGTTTGTTGATAATGGGTCAAACTCATTTTTGCTGCTTTTTGCTGTTGTCAAATTTGTTGACCGAAATTGGTTTGAATTAACAAGACAATTTTTGTTTCTGCGAATCTATTAAAAACGTGTTATCAGAATATTATTTGAAGAATAAAACGTGGTTTCAACATACTCACATGACTCATGGTTTATCACATTGTCATGTAATAGTTTTGAAGTTTTTTTTTTTTTCATTATTATGATGTATTGTATCCATATCTTACCAATTAATTTCCCGATAACTAATTTTTTATAAAAAAAATGATTAAACGTTATTAGAATATTTATGTTTTATATAATACGCCGTCAATAAAGATAAATATTTAAAGGGCCATCTTTAAATATGTAATTGGATCCATATATATACTTCAGTTTTTGCATTAAAGAGGAGGCCCAAAGATATAAAAAAGAAAAACACTACAAAAATCAAAGAAGCTTTTTGTTTTAGTCTCTCATAATTTCTTCTAAATTTTCATAAATGTAAAAAAAATTCATATTTCCCATGAATAAAAAAGAATTTATGAATTGTATAATTTAAAAATATATTCCAAAATTACACAATCGAGAACTTAAGAATATATTTTATATTATATACGATAATATTTAATATTATATTTCAAATTGTTCATATTTACTGAATTTTGTTCACGTTTTAATATACATAAATATTCTTCTTGAAATCATTATTATCGATTTTTGAATTTCCATTGAACCTAATATATACAGATAGGTCTCCAGTCATTAAATACTAGTGTAATTAATCATTCGTCTAAAATTATAACTTATGATGGTTAGATTTCCTTTGAAAATATGTTTTTATCATGAAGAGAAAACAAAGAAAAAAAAGAAAAAAAAGAAGACTAATGAGATTTTTAGCATATCTGAAACCAGATTATTTTTAAAAAATGACAACTGAAAAAGAAAAAGAAAATTACTGCTTTTTTAACTTACAACTTAATAAAAAAAAGATAATACTAATAGAACAAAGATTACTATAACAATTAAAACAATCGAGTGAAAAGTATTGGTTATTATAGGTAGAATTTTTGTAATTAAATTTTTTGCGAGAAATACTAAGAACATTGAATTTTTTGGGTGTCGGAGATAACAACATTAAATTTAATGCAATGGGGTCAGGCTCAGGCATGAACCTGCAGAGACAGTGCGGTGGACACTATGTCTAGACTCTCAACTTTGAAACTTCCATTTTAAAGAAACATAGCTTAGAGATAAAGAAGATAGTGATATATACAGCTAACTACTGTTACTAGTTGGAGCACATAAACTGAACAACATTACCAATGGAGAAATTAAGCAACACAGTGAAACGTGAAGATTTCACGTGTGATATAATATATTCGATATCATAGGAGGGTCTCCTGAGGGAGGTGGGGTCAATGCATGTGAGACGGGACAAAAGTGATAGATATATTCATATGTATATGTGAATATCTATGAGATGAGTCCAAAACTCAGAGGGTGATTTGATTCTCCGTTATGGAAGGTCCTACCCTCCCTCCATGGCCATGCATGTCCATGGATGAAGCAGAAACACTGTATTTTCTCTTACCAATTCAACCAGACTTTTCTACGTGTAAGGTTGATACAACTTTACATTGTCGTACCTTTTACCTGGTGTCTGTGACCTAGTTTTTCTTTCTTTTTCAGTGGCCTTTTAACTGTGCAGGATGTGAAATGCTTTTCATATAGGTAAATAAACACTTTTTTTTTCTACTCATTTTAAATATGCTTTCATAATTTCATAAGCTATGTCGTTTACCATATATACATATATATGTTTCTTCTGTAAACAATCTGCATGCCATGAGTTGTTTCAGCTTTAGCATATGCATTCCAATGAAGAATAATGATATTAAAGTTTAATTTATAATACGTTAATAGTGTAGATTAAAGAATTAAAAATTACATAGAAACATATTGTGGTAGCTTTACACTGTCACTGCTATCATAAATTGATACTAGTTTCATGTAAAATATATATATTAAGCTCCACTTTATGACATATCATATAGCTGTTTTGTGTATAAAATGCCTTGACACAATGGTTAGTTGTGTAAAAAATAATTTGAACTAATTAAATAGCTGTTATTTTATCGGCAACAAACACTAGTGTGAAAATAAATTTTTACAAACGCGTCCCTCACAGAACTTAAACTCTCCAATTTCCCATTTTATTCACTACTGCTCTCTCCCTCAAAACAAACGGGTACCGCCCTTTTATCACAAGCCCTTCCCGACCACTACATTTATTAGAATTCAAAGTTGAGACTATTATAGAATTCCTTGCTAAATTTGTTGAAGAGGTTATGCGAATTTTCCCTGACGACTAGCATTTCTTTGTAATAAATGAGTGATCAATTTAATTTTTGCTTGTGATTTTCAGACCCTCCTATTAAATCCATAATGACAAACAAAGCCTCCATAAAGTCTGAAGACACACACATATGTTGGGTATCAGTGATACAGCACAAGCACACACAACTTAAATAGAGAAGAGAGGCAAAAAGGAAATTTTATACTAGTAGAAAGAAATTTACAGCACCTCTCTCTTTCACTAAAGAACTTCTCAAAATTATGAGAATACAAGAAAGGAGAGAACAAAGGAGAGAAAAAGATGTATAACAAAGGGGGCAAGGGGTTTCTTTTATAGCCACCAAGCCATACCCCTTTACAAGTTCCCACCAATGTGGGACTTCATTTCTCACAATCTCCCACTTGAAGATTTTGATGAAACTAATCAAATCTTCACACCATCTTTGCCTTCGTGTTGCTTGTTCTTCTGATAAACTTCAGTAGAATCGAATTAACGTAAATCTGCCAATAACCTTTGACACCAAATTCTGATTCTCTGAAACGCAATGCAACACCTGATCAATATTTCACTACTCTCCACCTAAACCTACCACGAACATACTAACCACTCCCACTGCTTGTGCAATGTCTGGTCTTGTACGCATCATAGCAATTATAAGGCTGTCCACCACCGATGCATACGGTACTCGAGACTTCTCCATCCTCTCCACTTCACTGCTAGGACTCATACTTGAGGATAACTGATAGGAGATGGGGTAAAACTGGCTTCCACTCTTGCATGTTGAAGCGCCGCAAGACTTTCAGTAAGTTTTACTTCTGAGAAAGCCAAATCTTCCTATCTTTTTCTGTCTCGGTGAATTTGCATCCCTAAAATCTTGTTTACCGGTTCCAAATCCTTCATATCAAACTCCCTAGCCAATTGTGCCTTCACTTGTATCCGAGGCTAATGATAAAGGAATCAAATCTCTTATACTAACACCTTGGCGCCTGCTTTAGACCGTATAGAGATTTGTTCAACCTACAAACCAAGTTTTCTTGTTCTTCAAAGCCTTCTGGTTGGAGCATCATTTTATTCCTGCTTAACAATAACCTTGTGAGCGGTGGAACTCACAGGCAATACCCCTTCACATTGTTAGCATAGCCCAAGCACTTAATTCTTTCCCCAGTTTCAAGCTCGTGCTTTGGTTTTCTTGATGTAATACACTCAAACTCCTGGAATAAACTTTGCTTCTCCTAGGAATAACTCCGGTGATTCCCTTACATCAGAATGAACCAATCCTTCTTGTGTTTTCTTTTCTGGTAGTCAAACTAGCAAACCCTGATCTATGTTTAAGCCCGGGTACAGATTACGTTCTGCCTTGCAAACTTCACTTTGACATTTGTCCAAGTACGATGTCACGTCAACACCGCTTCTTCTTGACTTGTCGATGTAACCATTGCATTAGCCTTTTGCAACGTATCTCCCATAAGCATATGCCATGATCTTCTGAGCTTTTATGACTTACCAGATCTCCCTTCTTTCTCACAGAATATCTTCATCCTCTAAGGTATTTGCCATACAACCTTGTGAGGTTGATGCCTCAGAGTTCTTTCTTCCACTCTTCTCGTGCCAACATTCTTTCTTGACATGCCCCCTCTTACCACAATTGTAGCATTTGAGATGCTTCTTACTTTGAGATATATCATGGGACTGACTCCCACTAGACCCATATTTCGTTGATTTTCCTCTCATCATCACCAAAGCTTGTGTTTGCTTTGAACTTTCCAACATGTCTTCTTTGTTCCTTCGCCTGGATTCTTCTTCAAGAATTGCTCCGGCAACATCCTCAAAGTGTAAACCACCTTCAATATTATTATTCGTAATATTCATGATGAGTTGATCATACGAGTCGGGTAAACTCTGCAGTAAAAGCTCCGCGCGTTCATTTTCAACTATGTTGAAATCAGCCGCTAATAGTTGGGCAAACAAAGTGTTCAGATGGTTGATGTGGTCCGTCACCGTTGTGGACTCACTCATCCGAAGAGTGTAGAGTTTCCTTTTCAAGAATATTCTTGTGTGAAGAGACTTCACCTCATATAATTTTATGAGGGCATCCCAAATCTCCCTTGCTGTTTCTTTTTCGCCACACTAGATAACACTGAATCTGCCATTGATAGGTGCAAATTCGCGATGGCATTGTTGTCAATTTCTTTCCACTTCTGCTCCGTCATTTCTGTGGGTTTTCCTTCAATTGCAGCTATGCAATTGTCCTTTCTCAAAATTGCCTTCATCTTCAATTTCCACAACGCAAAATCTACTGGAACAACACAGGTAGACCGTGAAGTAAAGCACTAAGAAGTTCCCAGGAAAGAGAGGTGGGTCACAAACGAACACTCTTAAGTACCAAGTCACCAAACGTTTCACACTACCACTGTTGGGTATCAGTGATACAACACAAGCACACACAACTTAAATAGAGAAGAGAGGCAAAAAGGAAATTTTATAATAGTAGAAATAAATTTACAACACCTCTCTCTTTCACTAAAAAACTTCTCAAAATTATGAGAATACAAGAAAGGAGAGAACAAAGGAGAGAATAGGATGTATAACAAAGGGGGCAAGGGGTTTCTTTATAGCCACCAAGCCATACCCCTTTACAAGTTCCCACCAATGTGGGACTTCATTTCTCACAACATATACATAACATAACCCTTTTCTGAGGAAGAGAGAAGATAATTCTCTAAATCCAACCAGCGTTTGATGGAGTGCAACAATAAGAATCTATACCTTCATGCTCCTACTTTCATTGAGTGGCTCAAACCATGTACTTCTCCTTCATATCTAAATTCCAACACAATATCTACTTCTTCTTCATCATCCTTTTCTTCTTCTTTTTCCTTCCCCTGGCATGACTTTGTTCATGAAACCATCCAATTCTTGCCCATTTTAACTGAAAAGGCCTCAAAAGATGAATACCATCATCAAAGTTTTGAGGTGAAAGAGGAAAGGCTTGAACAAGTCTCTGTGGCTTTGCACATTGGTTTGCCTGACAGTGCTAAAAGGCATCATGAGGTTGTTGATGATGATGAGAAGATGATTTTCCATGTCAAGGAAGAAGAAGCCTCCTCCAAGAGAAGCTTCCATGGCTGCTCCTTTAACCAAGAGAGAAGGTTCTGGATTCCAACTCCAGCACAGATCCTCGTTGAACCGATGCAGTTTTCTTGCTCCATATGCAGCAAAACCTTCATTAGGTATAACAACATGCAGGTTAGTTAAATTGCTTCTCAACTTCTCACATCTTAATTTTGAAACTTGATTTGCCAAGAAAAGTAGAAAAATATTGTTGAAGAAAGCTGCAACTGTGAATTAATCAAAGGAAATTAATTAGAGACAAAAGATCATAATGATGTCTAACTCAGTAAGGTTAACAGATGTTTGTGAAGAAGACAAATGAAGAAACTTCTATAAAGATGAAGTATGAACAGTACAAGTTGAAAGTTTGATCCATTTTAATTTTTTTGATATCTGTGGAAAATTTCTTTGTAGCAGACAACAAATATAAATATAAATGTAACTTTTGAACGGTAAAGATTCAGTAGAGAATAAAGTAAAATAAAATAGAATTATAATAAAGTAAAATAAAATGAAATAAGATAAAGTAAAAATCAGAGCAATTAAAATGAAATATAATAAAATAAAATAAAATAGAATTAAAATAATGAAATCAAATAAGATAAAAAGAGAAATAAAAATAATAATAATATTGTGTTAATAAGACGAAATTGGATTACGTCAATACTATTATTTTCGCCTTTTTCTTTAAATTAAGTCTTATTTTTCTGAATTTTAAAGTCACAGAGTGAATTAGAGTATTTTTATTTGTTTTCTAATATTTTTCTATAATATTAATAAAATATTATTTCTTCACTTTAAGCATTTTTATACGAATATTCAAGAAAAAATATAATTTAAAAATTTTATACCACATTTATGATTTAATAAAACAAAAATAGTTTTAATAAAAAACAATATAGTGATTAATTTATATAGATTTTTGAAAAATCAAAATTAATTTATATTTACTTTTAAGAATGTTCTTTTTGATTCTCCTTCATTACTGCTTTTGAAGCAGCTGAATGTTAACTTATTCCTCTTAGTTTTATTTATTCATTTTTCCTTTATAATGGTAGATATATAATAGCAGTAACTTTTTCCCTTTAATAAAAAGAAAATTACAGTGAGTGAAACAACTTATTTTATGTAGAAGCTTTGGATTACATAACAGTAACTCATAAATCACCTAATGCAGTACTATATTTCAATAAACATAACTGGTTGATTACATAACAGTAACACTGTTTAAATGTCTAATACTTGGGAACACCCCATTACAATATCTTTGTTTCTTTACAACATTTTCTTTCAAATTCCTCAGCAAGACCACGGCTTTCATGCAGACAAATTAGTGATCCTTTTAGAAAATATGAGCTTTAAAAATACCATCCTTCTTGCTAATAAGTTCAAATACACAAACATCTCCTGCTTTCAATTCATTTTCTGTCAAAAACGCCAGCACCGAAACTATGACGACCAAAATAACTTTTATTAAATAACAACTTTACTTTCCACTATCTTTCCCCACGCTGCAGCACCGCACACTTCTTACCAATAATGCCTTCCAAATCTGGTATGCACTGCATAAGATATATTTTTATAGCAAGAGTTTGAATGTAGAGCAGAGAACCGAAGACTAAATCAACATGTGTTTCATGTTTAAGATTTACCCACCAGCCGATATTCCATCTCATGAGAAGGTTTGATGAAAACAGTGAAAAAGGGATTGCATGAAACGAAATTACATAAATAAAATAAAATAATAAATTAATTTTAAGATACGTACTCAAATTCACCACGAACATGTGTGTACACTCAAATTATAAAAATATTTTACTCATCATGCTTCTTTTTAGAAAAGTTTTGGGTAATTGATGTGATATGAACACACAATCAAATCAAGTACACGTAACATGCAAGAGAGAATCCAATCAAGTACTTATCAGAGCTTGTAAAATGTACTTAGAAGCATTCAGAGGCAGGGTATGAAGCAACTTGTATAGGCCACCACCACTAATTCAAAAAGAAATAATTAGAAACAAAAAGTTTAACATGAATAATGCCAAAAGTAACACTAACAATTGCCTACATAAACTAAACAACATAAAACTATAAACAAAGGAAAACCTGACCACTGAGTGAAAAAATTTCCAAAAATTTTAGAATACTATTTTCACTCTCCAAAACTTCTGAGATTTATAATTTGGTAACCGGGTAAGAATAAAACCTCAGTCATTATTTTAATAAAATCATATACAATTATATTCTATAATCCTCATCATCATTATATAGAAAAACATTATGACCTAATATAAATATGAGAGAAAAAATTCGAAGTAGTTCCTCATATGTTTTTGGTGATCTTTAATATAAATATTTAGTATCCAGATTAAAGGTGATAGAGACTGATTACAGGCAGCATAAAAACACTTGAGGAACTGCATGCATGTTTAAATTACCATCAGTGATCCACATCTCAACAAACCATCACCATAAACCACAATACAAGCAACTAATAGTAGCTTCTGCATCTAAGTTTGTTGTATAAATATACCAAAAAATTTATTCAAAGAACTACGATTATACTCAGTCACACACTTTCAGAAAGACTATAAGAAATGTACATCCTTCGGCAGAATGGTATATTTGGTCATGAAAGTGTAGTGTGATTCCAAGTCGGCATGACCATTTCTAACTGATCTACAAAAGCCCTTAGGAACTATTCAGATTTACACATTATATCAGAAGCTCTCTATATGCCAAAGAATAGTAGGATTCCATTAGTCTACCTTAGATTTATATCTTTTCATGACAACCCACATAAAGTTCTTCCTTATTACAACTTCCAATTTGTCACTAAAGCTCTTGGTTCAAATGATATGATTATTACAAAACTATGAAGAACACAATCATTCTCCTGTTGATGATAAACACAAGGTAACGAGCTAAGTCTTAATCTAAAGGGAAAAAATGAAGAGTTGTTATCATAGAATAATTCACATTCCAATCCAAATTACTGCTAACAAGCAACATTTATGATTTCAATAACCCAGTGTCCCAACATTCAACCAACTAAAGATGATAAACTATGCAGAAAACTTTGGAAAAAACTAGTATGTATACATTAAGGTTGAACTTGTCATTAGAGTGATCCAAACATGTTACTAGAGTGATACATTAAAAACACATGCAATCAACTAAAGTATAAACTTACTTATTGAGAAGAAAACTTAGAAATCCATGTAGGAAGCAGACAAGGTGTGTTGTTCAAAGCATCCTACGATGTTTCCTTAGAAATCCTTGACAATATTTTTCTTACTCCAACCAGGCTCTTCAAATATTAATCTCTGCATATTGCTTATCCGTTATGTATATATCTAAATATTAATCATAAGTGCCAAGGAGACAAAGACATTCAACCTTTCTTTGGCAAACCATGCACAAACATATGGGTTATGCAATGCTCATCCTTGAGTTTCTCTTAAAATATTGTTAACTTTTTCATATACTGAAATTGTGTGTAGCACTTACCTCTTCAAATAGCCTTTAGAAAGAAATATAGTATAATCTACTCTTTGGCATGCTTATCTGATCATATATAACTCATTTAAACACAATCCGATACTATAATATTTGAAAATACAACAATTTGAACTACAATTATTGATTCGAAAAACAAAAATATTGCGATACCTTCGAAAGATGATGACAGAGTATGGTAAGTGAGAAAGCATGCTTCCAATTCCTTTTCATTGTTTCGACTTGGGACAATATAAATTGGGTACCTATTCAATGATGAAAACTCAGTATAACATTTATGTACCATGGAAATTAACAAAGGCTAATCATATGATAGAAAGTAACATAAACAAGATAAGATGAACTTTGCAATGAGATCAACCACATTATCACATTTAGAATGGTTTCCATACATAATCCAGCATATACTTCCAATATGAATCATGCATTATTCTTCTTCCAACCTATCAATCAAGGCATACAAGATTAAGGGTACAAATTAGAATGAATAATTGAGAAAAATGTAGATCATTTTTATATATAATAGACTTCAAAGTAGCCACAACTGCCTCTTTTGTTGACTTTGTTAATTTAGACATGGTCTTGCTCTATAGCATTTGCTCTTCTTCCATGTGGAGGATACATGTAGTAAGCAAGCAACAAATCAATAATTACATCATATCTAAATTTTATATGCAATTTGTTTTAGAAGAATTAGAATTGACATGGGTATAATGAGGTATTAAGTTGTTCTGTAAGACACAGTAAAATATCTATAATCTCCATCATCCAAAGTTACAAATAGTTAGTTTATGAGTGCACCTTCTCCGGGAACTTCTCACGGTTCATTGATGCTTCAAAATAGTCTCCAAAATCTGTGTAAAATCTTCCCACTGCAAAACATCACAAATATTTGACGCCCGAAAAACATAACTAGTGACAATATACCAAAATTTCTTTATCAAATGCTACCTAAACCCTAGGTATTTTTAACATACAAGACAAATCAGCATCACCAAAAGAAGAAATAGAGAAAATAAAAATAACCAACTTGATATTCGATGATAATTCGAGAAAACAGGGCAAGAATTTGAAGAAGCACATAGAACGGGCTTGGAGCATTCCAATTCGAACAATATGCGTGCATCCTCAGTCTGGTGGACAAAAACCTTCTCCTTCGCAACCATAAAAAAGTGGTCACTAGGCGCATTGAACTTGACCAGAGTAAGTTCCTTGTTGAGGCGCAAGCATCAGTTGCAGCGGCCGCGGACGAAATTGATGACGGCAAGGCAGTTGTCACGGGCAACGGTGATGGCGCGTTGATTGGACGAATGTAGGGCGAGGTCGTTGATAGCAGCATTGCGGTGGACGGAGACCATGGTAAAAGCCTTCCGCGCTCCACACCGATCATCTACTTTGGCTTCGCTGGTTCAAACTTTTCCGATCAGGTCCAGTCTCCGGTTAAGTGGCAGTCATGAAGTCCTCCCTTTTTTTTTCTTTCTCGCATTCTCTCTCAACCCTAACCCTAGCACGCACACGAAGAGTTCCTCTTTCAAAATCAAATGGGCGACCTGACAAATTCAAATATGAGAGAGGACCCTAATGCAGCAGCTCCCTTCATTGAAACGCACAGTTTCATTTATTCTTTTACCAAACCAGCGCATGCAAATGACAAATTTACCCTTGATGACATTGACAGTGAATGGGCCCCACTGCGTGTCAAATGAATGTCATTTACTTAAACCGTGTCAAAGAATCATTTTTCTTTATCGAAAAATGACAGATAAACACAGACATAAAATGACCAATAATTAAAAGAGTGAAAATGATATCAAGAACATAGCTTTTCAATTAAATGAAACCTCATACAATTTTACACCAGTTTTATTACGAGTCATGTTGTTTTTATAACAATATCTAAATATTTAGTTTTACTCTATTACTTATCATTATGCCTGTTTAAAATTACTATAATTTTTTTATTTATGTATATTAGATATTCTGTTTCTGATAATTATGCAAATGTAAAGATGTATGTGAAACACGATATAGATGGATGATGTGATGAACCCAACCATTTTCAGAAAAGAAAACATTCAATTATTATACAGAAGGTAACATCGTCCTAATCCATAAAGGTTTTGGACAATGTTTGCACCTTTCTTAGGAGTCTAATTATTAACTGCCCTTCATTTAAGGAACACTAGAAAGTGCTTATATGTAATGCACGATCCTTTTTTACCTTAACATTCCCCTTTACCCTAAATAACTTACGACAATGGAAAAAATAATCACAAAATACTCATGAATTTTAGAGTGCACACCTCCACACTGAAACCCGATCCTAACGCTTTTCAAGACTTTCCAGAAATTTCATACACACCCCTAATACAAATGTCTATCCATTCTCCTACATCCAATTTCACACACTTAAAGCCTCCAAACCAAATGTCCTATCGCTTCACAAACAACCCTACAATGATTTAGATAATTTGGAGACTTTTCCACATGAATAAACCCCTAGGAGCTACTCAAATACCCTCGCCCATGCTTCAACCTAAAAAAAAAAACACCATTAACTCTTCTCTTACAATAATCATAACACCAAACCTGTTCGTGACCTTCTCTGTATTCTCAAAAAGAAACTCCATCTCCTAAACTAAACCCATCAATCCCTACCGGAAAAGCCTAACCCAACACCAGGTTACTCAATGGCTTTGAACGTCCATAACTCTATAATATTGTGTACTACAACCAGTCCATGATCAAGCATGCTATCCGTAAAAACATGCAACATAATAAATATATCCATAATCCAACCTTAAAGCAATGAATCATCACCCCTACAATTACCCAACACATACACAAATATGTTGGTTATTTACAAGAACCAATTCACAATTTTAGAGAAGTTCAACATTATTAAGAAGTGGTCATTTTTTAAACTGTGTCACCACTAATTTAAATAAAATAGAAAGTAAATTACCAAAAAATATTAAAAAAATCATATTAAATAAAATATTGAGATTTTTTTATTTTTTGTTCAAAGTGATATAAAATTTTATTCTACCGTAAGAGTCCATTTTTGAGGCATGATGACTACCAAACATCCACCCCCACACGTAGATAGAGATCAATTACTAACATTTCATATGCCATATACACCTGTCACAAGCTCAACAATCAATTTAATACTTTTATCAACTTGTAACCAAAAATTCTATTATACTACCTAAAATGAATTTATATAGAGTTATATGTATATAAGCGTGTATATAAAAATAGCCTAAGTCGAACTACAACAAGATATCCAATTCTCATCCATCAATTCATGTCACTGAAAAAAAAAAATGTTAGTAGTATTATGAAAAAAATATAAAATAAAAAATTTAAAGTTAGTCTTCACACCAATCGAAAAAAAAAATTGATAACAAGATAGTAGATGCAACTTGTTATATAAGTTAGATCAGAAGTTTAATATATTTGACAATAACAATGACATATATTGTATTTGAAGTAAGATTATTTAAAAGATTCATGGAAGAGCAATGTTTTTACAAGGTTTAAAGGAAGTTTATGATACATCAAAGATAGAATTTTTTTATGATAGTAACACTAGTACAGTTTAATGAATAGGCATCAGTCATGAACATCGGTTCTCAAACCGAGACATACGTAGGCGGGATAAAAAGTATTCGTCTCGGTTCTCTTTACTTGAAACGGTATCTAGTATTCAATTTGGTTAAATGAACTGAGACAGTATCAGTATCAGTTCTTTCAGTGGTCAGATGGTATCCTCATCGTTCTGCTCAGTTAAGACTCTCTTTCGGGGGAGACTCATTGATCTTGCAAGACGCAGAAATGGTTGGAGACATGAAATTCTTTGAGTCCTTTGAACAAACAGCTGCTGATCGAACCTTCAAAGTTTTCAAAATTTGATCTTTCCCATTTTTTTTGTCATCCAAGGAGTCTAGAAAAATATGCAGAACACCAACAAAGCCTCTTCCAGAAAAATCTGCAGAATAAGTAGAAATTGGAAACGGGAAGACCATGGCGACTGGATGTGAGCCTCCATGTCCAAACACTGAACGAGAAGCCCTAAATCAAAATCGTGCCTCCACCTACAACCACAATCAGACCTGCAGCTGGTCAAAGCAAAGCAGACCAGAGCGTGGTTAAACTTCCAATTTTAATAATTTTACTGCAACTAGTCCTGTAGTCCAAAAATTATGATTTTTGTGTCCAAAGAAAGATATTTGAGTGTAGTTTTCAACCAATCAAGAATCAACTCAATTGGAGTTCGGTAGAGAGAGTAATGAGCAAAATAGTCATCAAAGGTCAAAGCTGAGCAGAGTGGAAATTGAAGTGTTATGATGAGCGTGGAAGTGGCTTCCAAAGCCGTGTTCCACTTTGCTTGGGTGGGCACATATTGCTCCACTTTGCTTGGAGGAGCACATATTGTTTTCCACTTTGCTTGGGTGGGCACATATTGCTCCACTTTGCTTGGGTGGACACATATTGTTTTCCACTTTGCTTGGGTGGGTACATGTTTTCTAGACTTAGGAGGCTTGTAAGTGACCTTGGGGAGGTTAACGCTTGGAGAGTGGAGAAGAGATTTTGGAGAGCAACCAAGTTGGTGAGAGAAAGGAAGAGTCACCCTAGCCTTGGAGTTCGGTAGAGAGAGTAATGAGTAAAATAACAAGCAAAGGTCAGTGTGGACAGCATTCAATTTTACTCGTTGGGAGCACTTATCTACACTCTTTAACCAAGAGTGTGGGTAAGAGGGCATTAAGAATTCTCTTCCATTGTTGGAAGAGGAAAGAATGAGAGGAGTGAAAGAGATGTTTGGTGAGTTGGGGTTCACTTGAAAATGTAGATATAGAGAGGAGTGTGCTTAGAGAAAAAAAAAAGGGTGTATTAGAATTATGTTTTTCTTTGATGTTGGATATTAATTAGAAAAAGTGGGGGTGCACTAGAAATGTTGTTCTAGTTGACGGAAGAGTGAAATTAGTAATTTTAGAGGAGTGCGGCAGTAGGATAAATAATTAAATTAAGTTATTTAATTATTTGTTAGTCAATGAATTCAGTTGACTTTATATATGATGGTGATGGTTGTGATGGTAAAATTGTGAGAGCAAGCGTTGTGTCATATATCCCTGGAATCTTGTTGAATCGATGATGTTCGTATTGCGATACGATAGTGTGTTGAGTCTCTGCGGAGACTGAGGTTCGAGTGTGATGGTAAAACTGTGAGAGTAAGCGGTCTGTCATTTCCTTAGAATTTTTGTCGAATCGATGGTGTTCGTATTGCGATACGATAGTGTGTTGAGTCTCTATGGAGACTGAGATTCGAGTGTCACCCTTTCCTCATGCGTGGGGACTAGAGAGGGTTGGATGTCTCGCCCAATGACTTCGGCTCGTGTGAGTATAGCGCTCGGTGGGTGCGCCTAACCGAAGTTTTTACTCGTAATTCCTTGAGGAGTCGGGGAGATAGGTCTAAAGTTGCGATGGAAGACGGCTCGAATCCCCCTGTTTTGCGAAACAGGTTTGGTACGACAAAAATTCAAGGAAACAACAGAAGCTTGTGTCAATAATTTGAGTTGTGAGTTTAATACTGTGATGTATTGTGATGTGTGACTTTGATAGTCTAAGTGGTGATGATTTGAGGTATTAATATTATGACTTTGATAGTCCGAGTGGTTATGATCTGAGGTACTAATATTGTGAATTTGATAGTCTGAGTGGTGATTATCTGATTTATGAGTTGAATATTATAGTCTGGGTGGTGATGATCTAAGTTATGAGTTGAATATTGCGTTGTAATGTAAGATTGTGATTAGGATAATCTAAGTTGAGATATTTTGATATTGAAATTATGTTATGTTAGGTTCTTCGTTACTCACCCTGAAATGTTGTGGTTGTGGTTTCCACCTACGATGATCGTACTTGTATGGGAGTAGATGGCGTTGCAGATAAGACAGAGATGAAGTAGCACGACGCGTGGGGACTTATCATGTTTTAAAGTAATTTTATGTCTTTGAATAATGAATTTGATATTTGTAAGGTTTTAACCTTATGTTGTAAGACGCTTAAACTTTTGATGGTTTAGTTTCACAATGTTTAGAAAAAAATTGGCGTAAAATTTTGAATTTTTCTGGATGTTACAGAGCTCCCCCTCTCGACTCTGTTTTCCCTTGGTGGAGAGGAAACCCTAGCATTCTAAGCTGGAGATAAAGGGGTTTGGACCTAGACCAAAACTTGCGTGTGACACCCCTAATTTACCTCTGCACCCTTTGCTCTTATTGGATTTTAGTACTGCAATCTTACTTTTATTTTCTTAATTATACTGTTTTTTTATTTTATTATTACCTTCGTGTGCTTCATAATTTTAGCCCACATCCCTATGTCTTGTGCTTTATTTATGTTTACTTGTCTTCATTTTATCTGTTACATATTGATCACTACATATACATTCTTAATTGCTCATTGCATTCACGTTTTACTATTTCTTCACTTTACTAATTATTTTTTATTATTATTCGGATGATTTTATTGTGTATTTTAAAATTTTATTTACCTTTTTTTATGTTATAAAAAATCACAGAAAAATATAAAATTACAAAAGTTTTAAAAAATAAACTGAGTATAGTTTTAATGTGTTTTCTGATTTGGACGTTGCTTTTCTCACGTAAATACTATTATAATGTTATTGTTTTATTTTAAATACTTCGTTAAATAAAATTTTTATTAAATCCTATGTAAATATAACTATTATTCTTATAATTTATATAAGAAAAAATTACAAAAATGAAAAAATCATAAAGTAAAAAATGATTTCTTCTTTTTTTTAAAAAAAAAATTTAATTAAAAGTAACAAAAAAATTATTTTAAAAAGTTAAGCACATGTGTGATCGCTCCCATCTTAAAAATCTTTTTTTTTTATAAAAAAAATACCAAAAAAATATATTAAAGGTTAAACAAATGTGTCATCGCTCGCATCGTCCTTGTGCTAAAAACCTTTTCTCTTTTTTTATAAAAAATAACAAAAAAATATTTTAAAGGTTAAGCATTGCATTGTGCTAAAAACTTTTTCTCTTTCTTTCCTAAAAAATACCAAAAAAATATTTTAAAGGTTAAGTACATGCATCCTTGTGCTAAAAACCTTTTCTCTTTCTTTCATTTCCCAAAAATCCAAAATTATCCATAATCATTTCCAAACAAAATTTTCAAACAAATTCCAAACAAACTTTTCAAACAGTTTCAAAAGAACTACGTAACCCTGATTTCAATAGAATATATATTGTATAGTAAGATATTTATTGGATAAAATATCTTAGATATTTTAAGGGGTTAAGATATTTATGAATAACTAACCAGATTTTTAGGTAAGGTTATTTTTATTGGCCTATAAATACAATGACAGGACAAAAGTCCAGGTACGTTCCCTCTACGTTCTAGAGACTCTAGACAATATTCTAGGGAGATATTATAATCACTTTCTTGAGAGCTGAGGCTCCATAACTCACATCTGACTTGAGCGTCAGAGTATCTTTGCAGGTACATCCCCCTCCTTTGACGAAAGTAGACGAGCGATACGAGCTGAAGGAGCATGAACGACAACAATTGAGGAAAAGCGAGCATCAAAGACATTTAAAAGCAACAAAGACACACTGGAAAACATCCATACCGAAACATTTTGGCGCCCACCATGGGGTTGAGCGTCATCCCATTGATACTGCAAGGAGCCAAGACGAACGCTCGGTCTCGACATCGTTATTTCGGATCAACATCAAGAATCTATAGCAAGGCAAAAACTACAGCAAAAAAGTCATCATCTCTACATGAAGTTTCATCAGCAAGTTCATGATGCTTCTCAGCATTTCAAGTCACCCTGGTACCTCCTCGGTGACCAAAACAGAGCTCATAAGCAAAGTCAATCTGCAGTTTGAGGAAATACCCTGGATGCCCTTATCAGTCGCATCCCCATTGCCTATGGAGAAGACGGTTGTCACCCAAAGACAAACCCTTTCGGCGCCTCCAAGTCCGCCGTATTGTCCGACCCATCCTCCGCGTCTTCCGCAGCACTCATGGCATCCACGCGCCGTTCGGTTCTGCCTCCACGTCATCCAACCCAATTTCTATTCCCCAAACGTCAAACTCCGGACACCACGGCTCAATCACCAACATGATCGACAACTTAGTGTTGGCGAGTGAATCTCTGAACAGATGTTTGCTTCTCTGTTGTGGACATTTTTCATCCAGTCTAGCCTCACGTCACCCTCCATCACCGTCCAGTACAGTCTTCGTGTCATCCGCCGCACCCAGGTTTGCGTCTTTGCCAATAACCACGGTTTCCGCATTTACAATGGCAACCCCTACGACGGGCAATTCCGCCGCTGGTGTCGCACTCAACTTCCGTGACAGTGATTCACGAAATCATTTCTCAAGCCTCTTGTGCGAACTCGATGTCACCGCCATCCACTGTGAGCGCGGCAACTAACACCTCCATTACTTTGGCTTGAACTCTATTTTTAAGGGTTAGATACTGTACCGTCCGGTCCGTCCAACACATATACCGAACGGTCCTCCAAGGACGTCCATCCAGGTCGACCATCAAGAACGAGTGTCCAAACTAGGACTGACCTTTGACCAACTGAACGTAGAACGAGCGGTCTTCCGAGGTCACCTTCATCCGGTCGGTTAGTAATAATATGCAGGCCCTGTATTAACGAGTCCATAAGAAGCGATCGTCAGTAAGCGGTCGTCAGCCTCCAAGACAGGACGATCATGTCATCGTGAAAGATAATGACATCGAGGCATTAGTCGGGCACACGTCAATCGCCATCAATAGCGATCGTCCTAACAGCGATCATCCAACACCAAGATAAGCGATCGACAGAGTCCACGACAAAACCGAGTCCTGTCATCCTCCAAAGGTCGCCCATTCAGGTCGACCATCAAGAACGAGCGGCGATCCAAGGTCGTCCATCCAGGTCAACCGACAAGACCGAGTGTCCATCGTGACCGATCAACAGAACCGAGTGGCTGCCCACCCAGGATTGACATCCTTGGTCGGTCACTAAAGGTACACGACCACTTGACTTGGAAGGCGAGGAGAGAGATGACGAATACTACAACCAGGACTAAACGACGAGAGAGCCCGTTCGGCCCTTCCCAGCGCGTGCAGCCCTCAGCCAAGAGGTAACCGTCCGGTTTTCACCAACTTCTAGTGCCCCCTAGAGACAAAGCCGGTCGGTCTGCTTCAGCTCGTGAGAAAGCGTCCGTCCGTAACCAAGCGTCCGTCCGATCCTTAGCATGTGATATCATTCGTTCGCCGGTCTTTACCATTTGTAAGTGTTTTAATAGGGTCCCACCAGATTCGGTCGAAACAGATACCGATGCCTTATCCAATTAACCCAATCGCGCACACCACTGGCAAGGATGGAGCCACCCAAAAAATTAAATCAAGGGGATCATCCCTTAGTCTAGGTTACGTTCGCCCAAGAACACCTGGCGCACGCAAACATAGAGTCAGTCTCCCGATTATGAAACCTGGCAGCTACTCGGCCTCTACCACTCGGCCACCCGTGGCCTCAAGCGTTCCTGCATTCGGCCACTCAGCCTCATGGACGTTCGGCCTTTCGGCCTCTACCGTTCGGAAATCCGTAACCACTAGCGTTCCAGCACTTGGCCGTTCGGCCTCAAATGTTGTCGGTCCTTCGTCCTCAACCGCTCGGTCATCCATGGCCTCAAATACTCCAGCATTCGGCCATTTGGCTCCATCAGTGTTCGGTCATTCGACCAAACTGATGCTCGGCCATTGTGCCTCAATGACGTTCGGCCGCTTGGCCTCAACCGTTCGGCCATTCGGTCTCATTGACGTTCGGCAATTGTCAGCCTCAAGCATTCCTGCATTCGGCCACTCAGCCTCACGGACGTTCGACCTTTCAGCCTATATCGCTCGGCCAACCGTGACATCAAATGTTCCTTCATTCGGCCACTCAGCCTCTACCGTTCGGCCATCCGTGACCACAAGCGTTCCACCACTCGTCCGTTTGGCCTCACATATTGTCAGTCCTTCGTTCTCAATCGTTCAACCTTTTGCGGCCTCAAGCTTTCCAGCTTTTGGCCGTTCGCCCTCACATGTTTTTGGTCGTTCGACCTCACCGCTCGGTCATCCTTGGCCTCAAGTGTTCAAGTATTCGACCGTTCAGCCTCGCAGGTTTTTGGTCCTTCAACCTCAACCGCTCGGTCATCCATGACCCCAAGTGTTCCAGCATTCGGTCATTCGGCCCCACTGATGTTCGGCCATTCGGCCTCACTAACGATCGGACGCTCGACTTAAATCTTGATCGAACGGTCTAACCTATATGTTTGATATTATGTATCTTACAAGTCACAAGAGACAATCAACCAAAGACCGAGCGATCTTACTCTATCAACCGATCAGCCTTATAACAATCTATTTTTTATATTAATTTTCTAAATCTTGTAAATACATTGGTTTGTTTGGCTACTCTTTTTCTCATTTTACAGTGCAGATAAGCACATCTTGCATACAAAAGCGAACACTAGAGAGTCGTCCATGCTGAAGCACTCAAAACCGGGAAAACACTCCCAGACCTGGTAATTGTTCGCCCTAGAACACCCAGGTGCATTGAATAAAGGGATACACTCCCTCTAGTAGATGTTGGCCCTAGAACACCCAGAACATCAAACCTAGGGGACCATCCCCTAGCCTACCTTATGTTCGGCCAAGAACATCAAATTTTCAAGCATTCGGTCGGTCTAGGGCAAAAAGAAAACCCATAAAACCCGTTGTTCAGTCCACAGATGAGCAACGACCGGAAACACGCTCCCTAACACAGCGAATACAGCCTCCCTCAAACTCATAAGTCCTATAGTTACCACGTCCATAAAACAGAACGGTTAACTCGGACTTGGGGGGCATGTATAGTAAGATATTTATTGGATAAAATATCTTAGATATTTTAAGCGGTTAAGATATTTTTGAATAACTAACCAGATTTTTAGGTAAGGTTATTTTTATTGGCCTATGAATACAATGACAGGGCAAAAGTCCAAGTACGTTCCCTCTACGTTCTAGAGACTCTAGACAATATTCTAGGGTGATATTATAATCACTTTCTTGAGAGCTGAGGCTCCATAACTCACATCTGACTTGAGCGTCGGAGTATCTTTGTAGGTACCTCCCCCTCCTTTGACGAAAGTAGACGAGCGATACGAGCTGAAGGAGCATGAACGACAACAATTGAGGAAAAGCGAGCGACAAAGACATTTAAAAGCAACAAAGACACACTGGAAAACATCCATACCGAAACATATATTATTAGTTACTCGGACAAAATTGAGAATTGACACTCTCTTATTAAAATTTTAAACTAATTTAGTTCCTCATCTTTAAAACTGTGCAAATTTAGTATCACTTGGACTAGAGTTTGTAGTTGTAGCTACACCATGTAAACTTGTAATATTAATGTTTTGTTAAAACACATTTGTAACATTTTCTATTGAAAAAATGTCATTAAAAATTTTTAGAAATATATTTATAAATGTAATAAATCTTATTAATTACATAGATTTCGTGACATTTCTTTTAATGTTATTCTTTTAATGTTATTTATTTGGATTTTATAAGGTTACTTTCGATTTGTAATTAAGAGTAGGACGTTGAGAATTTGGTTATATAGATCCATGGTGGCAGAGTGAATGCAACACAACCTTTGAATTATTTGGACTTGTTAGTGAGGAAGGGAAACATGGATACCACAGTGAAGCAAACTCTTTGTGGCAATGTCTTGTTATTGATATTGTTTTGTACACTGATCTTCAGTAGCGGTGCTGCTTCTATCAAGGGTATGAAGTTCTTTCATATATATAGATATATATACTTAAATTGTCATTTTGGCTATGAAATCATTAACCTTTATATAATTGTATTAGCAGATAGTGAAATTGGAGAAAATTTGGTGTCATCAACGGATAGGCCTAAGATGCTTATCGGATCAAGTCCACCAACCTGCATTTCCAGGTGTAACAACTGCACACCTTGCAAACCAATTCTTGTACCATTGCCACCTCCTGTTCCACAACAAACCCACTCTACCTTTGAGCAACCTCACACAGCCTTCCAGCGACCCGATGACTTTGGGCCTGAGACTGTGATCTGGAAATGCACGTGTGGCGGCAAGCTGTACAATCCATAGATTTATTATGTGTATTCATGTTTGATATGGAATTTGACACCATAAAGGTTTATAATAAAAGTATAATTAACAATTATTTTGGTTAAGTTGGATTGATTTATAATCCATTAACAATCATTTTTATTAGTTTTTTAATTATTTTTTATAATTTTTTATTATAATTATTTATCACTTTTAATTAGTATTATTACCGAATAGCATTGACCGACCGGGAGTGTTTAGATAATACCAAACAGGTGGGAACAAGTCTAGTATGCCCGATCGGACCCTAATTTTGCACCAACAATTTTATTCCAGAAATTAAGTTTTTATATTTTAAAGAGTTTCATTTTAGTTTCTATTCTTTAGAATGTGTGATAATTAGATTTTTCTTTTATTTATCACTATCTAATATTCTTAAATATATATCATATGTTAATTTGTGATTTTTAAGTTTTTTTATTTACTTTTATTTTGTTTTTAGTGAGCGTCTTAATCTTAATTTGATATTTGTATTTTAAATTTTGATTCAATTCAACTTTATTTTTTTAAAATTGAATAATTTTGCTTATCTTCAAATTAATACCAAATTCAATTTTTATATAAATGTTATAATTATGCTTTTCTTAAAATTGATATTTTATTAAATATTTTTAATAATATGAGGTTTATTTAAATTCAAATTTTATATTGAAATTTATTTAAAATTTGCTTTTAAATTTTAAATATATTTATTTTACATTGTTATAAAATTGTTTTAAAATTTAAATTTTGAATTTATAAAACTATTATTTTTAAATCAATCCTAATATTTATATAAAAATTATTGATATTTATTGTTATACAAATATTTGAAATGTAAATTTATAATCTTTACAATTTTATATGCAATTATTTGAAGTATACATTAAAATTAAAAAAACAATATAAAGTTTGATGTAATAAAATATCAACATACACTACAAAAATTAATAATTTTTCTCGGGATTTTTTTTTCGTTTTCGGCGGTTTTAACTCCCGGAAAGTGCTTTGCCCGTGGTTAGAGAAATTGTGGGGAAAAACTCCATTACTAAAAAAATTACCGACGATTTTTGAAGAAACCGTCGGTATTAGCAGGGGTTTCTCAAAACCGCTGGTATAAGACCGAGCGTTACTAATTTTAAAGTATAAGGGTATAAATGTATTATAACTTTATTTTAGATATACGGGTACCACTAGGCTGAGCCGAACGCTCAAACATAGTATTTCACAGGACGTTCGTTCTCGATCAGAATTATTTCCAAATGAAAGAATTCCTTTTTAGGCACTTTACTAGAAAACCGAACGGTATAAGACCGTTCGATGACGAACGTATATTATCATAGTGAGGATTTCATATTTCAGATTTTCATCTATTTTTAATTTCAAGTTTCAACATATCAGCTCATACTTTATAACTTCATATCAAATATCAATTTACAAACTTTATATGATTCACATTAATCATTCATACATATCAACCATCAGCATACATATCAACCAACACATACCATATTCATTCATTATAACAGCGATCGTTCATACAGTAAAACAATATGCAAATACAAATTAAATTATATAAGCTTCCCTTACCTGGATCAGTGGTGAACGTCCTAAGAGTATGATTTTGTCTCGTCCAACTATGGCTTTCTACCTTCAACGATTTTCTTAAGTTCTCCAACTAAGTCTAACCAAAAGAAAACGCAGAAGAATTTAGCTTATACCCTTGCATGCAGCCGAATCTTGGTTTGCATGTAACTCAGAAACGAGCGTCTAGAGTCGAGAGACTTACCGGTTTCAGAACTTGGATCTATTCGGTTCAGTTTGAAGCTCACAACTCAGAGAATGCTCCTACGGTTTCTGAATGTGAATCGGAGAAGAGAGTGGTGAGTTATAGTAGAGAGAAGATGGAAATGTTCTAGAGAGAAGAAGGAGAATTCGAAAGATCAGGTTTTTGGAGAAGATGAATGCATACAGAGAGTGACGCGGATTTCAGAAAAAATCAGTTTTTGTTTAAAAACCAACGTCCGTTCTCCTACTGACACCTGCATCCCACTAACTGATTTTCGAAACTTCCATTCTCGACACCTGGCGTTAGTGCAGAGGGGTTTGGGTGCGTTTTAATTACTCTGACAGAGGGTTTTTGGTTTAATAATTAAAGTTAACAGTGTGGGGTTCGGTGCCCAATTTCCAAGGTCTGACATTCCCCCTAACTACAAAAATTTTCGTCCTCGAAAATTAGCACTTACCCAGAAACAGCTGGGGGTACAAGTTCTTCATAGCGTTCTCCACTTCCCACGTTGAGTCGCCAATCTTTCCGTCCCACACCATCTTCACTAGACGAACGTCTTTTCGTTTGTAGTACTTGGTGCGGCTGTCTTCCACACGAACTGGTTGCAACTCCAGCGTTCGGTCTTGGCGAAGTTGAACGTCCTCCAACTCCAATATATGAGAAGGGTTGGCTATGTACTTCCGGAGTTGGGAAACGTGGAAGACTGGGTGAAGGTTCGACAGTTGAGGTGGTAAGGCCAGCTCATACGCCACTGGTCCGATCTTTCTCAGAATTTGGTAAGGTCAAGCAAACTTGGGGGATAGCTTCTTTGGACGAACGGCTCTGCCTACCCTAGTGATCGGATTGAGTCTAAGAAAGACATGATCTCCTGCAGTGAACTCCAAAGGTCTTCTTCTCTTATCTGCATAGGACTTCTGCCTGCTTAGGGACGTCTTCAACCTCTCTTGTATTAACTTCACCTTCTTGGTCGTTTGCTGGATAAGTTCGGGTCCAGTTAGCACGTTCTCTCCTTCTTGGAACCAATAAAGTGGCGTTCGGCACTACCTACCATAGAGAACTTCAAACGGCGCCATTCCAATGCTAGACTGAAAGCTGTTATTGTAAGTGAATTCCACTAGCGGTAAGACTTCATCCCAAGCGCCTAAGTGATCTAGGACGCACGTCCTCAGTAAGTCTTCAAGCGTCTGGATGGTTCTTTCAGACTGACCGTCCGTTTGAGGATGATAAGCGGAACTCATCTGCAGCTTGCTTCCCAATTCACCTTGCAAGGATTGCCAAAACTGAGATGTGAATCTCGTGTCTCGGTCAGAAATGATGCTCGAAGGCACTCCATGCAAACGAACGATCTCCTTGATATACAACTTAGCTAAGTTGGTCATCGACATCTTCAAGTTGACTGTCAGGAAGTGGGCGCTCTTCGTTAGTCTATCAACGATCACCCAAATTGAATGGGACCGGGGAAACTCCTGCTATCTCCGTCCGGAAACACTCTTTCTCCTCCGATCGGTCCTTCGCCTTTCGCTCTCCTTTCGCTTGTGTTTCAACGCAAATGGGTTGACCTGCAGCAAACACTCCGAAGCTCAAGTCAGAATGGGCTTTAGCAAGTCTATATAATATTCAAGAACAGAGAATTTACCTTCTTCTTTATCTGCTATTTATATGTTTTCAGAGAATCTTACCCCTTACTTTTCCTTTTAATGGCTTTCAATACACATCTTTAATAATCGACAACGACCGTTACCTCATTAATCACACATTCATGAGCCTTCGACTGTTGTCTCCACTTCTAGTTTTATTGGTCTATCCGACCGTATACGTTATAATTCTGCCGAGCGGACGTGTTGAACTTGAGAGACCCGCTCGGACAGCTTGGACTCAGACTACTCGCCCATAATAAACTTGTTTCTATCCGCTCGGTATTGTCTACACATTCCCGATCGGCTACGCGCCCTCGGTAGTAACACAGGTCCCCCAAGCCCAAGCAAGAATACTTTTGCGTAGGGTTTTGAAGTACTCTCTGCTCAGCTCCCCTCCTTTCTCTGTCTAACTCTTGCTCCAGCGAGAAACTTAAAATGGTGGCGGTAACTTTTAAGCGGAAAATATAAACACGAAACATCAGATCACCTGATCCATCAGATCTTTCGGTACCTGAAACGTCAAATCTCTTGGGCCGTCAGATCCTTTGGCGGTTGACGCTTCAAATGTGTCCGTTGAGTCGGTTCTCACCTTCGTATAAATACTCATGTTTTTTACCCTACTTTTACTTCAGTCTCTCTGCCGTCATCAAACTCTTCCTTTCTGCTTCACTTCTGCTCTCCCGTCTTCATTCCTCAGGTAACCATGTCTTTTGATTTCTCCGGCAACGAGGGTAGGGGGTATGCTAACGATGAGAATGCTAGTCCATCTTCATTCCTAGTTGCCATTAGAGGCACCGGCGCTGGGGCTTCGCCCTCCGGAAATTCCTCCGATCTCTTGGTTGATAGTGACGCTCCTGATGAGGTTCCTATCCACGTTGATTCCACCGGCGCCTGGGATGGAAAGCCCCGCGCTTGGCCCACTGTCCCCGGCAACGAACTGGCGCCTCAAGAAGTTAGACAAATTTCGTCTTCCTTCTACCACCGCCAACCCTTCTGGGATTTAATCGGCCATATCTGCCTAGTCAAAGAGGCTGAAGACGCCAAGCACTTCAAGCTAGCTATCTGCCAGATGACCGAGCACGTCTGCCATGGTCGGGGTGACTACCCCTCCGACTTCTTCTATGTGTACGCCACTATGTTCAAAGACCTCAAGGTTCTTCTCCCCTTTTCTGACTTCCAGATGGGTGTTCTAAAGACCCTCAATGTGGCTCCCACACAACTTCACCCGAACGGGTGGGCCTTCATGCAGGCGTTCTCCGCCATCTGCACCGGCTTAGCTCTTCGGCCGACTCTTGCGGCCTTTCTTTACTTCTTTCACGTACAACCTCACCCGACCAAACCTTGGGTGTCCCTTCGGACGGTCGGCAATAAGCACCTGTTGACCCTTTTCAACAGCTCTTACAAAGACTTCAAAGGGCACTTCTTTAAGGTTGTGCCCACAGAATCCGGGTACCAGAGCTTTTTCACCCCCGCCCGAGAGGCCAAATTTCTTTTCTATTGGACCCGAGATCCTTGGAAGGTCCTCTCATGGCCGAAACCTCAGATGACTCCCGAGGACTTGGACTTGATAAATCAACTCTGTCAGCTACCCGCTAAGTCCTCTTGCCGCGCTCTGATCGGTTTCCTGGGCAACAAAAATCTTCCATCTAATGTGTTCGGTAAGCTATTTTTGACCGCCTTAGTGAGCAGCCATTTGTAACTTAATTGAATTTTTTGTCGCTTTGCAGATTATCTGTCCAAGATGGATCCATCCAGGAACAGTACCTTTGCCCGCTTGTTCGCCCAGAAAGGAGGCGAAGTAAGAAAACCGAGCGGGAGCGCATCTCCTGCCCCGTCGGCTGTTGCCACGCCGGCCACCTCCCTTCCAGTCCAAAAGACATTCGTTCCTCCTCCCCCGGTCGAAGTTATTTCCAAACAGGCTCCCCAAGCTCCCCTGCCTGAGTCCGAGCACAAGAAAAAAGGGAAGCGAAAGGCCGTTCGGGAGACTTCGGCCGAGTCGAAGAAAGCTAAGAGGCATCTTCCCGACGGGCTTCCCCTCTCCGGGCTGCTGAGCCTAGACTCATGGGTGGCGAAGCGCCTCCATTTTGACCTTTTCATTGAGGAAAATGCTCTGGTCAGCGGGATGACCGAGGAAGAAGCCTCCAACATGGCACTGGAATTGACCGCGCGGTCGGCCATGTGCTTGGCGTATGCCGCCCAAAAGAGGGCTTCTGCTTCCGCCGAGCTCCAAGCTCTCCAAGCACAGTTCGACTCTGCCTTCAAGGCCAACCAGGACCTTACCCTTCGGTTGGCCGAGACTGAACGGATAGCGGCCGAGGACAAAAAGAAAGCTAGCACTCTGCTGGCCGAGGCCCGCACTGCTCAACGGCGTATGCAACGGTCATTGGACGATGCCAAGCTTGACCTCCAGAAGGCCACCTCATCCAACGCAACCTTAACAGCCGAGCGGGATTCTCTCCAAGATCGGGTAACCAAGTTGGAGGCAGAAAACAAACTACTGGGTGATGAGGTGGTAAACGAGCATGTGCTCGGGTTTGATAAGGCTCTCGCCCAATGTCACCTTCTCTTCCAAGTGCCTACTGACGACCCCCGCCTTGACGTGAGCATGATGGTGGTGGATAAAAAACTGGTGCCCATCCATATTCCCCCATCTTCTCCTCCGGCCGTCCAAGATGTCGAGACTGCTGTCGAAGTGGTCGGAGAGACCGGTGAAGCTCAAGGCCAATCCTTAGTTTTTAGACCTAGGATTTTACCGCTTTCAAACTTCAGTTGTAACAATTTTTTGAAATTAATGAAAATACCAAGTCTTTCTGCAGCTTTGCTTTCACCATTTCTATTACGCTTTCCTGTTTTACTCGTCTTTTCAAGCATTGCCCTTTCGTTTCGTGCTTGGTTTGTCTCACCAGCATTCCGCTCGATTTAGGTCTTAGGAGCTCTCTAGAAGCGTGCCCTAAGACCAAGGTGAGAGTTCACGAAAGAAATCTGCCTTACCCGCTCGGTTTAGGTCTTAGGAGCTCTCTAGAAGCGTGCCCTAAGACCAAGGTGAGAGTTCACGAAAGAAATCTATCTCACCCGCTCGGTTTAGGTTTTAGGAGCTCTCTAGAAGCATGCCCTAAGACCAAGGTGAGAGTTCACGAAAGAAATCTACCTCACCCGCTCGGTTTAGGTCTTAGGAGCTCTCTAGAAGCGTGCCCTAAGACCAAGGTGAGAGTTCACGAAAGAAATCTGCCTCGCCTACTCGACTGTGAAAACATGATGCAAATTTCATGAAATATAATATTATTGATATGGACTGAATACATAGTTCTTAACTGAAATAAAATTTTAAATGAGAGGCATTCCATGTATTGGGGATAGCCTTTCCTGTCAAGTGGTTTAGATGGTACGCTCCATTCTGCAAGCTTTCCACCACCCTGAAGGGGCCTTCCCAATTTGCAGCTAATTTTCCCACCGATCGGTTTCGTCGGGCTTCAGCCGTTTTTCTCCACACAAGATCTCCTTCAACAAATTGTCTCGACCTGACCTTGGTGTTATAACGCCTCGCCAACAGTCTCTTCTTAGCCTCCATTCGGATCATTGCTACCTCCCTCCGCTCATCTAGGGTATCTAGCTCTACCCGCAGCTCGTCATTATTATCTTGCAAACTCTGCACTTCCCTTCGTATGGTAGGTTCCCCTACCTCGATCGGCAATATCGCGTCCATTCCATACGTTAGGTTGAACGGGGTTTCCCCCGTTGTACCGTGCGACGTGCAACGATACCCCCACAACACTTCCTAAAGTTGGTCCACCCACACTCCTTTAGCATCTGCCAACCTTCTTTTCAATTCAGAGACTATTACCTTGTTGACCGCTTCTACTTGGCCGTTCGTTTGGGGATGCTCCACCGAGCTCGTGACATGCTTAATTCCCAGGCTTTTATAGAACTCGGCTAAGCCTTTGTCAATAAACTGTCGCTCGTTGTCCGTGACTATGACCTTGGGAATTCCAAATCTGCATATGAGCGTCCATACAAACTTTTGAACCCTTGCAGCCGTGATCTTTGCGAGCGGTTCTGCTTCTACCTACTTAGTGAAATAATCCACCGCCACCAATAGAAATTTGTTTTGAGCTCGTCCTACCGGAAAGGGTCCGACAATATCCATTCCCCATTGCGCGAACGGCCAAGGGGACATTAAGCTATGCAACTCCACCGGTGGGATATGGAAGTTCCTGCCATGCTCCTGACACTTCAAGCACTTCTTCACAAACTCTTTGCTTTCCTTCTCTACCGTCGACCAGAAATATCCCGCTCGGATCACCCTGGCACGTAGCGCTCGCTGCCGGGTATGCATTCCACATACCCCCTCGTGCAGCTCCCTCATCACATACTCGGCTTCCTCCAAAGATATACATTTCAATAAAGGTGAAGAGAAGCCTCTCTTATACATATCCTCTCCTATCAGCAAATATCGAGCGACCTTTTTTGCATCAGCCACCCGAACGTGCAATCCACTCTCCTGCCTTTGAATGACTTCCCTTATATCCTTCCTCCAGTCTGGCCGAGCGGAGATCTTGTGGACTGCCAGACACTCCACCGAAGGGTTCATCATAACCTGCCTAATGACCGACGACAAGTGATCCTTCCCCTTATTGTTGGCGAGTTTAGATAAGGCATCCGCCCTCGCATTCTACTCCCTCGGCACATGCTGAAATTCCACCGTCCGGAATTGTTTCACCAACTCCTTTACCTTATGAAAATAACGAAGCAGCTGATCATCTTTAGTTTGGAAGCTCTCCATTACCTGTCCTACTACTAATTGAGAATCCGTTCGGCATCTGACCGAACATGCCCCCAAGTCCTTAGCCAGCTCGAGCCCAACTATCACTGCTTCGTATTCGGCCTGGTTATTACTTATCTTGAACCGAAAGACAATTGCCTGCTCCACAACAAAGCCGTCCGGTCCTTCCAACACAATGCCTGCACCGCCACCGGATTTCTCCGAAGAGCCATCCACATAAAGCATTCACTCGTGGTGCCCTTCCTCTTCACCTGGTAACTCGACCGCAAAATCGGCCAAATACTGCCCTCGGACTGACCCTCTCGGCTCAAATTGGAACCCAAATTCAGACAACTCCACCGACCAGCCCACTATTCTCCCAGCCAGATCTGGTTTACGTAGGATTTTCGCGATCGGATGATCTGTTCGCACAATCACCTGATGACTCTAGAAGTATGGCCTTAAGCGCCTTGCCGCCATTACCAATGCCAAAGCGATCTTCTCAACTCGCTTATACCTGGTCTCCGCTGGTTGCAACGTTCGACTTACGAAGTACACGAGTTTGAACTCAGGTTGCTCTGGCACCAACGCTGAGTTGATCGTGTCCTCCGAGACCGCCAGGAATAACTGTAATGCATGCCCCGCATCGGGTCGTCCCATGACCGGTGGGCTGACCAGTATGCGTTTAACCACATTAAAGGCCTGCTCACACTGGTCGTCCCAATCATTACCAGTACTCTTCTTCATGATTCTCACTATCGGCTTTATCCGCTCGGCTAACTTGGGAATAAAGCGAGATAATGAAGTCAATCTCCCCACCAACCTCTGGACTTCCTTCAGCTTCTGCAGACTCCTCATTTCTAGTATCGTTCTGCACTTGTCGGGGTTCACTTCAATACCTCTAGTGGTTAGCAGGAATCCTAAAAATTTTTCCGTCGGCACCCCGAACTTACATTTGGCTGGATTGAGGCGCATGTTATACTTGCAAACCTGGTGGAAAACCTCCGCTAGATCCCTCACATGATCTTCAATCGAATGGCTCCTCACCACCATGTCATCTACATAAACCTCCATGCATCTACCGATCTGGTTAGCAAAAACCCTATCCATCAACCGTTGGTAAGTAGCTCCTGTGTTCTTCAACCCGAACGGCATGACCTCATAGCAATAGTTCGTCCGCTCGGTGATAAACGCTGTCTTATCACTGTCCGGGGGAAACATGGGGATCTGATTGTATCCTGAATAAGCATCCAGGAAACATAGCACACGGAACCCTGAAGCCCCGTCCACTAACGCATCAATACTTGGTAATGGATAAGAATCTTTGGGGCAGGCTTTATTTAGATCGGTGAAGTCCGTACACATTCTCCACTGTCCGCTCATCTTCTTTACCATCACAACGTTCGCCAGCCAAGTGGTGTACTTGATTTCACGGATGAAATCTGCTTCCAACAATTTCTTCACCTCAACTGCCACTGCCGACTACTTCTCTTCCCCCAATCTTCGCTTCTTCTGGGCCACTGGTGGGGCCTCTTTGAATAATGCCAGCTTATGCGACATAACCCTTGGGTGTATTCCTAGCATGTCGGCTGTAGTCCAAGCAAATAAGTCGTGGTTTTTCTTCAACTCCGCACTTATCAATTTGGCATGATCCTCTTCCAACTCACTTCCGATGGTAGTAACCTGTTCATCCTTCTGCCCCAGGCTGAAGGGCCTTGTCTCTCCCATTGGTTCTATCCGATCGTCCGTATTAGTCCTTGGATCCAAATCTGCCATGGCTACCTCCGAACGCCTTCTCATATGCCGACTGGGTGGATCTAATTACGATGGCTGAACCTTCAACCCCGCCATATAACATTCTCGAGCAATCCTCTGGTCGGACTGAACGGTGCAAATGGTTTCATTGTCCAACGGAAATTTCAGCGTGAGATGGGGTGTGGAAACAATTGCCCCGAATGCATTCAAACACGATCGTCCTAATAGCACATTATAAGAGGTGTTTGCATCCACCAGCAAAAACCTGGTTTTCACCTCCTTGGTCCGCTCGGTTCCCAAGCACGTTCTAAGATCCACATATCCTCTTGTATCTACCCTTTCCCCCGCGAATCCTACTATCTACTCGTTGTACGGGGCGATCAGGTCTTCGGATATGTCCATCTGCTGGAATGTCTTCCAGTACAGAATGTTAACAGAGCTGCCCTGGTCCACCAATACTTTTCCCACGCTATATTGGGCAATGACCGCAGTTATTACCATCGGGTCGTCCTCATCCGGATCGGGAGCATGGAAATCCTCATCCGTAAATGTGATAGGCGGCACAGAGCGCTTTCTCACATCTACCCTATGAACGCTCTTAAGCTCCCTCAGGTTTCTTTTTCTCGCGGACGCCGATGACCCACCTGCAAAAGCACCCGAAATAGTGTTTATCGTTCCTCGCAGCGATCGGTCATGGCTACGACTTCTACTCCGTCGACGGTTGGGACGCTTGCCCTCCCTCTCATCACTTCGCTCCGCCCTAGCCCTCCTGGGCGGACTTCTCACCTTTCTTTCCTCCTTAACAAACTGCCTCAGATGACCCGTCCGGATCAATCCTTCCACCTTATCCTTCAACACCGTGTAGTCCTCGGTGTTATGCCCTATGTTTAGATGATAGGTGCAATGCTTACTTCCATCTGCCTTGGGTGATGATCAGGAGGGTCTCACCCTTATCAAGTCTGCATTAAGGGCTTCCTCCAGTACTCTCGCCCTTTGAGTGTTCAACGGGGTGTACCTTTCGTACCTAGCCCCCTTCGGGCCATCTCTATACTTCTGGCCCTTTAACCGCTCGCCTGGTACGAACAGTTTCTTACTCTCCTTCTTCTCCTGTCCTGAACTTGAGTTTTGCTCCTGCTGCCGCCTTTGGACCGCCCTCATTTCTTCTATTCTAATGAACCGAGCGGCCCTCTCTTGCAATTCGTCCAGGGTTAGCGAGGGCTCTACGAACAAGTTATCAGCAAACGGGGAAGGCCTCAACGTAGTGGCCAGAGTACTGATAGTAAACTTCTTGCCTACTCCCCTTACTTGTCGTGCGGTTCTATTGAACCTATCCATGAAATCCCTAAGACCCTCTCCTTTCTCCTGTTTTATGTTGGTTAACTCCAGATACGTCAGATTTCGCGCTCTACCCGTCGAAAACTGTCGCTCGAACATATTTCTTAAAGTGGCAAAGTTATTGATGGTTCGAGGTCTCGACGAGTGGAACCATGCCAATGCTTCTCCCTTTATTGACAAGGAAAAAACTCTACACCACACATTCTCCCTGGGTGAGTAAATAGTCATGGCATCAACAAAGGATCTTAAATGCTCCTCCGGATCACTCGACCCATCATACTTCTCTAGAGTTGGAAATGCTCTCTCCGGAATCTGTTCTTCCATGATTGCGGTTGTGAACGGATGCAATGCTCTTGCCCGACCGGCCGGTGCCGGACGGTTTGCGATCCAATGCGAACCAGCCTCACTCTGCTCCTCTCCCTGATAATAACTATCAGGAATGGGATCTGTGTCCTCTTCCGAGTTTGGCTCGGTTTTCGGCATCTCTACAATTGGTGGTGTCTGGGCGCCTGCAGAAGATGGACGATTAGCTTGCGCCCCTCTGGCCGCATCACGCTCAGCCCTAAGGGTTTCAATTTCCGCCTGCATTGCCTCTATTCTCCTTCTCATCTCCTGTAAAAATGCTGTTGGGTCTTGCTCCATCCTTACGGTCGTAAAGGTTGTTCTTCAACGATCCTCGGCCCCACGGTGGACGCCAAAATGTTTCTGCTGAATGGGACCGGAGAAACTCCTGCTATCTCCGCCCGGAAACACTCCTTCTCCTCTGATCGGTCCTTCGCCTTTCGCTCTCCTTTCGCTTGTGTTTCAACGCAAATGGGTTGACCTGCAGCAAACATTCCAACGCTCAAGTCAGAATGGGCTTTAGCAAGTCTATATAATATTCAAGAACAGAGAATTTACCTTCTCCATTATTTTCTATTTATATGTTTTCAGAGAATCTTACCCCTTACTTTTCCTTTTAATAGCTTTCAATGCACATCTTTAATAATCGACAACAACCGTTACCTCATTAATCACACATTCATGAGCCTTCGACTGTTGTCTCCACTTCCAGTTTTATTGGTCTATCCGACCGTACGTTATAATTCTGCCCGAGCGGACGTGTTGAACTTGAGAGACCTGCTCGGACGGCTTGGACTCAGACTACTAGGCCATAATAAACTTGTTTCTATCCGCTCGGTATTGTCTACACATTTCCGATCGGCTACGCGCCCTCGGTAGTAACAATTAGTAACTAAACCAAACATCAATTAGAATGGTAACTGATATAATTATTATTTTTAAATAACAAAGCTATCACTGCATTTTAATATGCGCGTTTGTAAAAATTTATTTTCACACTAGTGTTTGTTGCCGATAAAATAACAGCTATATAATTAGTTCAAATTACTTTTTACACAACTAACCATTGTGTCAAGGCATTTTATACACAAAACAGCTATATGATATGTCATAAAGTGGAGCTTAATATATATATTTTACATGAAACTAGTATCAAAATTTATGATAGTAGTGACAGTGTAAAGCTACCTATGTTTCTATGTAATTTTTAATTCTTTAATCTATACTATTAACGTATTATAAATTAAACTTAAATATCATTATTCTTCATTGGAATGCATAATATGCTAAAGCTGAAACAACTCATGGCATGCAGATTGTTTACAGAAGAAACATATATATGTATATATGGTAAACGACATAGCTTATGAAATTATGAAAGCATATTTAAAATGAGTAGAAAAAAAAAGTGTTTATTTACCTATATGAAAAGCATTTCACATCCTGCACAGTTAAAAGGCCACTGAAAAAGAAAGAAAAACTAGGTCACAGACACCAGGTAAAAGGTACGACAATGTAAAGTTGTATCAACCTTACACGTAGAAAAGTCTGGTTGAATTGGTAAGAGAAAATACAGTGTTTCTGCTTCATCCATGGACATGCATGGCCATGGAGGGAGGGTAGGACCTTCCATAACGGAGAATCAAATCACCCTCTGAGTTTTGGACTCATCTCATAGATATTCACATATACATATGAATATATCTATCACTTTTGTCCCGTCTCACATGCATTGACCCCACCTCCCTCAGGAGACCCTCCTATGATATCGAATATATTATATCACACGTGAAATCTTCACGTTTCACTGTGTTGCTTAATTTCTCCATTGGTAATGTTGTTCAGTTTATGTGCTCCAACTAGTAACAGTAGTTAGCTGTATATATCACTATCTTCTTTATCTCTAAGCTATGTTTCTTTAAAATGGAAGTTTCAAAGTTGAGAGTCTAGACATAGTGTCCACCGCACTGTCTCTGCAGGTTCATGCCTGAGCCTGACCCCATTGCATTAAATTTAATGTTGTTATCTCCGACACCCAAAAAATTCAATGTTCTTAGTATTTCTCGCAAAAAATTTAATTACAAAAATTCTACCTATAATAACCAATACTTTTCACTCGATTGTTTTAATTGTTATAGTAATCTTTGTTCTATTAGTATTATCTTTTTTTTATTAAGTTGTAAGTTAAAAAAGCAGTAGTTTTCTTTTTCTTTTTCAGTTGTCATTTTTTAAAAATAATCTGGTTTCAGATATGCTAAAAATCTCATTAGTCTCTTTCTTCTTCTTTTTTTCTTTTTTTTCTCTTCATGATAAAAACATATTTTCAAAGGAAATCTAACCATCATAAGTTATAATTTTAGACGAATGATTAATTACACTAGTTTTAATGACTGGAGACCTATCTGTATATATTAGGTTCAATGGAAATTCAAAAATCGATAATAATGATTTCAAGAAGAATATTTATGTATATTAAAACGTGAACAAAATTCAGTAAATATGAACAATTTGAAATATAATATTAAATATTATCGTATATAATATAAAATATATTCTTAAGTTCTCGATTGTGTAATTTTGGAATATATTTTTAAATTATACAATTCATAAATTCTTTTTTATTCATGGGAAATATGAATTTTTTTTACATTTATGAAAATTTTAGAAGAAATTATGAGAGACTAAAACAAAAAACTTCTTTGATTTTTGTAGTGTTTTTCTTTTTTTTATCTTTGGGCCTCCTCTTTAATGCAAAAACTGAAGTATATATATGGATCCAATTACATATTTAAAGATGGCCCTTTAAATATTTATCTTTATTGACGGCGTATTATATAAAACATAAATATTCTAATAACGTTTAATCATTTTTTTTATAAAAAATTAGTTATCGGGAAATTAATTGGTAAGATATGGATACAATACATCATAATAATGAAAAAAAAAAAAACTTCAAAACTATTACATGACAATGTGATAAACCATGAGTCATGTGAGTATGTTGAAACCACGTTTTATTCTTCAAATAATATTGGGTTAAATATGTTTTTAGTCCCTAAACTATTGGTCATTTCTGGTTTTCGTCCCTCTTCCAAAGTAAGGTACACTTTAGTCCTCATACTTTTCGAAACTTTGGTTTTAGTCCTCCAAAACTAACACCGTGAAAAATATGCTGACGTGGCTAATGGTAGACTGACACAGTTCTTTTTTTTTTCAGAGTTTATCAGCTTTTCTTCCTTTCTCTCTCCCTCGTCTCTTCCTTCAATTTCAAAACACAAAACAATTCAGGAATCCTGTACCCAAACCCTCACAGATGCATCTCGAGCGAGACCAGCGGAAGCAATTTTGTTCTCTGTGGGGTGACAAGTAACAGATATTACAGTATCTGTATGGCCTTCAAGTCACCTGATGGATTTTCACGTACCTTCAATCAAGAAAACGAATGGTATCAAATTTCTCATTATGGTTCTGATTCTGAGTATTCTTCACGTTAATGCAAGCAAAATGCTTATTAACATGTAATGTAACCTGGGAAGCCTTCACGAAGTGATGTGCTTTCTGAAGTGTAGATCCCTAATCTTCACTCAAATCACATGAAAGGATTGCTTGTATGGCTAATGCTGCATCCCACAGTTGAGACCCAAAACTCTGCAATTTTTTCAGTGCATTAACATGGTGCATTGTGTGGCTAACAGTAAATTTTACACTTTTCAGATTTTGATTATTCACAAAAGTTTTGTCCAAACAAATCCATGTAATTTGTACTGATGCTAACCTGAATTTTCAAGCCATCTTCTGCAAGCCAGAAGTAATCAGGGATTCTGGCTAAATGAAGTTTGTATGCCTCTGAGTTGGGTAGTAGAGATCCTCCTGAAATTTCGTATTTATTAGAGTTTAATTCATACCAACATCAAACAGTTTCCTTAATAAAGACAGAACATCACTAAAAGTAACTAAAAAATTGCATCTAAAACAAAACCTTGGCAACCCTGCTACGGCATTTATTCCAATCGATTTGACCATAATTCTGGTTGTACATTTCTTCTCTTAGTGATATGATTAAGTTGGTAATAGGACCCACAAACTTCTTCCCATACAAATATGACATGGGCATGTAAACTAAGCGACAGTAGCATAACATTTTTCCTGTATAACATTTGCAAAGAACTTCAATAAGCAAATAATTGTAGATATAAAAGAAGCATCTTTCGTCACCCTTTCCCTTCCCTGATTAAATTATACGATTATGAGGCAAGGTAGTAAACCTGGATGAATTGGGGTGTATTTGGGCAAAAGCCATATTTCTGGTGGGAGAGGGTTACATCCTGACCACTCATAAACTCCAAGGACCTGCATAATTCAAAATATACGTTTGTTCAAGATGTTACATACTTGTCAGTGACTACAACTAAGCCAGAAACGTAACATGCATAGAAGCAATTTGAATAGTCAACACATCCATTTTTATGACGAATTTTGCACATCTAAATTGGTGAATTTGACAATACATATTGTCAACACCCAATTTCGTCCGGGTTGACTAAATAATGAGTCTCTTTTGATTTTGCCTTATTTTATTTTATGTTTTTATGATTTTAATTCTATTTTTATTATTATTTTATTTCGTTTTTTTATTTCATTTGATTTTTCATATAAGTATTTTAAAAAAAAGCAAAAAAAGAAAAAAAAAAGAAAAAAGAAAAAACGGTTACTCCCTCACGCATACACACTGGCACTGCCCTTTCGCTGGGGACCACCCCTATGTTCCTCACACACCCAGAACCACCCCAACCACTTTTCCCTTTCGATTCCAAAATCCATTACCTCCAACGGCATCCATGATTCACCTGGGGACCATCCTCCATTGACTGATATACACCCATTATCATTCATCCATATGCCCTCACAGCGAAGATCACCATCTTCATCCCCTTCATCTTTCATTTTCATCTCCAACACTTAATACCCGTAATCATCTCCTATACCTGTCATCATCTCCATCCCCTGCTACAACTCCCATTGACCATCACAGGCACACACAAAAAATTTCTATTCCTCCATTCACTTAACAGAAACCATTTTTCTCCCTGATCACATAACAGACATTTTGCTCGCCACGCCTCATTGCTCCAGTCCATCACGCACTCACCTCCAGCACCATCCAGCACTCACCTACAACAAAACACAACAGAAAAGGGGGGCAAACACCATATGACCACGGCCATCATCTTCATCCATTTTCCTTTTCCGTTTCATCATCATTCATTCATCAGATACCCAGTTCACCATCCAGATTCACCCATGGCCATATCATGACACTCACGGTTACTACCAGCCACCCTTCAACTACCGTTTGCTTCCACTCTTTCCGCCAAAAGGCGCCATCAAAATTACAATCCAGAACAACCAAAACTCAAGTCCATAACCCAAACCGGAAACGTTTCCATAGACTACATCATGGCCGAGAAGGGAAGGAGATAATCATCTCCCTCGCGTGCAAAAGGGAGAAGCAGGGAAGAAGAGTTGGAACGGCGGTCGGCGATAATCTCGACGGAGAGCGGCGACCCTGGTTTGGTGGCACTGGCCACGGCTCGCGATGGTTGTGCTCCCTCAGGCGGCGAAGATGCGGCGCGAAGAGAGGAGAGAATCTCGCGCGAAGGCTCCGATGGCTTGCGGCGGCTCACGGCTGCCAGTCGAATGGAGGTTTGGGCGTGCGGCGGTGGCTGGAAGCAGTGACGTCGTGGCCGCTGTTGGTTTCCGGCGATTTCGAGGCTGATGGAAGGCGGTGGCGTGGTGGCCGGTTCTGGCTGGGGCGGCGACGAACCTCCGCGAAGGGAAAGAGACCTCGGGTCTCTGAGGGGCTGAGTATGAGTATTGGGAATGAAGAAGGTGTGAGCAGACCCCTAATGGGATTCTGAATAAAGGACCTTGGGCCTAGGTATTGGGCCACATTCTCTCTGTCTGCCACCACGCGTAACTCCATTCACACCCTCATTCCATTTGGGCTTAAGCCCATTCTGTTTTTGCAAACAAAACAAAGAGAATTGGGCTTGAACATATATTTCGGGATGCACCTCCCATTTCTCATTCTTACACTCCTGACAGCATTGGCCCAAGCAAAGGAGCCTCATTTCTTCGCACCCCTGGTTTTTAATCTCTACACCCCTATTCATGTTGGGCAATTCTCTTGCTTTATTTTTATGCTTTTGTTTTCTTTTTATTAGTTAGTTTTTTATTGCATGTAACCCCTTTTTGATAGTCCACACGCTTTTGTTTTATTTATATCGGTTAGACTTGTTTGTTTCATTTTCCTTTTCTTTTATAAAAATCAAATAAAAATATTTTGAAAAGGTTTTAAGCACACGTGCGACCGCTCGCGTAGGCCTTGTGCTGAAAATCTTTTCCCTTTCTTTTACAAAAGTTAAAAATCAAATAAAAATATTTTGAAAAGGTTTAAGCACACGTGCGACCGCTCGCGTAGGCCTTGTGCTGAAAATCTTTTCCCTTTCTTTTACAAAAGTTAAAAATCAAACAAAAATATTTTGAAAAGGTTTAAGCACACGTGCGACCGCTCGCGTAGGCCTTGTGCTGAAAATCTTTTCCTTTTCTTTTACAAAAGTTAAAAATCAAACAAAAATATTTTGAAAAGGTTTAAGCACACGTGCGACCGCTCGCGTAGGCCTTGTGCTGAAAATCTTTTCCTTTTCTTTTACAAAAGTTAAAAATCAAATAAAAATATTTTGAAAAGGTTTTAAGCACACGTGCGACCGCTCGCGTAGGCCTTGTGCTAAAAAACCTTTTCCTTTTCTTTTACAAAAGTTAAAAATCAAATAAAAATATTTTGAAAAGGTTTTAAGCACACGTGCGACCGCTCGCGTAGGCCTTGTGCTAAAAAACCTTTTCCTTTTCTTTTACAAAAGTTAAAAATCAAATAAAAATATTTGAAAAGGTTTAAGCACACGTGCGACCGCTCGCGTAGGCCTTGTGCTAGAAAACCTTTTCCTTCTTTATTAAAAATACTAAAATATTCCCAGCTACAAGTAATCTTTCAGCTAGAACTACGTAACCCTGATTTCTCATTTTGAATGAGAATACGTAGGAGCAAGGTCAATCCTTGTCGGGCCCAAAAAACTAAAAAATATATTTTGTTTATTTTTATTTTCATTTTAGGGATAGTTAAACATTTTGAAACCACATCATATTCGCGCATTTAGTTAAAGGTACTGCCTTAGGGCAGGCGTTGTAGGGTGCTAACACCTTCCTTACACGTAACCGACTCCCGAATCCAGAATATGGTTTTCGTGGACCGTGTTTTATCATTTTGAGGTTTTTCCATAGTTTTCCATAATAAACTATGGTGGCGACTCCAAATCTCTTTTCAAAACACGCGTTTCTTTTTGGATCGTCGTCCCGTCGCGATTCCGGTTGCGACAGATGGCGACTCCACTGGGGACTGTTAGAGAGTCGAGCCATTTAATTAGATGCGCGAATTTGATGTGGTTTTGCTTTGTGTTTTTCTTTCCCTTTTTTCTATTTTATGCTCGATATTTGGAATAACTGCAATAACTGTTGAATATTGAACCCTAGGGTAGAAACCATGTTTATATCTGCCTGGGAATTTTTCTGGTTGTTTTGCAGGTGAGGGTTTGGGTATGCATTGCATTCTCCCTTCACACACGCACTTTCGGCATATCATGAGTGGGGCCCTATACCCGGGTCCGAGCGTAACTTAGAATTAGAGGAGTTGTGTAGCGGTGTCACTCTGGGATGTACTTCCTGTTTGGCTATCGTGAGAACTCCAGCTAGAGTCTGTTCTCTTCATATGTGTTTCCACACCTAGTTGATTACTCGACTGTTGTGGAGATACTATAAAGGGGGCCATAGCTCTAGTGACCGTTGATCTTTAGGTTCAGGTAACCATCCTTGTGAGATTCCATATACTTAACCTTAGATCTTAAGTGTTCGACCTTCATTAGGGCACAAAGGGAGATGTGTGCAGTCTTATAACCCTCATTTTTGCTTAATAAAATCAAGCACCTTGTACATATCTTTATACCTTTTTTATACACCTTTTTCTTTTATTTCTTTCTTTTTCTCATGCATTTTTATGGTCTTGTCACTGGTTCTAGTCAGAAAATTATAAATTTGTGACTAAGCCTTTGAGATAAAATGGAAATTAACATGAGATCTGAAGTCAAGGGGGGTTCAAGTTCAGACATTTTAAAGGAAAGGATAGCCATGGAAGTAAAGGAGGGTAATATGGATGGCCTGAGAGAACCGCTGAAGAAAATGGAGACAACCCAAGAGGATACATTCAGGAAGGAGTATGGGAATTTGTTGAGCCTGTTAGAGGTGGAAGTTCAAACACCGGCCATTACTCTTTTAGCCCAGTCTTATGAACCACCATTGAGGTGCTTCACTTTCCAAGATTTCCAACTAGTGCCACCAGTGGAAGAATTCGAGCAAGTCTTAAATTTGGAAAAAAAACTCCATACAACTACTTTGAGCAGTATATCCTTGTCTTGCAGTGAGCGAGGATCAGGAAAATACACCTAATGAAGTTGGAAAGCGAGTTCAATCAAGGGCAAAGTGAGGGGCCTTCCTCAAAGATACTTATAGGAATACCTACATCATTTGGCTTAAGAGGAAAATTGGGAAATGTTTACGAATGTATTAGCTCTTCTCCTCTATGGTGTCACGCTTTCTCCTAAATGTCAAGAACCTCGTCGACTATGCCGCTATGAATGCATTCGTGGGATACGAAGAGCGCTGTGAGAATCCAGTCGCTACCATCTTGGCTGAAGTTCATGGGACCCTTAATCATTGTTATGAGTTGAAGGGAGGGAAAGTGTTATGTTGTGTTCATCTCCCGCGTGACTGAGGACGCCTTAAAGGCCACCTGTCCCATGTTTGAGCTATGGCAGTATAAACCAAATGTGAAAGGGGCAAATGAATGGGCGCAACTTTGTACAAGTTTAAACAAAGAACAATTTAAATGGTGTGTCCCTTGGCAGCATAGATCGCAAATTATATATCATTTGCAGGAGCTAAAAATGAGCTTGGAAGAGTCTCCAACAAAATTATAGAGATGAATCAACAAGGCACGCAGAAACGCTCGTCACACATGCAGAAACGCTTGGCGCAAGGGTGACGCCAAGTGAACGTTCGTCCAGCTCTCAAAAGACAACGCTCGTCCTGAAGCAGAAGAGGACGCTCGTTTTGAAGGAGACGTTCGTCCAGATGACGTGAGAAGAGGATGTTCGTCCAGGACTCTTAGAGAGGACGATCGTCGAGGTAGAAATGGACGCTCGTCACATAGCGAGCGCACACAAGTATCGCGGACGCTCGTTGATAGAGAACGAACGGCAGAAGAAGCACAGGACGCTCGTCGCAAGAATGGCCGCTCGACCAGACCTCTCGCACAAGTGGACGCTCGTCCTAGACGCTCGTCCAGACACGTTAACGCTCGTTCAGAAAAGCAGCTCGTGCAGGACGCTCGTCACTTAGCGAGCGCACGCTCGTTTCATGGCGAACGGACGCTCGTTGACAATGAAAGTGGACGCTCGTGTAGCAGAAAACGTTCGATCAGATAGTGGACGCTCGTCCAGACATCCAACGCTCGCACATGGACGCTCGCCGAACACAGCGCTCGTCCAGAAGAGGACGTTCGTCCACATTCGTCTGCACGTTCGTCCAGAAATGGGACGCTCGTCCAGGAATGCTCGTCCAGTCGGTGAAGAGGACGCTCGTTGCAGGCCGCTCGTCCAGAACGCTCGTACAAGTGGACGCTCGTCCAGAATCCAGTCGCTCGTTCAGAATTGAGACGTTCGTCCATTGGGACGCTCATCCACGTTGGTCCAGCAGAAGCACGTTAGTCCAGCAAGTGGACGCTCGTCACCAAGAGAATGCTCGTCCAGCGCTCGTCCAACGCTCGTCCAAGGACGCTCGTCGAGAATTGGGTCGCTCGTCCAGAATCCAGTCGCTCGTTCAGAATTGAGACGTTCGTCCATTGGGACGCTCGTCCACGTTCGTCCAGCAGAAGCACGTTAGTCCAGCAAGTGGACGCTCGTCACCAAGAGATTGCTCGTCCAGCGCTCGTCCAACGCTCGTCCAAGGACGCTCGTCCAGAATTGGGTCGCTCGTCCAGAAAATTGGACGCTCGTCCAGAATTGTATCGCTCGTCCAGAAAATTGGACGCTCGTCCAGAATTGGGCCGCTCGTCCAGAATTTGGACGCTCGTCCAGAGATGACCCGTGACTCAATTCTTGTACCCTTCTTTATATCCGAATCCAGAGGCAGTTGGAAAGGGGGATCTAGAATGGGGAGGAGACCAGGGACGCTGCTGCAGCTGCTCCAAGGGGCTTCCATGGTGGAAAAAATCCAATTTCCACCACCCAATCCATCATTTCTCTCTTCTATGTTGTATATGTGTAGCTAAAACACCATTGCACTGGGATTGAGACGAGACACGAGATAATGGACTTTTAATAAAGATTCCCTTGGCCAATGAATCGTAGAGAGGGTTAGGACAATCAAGTTACCATTCAAGTCGATCCCTCCTTACCGAAAAAAAAAACACTTCGTAGTGCTAAGCAGCGAATGGGATCAGCGGTTGAGAAGTTGGAAAAATGTAGCATCAAGTTAAAGAGGAGACATCTGTAAAGAAGTGGAAGAGAAGTCTCTCACAGCTAACTTCCCTTGCTGATGAAGCCATTGAAAACGTCCCTAAGTTCTTAGCTGATGCTGAGTCTGTAATGTCAATCATCAACCCGCTTAAGGGGATTGAAACATTCCTCAATTGCTCCAGGGAACTTATCAGAGAAATGAAGAATGTTATGGCTAAAGCCTGAGATGGTTGACCAATACGTCCTATGTCTCACGTCTTGGGAACTTCTGAATGATGAGCCACCTTATTGACTTTGTTTCATGTTAATTTCCAAATTACACCGGGGCAATATTTTCGCAACTTTATAATTTCCAACTAGAGTATTTGAACTACATTGTCTCTTCTTTTTCTTTTCATTTTCATTCTCATTTTCTTAAATTGTTTCTTCTATAAAAAAAATAATATACCTAAACATCCAAGATACCCTAAAGGACTTGAACCAGTTAATAAATCTTGGAGAACCAAGGAGAAATTCAAGATGGGATGAAAGTCGATATCCAACAACTGAAGGGATAAATGAGCCAAATCCTAGAGGCTCTGAATGCCTTACAAAGCCCTGAAGATTCGTGTGCACCACGACTACAATACAGAGTGCGAGAGGCCTAAATTTTCTCCTCATATGGTCTTCCCCTACATTACACTTCACCCTTGGGAGAGGAATTGAGGCATGTTCACACTTAAAAGGCAGAAAATACCGTAGTTGAAGGAAGAAACAAGCTTGGGGCAACCACTTTCATGGTCCCCTAGGAGATGGTTCAGCCACGCCTTGTGAGCAAGATAATGACGAAGCAACCCGAGTTGAAATCTTTCCCTCATTGTTGTTGCACCAGTGGATGTTGATGCTGACAAGCTTAAATTTGAAATACTGGAAAAAGGATAAGAGTCATGGAAGGGGGAGGAAGCTCTAAGTTTGCAAATGTTGCAGGGTTATGCTTAGTCTCAGATGATATGCTGATACCTCCCAAATTTTAAATTACCCGGAGGCACCACTTGTCCAAGAGCCATCTCATGATGTACAGAAAGAAAATGGTTGTGCGTTCCTATGATGAAAAGTGGTCAATTCGTTTTTCTAAGGTAGATTAGCTGGCATGACACCAAACTGGGGCACTCATCTTGAATCTTCGTGCATCCGGTCTTGGGGAGATTTGGTGGATGCTCTCTTGAGGTAGTACAAATACCACATGGACGTGGCATCTCATTGATTACAACTACGAAGCATGGTGAAGAAGGAGTATGAATTATACAAAGGATACGCCCAAAGGTGGAAAGAGATTGTTGCTCAAGGAAAGTCTCTTATGAGTGATAACGAGATGGTTGACACATGCCTAACTACTCTGCAATCACCCTTCTGTGAGGCCATGGTGAGCAGTGTTTTCATAAGCTTTGCAAGCTTGGTGATAATCAGAGAAAGACTTGAAATTGGTATGAAGATTGAAAAGATCGCACAAGGTCCTACCATGACAACAAATGTGAGCAGGTCTGGTCTAAGCCTGGGATAAGGAGAGAAGAAAGAGCTCAATCACATCCCACTGCTCAAATACCATTGGCCTACCCTTTGAAACTGCTCTGAGACAAAAATGGACTCGACCCAAACTCAATTTCCCACCAAACTGTTAGGCAAACATGCTGATCAAGACAAAGGGCTTATGAGTTTCACTCCTAACCTTCTGACTTATGCAACATTTCTTCCAAGTCTTCTGCATAAAAAGCTTGGTCTTTACTTGTTACATGAAGCCTGTAAAGCCTCATTTCCACAAGACTCGTGATGCATCATATACAAAAGGTGATTATCATGAAGGGGCTATCGGTCATTCCACCAAAAGTGCTGGTGGTTCAAGCGCAAAGGCAAACTTTGATTCATTCAAGATGATTAAAGTATGAAGAAAGTCAACTAGACACTAAGGCAAGGCTTGTGAATGCCTCTACAAATGCCATGAAGAAATGAAGTGGGCTTTAAGACCACATAAGAAAGCATAAGTCATTGTACAAGTAAATTTGATGTTGTGAAGTGTCTTGCTACCAGGGAAGTATGCGTTTTGATATCGCACTGTCATCCATGACTTGCAATGCAAACACTCACTACAGGGTTTCTCCAAGTAGTGCTGGAAATCGAGTCCTGAAAGGGTATCGTGAAAAAAAAAAAGAAAACAAAATTGAAAAGAAAATGAAATAAAGTCAATCTTGAGTCACTTATCTTTCTTGCAAATCGTCAAACTTTTGTTTTTTCGAAAATAGAAAAGAGCAAAAAAAAAATGATGAATAATCAAAAGGAAAATTGGGATGTCAAGTTTTTCGAAGGTCAAGTGTTTAATCAAAAAATAACAATTTGACGCTTTCTTCCGAGACGTTTGTGCGTATTTTGCTTGAAAACCTTCACCCTTCACTGTTCCAAAATAAAGGATGTTCCCCAACAAACACTGTCACTGCCTTTAGTAATGATGTAAGCCTTTACACTGGGGCAGATTGGCCTGGCCAAAATTTTCCTTGCTTGCGCTAGTTGGGTGATCCCCGAATCCATTGAGACAAATAGAGGAACTTTCAAAAAGAGAATAAGTCCACTAGATTGAAAACCCGAAAGGGCAGTCTAGAAAGGAAAGGAAAGGGACAAATCATTCATGTTGAGGTCATCTAGTCGTAGAATTAATCTTTTGAAAAGAAAGCAATCAGAATTTGAAATGATGTGTGGCCATCTTTTCTTTACCAAAAAAAAAAAAACACAACAAAATATATCCATTGTCACCCAGTTTGAGCCAAAAATAAATTCTCTTTCAAAATTATTCCCAAGCGAGGGTTATCATCAATATGAGTCAACTCATGATGCAAATGAAGAGCACTCAATGATCAAACGAAGAAATTTCATCATGAAGAGTGAACAAAGAAAAAAACAAAACAAAAAAAAAAAAAAGAACAAAAAATCACAAAGTGATGAGGAAAAAATAAAAAAAATGGAGTTCAAGGAAAGCAAAGTGCTCAGAAGGTCAAATAGTTGACACAATGCTAGATGACAACCCTTGTTTCAAAAAAATAACCGACAAACATTCATTTGGGCCTTTATATCTTTTCTTTCAATACCTTCTAGCCCTAGCCACATTACAAGCCTAATAAAGTCCACGCAGATTGAATAATGTTTGCTCAAATTTTCATAAAGCTTAATTTTGCGATAAAACAAAATGACTTACAATGAGTCCAAAAAAAACAAAAAAAAAAAACAAAAACTTTGAAAAAAAAAAAAAAAAAAAAAAAAAAAAAAGAAAAAAGTAATGTCTCAGGAAGAAGGGATCTCTTTGCCAACTAAGCAAAAGCATGCAAAAGAAAATCAGACCAATTGGGGTCATCCTTTTAGCTTATCCTTTTCATGCCCACTACCTCTTCCAGGTAAGAACCCATACCCGAAAAACTGAGGCAGATTTGTGAATCTCACACGAATTCTTCGCCTTGCAACTCATTGACACATAATCCCAGACTGGGGCAGCTTTGCGGATCTTACTTGAATTTTTGACCCGAATTTTCAAAGATCCATACCCCATGCTCATTTCCCCAAACACCAAACTGGGGCAGCTTTTGGGTGTCTCGTTTCCTTTAAGCAATGTATAAGGAATGATGTGCTTATGTGGCTGTCCCAGACTTCTCCAAACCATTCTAAATAGCTCTCATTCTTCACTTGCCAGTAAATTCAAGCAGGTGTGCGTCGATGTCTCGAAAGGAAAAGTCAACATGAAATCATATCAAACATTAGACCTCGAATGTATGACATTCCTCAAATTCACAAAACATTGAAAATAAAGATCAGTTTGATGATGATTGCAAGTAAGATGAATGACTCAAGCAAAAAAGAGAGACAAAACACAAAATAAAGCAAATGTTTTCCATATGTGTGCATTCATCCATCAAAAGAAAATCTTTCAAATCGAAACCCTCTTCATTCATATGAATGGTTGTCGAATCCTTCTTCGAAAATACAAAAAGAATAACGTTATGGTTTTTTTTCGTCAGGTCATGTTGTTTCATGGTGATCATGTTTTTTCTCTCATTTTGGGGTTTTGACATTCACATTCTTATACCCTATTCACCGCCTTTAAGTTAGTGTTTCAACATTCTACCATGGTCTTTATACTTTGTTTCTCCTATCCTCATATTAGGACCTTCTCTTTGGAAATGGTCACTGATACCTTTTCAAAAATCAAAATTTTGTCAAAAATTATATAAAAAAAAACATTTCACAAAACTACAAGTTTCAAGAATTTCCAAATCCTAAAGCCCAGTTTTCACACTGGCCCCCAAGCCTAGTTTCCACACTAGCCCAAAAGCCCAATTTTCACACTGGCCCCAAAAGCCCAGTTTCCACACTGGCCCCAAAAGCCCAGTTTCCACACTGGCCCCAAAAGCCCAGTTTCCACACTGGTCCCAAAGCCCAGTTTTCACACTGGCCCTCAAAGCCCAGTTTCTACACTGGCCCTCAAAAGCCCAGTTTCCACACTGGCCCAAAAGCCCAATTTTCACATTGGCCCACACAGCCCGGTCCCCATACTGGCCCATAAGCCCAGTTTCGCCTGGCACCCTAAACTCATGTTTTTTTCTTTTTGTAACGGCCCTCTGCATGGCAATGGTCGGATTTAAATTTCTGTTCTGTGAGTTTGGCCCTCTGCGAGGCAATGGTCAAATCCAGGTTTTAGTTTTCTGTTATCGGCCCTCTGCATGGCAATGGTCGGATTTAAATTTCTGTTCTGTGAGTTTGGCCCTCTGCGAGGCAATGGTCAAATCCAGGTTTTAGTTTTCTGTTATCGGCCCTCTGCATGGCAATGGTCGGATTTAAATTTCTGTTCTGTGAGTTTGGCCCTCTGCGAGGCAATGGTCAAATCCAGGTTTTAGTTTTCTGTTATCGGCCCTCTGCATGGCAATGGTCGGATTTAAATTTCTGTTCTGTGAGTTTGGCCCTCTGCGAGGCAATGGTCAAATCCAGGTTTTAGTTTTTCTGTTATCGGCCCTCTGCATGGCAATGGTCGGATTTAAATTTCTGTTCTGTGAGTTTGGCCCTCTGCGAGGCAATGGTCAAATCCAGGTTTTAGTTTTCTGTTATCGGCCCTCTGCATGGCAATGGTCGGATTTAAATTTCTGTTCTGTGAGTTTGGCCCTCTGCGAGGCAATGGTCAAATCCAGGTTTTAGTTTTCTGTTATCGGCCCTCTGCATGGCAATGGTCGGATTTAAATTTCTGTTCTGTGAGTTTGGCCCTCTGCGAGGCAATGGTCAAATCCAGGTTTTAGTTTTCTGTTATCGGCCCTCTGCATGGCAACGGTCGGTTTTAAATTTCTGTTCTGTGAGTTTGGCCCTCTGCGAGGCAATGGTCAAATCCAGGTTTTAGTTTTCTGTTATCGGCCCTCCGCTTGGCAATGGTCGGTTTTTTTTTTTTTTTTTTTTTTTTTTTTTTTTTTTTTAAATTTCTATTTTGTGAAGTTTGGCCCTCTGCGAGGCAATGGTCGAACTCTCTGCGTTGCATCAAGACATTTTTCTTTGAATTCCATTATCGTATTTGCTTGGATAAGTTGTTTATTCTTCCATCTTTCTCTTTTGGAAATCCGGACGAAATTAGTGTTTCTTTCTTTACTTAGCTTTTACTCCGATAATACGAAAATATCAACTTTTCATATTATCCAGTAATATCTAAGTAAAGAGGGGCAGCTGTCAACACCCAATTTCGTCCGGGTTGACTAAATAATGAGTCTCTTTTGATTTTGCCTTATTTTATTTTATGTTTTTATGATTTTAATTCTATTTTTATTATTATTTTATTTCGTTTTTTTATTTCATTTGATTTTTCATACAAGTATTTTAAAAAAAAGCAAAAAAAGAAAAAAAAAAAGAAAAAAGAAAAAACGGTTACTCCCTCACGCATACACACTGGCACTGCCCTTTCGCTGGGGACCACCCCTATGTTCCTCACACACCCAGAACCACCCCAACCACTTTTCCCTTTCGATTCCAAAATCCATTACCTCCAACGGCATCCATGATTCACCTGGGGACCATCCTCCATTGACTGATATACACCCATTATCATTCATCCATATGCCCTCACAGCGAAGATCACCATCTTCATCCCCTTCATCTTTCATTTTCATCTCCAACACTTAATACCCGTAATCATCTCCTATACCTGTCATCATCTCCATCCCCTGCTACAACTCCCATTGACCATCACAGGCACACACAAAAAATTTCTATTCCTCCATTCACTTAACAGAAACCATTTTTCTCCCTGATCACATAACAGACATTTTGCTCGCCACGCCTCATTGCTCCAGTCCATCACGCACTCACCTCCAGCACCATCCAGCACTCACCTACAACAAAACACAACAGAAAAGGGGGGCAAACACCATATGACCACGGCCATCATCTTCATCCATTTTCCTTTTCCGTTTCATCATCATTCATTCATCAGATACCCAGTTCACCATCCAGATTCACCCATGGCCATATCATGACACTCACGGTTACTACCAGCCACCCTTCAACTACCGTTTGCTTCCACTCTTTCCGCCAAAAGGCGCCATCAAAATTACAATCCAGAACAACCAAAACTCAAGTCCATAACCCAAACCGGAAACGTTTCCATAGACTACATCATGGCCGAGAAGGGAAGGAGATAATCATCTCCCTCGCGTGCAAAAGGGAGAAGCAGGGAAGAAGAGTTGGAACGGCGGTCGGCGATAATCTCGACGGAGAGCGGCGACCCTGGTTTGGTGGCACTGGCCACGGCTCGCGATGGTTGTGCTCCCTCAGGCGGCGAAGATGCGGCGCGAAGAGAGGAGAGAATCTCGCGCGAAGGCTCCGATGGCTTGCGGCGGCTCACGGCTGCCAGTCGAATGGAGGTTTGGGCGTGCGGCGGTGGCTGGAAGCAGTGACGTCGTGGCCGCTGTTGGTTTCCGGCGATTTCGAGGCTGATGGAAGGCGGTGGCGTGGTGGCCGGTTCTGGCTGGGGCGGCGACGAACCTCCGCGAAGGGAAAGAGACCTCGGGTCTCTGAGGGGCTGAGTATGAGTATTGGGAATGAAGAAGGTGTGAGCAGACCCCTAATGGGATTCTGAATAAAGGACCTTGGGCCTAGGTATTGGGCCACATTCTCTCTGTCTGCCACCACGCGTAACTCCATTCACACCCTCATTCCATTTGGGCTTAAGCCCATTCTGTTTTTGCAAACAAAACAAAGAGAATTGGGCTTGAACATATATTTCGGGATGCACCTCCCATTTCTCATTCTTACACTCCTGACAGCATTGGCCCAAGCAAAGGAGCCTCATTTCTTCGCACCCCTGGTTTTTAATCTCTACACCCCTATTCATGTTGGGCAATTCTCTTGCTTTATTTTTATGCTTTTGTTTTCTTTTTATTAGTTAGTTTTTTATTGCATGTAACCCCTTTTTGATAGTCCACACGCTTTTGTTTTATTTATATCGGTTAGACTTGTTTGTTTCATTTTCCTTTTCTTTTATAAAAATCAAATAAAAATATTTTGAAAAGGTTTTAAGCACACGTGCGACCGCTCGCGTAGGCCTTGTGCTGAAAATCTTTTCCCTTTCTTTTACAAAAGTTAAAAATCAAATAAAAATATTTTGAAAAGGTTTAAGCACACGTGCGACCGCTCGCGTAGGCCTTGTGCTGAAAATCTTTTCCCTTTCTTTTACAAAAGTTAAAAATCAAACAAAAATATTTTGAAAAGGTTTAAGCACACGTGCGACCGCTCGCGTAGGCCTTGTGCTGAAAATCTTTTCCTTTTCTTTTACAAAAGTTAAAAATCAAACAAAAATATTTTGAAAAGGTTTAAGCACACGTGCGACCGCTCGCGTAGGCCTTGTGCTGAAAATCTTTTCCTTTTCTTTTACAAAAGTTAAAAATCAAATAAAAATATTTTGAAAAGGTTTTAAGCACACGTGCGACCGCTCGCGTAGGCCTTGTGCTAAAAAACCTTTTCCTTTTCTTTTACAAAAGTTAAAAATCAAATAAAAATATTTTGAAAAGGTTTTAAGCACACGTGCGACCGCTCGCGTAGGCCTTGTGCTAAAAAACCTTTTCCTTTTCTTTTACAAAAGTTAAAAATCAAATAAAAATATTTGAAAAGGTTTAAGCACACGTGCGACCGCTCGCGTAGGCCTTGTGCTAGAAAACCTTTTCCTTCTTTATTAAAAATACTAAAATATTCCCAGCTACAAGTAATCTTTCAGCTAGAACTACGTAACCCTGATTTCTCATTTTGAATGAGAATACGTAGGAGCAAGGTCAATCCTTGTCGGGCCCAAAAAACTAAAAAATATATTTTGTTTATTTTTATTTTCATTTTAGGGATAGTTAAACATTTTGAAACCACATCATATTCGCGCATTTAGTTAAAGGTACTGCCTTAGGGCAGGCGTTGTAGGGTGCTAACACCTTCCTTACACGTAACCGACTCCCGAATCCAGAATATGGTTTTCGTGGACCGTGTTTTATCATTTTGAGGTTTTTCCATAGTTTTCCATAATAAACTATGGTGGCGACTCCAAATCTCTTTTCAAAACACGCGTTTCTTTTTGGATCGTCGTCCCGTCGCGATTCCGGTTGCGACAGATGGCGACTCCACTGGGGACTGTTAGAGAGTCGAGCCATTTAATTAGATGCGCGAATTTGATGTGGTTTTGCTTTGTGTTTTTCTTTCCCTTTTTTCTATTTTATGCTCGATATTTGGAATAACTGCAATAACTGTTGAATATTGAACCCTAGGGTAGAAACCATGTTTATATCTGCCTGGGAATTTTTCTGGTTGTTTTGCAGGTGAGGGTTTGGGTATGCATTGCATTCTCCCTTCACACACGCACTTTCGGCATATCATGAGTGGGGCCCTATACCCGGGTCCGAGCGTAACTTAGAATTAGAGGAGTTGTGTAGCGGTGTCACTCTGGGATGTACTTCCTGTTTGGCTATCGTGAGAACTCCAGCTAGAGTCTGTTCTCTTCATATGTGTTTCCACACCTAGTTGATTACTCGACTGTTGTGGAGATACTATAAAGGGGGCCATAGCTCTAGTGACCGTTGATCTTTAGGTTCAGGTAACCATCCTTGTGAGATTCCATATACTTAACCTTAGATCTTAAGTGTTCGACCTTCATTAGGGCACAAAGGGAGATGTGTGCAGTCTTATAACCCTCATTTTTGCTTAATAAAATCAAGCACCTTGTACATATCTTTATACCTTTTTTATACACCTTTTTCTTTTATTTCTTTCTTTTTCTCATGCATTTTTATGGTCTTGTCACTGGTTCTAGTCAGAAAATTATAAATTTGTGACTAAGCCTTTGAGATAAAATGGAAATTAACATGAGATCTGAAGTCAAGGGGGGTTCAAGTTCAGACATTTTAAAGGAAAGGATAGCCATGGAAGTAAAGGAGGGTAATATGGATGGCCTGAGAGAACCGCTGAAGAAAATGGAGACAACCCAAGAGGATACATTCAGGAAGGAGTATGGGAATTTGTTGAGCCTGTTAGAGGTGGAAGTTCAAACACCGGCCATTACTCTTTTAGCCCAGTCTTATGAACCACCATTGAGGTGCTTCACTTTCCAAGATTTCCAACTAGTGCCACCAGTGGAAGAATTCGAGCAAGTCTTAAATTTGGAAAAAAAACTCCATACAACTACTTTGAGCAGTATATCCTTGTCTTGCAGTGAGCGAGGATCAGGAAAATACACCTAATGAAGTTGGAAAGCGAGTTCAATCAAGGGCAAAGTGAGGGGCCTTCCTCAAAGATACTTATAGGAATACCTACATCATTTGGCTTAAGAGGAAAATTGGGAAATGTTTACGAATGTATTAGCTCTTCTCCTCTATGGTGTCACGCTTTCTCCTAAATGTCAAGAACCTCGTCGACTATGCCGCTATGAATGCATTCGTGGGATACGAAGAGCGCTGTGAGAATCCAGTCGCTACCATCTTGGCTGAAGTTCATGGGACCCTTAATCATTGTTATGAGTTGAAGGGAGGGAAAGTGTTATGTTGTGTTCATCTCCCGCGTGACTGAGGACGCCTTAAAGGCCACCTGTCCCATGTTTGAGCTATGGCAGTATAAACCAAATGTGAAAGGGGCAAATGAATGGGCGCAACTTTGTACAAGTTTAAACAAAGAACAATTTAAATGGTGTGTCCCTTGGCAGCATAGATCGCAAATTATATATCATTTGCAGGAGCTAAAAATGAGCTTGGAAGAGTCTCCAACAAAATTATAGAGATGAATCAACAAGGCACGCAGAAACGCTCGTCACACATGCAGAAACGCTTGGCGCAAGGGTGACGCCAAGTGAACGTTCGTCCAGCTCTCAAAAGACAACGCTCGTCCTGAAGCAGAAGAGGACGCTCGTTTTGAAGGAGACGTTCGTCCAGATGACGTGAGAAGAGGATGTTCGTCCAGGACTCTTAGAGAGGACGATCGTCGAGGTAGAAATGGACGCTCGTCACATAGCGAGCGCACACAAGTATCGCGGACGCTCGTTGATAGAGAACGAACGGCAGAAGAAGCACAGGACGCTCGTCGCAAGAATGGCCGCTCGACCAGACCTCTCGCACAAGTGGACGCTCGTCCTAGACGCTCGTCCAGACACGTTAACGCTCGTTCAGAAAAGCAGCTCGTGCAGGACGCTCGTCACTTAGCGAGCGCACGCTCGTTTCATGGCGAACGGACGCTCGTTGACAATGAAAGTGGACGCTCGTGTAGCAGAAAACGTTCGATCAGATAGTGGACGCTCGTCCAGACATCCAACGCTCGCACATGGACGCTCGCCGAACACAGCGCTCGTCCAGAAGAGGACGTTCGTCCACATTCGTCTGCACGTTCGTCCAGAAATGGGACGCTCGTCCAGGAACGCTCGTCCAGTCGGTGAAGAGGACGCTCGTTGCAGGCCGCTCGTCCAGAACGCTCGTACAAGTGGACGCTCGTCCAGAATCCAGTCGCTCGTTCAGAATTGAGACGTTCGTCCATTGGGACGCTCATCCACGTTGGTCCAGCAGAAGCACGTTAGTCCAGCAAGTGGACGCTCGTCACCAAGAGAATGCTCGTCCAGCGCTCGTCCAACGCTCGTCCAAGGACGCTCGTCGAGAATTGGGTCGCTCGTCCAGAATCCAGTCGCTCGTTCAGAATTGAGACGTTCGTCCATTGGGACGCTCGTCCACGTTCGTCCAGCAGAAGCACGTTAGTCCAGCAAGTGGACGCTCGTCACCAAGAGATTGCTCGTCCAGCGCTCGTCCAACGCTCGTCCAAGGACGCTCGTCCAGAATTGGGTCGCTCGTCCAGAAAATTGGACGCTCGTCCAGAATTGTATCGCTCGTCCAGAAAATTGGACGCTCGTCCAGAATTGGGCCGCTCGTCCAGAATTTGGACGCTCGTCCAGAGATGACCCGTGACTCAATTCTTGTACCCTTCTTTATATCCGAATCCAGAGGCAGTTGGAAAGGGGGATCTAGAATGGGGAGGAGACCAGGGACGCTGCTGCAGCTGCTCCAAGGGGCTTCCATGGTGGAAAAAATCCAATTTCCACCACCCAATCCATCATTTCTCTCTTCTATGTTGTATATGTGTAGCTAAAACACCATTGCACTGGGATTGAGACGAGACACGAGATAATGGACTTTTAATAAAGATTCCCTTGGCCAATGAATCGTAGAGAGGGTTAGGACAATCAAGTTACCATTCAAGTCGATCCCTCCTTACCGAAAAAAAAAACACTTCGTAGTGCTAAGCAGCGAATGGGATCAGCGGTTGAGAAGTTGGAAAAATGTAGCATCAAGTTAAAGAGGAGACATCTGTAAAGAAGTGGAAGAGAAGTCTCTCACAGCTAACTTCCCTTGCTGATGAAGCCATTGAAAACGTCCCTAAGTTCTTAGCTGATGCTGAGTCTGTAATGTCAATCATCAACCCGCTTAAGGGGATTGAAACATTCCTCAATTGCTCCAGGGAACTTATCAGAGAAATGAAGAATGTTATGGCTAAAGCCTGAGATGGTTGACCAATACGTCCTATGTCTCACGTCTTGGGAACTTCTGAATGATGAGCCACCTTATTGACTTTGTTTCATGTTAATTTCCAAATTACACCGGGGCAATATTTTCGCAACTTTATAATTTCCAACTAGAGTATTTGAACTACATTGTCTCTTCTTTTTCTTTTCATTTTCATTCTCATTTTCTTAAATTGTTTCTTCTATAAAAAAAATAATATACCTAAACATCCAAGATACCCTAAAGGACTTGAACCAGTTAATAAATCTTGGAGAACCAAGGAGAAATTCAAGATGGGATGAAAGTCGATATCCAACAACTGAAGGGATAAATGAGCCAAATCCTAGAGGCTCTGAATGCCTTACAAAGCCCTGAAGATTCGTGTGCACCACGACTACAATACAGAGTGCGAGAGGCCTAAATTTTCTCCTCATATGGTCTTCCCCTACATTACACTTCACCCTTGGGAGAGGAATTGAGGCATGTTCACACTTAAAAGGCAGAAAATACCGTAGTTGAAGGAAGAAACAAGCTTGGGGCAACCACTTTCATGGTCCCCTAGGAGATGGTTCAGCCACGCCTTGTGAGCAAGATAATGACGAAGCAACCCGAGTTGAAATCTTTCCCTCATTGTTGTTGCACCAGTGGATGTTGATGCTGACAAGCTTAAATTTGAAATACTGGAAAAAGGATAAGAGTCATGGAAGGGGGAGGAAGCTCTAAGTTTGCAAATGTTGCAGGGTTATGCTTAGTCTCAGATGATATGCTGATACCTCCCAAATTTTAAATTACCCGGAGGCACCACTTGTCCAAGAGCCATCTCATGATGTACAGAAAGAAAATGGTTGTGCGTTCCTATGATGAAAAGTGGTCAATTCGTTTTTCTAAGGTAGATTAGCTGGCATGACACCAAACTGGGGCACTCATCTTGAATCTTCGTGCATCCGGTCTTGGGGAGATTTGGTGGATGCTCTCTTGAGGTAGTACAAATACCACATGGACGTGGCATCTCATTGATTACAACTACGAAGCATGGTGAAGAAGGAGTATGAATTATACAAAGGATACGCCCAAAGGTGGAAAGAGATTGTTGCTCAAGGAAAGTCTCTTATGAGTGATAACGAGATGGTTGACACATGCCTAACTACTCTGCAATCACCCTTCTGTGAGGCCATGGTGAGCAGTGTTTTCATAAGCTTTGCAAGCTTGGTGATAATCAGAGAAAGACTTGAAATTGGTATGAAGATTGAAAAGATCGCACAAGGTCCTACCATGACAACAAATGTGAGCAGGTCTGGTCTAAGCCTGGGATAAGGAGAGAAGAAAGAGCTCAATCACATCCCACTGCTCAAATACCATTGGCCTACCCTTTGAAACTGCTCTGAGACAAAAATGGACTCGACCCAAACTCAATTTCCCACCAAACTGTTAGGCAAACATGCTGATCAAGACAAAGGGCTTATGAGTTTCACTCCTAACCTTCTGACTTATGCAACATTTCTTCCAAGTCTTCTGCATAAAAAGCTTGGTCTTTACTTGTTACATGAAGCCTGTAAAGCCTCATTTCCACAAGACTCGTGATGCATCATATACAAAAGGTGATTATCATGAAGGGGCTATCGGTCATTCCACCAAAAGTGCTGGTGGTTCAAGCGCAAAGGCAAACTTTGATTCATTCAAGATGATTAAAGTATGAAGAAAGTCAACTAGACACTAAGGCAAGGCTTGTGAATGCCTCTACAAATGCCATGAAGAAATGAAGTGGGCTTTAAGACCACATAAGAAAGCATAAGTCATTGTACAAGTAAATTTGATGTTGTGAAGTGTCTTGCTACCAGGGAAGTATGCGTTTTGATATCGCACTGTCATCCATGACTTGCAATGCAAACACTCACTACAGGGTTTCTCCAAGTAGTGCTGGAAATCGAGTCCTGAAAGGGTATCGTGAAAAAAAAAAGAAAACAAAATTGAAAAGAAAATGAAATAAAGTCAATCTTGAGTCACTTATCTTTCTTGCAAATCGTCAAACTTTTGTTTTTTCGAAAATAGAAAAGAGCAAAAAAAAAATGATGAATAATCAAAAGGAAAATTGGGATGTCAAGTTTTTCGAAGGTCAAGTGTTTAATCAAAAAATAACAATTTGACGCTTTCTCCCGAGACGTTTGTGCGTATTTTGCTTGAAAACCTTCACCCTTCACTGTTCCAAAATAAAGGATGTTCCCCAACAAACACTGTCACTGCCTTTAGTAATGATGTAAGCCTTTACACTGGGGCAGATTGGCCTGGCCAAAATTTTCCTTGCTTGCGCTAGTTGGGTGATCCCCGAATCCATTGAGACAAATAGAGGAACTTTCAAAAAGAGAATAAGTCCACTAGATTGAAAACCCGAAAGGGCAGTCTAGAAAGGAAAGGAAAGGGACAAATCATTGATGTTGAGGTCATCTAGTCGTAGAATTAATCTTTTGAAAAGAAAGCAATCAGAATTTGAAATGATGTGTGGCCATCTTTTCTTTACCAAAAAAAAAAAAACACAACAAAATATATCCATTGTCACCCAGTTTGAGCCAAAAATAAATTCTCTTTCAAAATTATTCCCAAGCGAGGGTTATCATCAATATGAGTCAACTCATGATGCAAATGAAGAGCACTCAATGATCAAACGAAGAAATTTCATCATGAAGAGTGAACAAAGAAAAAAACAAAACAAAAAAAAAAAAAAAGAACAAAAAATCACAAAGTGATGAGGAAAAAATAAAAAAAATGGAGTTCAAGGAAAGCAAAGTGCTCAGAAGGTCAAATAGTTGACACAATGCTAGATGACAACCCTTGTTTCAAAAAAATAACCGACAAACATTCATTTGGGCCTTTATATCTTTTCTTTCAATACCTTCTAGCCCTAGCCACATTACAAGCCTAATAAAGTCCACGCAGATTGAATAATGTTTGCTCAAATTTTCATAAAGCTTAATTTTGCGATAAAACAAAATGACTTACAATGAGTCCAAAAAAAACAAAAAAAAAAAACAAAAACTTTGAAAAAAAAAAAAAAAAAAAAAAAAAAAAAGAAAAAAGTAATGTCTCAGGAAGAAGGGATCTCTTTGCCAACTAAGCAAAAGCATGCAAAAGAAAATCAGACCAATTGGGGTCATCCTTTTAGCTTATCCTTTTCATGCCCACTACCTCTTCCAGGTAAGAACCCATACCCGAAAAACTGAGGCAGATTTGTGAATCTCACACGAATTCTTCGCCTTGCAACTCATTGACACATAATCCCAGACTGGGGCAGCTTTGCGGATCTTACTTGAATTTTTGACCCGAATTTTCAAAGATCCATACCCCATGCTCATTTCCCCAAACACCAAACTGGGGCAGCTTTTGGGTGTCTCGTTTCCTTTAAGCAATGTATAAGGAATGATGTGCTTATGTGGCTGTCCCAGACTTCTCCAAACCATTCTAAATAGCTCTCATTCTTCACTTGCCAGTAAATTCAAGCAGGTGTGCGTCGATGTCTCGAAAGGAAAAGTCAACATGAAATCATATCAAACATTAGACCTCGAATGTATGACATTCCTCAAATTCACAAAACATTGAAAATAAAGATCAGTTTGATGATGATTGCAAGTAAGATGAATGACTCAAGCAAAAAAGAGAGACAAAACACAAAATAAAGCAAATGTTTTCCATATGTGTGCATTCATCCATCAAAAGAAAATCTTTCAAATCGAAACCCTCTTCATTCATATGAATGGTTGTCGAATCCTTCTTCGAAAATACAAAAAGAATAACGTTATGGTTTTTTTTCGTCAGGTCATGTTGTTTCATGGTGATCATGTTTTTTCTCTCATTTTGGGGTTTTGACATTCACATTCTTATACCCTATTCACCGCCTTTAAGTTAGTGTTTCAACATTCTACCATGGTCTTTATACTTTGTTTCTCCTATCCTCATATTAGGACCTTCTCTTTGGAAATGGTCACTGATACCTTTTCAAAAATCAAAATTTTGTCAAAAATTATATAAAAAAAAACATTTCACAAAACTACAAGTTTCAAGAATTTCCAAATCCTAAAGCCCAGTTTTCACACTGGCCCCCAAGCCTAGTTTCCACACTAGCCCAAAAGCCCAATTTTCACACTGGCCCCAAAAGCCCAGTTTCCACACTGGCCCCAAAAGCCCAGTTTCCACACTGGCCCCAAAAGCCCAGTTTCCACACTGGTCCCAAAGCCCAGTTTTCACACTGGCCCTCAAAGCCCAGTTTCTACACTGGCCCTCAAAAGCCCAGTTTCCACACTGGCCCAAAAGCCCAATTTTCACATTGGCCCACACAGCCCGGTCCCCATACTGGCCCATAAGCCCAGTTTCGCCTGGCACCCTAAACTCATGTTTTTTTCTTTTTGTAACGGCCCTCTGCATGGCAATGGTCGGATTTAAATTTCTGTTCTGTGAGTTTGGCCCTCTGCGAGGCAATGGTCAAATCCAGGTTTTAGTTTTCTGTTATCGGCCCTCTGCATGGCAATGGTCGGATTTAAATTTCTGTTCTGTGAGTTTGGCCCTCTGCGAGGCAATGGTCAAATCCAGGTTTTAGTTTTCTGTTATCGGCCCTCTGCATGGCAATGGTCGGATTTAAATTTCTGTTCTGTGAGTTTGGCCCTCTGCGAGGCAATGGTCAAATCCAGGTTTTAGTTTTCTGTTATCGGCCCTCTGCATGGCAATGGTCGGATTTAAATTTCTGTTCTGTGAGTTTGGCCCTCTGCGAGGCAATGGTCAAATCCAGGTTTTAGTTTTTCTGTTATCGGCCCTCTGCATGGCAATGGTCGGATTTAAATTTCTGTTCTGTGAGTTTGGCCCTCTGCGAGGCAATGGTCAAATCCAGGTTTTAGTTTTCTGTTATCGGCCCTCTGCATGGCAATGGTCGGATTTAAATTTCTGTTCTGTGAGTTTGGCCCTCTGCGAGGCAATGGTCAAATCCAGGTTTTAGTTTTCTGTTATCGGCCCTCTGCATGGCAATGGTCGGATTTAAATTTCTGTTCTGTGAGTTTGGCCCTCTGCGAGGCAATGGTCAAATCCAGGTTTTAGTTTTCTGTTATCGGCCCTCTGCATGGCAACGGTCGGTTTTAAATTTCTGTTCTGTGAGTTTGGCCCTCTGCGAGGCAATGGTCAAATCCAGGTTTTAGTTTTCTGTTATCGGCCCTCCGCTTGGCAATGGTCGGTTTTTTTTTTTTTTTTTTTTTTTTTTTTTTTTTTTTTTAAATTTCTATTTTGTGAAGTTTGGCCCTCTGCGAGGCAATGGTCGAACTCTCTGCGTTGCATCAAGACATTTTTCTTTGAATTCCATTATCGTATTTGCTTGGATAAGTTGTTTATTCTTCCATCTTTCTCTTTTGGAAATCCGGACGAAATTAGTGTTTCTTTCTTTACTTAGCTTTTACTCCGATAATACGAAAATATCAACTTTTCATATTATCCAGTAATATCTAAGTAAAGAGGGGCAGCTGTCAACACCCAATTTCGTCCGGGTTGACTAAATAATGAGTCTCTTTTGATTTTGCCTTATTTTATTTTATGTTTTTATGATTTTAATTCTATTTTTATTATTATTTTATTTCGTTTTTTTATTTCATTTGATTTTTCATACAAGTATTTTAAAAAAAAGCAAAAAAAGAAAAAAAAAAGAAAAAAGAAAAAACGGTTACTCCCTCACGCATACACACTGGCACTGCCCTTTCGCTGGGGACCACCCCTATGTTCCTCACACACCCAGAACCACCCCAACCACTTTTCCCTTTCGATTCCAAAATCCATTACCTCCAACGGCATCCATGATTCACCTGGGGACCATCCTCCATTGACTGATATACACCCATTATCATTCATCCATATGCCCTCACAGCGAAGATCACCATCTTCATCCCCTTCATCTTTCATTTTCATCTCCAACACTTAATACCCGTAATCATCTCCTATACCTGTCATCATCTCCATCCCCTGCTACAACTCCCATTGACCATCACAGGCACACACAAAAAATTTCTATTCCTCCATTCACTTAACAGAAACCATTTTTCTCCCTGATCACATAACAGACATTTTGCTCGCCACGCCTCATTGCTCCAGTCCATCACGCACTCACCTCCAGCACCATCCAGCACTCACCTACAACAAAACACAACAGAAAAGGGGGGCAAACACCATATGACCACGGCCATCATCTTCATCCATTTTCCTTTTCCGTTTCATCATCATTCATTCATCAGATACCCACTTCACCATCCAGATTCACCCATGGCCATATCATGACACTCACGGTTACTACCAGCCACCCTTCAACTACCGTTTGCTTCCACTCTTTCCGCCAAAAGGCGCCATCAAAATTACAATCCAGAACAACCAAAACTCAAGTCCATAACCCAAACCGGAAACGTTTCCATAGACTACATCATGGCCGAGAAGGGAAGGAGATAATCATCTCCCTCGCGTGCAAAAGGGAGAAGCAGGGAAGAAGAGTTGGAACGGCGGTCGGCGATAATCTCGACGGAGAGCGGCGACCCTGGTTTGGTGGCACTGGCCACGGCTCGCGATGGTTGTGCTCCCTCAGGCGGCGAAGATGCGGCGCGAAGAGAGGAGAGAATCTCGCGCGAAGGCTCCGATGGCTTGCGGCGGCTCACGGCTGCCAGTCGAATGGAGGTTTGGGCGTGCGGCGGTGGCTGGAAGTAGTGACGTCGTGGCCGCTGTTGGTTTCCGGCGATTTCGAGGCTGATGGAAGGCGGTGGCGTGGTGGCCGGTTCTGGCTGGGGCGGCGACGAACCTCCGCGAAGGGAAAGAGACCTCGGGTCTCTGAGGGGCTGAGTATGAGTATTGGGAATGAAGAAGGTGTGAGCAGACCCCTAATGGGATTCTGAATAAAGGACCTTGGGCCTAGGTATTGGGCCACATTCTCTCTGTCTGCCACCACGCGTAACTCCATTCACACCCTCATTCCATTTGGGCTTAAGCCCATTCTGTTTTTGCAAACAAAACAAAGAGAATTGGGCTTGAACATATATTTCGGGATGCACCTCCCATTTCTCATTCTTACACTCCTGACAGCATTGGCCCAAGCAAAGGAGCCTCATTTCTTCGCACCCCTGGTTTTTAATCTCTACACCCCTATTCATGTTGGGCTTTTCTCTTGCTTTATTTTTATGCTTTTGTTTTCTTTTTATTAGTTAGTTTTTTATTGCATGTAACCCCTTTTTGATAGTCCACACGCTTTTGTTTTATTTATATCGGTTAGACTTGTTTGTTTCATTTTCCTTTTCTTTTATAAAAATCAAATAAAAATATTTTGAAAAGGTTTTAAGCACACGTGCGACCGCTCGCGTAGGCCTTGTGCTGAAAATCTTTTCCCTTTCTTTTACAAAAGTTAAAAATCAAATAAAAATATTTTGAAAAGGTTTAAGCACACGTGCGACCGCTCGCGTAGGCCTTGTGCTGAAAATCTTTTCCCTTTCTTTTACAAAAGTTAAAAATCAAACAAAAATATTTTGAAAAGGTTTAAGCACACGTGCGACCGCTCGCGTAGGCCTTGTGCTGAAAATCTTTTCCTTTTCTTTTACAAAAGTTAAAAATCAAACAAAAATATTTTGAAAAGGTTTAAGCACACGTGCGACCGCTCGCGTAGGCCTTGTGCTGAAAATCTTTTCCTTTTCTTTTACAAAAGTTAAAAATCAAATAAAAATATTTTGAAAAGGTTTTAAGCACACGTGCGACCGCTCGCGTAGGCCTTGTGCTAAAAAACCTTTTCCTTTTCTTTTACAAAAGTTAAAAATCAAATAAAAATATTTTGAAAAGGTTTTAAGCACACGTGCGACCGCTCGCGTAGGCCTTGTGCTAAAAAACCTTTTCCTTTTCTTTTACAAAAGTTAAAAATCAAATAAAAATATTTGAAAAGGTTTAAGCACACGTGCGACCGCTCGCGTAGGCCTTGTGCTAGAAAACCTTTTCCTTCTTTATTAAAAATACTAAAATATTCCCAGCTACAAGTAATCTTTCAGCTAGAACTACGTAACCCTGATTTCTCATTTTGAATGAGAATACGTAGGAGCAAGGTCAATCCTTGTCGGGCCCAAAAAACTAAAAAATATATTTTGTTTATTTTTATTTTCATTTTAGGGATAGTTAAACATTTTGAAACCACATCATATTCGCGCATTTAGTTAAAGGTACTGCCTTAGGGCAGGCGTTGTAGGGTGCTAACACCTTCCCTACACGTAACCGACTCCCGAATCCAGAATATGGTTTTCGTGGACCGTGTTTTATCATTTTGAGGTTTTTCCATAGTTTTCCATAATAAACTATGGTGGCGACTCCAAATCTCTTTTCAAAACACGCGTTTCTTTTTGGATCGTCGTCCCGTCGCGATTCCGGTTGCGACACATATATCTACTAACATTTGATTAAAGTGCATTATTGCAAATTAGAACATAAGTCAACTGAAAGACAGATTGCCATGAGCTAAAACAGTAGTACGTACCATGCAAAATGGAAGCTATGCTCCCCTGACTGTGATAATCATATACCATGAGTTTCTCATCTTTGGAATAATAATATGCCTTGAGCTCAACAACATTCTCATGCTTAAGACTTCCAACAATCTCCATGTGCTGCTGGAGAAAAAATTAGAAGCAGAAAAATATGATTCAGAGACTTGAAGGCCATACAGATACTGTAATATCTGTTACTTGTCACCCCACAGAGAAAAAAATTGCTTCCGCTGGTCTCGCTCGAGATGCAACTGTGAGGGTTTGGGTACAGGATTCCTGAATTGTTTTGTGTTTTGAAATTGAAGGAAGAGACGAGGGAGAGAGAAAGGAAGAAAAGCTGATAAACTCTGAAAAAAAAAAAGAACTGTGTCAGTCTACCGTTAGCCACGTCAGCATATTTTTCACGGTGTTAGTTTTGGAGGACTAAAACCAAAGTTTCGAAAAGTATGAGGAGTAAAGTGTACCTTACTTTGGAAGAGGGACGAAAACCAGAAATGGCCAATAGTTTAGGGACTAAAAACATATTTAACCCAATAATATTCTGATAACACGTTTTTAATAGATTCGCAGAAACAAAAATTGTCTTGTTAATTCAAACCAATTTCGGTCAACAAATTTGACAACAGCAAAAAGCAGCAAAAATGAGTTTGACCCATTATCAACAAACATTTTCTTATGCTTATTTAAGTAGGTTATAGTGTTTAGGTCTAAACAACTTTTTTCATAACTTAGCAATAAAAATTGAATTATTTTTTTCCTTTAAAACGATGGACCATATGCTATTTGTAAGAGAATTGATATATTTATACATAATCATTTTCAATAATTTATTGCGTTTTATATTACACTATCAGTAACAATAATAAAATATCGTCATTCTTTTTTATCCTTAATCAACCTATTATCCTATTTTAAATTCATAAATAAATCAGTTAAATTATTTTAAAAAAATAAAATATATAATTCAGTATAATCTCAAAGAAATAAAAATATTATTGAATTATGTTACCATATTAATTTTTTTTTTAAGTTTTAAGAATTAAAATCACTAGTAAAAAAAAGCTTTTTTAACGCGCTATATACGCCTCGGTTCTACTGAAACCGAAGCGTATAAAAGCGCGGTGGCATTTCTGTAAATATTGAGTGGTTATATGCCTCGGTTATATATGAACCGATGCCTATATACGTTACTGTCTCGAGTAAAAGTCCAACCGAGGCATATAATATACATTTTAAAAGATTTAGACACCGGTTTACTGTTTAACCGGTGCAGTTAAAAGGTTTAGGCACCGGTTATAAGAGAAACCGGGGTAGTAAACTTGAGTTAAAATAAAAAAACAAAACCCTTTCTCTCTTAGCACGCTCGCGATTCTCCACTCTGCCTCCCTCCACTCTTCCTCCCTCCACTCTGCCTCCCTCCGCTCACGAGTTTTCCTCTCCACCAAACCCCACATCAGGCCGTCACCATCACCGGCCATTGGGGTTGCCGTCGTTCAGCCACGCCGTCGGCCACAACGTGCAAACCCGCAAGCCGCCACCCAAAGCCGCTACCACAGCGCCTTCGTTCTCCATGGACGCCATGACCACCATCTTCATCTTCTCCGCCATGAGCACATCCATGGCCGTCAACCGGAGAACGAATTTCATCTTCTCCGCCATTCATCTTCTCCAACACGCAGCCATCACCGGCGAAGAGGAAAACTCAAACAAATCGAGAAACAGAACTCTAGGCGCGGATTTCATCCACCCCTCTTCTCCACCGTCACGCCAGCCACCGCGTTTCAACCTTCTTCCATCACCATTACCGAAATCGCGCCACTGTCACCAAAATCCCTAAAGCATGTCGCCGCCGTCGCGAGAGTTGCCATGGCTGTGCGATTAGGGTTGATTGATTTCGCTGCTTCTGGAGTTGCGATTTCTGAATTGGATCCCCGCGTGATAGTTATATGGTGTTAAATCTGGTTTCTGCAGGTCTGATTGTGGTTGCAGGTGGAGGCACGATTCTGATTTAGGGCTTCCGGTTTCCAATCTCTTCTACGCCGTTGTCATGGTCCTCTGATTTCCAATCGGAGGCGCGATTCTGATTTAGGGCTTCCGGTTTCCAATCTCTTCTACGCCGTCGTCATGGTTCTATGATTTCCAATCGGAGGCGCGATTCTTGTTTAGGGCTTCCGGTTTCCAATCTCTCGTCATGCTCCTCTGATTTCCAATCTCTTCTTCACGACCAATGAGATGTGCTAACCTCGGGATGCTTTACTCCTAACCCCGCAAGGTTCTAAGACGGAGCTTAACCGAACGAGATACCCAATCTGAAGGCTCGCAGAAGAAATTTTGGAAGAACTGATATGCCTCGGTTCGTTGAACCGAGTCCAATCCTAGAATACTACCTCGGTTCATTGAACCGAATTTGTATCTTACGGACTTTTTACCTCGTTTTCATATGCCTCGGTTTGAAAACCGAGGTCTATGACCAAAAATAACCGGTGTATATTCCCTTTCCTGTATTAGTGAATGTATCAAAATTTTAATAAATATATACCATTAAACTTAAGTTAGTTATACGAAGAATTGATATATTACGTGCTACATGGTTTTTCAAATAATTAGAGTTTTGAACTATAAAGTGCATCACTGATATATATATATATATATATATATATATATATATATATATATATATATATATATATATATATATATATATATATATATATATATATATATATATATATATATATATATATATATATATATATATATATATATATATATATATATATATATATATATATATATATATATATTATAGAATAAAAAGCTTTTTAGTGCAGTAAAATGGATACATATATAATATTCTTTTTAACTGATATAAAATGTACAGATTGTAGTAATATTGTTGGTGTGGTAAGGAATAATGTGTTTGTCCTTTTATCTTTTTTGCACTCTTAACATTTGAAAACCTGTTGGTATATATACACTCTAATGTGGAATCATATTGAATTTGTTGTTTTAAGTAGTAATAACTGTTAAGATATTCCAAATATTCTATTAAAAGATATTAGACAATCAAATATTGTGTTAGTTATAATTTAGATATTATTATAATTTGTATAGATTTGTGCACCTGTCATTCCTTTAATAGATGAAGGATTATAGGATCCTTAAATGTATATATATGGTACTCTACTCTTTGAAATAATATATTAGAATTATTCTTTAAACCTTTTATTATGGTATCAGAGCCAAACACTGATATCCTCTACAATATAGGAATCAGTGTTCTGTTTGAATATTTCTGATGGTTTTTTTCAATAAAAATCAATCGGAGAAACATGATTTTGGGACTTCCGTTGCTACCCATATGCATGAATCGCTCACCCTTGAACGGCTTGACGGCACCAACTATGTTGAGTGGTCGTTGAACGCACAAAACAAGATTAGAGGCAGAAAACGTTGGGGTTACATATCTGGAACAAAGGTTGCACCAGAAAACAAGAAATCCGATGAATGTGAAGCATGGGAAGATGAAAACTGCCTAGTCAAGTCTTGGCTTCTGAACTCCATGACGAAAGAAATCAGATCCCTCTTTATTCGCTTAGCTACGACAAAGGACATTTGGGACACTGTGCAACAAACATACTCAGTCAACCAAGATGCATCCCGGTCATATCAATTATATCGTGAGGTAATCTCTACTCAGCAAAATGGAGGATCTGTTATTACATATTTTGGAAAATTGCAAAGATTATGGCTAGAGTATGATACTATCACGAATTGTACCATGGAATGTCCTAAAGATGTTGAAAAATATAACAACATGATTAATTCTCAACGAGTTTATGTTTTTTTGGCTGGCTTGGATACACATTTGGATGTTGTTCGTGGTTGTATCCTTGCTACCACTCCCCTTCCAAATGTTCAATCTGTTTATGCAACTATTTGTGCCGAGGCAAACCGTCAAGCGACTATGCTTGATAGTGAGTCTACTATGGGGACTTCCTTTGTTGTTAAAAAGTTTCCTAAGAAAGGAATCCGCAAGTGTACCAACTGCAATGAGGATAATCATGTCATGGAGACATGTTTTAAACTCCATGGTTATCCAGATTGGCATCCAAAAGGTAAAACTACTCCCAATACCAAGGTAGAAGCTACTTCCAAGAGCCATATTTCTACTACTGCCGGATTTATGACTAAGTCAGGTATATCTAACTCTACTATTAATCTTTCTGCTATTATGAGAGATAGTGATTGGATAATTGATTCAGGTGCTACTGATCATATGACCTGTGATCCTCATAAATTTACTAATTTTTCTCCTAATTGTTCTAAAACTGTTATTATTAATGCCAATGGGGTCTCATCTCCTATTGAAGGTGTAGGTACTATATCTCTCTCACCCTCCTTATCAATTTCTGATGTTTTATTTGTCCCTACATTGAACTGTAATCTTCTCTCTGTCAGCAAATTAACCAAATCACATTCTTGTTTTGCCTCATTTTACCCAACCCATTGTCTTTTTCAGAATATTCACTCCAAGGAGAAGATTGGCACTGGGAGAAAGAGGGAGGGACTCTATTATCTTGAAAATGTCTCACAACAAACCCATAAAGAAGCGTTGGCTTGTCTTGCAAATGAACACACACACGATAAAAATAAAAAGGAGATCTGGTTATGGCATAGACGATTGGGACATCCCTCTTTTGTTTATCTAAAAAAATTATTTCCATCATTATTTCATAAATGCAATATTTCTGATTTTCTTTGTGAAACTTGTGTAATGGCAAAAAGTCATCGTACTGTGTTTCCTTTAAGCAATAAAAAGACTGATTTTCCTTTTTCATTAATCCACACAGATATTTGGGGCCCTGCCCCACAATCTACACATCATGGAAAAAAATGGTTTATTAGTTTTGTTGATGATTGTTCTCGAGTAACCTGGGTGTATTTGCTTAAACATAAAAGTTATGTGTGTGATGTGGTTCGTTCCTTCTATCATCTGATTGTTACACAATTTAACACATCTATTAAGGTCATTCGATCAGACAATGGAGGGGAATATTTTAAGACTGAATTAATAGAGTTCATGAACTCTAAAGGCATCTTGCATCAAACTACATGTCCTTATTCACCACAACAAAATGGAGTGGCTGAGAGGATAAATAGACATATATTAGAGGTGACAAGATCACTTTTGATAGATGGTAATGTCCCATCTCATTTATGGGGTGAGGCTGTGAGCTTTGCCGTTTATTTAATTAATCGAACCCCTTCTAGTGTGCTTAACTTTTGAAGGTCTTTTGATGTGTTGTCTGATCATTGTATTCTTCCTCCCATAGTTAATTTACCACCTCATATTTTTGGATGTGTTATATATGTTCACTTACACCCACATCAACGTACAAAGCTTGAAGAACGAGCGATCAAATGTGTTTTTGTTGGGTATGGATCAACTCAAAAAGGTTATCGTGCTTACCATCCACCATTAAAGAAATTTTATATTTCTATGGATGTGACATTTAATGAGCATGAATTTTTTTATGTTGATTCTCCACTTCAGGGAGGCAATGAAAGTAAAGTGCATAATCATGATGTTGATATGTTTGATTATGAAGATAAATTATCGTGTGAGGATCATTCTGCAGGAAGTAAGCCAATCCTAAATATGGACCCTTCTTTTATGGATAATACAGTGTCTTCTGATCATAACCAATTGGCCCAATCTTCTCCACAGGTTCAGCTTGACTCTTTAGAGGTACCTTCTGATCCTATCTCTGACAATACTAATTTAGATGAAATTGATCATGGAATTGATTCTTGTCTGCGTGAGACCACCATCACACCAAACACTGAGTCTACTACTGTTCAATATATTCTTCCACCTCGTTCTAACCATGGTCAACCTCCAATTAAATATGAACCAGACCTCCAAGCAAAAGTTAAATATCCCATTAGTAAATATGTGTCATCTCACAGGTTATCTCACTCATATGCATAATTTGTATCTCAATTATCTTTAATTTCTATTCCTAATAATATACAGGAAGCTTTGGCAGATCCTAGATGGACCGAAGCAATGGTTGAGGAGATGACAACTTTAGAAAAATCAACATTTGGAATCTTGTGCCCTTACCAAGAGGGAAGAAAACTGTGGGCTGCAAATGGGTCTTTACAATTAAGCATAAAGTTGATGGAACTATTGAGAGGTATAAAGCACGACTTGTGGCTAAAGGTTACACTGAGTCTTATGGTGTAGATTACCAAGAGACGTTCGCACCGATAGCCAAGCTCAATACTGTAAGAATACTTTTGCCGCTAGCTGCAAACCAAGATTGGCCTCTTCTACAATTTGATGTGAAAAATGCTTTCCTACACGGAGAAATTTCAGAAGAAATTTATATGGATTCTCCACCAGGCATGACTGATTCAATTGGAATGAAGGTTTGCAAATTAAAGAAGGCCCTATATGGATTAAAACAATCCCCAAGAGCATGGTTTGGAAGATTTACCAAGTCTATGAAGGCTTTTGGCTATAGAGCAAGTAACTCTGATCACACCTTATTTTTTAAGAGAGGAAAAGGAAAACTTACAGCTTTGATTATATATGTAGATGACATGATTGTTACAGGAAATGACCCAGATGAGATTTCTAGTTTACAACAATACCTTGCATCTGAATTTGAGATGAAACAACTTGGAAATCTCAAATATTTTTTAGGTATTGAAGTAGCTAGATCAAAACATGGTATTTTTCTATGCCAAAGAAAATATGCTATTGATTTACTATCGGAAACTGGGTTGCTTGGGAGTAAACCAGCTGATACACCAATTGAACAAAATCATAAGCTCTTTCAATGCTCAAATTCAGCAAGTATAGACAGAGGAAGATATCAAAGGCTGGTAGGAAAATTAATTTATTTGTGCCATACACGTCCAGATATCACCTATGCAGTGAATGTTGTTAGTCAATTTATGCATGACCCACGGAAGCTTCATATGGATGCTGTTAAAAGGATTTTGAGATATTTGAAGTCCGCTCCTGGAAAAGGAATTTTGTTCTCAAATCATGAAAACTTAAAGGTAGAAGGGTACACTGATGCAGATTGGGCAGAATCAAAAGATGATATAAGATCTACCTCTGGATACTTTACTTTTGTAGGAGGGAATCTTGTAACTTGGAGGAGTAAAAAACAACCTATAGTAGCAAGATCTAGTGCTGAAGCAGAATTCAGAGGCATGACACTAGGTGTATGTGAACTTTTGTGGATTAAAAATGTGCTATCAGATTTGGGCTTTACACAAAATGAAGCTATGAGTTTGTACTGTGACAATAATTCGGCTATAGCAATTGCTCACAATCCTATGCAACATGATAGAACAAAGCATGTGGAGATTGATAGACATTTCATCAAAGAGAAGCTTGAAGCTGGAATAATTTCATTTCCTTTTGTAAGATCAGAATTGCAGTTGGCTGATGTTCTCACCAAAGGAGTATCAAGAAGATTGTTTAATGAGTCTCTATTCAAGTTGGGAATGTGTGATATCCATGCACCAACTTGAGTGGGGGTGTTAAGATATGCCAAATATTATATTAAAGGATATTAGGCAATCAAATATTGTGTTAGTTATAATTTAGATATTATTATAATTTGTGCATATTTGTGCACCTGTCATTCCTCTAATAGATGAAGGATTATAGGATCCTTAAATGTATATATATGATACTCTACTCTTTGAAATAATATATCAGAATTATTCTTTAAACCTTTTATTAATAACCACCAATAAAAGATTACCAAGGTCCAAACAAACTGGCATGAATTAAATTTTAAAGAATCGTATGCGAGGGACCATTTTACCCGTTATCATTTCTTTCTGATAACAATTCAATCTCACGTGATAGCAGGAAGAAGATTTAGCAATATGAGACAAGGAATAATAACCTCAAATGGTTTGTTATCAGTTCGGAACTGAATTCCCGGTATAGTTGCAGTTTATGATTGTACAGTTTATGATTATGATGTTTATAGAAAAGAGGAGTTGTCTAATAATAATTATTAAATTAGGATGAATGATTGTCATCAGCTTAAAATTGTATCGAATTCAAAGAAGCATTAAACAAAGAATAACTTTCTGATTAGCTTTAGCACATCCAAGATCCAGCAATAATCACCTACCTGATTTATAGCCTAACATAGGTTTCAGATATTGGCAAGAGATAGTTACGCACATAATGGTAATATATTTGTTTTTTTGGCAGCTCCTGGAAACATTCGTCACCTTTATTGTCTACAAGGCCATTGATCTTTGCCAGATAGTGCAACGAGACAATTAGTAGTAATGATGGTACAGAAACGAGGTTTCTGGCTTCCTTTTTGAACTTCCACTTCAATTCCTGTCTCCAATTCTACCGGCTGCACGGGTAGATGAGATCAAATTACGTGAATTAGTGCCCACCTATTTATGCCGTGCCATCAGAGAGGCACACAATCGAATAGTTTCTAATCTGATTGTAATATTTTTCCCTTCACTCTCTTCCATCTTTCTGTCTTTCTTCCTTCTCTCACTTCATTTCCAATGAAAGGTGTTAGAAACCACTTTCTGTTGCTTCTTCTGGCAATGGAGCTCCTGCTGCTTCTTCTCTCTCCCTTCGCATCTCCTCTCAATAGCGAAGGTTTGTATGCACTCTCACTAGAGACACCCTTTTCCTTCATTTGTTTCCTTTGCATGGCCTAGAGAGAAAACAAGACTTTCTCTTGCGTCCGTGCATGTGGGTGCATGTGTTTATGTTTTTTGTTATTTGGTGCTTAATGAGAATTTTGGTGTTTTTTTCCCCACTGTTCAAGGTTACTGTGCTTTACTTATGGCTTTTGTTTCATAGGTGTCTGGTAATTCTTTTGGCGACTTAGCATAACTTTGTTTAAGTGTTTAAGGTTGAAAACTTTGAGACGTATATTTTTCTTTGATTTGTGGATTTTGTTTCTTTTGAGAATGATAAGTGTGAAAAAGAGTTATTTTTATACTTATAAATGAGCTCAATTTTGTAATTATTCATGTTGTTCCTCATTGAAAAGTTGTAATAGGTAGTAGATTGTCATGTAAAATATTGTACAGGAAATGGTGTATTATTTAGAATCTATCAGCCAATTTTCGCAAAGCGAAAGCCAAAATTCGCACTGCCAGAAGAAGGAAATTCACATAGCGCACAAGGCGCTGAGCGAATAACATCAGTTAAAGTGCAGCAGTTAAGAAAATTTGCATAGCGCACCAGTACATGTGCGCTAAGCGAATTAATGAATTTAAGTGGCTTTAAAAGACGTGACAGAGCGACAGAAACATGCTCTTCTGACAGAAGTTCCGGACAAAAGAAAGAAACGAAAACATCTCAGGAACTTCCGGAGACTACTTCAAGGCATCAAGACACCATTGTTGCAAGGGATTGCTTCAAATGTGTACGTTTTAGATGACTAGGAGTAGATAAATTTCTCTTTCGTTGGGATTGGATGCAATGAACTCACTATGATGTAATTTTCCTGCTCAATATATCGTTATTCGTTCATATGCTCTTTCTTGAATTTATTATCATTGTATGAAAATATAATGTTATTTGAATGCCTTTGATTACTGGAAAGTAACTTTGAACATGAACGTAGATAGAGCACTTAAGTGATTTGGGATCTAGGGATAGATTCAATAACTTGATCATTCCTAACATCGGACTTAATGCAAATTGTATATTAAATTCACTAAGGGATTAGTATTTTAATATATTAATTTAGAACTAGTTGCTAAGGGATTAGAATTAGTATGCCTTGATGTGAATGTTTGAATGAAGTAATGAAATATTGAACACAGTTTTATTTTCATATGATTCATGAAACCCAATTCCAACGAAGTTTCTTTTAAATATAAATTCTTTGCACACCAACTGTTTGATAAAATACCAAAAATAGTTTTTTGTGTTGTTTTGTGCATTTTGATGTCTAATTGAGTTATAAAAGGAAGAATTGTCATGTGTTGCATAAGTCCCTTGGGAGAACGATACTTTGAACTTACTCTATATTACTTGGAACGATTTGGTATACTTGCCAAAAAGTTATCAAGTTTTTGGCGCCGTTGCCGGGGACTTGTGTTCCAACACAAGGCAATTTGGGCATTTATGACTCTTTTAGACTTTGTTGTGAACTTTCCTTTTTAACGTTGTTGTGTATGCAATTGACTTTAGATTTTTAAGACTTTCCTTTTTAACATTGTTGTGTATGCAATTCAGTAGAGGAACTAACTAAATCAAACCAGATGTGCAAATCACCAGGGATGGGGTTGTGTGTTTGGATTCACTGTTTTGGAACTTGAGACAAGTTTGATGGACTTCTTACACCAAGGGATTGGGTGAGGGTTTGTCATACTTAGGTAGGCACAACAAGAGGGATCTGATTGTCATATATTGATGCAACAATTGTTATCTGTTGTTATTCGAGGCATATTACCTCCTTCTGTTAGGGGTATTCTAACACGTCTGAGTTTGTTCTTTAATGCTATTTGCAAGAAAATTGTTGACCCTCGACGTTTAGATGAATTGGAAAATGAAGGAATAAGACTACTATGTCAATTGGAGATGTATTTTCCACCTTCCTTTTTTGACATCATGGTACATTTGATTGTTCATCTAGTCAGAGAAATTCGAATATGTGGGTCGGTCTTCTTAAGGTGGATGTACCTAGTTCAAAGATACATGAAGATCTTAAAGAGATATGTCAAGAATCAGTATAGACCAGAAGCTTCAATCATAGAGCGATACGTTGCAGAAAAAGCCATTGAATTTTGTTCAAGTTATATGCCATCTTGTGAACTCGTAGGTCTTTCCAAGAGCATACATGAAGGAAAATGTGAAGGTAAGGGTGTTCGAGGTGTGAGAATTCAAAGTGTTAGCAGAAAAGAAGTTGACCAAGCTCATTTGTACGTCTTAAACAACACTGTTGATGTGATTCCTTATATTTCTGACCATGTTAATGAAATAAAGGCAGCAAACCCAAGAATGAGTGAAAAATGACATCTTAATGATCATGTGAAAACCTTCTTACAATGGTTTAAGAAAAAGATTTATGCGACTCCACATGTTTCTGAAAGTTTATTGAGGTCATCTCGTGGGCCGAACACAGATGTCATTACATATGGTGAGTACTATATAAAGAATATTTCTTTTCGGACAAAGGTAGAAGATGACAAAAGTAGAGTTCAAAATAGTGGCGTCACACTACAAGCTGAGGTTGTGCACTTTGCAAGTTCTAATTCTAAACAGTTGTTTGATTGTGTACCTATCACAACATATCTTCTAAGTAACTTTGTTTTTTATGTGTAGGATGAGTTGGTTGAGCAGCAGAATCAGGGCATATTTGCTGGCCAAGGTAGGGACGACATTCTAACAACGACCATTGGAAAGCCTAAGCACCCATGACGTGTACGTGGAGTTCCTGGGGCAATTGGTCTTCGTGACTACTTTGGCCCTACACAAAAAACCCCAACATTAATGAGTCAGGAGACACTGAGGCAGATGGATCTTCAGTGGGAGGAAAGACTCAACCAAAGCATGACATCAATGGAGCAACGATTCATGAAGCAACTACAAGAACAAAAAGAAATACAAAGAGCGCTTGAAGAGAAGCTGCATTCCGTGACGCAAGGGAACATGGGGACCACTGAAACTCCCACACCATCTTGTGTCAGCACTAGAGGATCATGCTCTGTTGTAGAACCTACTCAGTATAGCGATCAATATGAGCTGTTGGTTGATGGGGATCCCCCACGCATTGTGGCTCTCGGAGGAGTGCTTGAGGGAGGACAGACTATTCATGGTGTTCCCATATTACCTCACCACGTGCGTGTGACGATTGACGAGGTTCGGGATCCCCAGGCTCAAGTGCCTGTATCCACTCCAGAAATTAACTTTGTGGGGGAAGCCATAGGATCATTTATAGCCTGGCCTAGAGCATTGATCATGTCACACATCGCTACTCCACAAGTATAATGTCTTTTTTATTACTATTTCTATGTTTATTCTTCAAATATTTATTGATAACTCTTTGACGTAAATTCTTATCTTCAGTTCACACGTCCTCAGAAGCAGCCAATTCATGATACAATCATACATGAAGATGATGACATGTTTGAAGTGGAGGATGATGACAAGATTACCCAGGTTGAAGAAATCACCATTAGAACTATATTGGGATTTAAGAGTATTTGGTCTTCCCCCACATGTTCCAGTATATATCACATTGTCTGATGCATTGGAGGTGATTGAGGGAGACAAAATGTTGAATATTTCCATCATTCAAATGTGGTGCATGTAAGATAGTTAATTTTGTCTTTCATATTACTTTTATTTAGATTCTTATAGTTTCTAACAACTTAACTTTGTTGTTTTAGGTACATGGACACAATCGTTGTAGACCAAGGTCGGTCTTCCATGTACGAATTTGTTGAACCTCAGGTCATTCAACCTTCTGGTAACACACTTGAAAACAGACAACATTATTTGCAAACATGGATGGATGAGTCAAAAAGAGAGGTATATCTTGTGCCATACATTGATGGGTAGGTGTTGTTATATGTAAAAGTTCATTATTAAAGTTTTCTTAATTAGTTAAATAACTATTTGTCCTTTGTGATAGGTTGCACTAGTAGCTGATGGTCATCATTCCCAAACAATGTAAAATTATATGGTTTTGTTCGTTGCATGGGAAAATGAAAAATAACTTGAGAACAATGCTTAAAGCGTAAGTGTTTCTCCAAAAATGACTTTGAATTTGATGTTCACCTTCAACTTTTATGATAAATATAGTCATATTAATTATACTTTGTGTTTTCAATCTGTACAGAGTTATTGGTAAATCTCGAGGTCAACTGGTTCAAATTTTGTATCTAAACATTGTAAGTCATTTATAGTACTAATTCATTTTCTATGTTATTGAATGATCTAAATTCTTAACTATTTAGTTTGTCATTTAGTGTAACCAGCAGCTAGATTCATGGGAATGTGACTTCTATGTGATGTGTTGGATTAAGACCATCATTCGAGCTATCATTACAGATGACTGGAATGAGGTAATGATGTATACCTTGAATACATTACAAATCAAATTCATCTTCAAACACATATGAAACCATAATGAATCTTTCTTGAATTTTGCAGCGCTTCAAAACTACATCTCCTATACCAAAGGACACAATTACGCAGGTAAGGCAGAAGTGGACCACTTATCTTCTACAAAGATGGAGTTAGGAATAGTTTTATTTGTTGTTGAACATTGCTTAGTTTTAGATTAAGTTTAATCTTGATAGTTTTGGTAGTGGATTATTTTTTACATTAAGTAGAACTTTCTTTATATGAAATGCATATATATATATATATATATTATACTATATTGTTCTGGGACAATTTTATGCTTTTCAGGTGTGGTTTTATTGCAAAAATAAATTATTTTTTTTAAAAAAGCGCCCAGTAGACGTATGTTAATGCACTGTCAGACGTCTATAGACGTCCGGCAGTGCACAAACCGACGTCCATCCCTATCCCTAGCACAAAACCATTCAGGCATATGGCCGTCGGGGGGATACACCTCGGACGTCTATGTAGACGTCGGGGGGAGGAGACATCGGACGTCTATGTGGATGTTCGAGGGGTGCACATCGGACGTCTATGTGGACGTCCGAGGGTATGCATCGGATTTCTACATAGACGTCGTGGTTGACACATCGAACATCTACGTAGACGTCCGTTGTGGACCCCCTGATGTCTGAGTAACGTCACCCACAAAGACGTCGGGGGTAGGTCAGACGTCAAAAAGCCAAAAGAATAGACGTCTAAAGCTCTTTCTGAACTAGTGAAAGTAGTAGTAAAGAATATCCAACACCATGTGTGTTTCGATCTAGAGCAATGCAACAAGAAGAGTGAAGCTTCGTGCCATGTCAGCCACCTAGGGAACGAGGAAAGTACACACTATTTCCCTTGACGGTAATGAAAACTATAAGTTTGGACATGAAATTTGAAGTACGACATTGGAGCTCAAATAGGTAGAGGTGGTAATCAATGACAATGTTGTTGATAGGAAAGAAGTTAGCGACAAAATCATCAAAGAAGGAGAGGTGACAAGAAGAAACGTAAACATGACAAATTTGGACAAGCACCACTTTGTTTTTCATCCACAATAAGCACCATTTTCAAGTTTTTTTATCTTAGTCCGCATTAAAGCAAATTATAAAGAGGTTTATAAAACTCGTATGTCTACTCCTTGTTGATTTGTGAGAAGTGTTGCACAATGACATTATGAATAAGTGGATTTCTCAAGTATTCTTTTTGACTATTTGAAAGATTGAAAAATAAGGATTTCGTTGTTTCAAATACTTTTTTATATCGGTTGTGTGTTTAACCAATATAAAAAGTAACAATTTTTACATTGTCATATGTAACAAACATTTTTTTAATTGATATAAAAAAATTATATATATATTTGTAACGAATCAATTTTACATATTTATGTATATCTTTTATATTTTAGTAAGTTTATTTTATTTTTTCACATTTTATCTTTTATACTTTTACAAAAATCTATTATTTATATTTTGTTAAATATATTAACTTTTCTAAACCTATTTATAGGATTGATTCTATTCAAAATTTAATTAGAAACTTAAAAATATTTTTATTATTTTTTAATCTTTTATTATTTTTTAATAAGCATACAAATCAACATCGGAGTTTAACATTATTTTAGAGTTACATTTATTTAGATATGAATTAAAAAAATTGTAATTTTTTTATTTAAAAAAAAATATAATTAAATGAGCTAGTGAACCAACCTGTTTAACTTATCAATCCGTGGTGCGTCAAGCCGAGTTTAAATTTTTTCACATAAATGAACTAGGTTGGGTTGACTCACTAAGTAACCAACCTGTGGTGGACCGGGTCGAGTCGAGTCGGATTATCTGTTTTGACAACTCTAAATAACATAGAATTATAGACTTTTAGGATTGTTGATATACTTTCATATGCCATAAACAAATTTTGTTTATATTTACATAAAATACTATCATATATATATATATATATATATATATATATATATATATCATAAATCATATGTAGAGAAAGAGAAAGTAAAATACGTCATAAATCTTACTATTTAATCCTTATATCTAGACCTCTTTTAATCTTAATAAATCACGTTATTATATTATAATAATAGGTCAAGTAGATTAAATAAATAAATATATATATAAAATTATATAATAAATATATTAGAGCGTTCTTACAATAATTAGGAAAATTTATAGTTAATGTAATGGATAAATATTTTATTTTTAACAATTTCAGTAACAATCAATATAAAACAATTAAGTGAGTAAGTTAAAGTAAATATAAAAAATTAGAATTAGTAAGAAACGTTTTAAAGGTACAACGTTTTTATTTTCACCGCAAGAATCGAGTGCAATAGTTAATAAATATAGGATTTTCGTCCCATGAAAAATACATAGAAACATTAATTTTAAATTTAATATAAATAAACATTTGATGATAATAATAAAATATAATATTTTTATTATAAACTTTAAAATCAATATTTATGAATAACACTGAATATATAAAAACAAAATCATGAGTTTTCCTATAAATTAAAATGAGTTAATAAATTTAATGGAAATAAGAAGCTCGAAGAACATTGAGAATGGATACAGAAAAATAATAAAAATAATGGATGGTAGATAATAAATTATTAGAGGAAAGTAGTATAAAGAAGTGTTACATGTATAATTTGAATGTAAATTACAAGCTCCAAGAAGATTAAAAGTTGGTACATAAAAAAAATAAAAATAAAACAATGGAGTTGAGAGGGTGTTATATTGCGACACTGTGGAGAACAACAGTCTCAATAGTAAGTCCAGGTCCAAAACCAAACAAGACACCCCATTCAAGTCCTTCACCGGTGGTTTTGAGGCCATTTTCAGCTGATTTCCTCCTCATCTCGTCCAAGATGAAAAGCACACATGCACTTGACATGTTCCCATAGTCACTAAGCACATCTCTAGTGGCCTTCATCTTTTCAGCTTTGAGACCCAACTTTTGCTCAACTTGGTCTAGAATTGCAGGTCCACCAGGGTGTGCAATCCAGAAGATGGAGTTGTAATCAGAGATGTTCAATGGGTCGAAGGCCTCATAAAGTGCCTTCCCAATGTTCTTTGAGACAATCCCAGGAACATCCTTAAGGAGGTGAAACGTGAGTCCAACTTCACGAAGGTGGCCATCAATGGCACCATCACTGTCTGGAGCAATGGTCTGTGCAGTCCAAACGAGCTCAAACAATGGCTTCTCAATATGTGGAATGGGGTCAGAACCAACTATAACTGCAGCTGCTCCATCTCCAAACAGTGCCTGTCCCACAAGACTGTCTAGGTGGGTGTCACTTGGGCCACGGAAGGTGACTGCAGTGATCTCAGAACACACGACAAGCACACGGGCACCCTTGTTGTTCTCAGCCAAATCCTTGGCCAATCGAAGAACCGTGCCTCCTGCAAAGCACCCTTGTTGGTACATCATGTACCTCTTCACAGAGGGGCGAAGTCCCAAGAGTTTGGTGAGTTGGTAATCAGCACCAGGCATGTCGACGCCACTGGTGGTGCAAAAGATCAAGTGTGTAATCTTGGACTTTGGCTGCCCCCACTCCTTTATGGCTTTCACTGCAGCCTCTTTCCCTAACTTTGGCACCTCTACCACCACTATGTCTTGCCTAACATCCAAAGAAGGTGCCATGTAAGCACACATGTTAGGATTCTCCTTCAGGATCTCCTCGGTGAGATGCATATATCTCTTCTTGATCATGGACTTGTCGCACATGCGCTGGAATTTCTCTTTGAGGTCGGTCATGTGCTCACTGTTTGTGATTCTGAAGTAGTAATCCGGATAGGTGCTTTGATCAACACAGTTTGGTGGGGTTGCAGTTCCAATGGCAAGGATGGTTGCTGGGCCTTCTGCCCTTTGAGCCTGGTGGATCTCCGATACACTCACCATATCTTAGGTTTCTTCAATAAAACTTAATACTGCTGTTTGCTCAAGTTGTTTGTTTGAAGATGTTGGAGGAGTTAGCATTTTATATGCATGCAAGGGTGGTTGATTGCAAGCATATTCATCAGTTTGGTGGCATGTTTTGGAAGACCATCTCTGACCCCATACATTCATTCACTTTTATATTACATTATTCTATCACTGCTACGTTTTTCCAACTTTTTCTCTCTTTCTAACTTCTCAGTCAACCTTGGTACCTTAGCAAGAAAAGTCTACCACTTCTCGTGGTAGGTAGGTAGCCTTTTAAATTATATCAACGGCCACGATCAAATCAAAATTATATCTATGCCTACAGTTTCGCCGTCTTGTTTTTGGATCGCACACCACTTCTCTTCCTTTATTTTTATTGTACAATATGTATTTCGTGGTGACATCCTTGGTCATCCTCAACCATCAAATCAAATGAATAATCAAAAATTCATTTCTTCCTCCGATTATCTTTTATTTACAATATAACTTTTATATAACATATCAATTAAATAAATATAAATATAACAATGAAATAAATAATATCAATCACAATATTATTACTAATATTATATATTTAATCTAAAATTATTAGACACTATCCTTGATTATTGTTGTATCCATCTTCGACCATGATTTTGTAAATTTTGATTTAATCCATAACAAAAATTTGTAAATGTTGAGTTCATAAATGGATTATTTAGTTATTTAAATCCATGACTAGATTAAAAAATAAGCTCATTTAAATTTTTATACAACAATTATAAATAAAATATTTTTTTATTTTAACTATTAAAAATGTATGCAATACTTTATATTTTTTTCTGATTTTGATTTTCTGTTTATAGAATAAAATAAGTCAACTAATGAATAAAAAATTTAAACTGAAATTTTAATAATTTTATCTTGAAAAAGAGTTTTCTATGTTTTATTTTTGAATTTAATTTTAATATAATTATCTTTAACTATAGAACATAAAAAATTTATTATTTATTTAAACCCCTTCGTTAACATAAAAAATGTTTTCCACATCACTTATTTGACATTATGCAAACAAAAAGTCCACGTTAAAAATGATCGATAAAAATCATGTAATTTTTTTGAGTGAAATTGACGTGCAGATGTACATCCTAAACGGTCTGTCTCAATACTTTTATGATAGACTTGTTTCTAAATGTTCCCAACAGTCTAGTGCACCTATCATTGTTGAATGTGCTCCGAAGAATTAGAAGATTGTAATTAGACATTCTTCCTCGATATATATCACCACCACCTTAACCTTTTCTTCCAAAACAAACAACTCTTCCTCCTCTACTTTCACCATCTAAACACAAAACAACATCCCCTCAACCCCGTACTACAAAAATCCCCATTACAACAAAAACAACCTCTACCATAACCTTCCACCTCTCAAATGACCATCTCCAAAACTACCTTAAACATTAAATCCTTCTACTCCAAAAAACACACGGTCAAACTTTACAAATTATTTACTTATCCCATTCTTAACCTAACACACAATCTAGTCTCTATTTGGTGGTCACATCCTAAATCATGATCAACGATAAAAAATGAATAATCAAAAAATCATTTCTTTATCCGATTATCTTTTATTTACTATATAAGTTTTAGATAACATTTCAATTAAATAAATATAAATATAACATTGAAATAAATAATATCAAACACAATATTATTATTAACATTATATATTTAATCTAAAATTATTCACATACACACCTGTTCATTGTTGACCGTGATTTTGTGAATACAATAACGATAGTTTGTTGAATCAATAACAAAAAAATTCTATTTTTTCACTCAATGATCTTTTATTTCTAATATAAGTTTTAGATAACTTTCTTGTTTATCGATGATGTTCTATGTTACCTTTTATTGCTCTTCACAGGTAAAATTTTAATAATTCCTTAAAAGATAATTAATTATATTTAAAATATTACTTCAAGATGGAAAGAAAAGGTAGATTAGTTGTAGTAACGCGTTACTCTTTTTCACGGTGTACTAACGTATTACTATCACTACAAAAATAATACAATATAGTTGGGGTTTATTTTCGAAGGTTTTTAAAACTCCTTAAATTTTCGGCGGTTTTATTATAAACCCCTTAAATTTCTGGCGGTTTATTAAAAACCGCAACTAAGTTATGATTTTTATTTTCTTAAATGCATTACCGCCCATAAATATTCTAAAACTTTTTAATTCCCGCTATTCTTGTCTCTTTGAAATTGCATTTTGGTAATATTTCTCTTTCTTTCCTTCGTGTCTCTTCCAATCGAAGCACAAATCTCTAAATTGCACTCTCGCGAAAGCACTCTGCTAGGACGAAACACTCACTCATCCATCTTCACCAACCTGCATTTGAGCAACAAGTAAACAAGCCATCAATTTCTTGTCCTCCCATTAGTGGCGACGCCGCTTTGTCTTCTCCCCGACAAATCTCACCATCAATCTCATGCCGCCATGACGAACCAACAACCACCTACCATCTTCATTGCAACCAACATGAAAACCTATTCACACAGGCACCACCACGAGCCACCTCCGAGGTTTGTTCCACCAAAGTCCCAACCATTCATTGTAGCTCCAAGATTCGCGACCACCATTAGCACCAAACCTAGTCACTACGAAACCTGTAGAAAATCGCAGCAAGATCATCTCGCCACCACTGAATCGCGAGTCATTCATCGTCTTCCTCGCATAACCTCCAAACCTACATCTTTGATTGAAGGTAATTTTCATCTTTTTTTTTTTGTTTTTGTAGTAGAATGATGGAGGACGAGAATAGATTTAGGGTTTCATTATTGACAAAAGCAGGAAAGAATTTAGCGTTTTACACTTTATTTTTTGGTAATTGATTTGGGGTTTTCTTGGATTGGTGTTGGTGTGGCTACTGGAATGGTTGGTGAGGCCCGGATTGAAAAGAAAGTTAAAAGTATTTTCACCTCCCTCTCTTTGCTTTCATCAATCAATGTGTTATTTTCGTCCTTTGAATTGCCAATAATTTGCCGAAAGCTATCGGCACAACCTTTGTTTTTTGGAAACCATTTTTTATTCTCCTAAAGGGAATTGTTGAGTGAGAACAATATCATGGGAGCTAGTTTATAGTTAAATAAATAGTTTTGTTATATTATAAAGTCTAATAGCATCTTTCTTCTTATAGATGCGTACAGGTAATCCAATTGATGGTTGTGCAATATTTTGAAAAAACTCAAGGTTCTATGTAACTTTACTTTCCTCTGGATGCTACTTGTTGATTATCTTAGTGGAATTTTGTTTCCTTCAATAATATTCTTGCATTTGTAGTTTTGTTAAGATTGTTTTTAGCCATGCAAAATTTAGTTTCTTTTGCAATAGATTTACGTGCACGCATTGTTTACCCTTGTTTATTTGGCTTATACAATTTTATAGCTTAGAATAATAATATAAAAGTGTAGTATTCTGTAATAAAATGATGGGTAAATGTATGTTGTATAAGCCAGAGTCCTGTCTTATAAAGATGTAATATCTTTAAGTAGTATATTGATGAGAGACTATTATATTTCCATTACGCTGAGAGCAAATGTGTTTTTTTTTTTCAGGCCTTTTCTTTTTATGTGTTTTCTTTATGTCATCTTGTTGATAATTGATTCATCTGTATCATTTTGTGATTATTCTTTACGACATGCTCGATTACTTGTACATTACGCAGTACCAGATAGGTGATGTTGTTGCAATTTCATTAAGTGAAGCGGCCTACATGATATGCATTCCCTAATTACGTACCTTTATCTACCGGTGCTTTAAATTAATTCCCTCACATGTAATCTAATGTTAGTTCCTTTTGTTGTAATTGATCTTGTTGATTTTTTAGGGCGCATTTCTGCTCCAAATCCATAGCGTTACACGCTTGCACTGTTTATGTGGTTTCAGAAGAGACAAAATCTTGAAAAGTTTTATGAGAATCCCTTGTACATTTTAGATTTATATGCCACTTTTATCTTCATATCTCATTACGTATGTAACGTCCTATTTCTAGTTCTTGCAATGTATATACCAGGAGTTCAACCATGGAGTGGAGTTTTTGCTTTTGATATCATTTAATGAGTCTGCACTGAGTAACCAGGCAGAGGATGCATTGGCCTCTCTGGCATCGATGATGTCGGAATCTCCTTCCTTGATAGTCCAATTCACTCAAGGTATTCAGTTCCACCATTACTTGCACAACTGTTTCCTTATTTTTTTGGGTCTGTTGTCTCATCAAAAATTGAAAATTTTCACAAAAGAATAGTATGAAACTGAAACTGACTTACAGTGCAGTCTTTTTGACTCTTGCATTTATATGAAATAAATGGTTGATTTTGTAATTTTTTGAGTGAAATTTGATTGTAATATAAGTTTTAGATAACAAAAATATAACAACTTACCTTTATTTACATTATAAGTTTTATATAACATATCAATTAAATAAATATAAATATAACAATGAAATAAATAATATCAAGATGTTCTATGTTACCTTTTATTGCTCTTCACAGGTAAAATTTTAATAATTCCCTAAAAGATAATTAATTATATTTAAAATATTACTTCAAGATGGAAAGAAAAGGTAGATTAGTTGTAGTAACGTGTTACTCTTTTTCACGGTGTACTAACGTATTACTATCACTACAAAAATAATACAATATAGTTGGGGTTTATTTTCGAAGGTTTTTAAAACTCCTTAAATTTTCGGCGGTTTTATTATAAACCCCCTAAATTTCTGGCGGTTTATTAAAAACTGCAACTAAGTTATGATTTTTAATTTTCTATTTATAAAATAAAATTTTCATCCAGAAGGGTCCCAAGACTGTTATGATGGACTTGTTTCTAAATGTCCCCCAACACTCTAGTGAAGCTACAATTACTTAACCAACTCCCAAGAAGCAAAATATTGTAACTAGACGTTCTTCCATACAAGCATCTAAGCTCAGATGATGACCAAGTACTCCTCGCCCAACCTCACAAATATCTTGCTCGAGACTTATCGCCACCACCTGAACTTTTTTTCCAAAACAAACATGATGGAAGCAACTCCACATTTCAAGCGAGAGCAGCTCCACGAAGCAGAAGAATGCAGCGGAATGAAAAGATGATTGAAGACGCAGGTGCACACCAGGTGTTCGATGGAAGGTTTAGTGAGTGTTTTGGTGTATGTTGAAGCCTCACAAGCTTAGAAGGCCTTCCAAGAGGGAAGGAAGCTAGAGGAGAAGGTGTTGACTTAAGCACAATATGGTGAACAAAAATGTATGGAGTCTGGAGAAATCTCAACAACACTTCAATATATCATTCAAGTCAAGATTTTCATGGAGAAGAGCCTCTCTTTTATAGGTGAAGAGAAGACTATATTTCTAACTTTGCTAAGCTTATAAGAATCACAAATGAAGTGTGCTGGAGAAGCTAAGGAGCTTCGGACGCAAGGTTCAGCCAAACACACATTAAAAACATGCAAAATGTGTAAAAACTGTCAAAAATGGCTGAGCGCACTGTGCAAATGGCTGAGCAAATTTACTGTCCGGAAGCCAATTTCCTTTGTTATTCCAATATGGAAGGTAATTGTTTCAATCCGGAAAACACCCTTTTTCCTTCTTCCTTTGCCTCCTTTGGCTCACCAAGATTCTTTGGTTGATTCTCCATGGCCTTCAATCTTTATTTATTAATTATTCAAATTTTTAGTCATATAATTTCATTCAATTAGATAGAGAGTAGTACTTATTCATCATTCTCTTCTTAACTCATACACTATAAATTATTATAATGATTTTTATTTCTAATATAAGTTTTAGATAACATTGTGTATGTCTATCGATCTTATTGTGAATTTTGATTTAATCAATAACAAAAAATTCTATTTGTTTACTGCATGACCTTTTATTTGTAATATATTAGATGACCCTTTCATTTATCGATCTTATTGTGTAACAAAAATACCATCGAAATATCTATATATGTATGGTATCTAAAGTAGTAACAATTATACTTTAATCACATTAGACAAAAACAAAATTACCTATATCTCTCCACTGTCATGAATAAATAACTTTTTTTTATTAATTATCCAAATTCTTAGTCATATAATTTCATTCAATTAGATAAAGAGTTAGTATTTATTCATCATTCTCTTCTTAACTCATACACTATAAATTATTATAACGATTTTCTTGTGAAACAAATTCCAAATGTATAACTTTTCATTTTGACACATTTCTCTTCAAATATATAATTGTCCATTTAATTTTGTAACTGTTTATACAAAGTTTGTAAATGTTGAGTTCATAAATGGATTATTTAGATATTAAACATGTAAAATCCTTGAAAATGACATTTTAGAAGTGATGATAGTCTAAAAATAGTGAGACTCGATTATTTTAATATTAAATGATTTTATTATAAATAATTTTGTTATAAGCGAATTTGATTATTTTAAAACGTATTATCTCTCTAAAATCCAATTTTCTAGAGTTCTCTACCTTCTCTCTAAGAGTTTTTGATCTCAAGTCATCTGTTCGACGATCAGGAAGTGTCTAGGCGATCCTGGTGTCGAGGGCTACAATTCCTACCGATCAATTTCTTGATTTGAGCCGGTAAGTTTTGTACCTCTTTTCTATGTTTCCTCTTAATCTGTGATCATACAAAAATTATGTCTTTGTGTGTGATTAGAGTCTTCTTCTCTTAAATTTTAGCTTAATTTAAGATCTAAGAGTCGTTTCCTACACCAATAAGTAATTTATAGGGTTTTCTAATGTTTTCTTGCGGTGCAAGCATCGGTAGGGGTTTTCTAGAGTTGTGCAACGTTGCTCTAAGGTAAGGAAAGCTAGATAATTACTATTAATTGAAGTATGTGGTGTGAGTTTGATTATATATGAGGATTTGACTGTTTAGCTGAAAAATGTTGTTTTGTGTTATTAATAGTTTAAGTAATTGGGTGAAATTCATGTCTTGTATGTTGATGGATGTTGTAAACATGTGAAATCTTTTGTGTGTATGTTTGTGATGATGAAATTTGATATTGATGAAGTCAATTGTGTTAATTTTACTGATAATACTAGTTGAAGATGATTTGGTTGAAATTGGGGTTTTTGGTCGAGAATTGGTGAGCAAGAGTGGGTGAACTATTTTGAGGTATTGGAGATTAGTTATGAATTGGTTTGATGCAGGTTGAACATCTTGGAAGTGGTAGAAATCTAAATTGTAGGTAGATAATGAGGATGAAGTAAATTTATATTTGTGTTAGAACTCAATTTGGAGGAAGTGAGGTAGTGAAAATTGGAGTTTGGAGTTTTGTGTGCAAATGGTTAGTTTGTGCAGTTTTGGTAAGTCATTTTAGAGCCCATAAGTTACTTGAAATTGTGTCACAAATGGTAGAATTCAATTTGGGTCCATAAGTTGAGTTTTTGGGTGAGATTTTGAGTTTCTTTGTTTAGATTTAGGTTATAAGTGTTTAGACAATCTTGGTTAAGTATAATTAGGTATATAATAAAATCTAGGAGAGTTAGAAGTTGGAAAAAATAGTTGGAATTGCTAAACTTGGTGTAGGTTTCGTAATTCTGCAAAATTATGCAGACTCACTGAGCGAGTGGATTCGCTCAACAAGTAGTGATAGAGGTGGGTTGTCTGTCTAAGGACATTCACTGAGCGAATTGTTGGGGTCTGAGAGCTCTGTCAGTTTTATTCGCTGAGCGAATGATGTACGTTGAGCGAATTGTTGGGATTTGGGAGCACTATCAGTTTTATTCGCTTAGTGAATGACGTGCGCTGAGCGAATGATTTAGGTTTTAGTTTACTCTTTTCTTATTTGTTCTTGTTTGGTTTAAATGATGTGGTGAATTACTTGGGACTATGTATGAGTATGTAATGGATTTTATAATCATCAAAGACTTGAGTTGTGATTCAAATGGAAGCAAAGTATGGTTTCAAGTGGTGTGGAAGAGAATTCCAAGGAGGAATATCTCAATGGTTGTAAGTATGAATATTGGAAGCTCAGTCTTGGAGTTCATCCTGACATTCTAATGATCACCTATTCTCAAGTAAAGAAGGGTGAGGCATGTCGTGAGAATAACAGGAGGTTCTAGCCTAGGGGCTTTTCCTTGGCCTAAGGTGAGTGATAACGAACTAACCTTGTGTGGTAGCTTGGGGTGGGCCAGCTGTTTCACCACAACAAGTGCACGGACTACCATAGCTACATATTCATACTAATCCGGATAGTCAAGTCTAAGGTCTTTACAGGTTAAGATGTTTGGAATGATGTATGTGAAATAAATGATTTATGTATGTTATGTTATAAATGTGATATGATTTTATTGGTATATAGCTTACCCTTGCTCCTGTGTTGTATGTTGTGTGTTGTTTTCTCTTTTGCAATGTTCACCTTAACCGGTGTGAGCTTAGGGAGGACATCTTTTAGGGGATTCAACATTTGGTTGAGAGGGAAAAACAACAGGATAGATAACCTTTGGTCCGTCAAAGATAGGATCTCTCGTCCTGGTAGCCTCAAGTTACTTGTAAGTTCTCATTTATGTACGTCTTATTTTAGTAGTTTTATACTACTAAAATGGGATGTTACAAAACATAATATTATTACTAACATTATATATTTAATCTAAAATTATCCACAAAGACATAGATGATGATTGTTGTATCAATCTTTGACCATGATTTTGTGAATATAATAATGATAGTTAAATTGAATCAATAACAAAAAATTTCATTTGTTTACTCGATGATCTTTTATTTCTAATATAAGTTTTAGATAACATTCTTGTTTATCGATAACATTCTTGTTTATTGATGATAAGAGTACAAGTATAAATTGAAACATCTTATGTGAATTGTACATCTTATGTGAATTGTATCTAAGTTTATGACAAATATACTTTAACCACATTGGACAAAAATAAAATTAGTCTATGTTTCCACAATCATGAATAAATGACTCTTTTTACTTTATTTTCTTTTATTTCTTTAATAATTATTTAAATTATTAGTCATATAATTGCATTCAATTGGATAGAGAGTTAGTATTTATACATCACTCTCTTTTTAACTCATAGTCTATAAATTATTATGATTATTTTCATGTGAGACAACTTAGACCGGACAAATACACCACTTTAAGTCTTTCATTTCAAACTTAGAGTTTTATTTACTTCATTAACTTAAAAATGTCAAATTCCAAGTGTATAATTATCCATTTAATTTTGTAAATGTTTGTACAAAATTTGTAAATGTTGAGTTGATAAATCGATTATTTAGATAATTAAAATCTAGGATTAGGTTCAAAAATATACTCATTTAAAGTTTTATACAAAAATTATAAATAAAGAAAATTTGTTGTTTTAGTTGTAAAGTAAGTTTGCGATACTTATGTTTTATTTTCTGATTTTAATTTTCTGTTTTATTTTCTGATTTTGATTTTCTGTTTATAGAATGAAAATTTTAAAAAGAAATTTTTCTAATTTTATCTTTTAAAGTAAGTATGCTAATTTTATCTTTTAAAAAGAAATTTTGCTAAAGTAAGTATGCGATACTTATAATTTATTTTTGAATTAAATTTTAATATAATTATCGTTAACTATAGAAAAGAAAAAAATGTATCATTTATTTAAATCCCTCATTAAAAAAAATGTTTTCCAAATCACCTATTTGATATTATGCAAACAAAAAATCAACGTTAAAAATGATCAATGCAATTTTGTAATTTTTTTTGGATGAAATTAATGTTGGAGATGTACCCCAACTATATGCTCCTCCTCCTCTTCTTAAACGCTCTCATCCCGTGATTGTATAGGAGAAAGCTAAGAAGGCCAAGGTGTCTTCTATTGGAGATGTACATCCTGAAAGGTCTCAAGAATCATACGATGAACTTGTTTTTAAATGCCCCAATAGTATAGTGAAGTGAAGCTACAATTGCTCAACCTGCTCCCAAGAAAAAGCAAAAGATTGTAATCAGATGTTTTTTCAGACAAATATCTAAACTACGATGATGACGAAGGACTACTCATCCATTTTTCCAAATCTATAAGTAAAAATATGTATGTTACTATCTTTTTTGAATCCGTATGTAAAATACGTATGTAATATCTATATTACATACGAATTAGAATCCGTACGTAAATATCAATAAGTAACTCGAGTTTTTCTTGTAGTGACAACCTAGAAACTCACACATACACCACCCACCTTATATGTCAAATTTCTGCTACGTACCAACCATCCCAAGCATACCTTAACCTACCACCCAATGCTATTATCAACTTACCCCTATCTACATGGACAATCGAGACCTACCTAAACCATCCTAGGCAACCCAAATACTCCTCTATTAGATTGATGGCAGTTATACGACCAAACCACGAGCATCCAGTTGGATTGCTAATTGCCATGGAGGAGAATTTTCAAATATTTACCTTTTTTTTTTTGTTTTAGGTTAAATATTTGTCTTTCATAAGAAATTTTCAAATTTAGTAGGTGTATGCTGTATAAATAGAAACCAACTTTGATGTTGATAACCTATTTTATGTATTTTTATTTCAACTATTTCCATTTTTTATTTAGGTGATAAATTTTTTGTTAAGCAACATAGATATCGTGCATTTTGTCTCTTTTAATTTCGAATAATTTTTTACCTTTCACTTTTGGTTTTAATAATTTTAGTTCACATCTTGGTTTTCTATTACTGTGGTTAGAAAAACATAGTTTGCTAGTATTATAAAAGTGAAGTTTAGTATTGATTTATTTACTTCAATTTTAACTTTAAGTCTTTCATTTCAATTTAGAGTTTTATTTACTTCAATAACTTAAAAAAAGTTAAATTCCAAATGAATAACTTTATCTTTTTGACACATTTCTCTTGAAATATATAATTGTTCATTTAATTTTCTAACTGTTTATACAAAATTTTTAAATGTCGAGTTCAAAAATGGATTATTTAGTTATTAAAATCTAGGACTAGATTAAAAAATAAACTTATTTGAATTTTTATACAACAATTATAAATAAAACATTTTTTTACTTTAATTATTAAAAAAGTATGCAATACTTATATTTTTTTTTCTGATTTTGATTTTTTATTTATAGAATAAACTACGTCAACTAATGAATGAAAAATTTAAACAGAAATTTGGCTAATTTTATCTTGAAAAAAAAAATTTCTATGTTTTATTTTTTAATTGAATTTTAATATAATTATCTTTAACTATAAAACATAAAAAAATTATTATTTATTTAAATACCCTCATTAACATAAAAAAAATGTTTTCCACGTCACCTATTTGAGATTATGCAAACAAAAAATCAATGTTCCCCACCGTTATGAATAAATAACTCTTTTTATTTTTTATTAATTATTTAAATTCTTAGTCATATAATTTCATTCAATTAGATAGAGAATTATTAGTATTTATTCATCACTCTCTTATTAACTCATACACTATAAATTATTATAATAATTTTATTGTGAAACAACTTAGACAGGACAAATACACTACTTTAAGTCTTTCTTTTCACTTTTGGAGTTTTATTTACTTCATTAACTTAAGAAAAGTCAAATTCCAAATGTATAATTATCCATTTAATTTTGTAAATGTTGTACATTTGTAAATGATGAGTTCATAAATGAATTATTTAGATAATTAAAATCTAGGATTAGGTTCAATACCATAAAGGCTAAAACCTCCAGAAGAAAGTCAAATCTAGTAACAAATCTTTTTAAAAGATGTCTATATAAAGAAAACTACATGAAGAGGAGAACAATAATCATTATTGTTTAATACTAATGGCATACCCCCTAGTCGTGGTCAAACATCTACAAGAAGAGTTGAAGTTATCCATGAAGATGGTCTAAACTCTACCTTTTAAACCGCCTTTGGAGCCATCATAGAGCATATCTTGGAGTAGGATAGGTTTCTTTAGGGTATGTATTTTGGCCAAGTAGTGTAGGTTTCTTTAGGCCATGTATTTTGGCCAAGTAGGTAGGTTTGTTTAAGGCTTGTATTAAGGCATAATTAGTAGAGGGTTTTTCCTTTAAGTTATACATCCAAACCATATGGAAAGTATGTTCTTTGTGTCATGCTTCCATTGGAGATGATTTAGCTTTAGTAGTGACCTCATGACACTCTAAAAATGGAGAGGATTGTGCCTTATGAGTGGCCACATGTCCTCCTCTCATTGGAGAGGATATATGGACACTTGTCCACTCCTTAGAAGGATTCATTTTTGGCCAATGAGAGCAAAGGTGGGAGATCATGCTTTTAGGGGTTTTAGGAGACACCCTTGTCTATATATAAAGGTGTATCATCTCATGTATTCATCTTTGATGTTGAGTAAAGTTATGCTGGCCATTTTTGGTCATACTACTCATCTAAAGAACAAGAATAGAGCAACCCATGAGGTCCCTCTAGTCACATTTCTCTTTGAGTTGGCCTAACCTCTCTTAGAGCCTTCAAACACCACACCACCACCATTTAACCACCATATGACCATGAGCTTCCACTACAAGAAAATAGCCAGTTATATACGGATAATTATATACAGATTAAATCAGTATGTAATAAACGTATTATATACAGATATTTTATACGGATATTGGGAAACTCGTTATATAGGGATAAATCCGTATATAATTGAAGAAATCGTTATATATGGAAAATTCTTATATAATTGTCGTATGTAATTTTGGCGCTTTTGCGTGGGAAGCTTTCTAGGGATTGATCCGTATCTAATATGCATGTGTACGCTGACAAAAGTTTACCTGTTGATATTATATACGGTTGTTGGAGAAAAAGAATTAAAAATTTAATTGAAAGGTCCAAAATTTCCCCCCTCTCACTCTCGAAAAAAATACATTTAACTCTCAAAAAAAGAATTAAAAATTTCTCCACTGAACTTTCATTCCCGCACCTCTCCCTCTTCGCCAACCTTCATTCCCGCACCTCTTCTACACTGAACTTCTTCACTGTCATTCCTGCACCTCTTCTCTTCTCCCTCTCTGTCTTCGACTCGTTTCTTCTGCATCAGTGTTTCGTCGTGTGTTTTGCCATCGCGAGTTGTGTGGATTTAGATTTCATTTGTTGAACGCGGTGAGTAATCGAAGCTTTGAGGTTAATTTCTATTTTCATTTTCTCTTTTTGTTGTTACATTGACCTATTTTTGGCCATTGCTGTTTGAAGGTTTGATATCGCGACTTTGGAAACCCTAGGTTGGTTTCTTCGAACTGAAAGCTCGAGTTGTAGTTGCCTCCTGCTCGTGGTAAGTTTCAATCACTTAGATTTGAGGTTTATTTATTTTCTTTTCTCTAGGTGTTGTTACATTGACCTATTTTTTGTCGTTGTTGTTTGGAGGTTTGAAATTGCGATTTTGGAAACCCTAGGTTGGTTTCTTGGAAGTGGAAGAGATAAGTTCGAGCTGCAATTGCCTTCTGCACTTGGTAAGTTTGAATTTCTTAGATTTCGGTTTCTTTTTATTGGCTGTTATTGAAAGGTGATAAAAGGTCATATATACTACTTAAGTATATCTTGAATCAACACTTCCTGTGCTAATTAGTTATTTTTAGACCATTAATAGTGTAGCGTCTTAAATTGATAGATTTCACTCACTTAATTTAGTAGTAGTTTAAATTGTTTTCCTTTTCATTCTAAATTTGATTTGAATTTCACCAAAGCAAGTACTTTTTAGTTGTGTTAGATGAACATTAAAAACTGTTTTAGACAACTTAGTGGATTTTTAGATTACCCTTAGATAGATTTTGTTGTAGTTAATGTGCATGTTAGTTGAACTGACTTTGTACTTATATTGGATTATGGATAAAAGATGTTTGGCACGTTCCATACAAGTTGATCGAGAGTTGGAGGTTAACGAACCTGGTGGTGCAATGCTATCAAAATACTTTAATGTTGAATTAACCCAAAGTTGTTGATATTCTTTAATTTCTATGAAAAATAGCTTCACAAGTGTAGGCATGGACCCACCCTATATGATAAGATTATATAGCTTATTAAGTACGATTGTGACTTCAATTACAGTATGTAGGGGGTTGATTGTGTACAGTTTTAATTTCTCATTTGCTTCCTTATTTCTTTAATTCGGGTCACCTCATTCAGATCTATATATTTGTATCAATTTTCAACATTTTAGACAACATAACAATTTATTCTTTCCTATTCGCTCTTTTAAAGTACAAGCATGTATCAAGATGATACATGTTACAGATTCAATATTGGTCCCCTTTACTCAAATTCGTGACTCTAACACTTTTCGTTGTCATAAAAGATCCTCAAGCCATGGTGTATACAACTGTGAGGCTCAGTAGATCAGTAGGCTTTGGATATCCTTCATCTTAGGGATAGCCTTAACCAAACCCAGAACCCCCACCTCTACCCAATGCTTGCAACCTGGTTAGGCTAGTTCGGACTTAGCTCTGGAGCTTCATTTTCCACGCATTATATCACAATGTAATGAGAACATGGACTAACACTCATCAATACTTCTGTTCACCATAATTGCTAGTAAAGCAATTGCCATCAACGTAGTGTTTATCAAAATTTACATTGGTTTGTTTCAGATTAATATGCAAAACAACATTTGAGCAAATCTGGCAATTTCTTAGCACATTATGCATAAGTAGGTAAAATTTGAAAAGGGAAAGCCCTAAAAGCATGAATTTTATGAAGGTGGGCAACACCAGCGAATAATATCCATAGTAGTTTCTAAATAAATATTGCATTAACACAATGAACACAATTATATTTCTAATGAAGTAGCATAATTTGACCTGGTTCATCTACCTCACTATCACTCCTCTAATGCACACACTTCGTAGTCCCCTCCCTCCCCTTATCAACCCCTATTACGAGACGTGACTCTAAATCAACCTAGCCACGCTAAATGCACCTTAGTAAAAAGGAAAATGCTTTAAAATTAAATAAATCAAATATCAACACACATCAAGCTATCAGAAAGTATTTCTTAGGTGAAAACAGGATGAATACGAAATAGAGAAATAACAGCTACCTTAGTTGTCCCAGTGGAGTTGGATAGGCTTATCATCATCTTCATATTGAAGGTAAAGAAATTGTGCTAGAATAAACTCAGTGACAGATGAAACAAGAGACATGCCCAAATAAACAATTCAGTTTTTGTACAAGTAAGAAGCCAAGTCCGGTGGAGGTTGTTCATATGCACTCCCACTTGAATATGAAATAAGCTATCTCATAGATTATCTGAGATGTTTAAAAAGGCTCGAACACAAGGGAAAAAACCTGATTGGATGGGGGACTTGGTTTGGAATGGTCTTTTGGAGAAGTGGAACATGCCACTTTATAGACAAAAGTGTGAAACAACAAAGAAGAACAGGACATTTGACAAGGGTGGTTGTTTGCACACTCGGGATCCATTAGCGTGCATGAGCATGCTATTCGTCTAGTATGATGACATATCAATTTATTTTTACATTTCTACTCATAAAGTTTACAAATATTTCTTATTAACAACTTACATCTTCTTTGCTTACAATCACAAGAGCTTGGTTGGTCAGTGCATGTCGATGAAATATTTCAGCAAACACATATTCGAGCATCAACAGGAGAATTTGTCGATGAAAGGTCTAGGCAGACACATGTTAGTTTCTACTAACTCTATTATATTCTTTATTAGGTTTTAAATCTTAGGTCTATGTGTTTAATGATAATCATGTATTCATTTAATAGGAAGAGTTTCAAGCAAGATTTTCGAAAATAAGATCTGAGACTGCATTTGTTGGTGCTTCAGCGTGTGCTCCCCTAGACCCTGTAGACGAGGAAAGATTGAGGAACCAATGTTGGTTGGAGGTTGCTAGTGGAAGGTACAAGGGACACGTATATGGCATTGGAAATGTTAATGCTCAAGATGATTGTGCAGATAGTTACATACAACAGACACATGCATCTTCTTCTCAACAACCGATTGTAGAGGACATTTTTAACCTCCAAACACGAGTATCAACCCATGATGACCAACTTCGACAGATGAACTCTCAATTGCAAGGTTTTATTGGCGTCATAATTCAGTACCTTTCACCTCCTACAGCCGAAATTGCACAACAATTTATTCAATCCCAAAATCAGGCACAAACTAATGTTCAACCACAACAACAACCACATCAACCACAACAACCACAACAACTACAACAACCACAACAACCACAACAACCACAACAACCACAACAACCACAGCAACCAATGGATCAACCACAAGATGGAAATGTTTATCGAGATTACTAGTTATGTTTTTAGAAGTAGGGCATCTATGACTCAAACTTATTCCCTCAAGAACTTATTTCATGTTATTTGAACTTATTATAATTAACAATTATGTAAACTTTCCTATTATGATTAATGTTAAATGTTTGTTTGTAGGTTTTAAGACTTAATTTATGTGTCAAATGTTTGAATGGATATAATGGGCCGGTCTTGTGAATTGGTTGAGGTTTTCTATATGCTATTTGTCTGTTTGGATATGGGCATGTCTGCATGTGAATGGAAAAAAACTGTTTACAACTTATATACGGATAATCCGTATATAACCTTATATACGGAATATCGTATATAAATTTATATATGGATATATTCGTATATAAAGTTATATAGGGATATATTCGTATATAAGTTAACAAATGGACTAACAAGAAAAAATTTATAAGGATTGTCCAAGAAATTCAAGTAGGCAAATGATATACAAGTTGTTCCTGCATGGTGGAATGAAAAGAGAAGAAAAAATGTGTGCATTGTACTTGCTTGGGTAATACTACCTGGGAGACATATAGATGATTGTCTAACTACTGAAGATGTGTTTCTACTTCATGCCATAAAGACAAGGATACCAACCAACTGGGTTGCTACCATGAGTGATCACATGACTGAAATTGCAAGGCATCATGGACATAATCTGCCTTATGGTATGTTTATTAGCAATGTATTGAAACATCATCAAGTTGATCTTACTAATGAAACCAAGGTGGGGTGCACCAAATCTAATGAAATCCGAAAAACTGCATTGGCCTTTATTGGTCTAAAGAAAACAGAAGATGGTTGGGTCTTCAAGGATGTTCATACACCTATTACAAATGTAGTTGTTCCCTCTAGTGTTGATGAGACTCTTTCTACCTTCACTCCACACACTGAGTTTGAAAGATTTGTTGTAGATCAATTTCAAAGACTCTAAATAAGAGTTTCTAAAGTTGAAATATTTGTGTTAATGATTCAAAAGAAGGTAGATGAGGTTGTGGAAAACAATGTGTTGAAAATAAAAGGACTTAGTTTCAATACTAGGAGGGGGGGATGGGGGGGGGGGGGCGAATTGGTGAAACACAAAAATAATGTTTTCTTTAAATCTTTTTCGCAAAGTAGATGCCTTTAACAGCTTTCTTGAAACGCAAGGAAAAAGACTTTGTAGTGCAGCGAAATATAGTCGAATGTGTAAAATGTAAAGTCGACTGAATGTAAAAGATTAGGGGCAGAAAGATCAAACGCTAGGTTTTTATACTGGTTCGGCCAAGCCTACATCAAGTGTCCTTCCACCATAGGAAGCAAATGAACTATAATGATTAAGGTTTTTACAACAAGGCTTTTATAGCGACATCCACGTCAAAAATATAAAACACCTCTCTAACCCTCTAATCAAAATATAGGCATATACAAACAAAGAACAACAACAAGATGTCCCCTCTCCTACAATCTTTAACACTTTGAACAATCCTCAAATTCTAGAATGTTGCACGTTCTCTTCCTATAATCACAACAGGGCAAACTCCAATTTTCACAAGATTGATAGAAACTGATCACGAAATAGGCACCTCAAGTGCAGATTGATCAGACAATAAGACCATATAGATTCTTGCTCGTCAAGCAATCACCAAAGATGAACACCACAGTCTTCTTGATGAATTCTTGGAGCTTTCACACTTTCTGCAAGAGATCAATAATCTGAAAGAAATCAATCAAATCGTTAGAATCACAAAAGTTCTTGTAGAAATCAAATTCGCAACTCTGACACATTTTAATTGACTTTGCTACTAATTCAGTCGAATATAACACAACAGTTATAACAGTTAACAACAATCAATGCAGCTAATTGAATGGAAAATTAATGCACTCGAATCACAATAAATACTTGGTCAAGATATTTAAAAATATAGTCATTGTAGCCTTTAATTCAAGCATTAATAGAATTTCAAAACTGTAACAAACTTAATCGAATGCAGGTTGCATGTAATCGACTATACAACACAATTAAACAACGTTTTGAAAAAATTTCTCTTCAAAAATTCTCACAGCACACTTTGAAAAAGTTTGTGCAAAGTCATGAGTTTTAATCGACTTACTTCATAATGAAGTCGACTTAAAACTTCTGTTTTGCCACATATTACAAGTTCAACAAAAGTGCATGTGGTTTTCCTTTTCTCAAATATATTTCATGCATTCACAAATAAGATCTCATGTAAAACACAATGAATTACAACAATAACAGAATCAACACAAACATCTTCTCAAATAATCATAAACATGAAAGTTATGAACATGTAACACATAAACACATGTGTTATTAATAATGTGTTGTCATCATAAAAAACGAAAAGCTTTGAGATTTGTAAGGTTTAGCTAAACCAGTGCTATCCCTATCAACAATCTCAACACAATACTCTCAAAGATCTTTCATCTGATGAATCTGATGATGATGAAGAAACCACAGAAGAGGATTCTATGGAGATATCTGACTTAGATTAGGAATTAGAATCTTAGCTTTAGAGTCCGTGTTAGTATTTTTTTAAAATATGAAAAATTAGCTATAAGGAAATCTATATTTGAATTCTGTAATTCTGGTTATCTTCCATAATGAATGGAGTGAAATATTTTGGATTAAATTATATTCTGACTGATTAAATTGATTAGTTGATTGATTGGATGAATGTGATTGGATAATCTTGTTGTATGAGTGCAAACTGGTACTTTACTATCATACACATCATACACATCACTACATACTCATATTTAGTTGATGAATCATTTTGCTTCACAACTATGTTGTATTACTGAACAAACACTAATCATAGTGGAGAAAATTGTGATTTGCAAGTTTATTACAAAAGTTGACAAGTTTACATGAACATACCACTAGTTTGGAATTGTTTGTCAAATGCTCTATAGAAGTTAATCGATTATAGTATCAATGAAATCGATCAACAAACAAGAATATGGTTTGTTTCTCACTGCTGAATCATAATACCGAAACATTCATTCTACTATCAAATGATTTCATGCATTTATAATACTCTTAAACTCATATTTGATGTACATCAAATTTGAGTATTCTGAATATTGCACATGATAATGCAATGACATCAAGCACTACTTTCACTCTAATACTTGTTAATCAATTTGTTACTGCTTGATACATATTAGTAAAACTCAGTATACATTATGACATTTATGATTTGATACATTGATTAGACAATACTGTGTTAACCTTTTTCTTTTAGCTCTGATACTAGAATAAATCTTGTGTTTGAAATGTTTGGAAAGAGCTACTGCATCATGTTAGGGGGAGCATCAATTTCTACAATTGGTCTGTAAGAATTTATATTGATGTATCTCTTTATGCACATATTTTCCTATTACTTTATATCTTTTTTGCTAATGCCCAAAAGGGGAGAAGTAACTGAAAGTAACTGGAAAAACAGTTTCTGGTTGTGCATTATAAAAAAAGAGGGAGATTGTTGATAGAGGGAGCTATGTGAAAGCTAAACCCAAACCCTTATGGTTTTTTATGATGACAACAACAAAAATATTTCAATAAGCTTCTTACACAACAACTTAAATGTTTAACTATGTTGATTTACTTGTTTGTGCTTGAACTGCTTATGTTGCATACTTATTGTGATTATACATTAGTCTATATCTATGGGATGTATATTCATGGTTTTGAATGACAAAACTCTTTTCACAAAGCATATTAGTATGAATTAATCGATTACAATATTTATGTAATCAGTTAGATTAATTAGATATTAACAAATGCTTAACTATGACAAACTGCAAGTTTTAACCGATTGCATTATATGTTTAATCGATTAAAACTCGTAGCTTTACTTACACCTAGTTGCTAAGTGCTGTGATGAGTTAATTGTGCAATTGATTACATTAAATGCGTAATCAGTTAAATATGTTGTTGGTGAACTAAACCTCCATTGTTGTTGGGGAAACGATGTAATCCGTTGAAATTCTCATGTATTGAATTGATTTATATTATAAATGCTTTACTTCATTAATTGTTAGGATTTTTCCTCTAGGCTCTATGCATGCTTTGTTTAATTCATTCAATTGCATGATTATTGATTTTGTCGATATGAACACATATGGGAAAATTTAGAACTGGGGAAATTCTCCCAAAACCAATATTTCCTAGACATAGGGATAAGAGGGTTGGTTACTTTAAGCTTCTGTGCAAATGTAATGCATAATTAATTGTTGGGGATACAAGACATTGTGAACTAGTAATTAAAAGTAGGCTTTCTTCACCGAGACATCGGGTTTAAGATAAATTAGAAAGTGACATTAACATTAATGAAGAAGATGAATTCATAAATACATGAGAGTGAATAGGATAAGTCGGAAACCCCAACAACATAATCATTCCATATTTTATACATCAATCACCTGTGCATTCTTCAAGTCAATTGATCAACACTTGCATTCATATTTATTTTCTACATTATAAACACTATTATTTTGGTTACAAGTCTTAATTAATCAAGAAACCACATGAATGTCTAGGCCGTGAGTCTCTTGGAAAATGATACTTGGTCTTACCATTTATTATTACTTGATGCGATTCGGTACACTTGTCGGAGTGTTAACACACAACAACATGGCCTTACTATGTCAAGACATAACAAAAGTGAACAAGTAGAGGGAAATGATGAAAAGAGACTGCTTGACTTCAGTCTTTATCTAAATAAGTTGAGTAATTCACTTCAATAAGGAGAAAATGATTATATGAATCAAGGGTCCTGCATGGAAAGTTTAATCAGCTTTAATTAGTCTTCCTGTGAACAAAAAAATATTCCACTTTTTTAATACACATAATAATTAATATAATTGATATAGACATCGATGTTATTGAGGTGAAACATTTAATACTTTTAAATTTATTATATCTATTCTATTTTGTCTTAATCAAAAATTGACTTAAGCATCAAATTATCTTTTTCCCAAATTATCAATAAGATGATTTACCAGATAAACTGAAAGACAACAAGAGCATGAACTACTGACAGAATCGAACCACTAGAAGAAGTTCAAAAGTCATCTTAAATTTACAAGAATAATTCTTTTCATATTTAGGCTTAGCTACTTTATTTATCCATCAATATGATTAATTATTTTGAACGGTTTTCAGTTTGAAAAGACATGACACAAGAAATTGAAAATGGATTATGCTTTTACTGAAACATAAAATGAACAAAGTGGTTTACGTATAAACACAGAAACTTTTTTAAAAGTTTCTGTTCTGCATAGGAGACTAGGAGACTGTAGGATCGTGAGATGATATATATTTGAAAAGTTCCTTTTGATTTATTATCCTCTAGTTATACAAATTTTAGTAAGATTAACTTGGAAAGAAATCATTTGTTGTTTGAGAAAAATATTTTAAAAATGAGTTTAGAAGATCTTCCAAACATCATATTTTGAAAAATTGTGGGCAATGATTTTTTACTCAACCATCCAAGAACATGATTAGTGGAACAAGTAACTTTTTTTATTCACTAGTGAGTATAATTGACCATTGAAACATAATCAAGATTGGTTACAAGTTGCATGATATAACTGTCCCCCACAAAATCATCCTTACATAACCTTTGTTATCTGAATTAGTCTTCGAAAGTTATGTGAATTTATCATAGTCGTTCATGACTTGTAAGGAATAATATGTATCCACTATAACGTGACCAACTACAAAGACTTAATTTGATCGCTCTTTTAACTTTTTTTCTGGTCCAGTGCCTGCATGTTTGGGAAATTTATCAACCAAATTTTGAGGTTAATTATAAAAAATAAAAATATAATCTTCGTATTAATGAATGCTAGGCATACAACCTTTTACATGCGAAGTAGGTAATATCGTATTCAAAAAGCGACATTCTTCGTAAAAACAATTTAAATTATAGAAAGTGTGAAAAAAATTCTTGCACAGCTAAACAAAAACAATTGCAAACTCTAACGATTTCTCTAAATATCCTAATAAAAATTTGATGTTTAGTCTAAAAAAAACTTGATTACATATAATACAAGAAAAAAAAAAGACTTCATTCAATATTTATAAATATATTGAAGAGAATATTTGTTTTCATTTGTCAAATAGGTTCATTGGCCAAATGACAAAACATATATCAAAAAGAGATTTCTCTAACAAAGTGTTAAAAGTTGTTTTTATATATTCATAATTTTTTTAATAAAAGTCAACAAGTTTTTTTGGATAAAAGAAATTCTCTATAAAAATGGCTTGTGCTTCTCAACTAAGGTGAATCTTTGTCAAATGTTTGCCTGTAATTTATTCTCATGTGTTATTAAAATTAAAATTCTAAATAATTTAAATTGCAAATATTTCAAAAACCAAAATCTACACAAAACATATTATTAAATATATGTTCATGATATTGCTAAATGTAAGGATGTTTCTTCACATTGGACACGAGAAAAATCTTATTTTTGGACATCACATTATGGTGAAGGAAAAACCTTTATTAATTAAGTTCCTAAGTTTCCAAAAAAAAAAGATTAATTAAGTTCCTAAGTTCAATCGGTTTTCTGTTCATTCCTTTTCTAAAAATGTCAGAAGTGGGATTTGAACCCACGCCCTCTTTCGAAGACCAGAACTTGAGTCTGGCGCCTTAGACCACTCGGCCATCCTGACACATGTTTTAATTAAAAGCATGACATGAATAAAAATAAATTTAGATAACCACTTACGTAATATTAGAAAATTCATGTAATTAAAACCTTAACACTAAAAGGAGTATGGTTACTGTAATTCAAATAGAAAAATTATGGATATGATTTGCTAGTAAAATCGCTTGTTTAATTTACATTCTTGCACTCGATTAATTATTCTAATTTAATTCTAAAATTTTAGATAGATGGCATAACTTATTAGTTGGGTTTTAAAGTTTTCAAATAAGTCTTAGATGACTCGAAAATTTAAGAAATTAGATACATGTTTAGTATTAATGTATTTAACTCTGTACAAGAAAAAATAATTCAAGTGACATTTTGTTCATCTTTAATCTTGCTCATTAGGTCAAAGTCAAACTACTCTATACTCACTTAAAATTGTTGTACTTATTTTGTAAGCTACACTCTTTACCATTATTTATGTTTATTTCTGTTGAAACCGTACAACCCTAGATATTCCATGCAAATTTCTTTTATCATTCATACTTACGGTGACATAGTATTTAGTTTCTTAATTTTTGAATGTTGATATATCATACTCTTTCAAACCCGATGCTATTTTGATTTAGAATATTTACATTTTGGAAAAGTTATATAAATTGTGAAAATTATTTTTGTATAATGTGATAGGTTTAACATTCACAATTTTGAAAATGGTTATTGAGTGTACTTCCACAAAATATAATGTAATTATTCTTAATGAGTCGATATATCTTGCAAAGATGTATTCTTTTCGCGACTTTTCCACATTATCCAGTATCTGTCTTCTGAGCCTTCTAATTTTGTCACCGAAAAACGAATGTCTGCAAAAGATTTTCTGACACTTAAGTCAATATTTGGTTAGATCTCTTTAGTCACATCTGAATTAAATTCAAAAAATGAATAGTAAACCATCATTAATGCACTATTTATAGGTTTACCTCATTGACCATGGGTCCATTCGAATGAGCCACAACTTATGGGCCCATTGGTCCTAAGGTTCAATGACCAACTTACTTGTGAAACGATGCTCGCTTTTGGCTCAGTGTTGTAACACTAGAGTACCCTTAGTAGACAATAAAAGATATCGATATGTAGTGTCTGGTATCCGACATCTGGCCTAGTTCTTCTTCGAAAGTGATACGTTGTTGTTGAAGCTATCAAATGAATACAACTTTACAAGACAACTTCAGTATTGCCAAGTTAGTAGTTAACGAACAAGATAGGGTTAAAGTAACCCTGAATCGTTTCCTAATGAATACGGGGTTGTTTTTTAATGCTTAACTCTTATGGAGACTCTGAAAGGTTAGTAAATGCTATGCAATGCTTAAAAATGAAAGTGAAAAGTTATGCTATAGAAATTAATGTTTGAAGAATGTTGTGAGTTTAATTGAATAACAATTAAGAAACTTAGAAACAGTTATAATGAAATAGGCTAATTTCACTACTTTTCCAAGATAGATTAATCATCGGTTATCCACAAATTATTGTTCAATTGATTAATTTTCGAGTTTCAAATTAATTAAAGTACATTCTTAATTACTTTGAGGGCGATCTTACAATTAATTAAAGTAGATTCTCAATCAAAAGCAAGACCTTTCTAGATTATTCACAATAAATTCAACCAAAGTACATTCTCAATTAAATCCTATTGTGTTTAATCATGTCTATTTTTAAATATCCTAATCAAACTAAACGTTAATTAATCAAAGTAAATTTTCAATTAGTTATTGTTAAAGTTCTTAGAACTAGCCAAAGTACATTCTCAATTAGTACCAAAAATCCGTTTAATCATATGAAGGTTCCTAAATTCAATCAAAATACATTCTCAATCAAACCTAAAAACCCTAGAACTCATATAATCAATATGCATACAGATTTAAACACCTTATGATGAAAAAATAATTACTTTTAACGTGATTGAGATATGAAAGACAAAAGAAAGATAACTCAAATTAATAATCAAAAGAAACAAACACGTTAATTTAACTTAACCCTATAATCAATAATGAATGTAGTGGAATACATGGTAAAATAAAATGAGAGGAGTGTTGAAGTTACTTCCCAGTAGAGGAGTCTAAGGATTTGTTCACTTGAATGGATTTGGGAGAGAGTGATTGAGGGGATTTGAGAGGATTTGAAGGTACATTTTTTTTGTTGTTTATTTGACTAGATTTGGAGGTAACTGAGAGTGGATTTGGAAGTAAAGTTTGTGAAAATTAGTGTAGGATTTGATTGATGTGACAAATTAAAAAAATTTACTTTCAAATTCACTCTCATTTACCTTCAAATTCATCCAAATAAACAACAAAAAAATTTACTTTCAAATCTTCTCAAATCCCCTCAATCAGTCTCTCCCAAATCCATTCAAGTGAACAAAGCCTAAGTGAATGATTGAGTGATTTTCTTCTTTTCCTAAGTCTCTTTATATAGGAATTGATTAGACATGGATTCTAAATATTTTATATCTTTTACTACAATATCTTCCAAATAATTAATAAATTTTAGATAATTATAAGAATATTTGGGAGATATTTTCTATTTATATTTGCATATTTAATTATCTTTTAAAATATCTAACAGATTTTCCACATTTAATATTTCCCAAAATTCCAATTTAACCCCCTTTATTGTCGAATTAGGGACTACCATGTGGTAGTCTCCTTCCCCACTAGGGTTTCAAATTGCGGAATGGTTCACGAAAATAAGGTTTAACCCTTTTCTTTTGCGCTAACTGCTAGTGGTTTCGCGGTTCATGTTGGTTGCTCCGGTCTTTGGCTTTTTTCTACAGGTTTCCATGGGGGCAAGATGATGAAAGGGTTTCAAGAAGTAGGCAAGCGTGGTGGAGACGTGGTAGTCCGATGGAGAATGCAATTTAGGGTTTATCGAGTCTCGTGATTTAGTTTAGGGAGTAGGCGAACGCTGAGTGCCATATCTCTCGCAGTTTCGCCTGCTTGCCCCCACTTAGGGCGCTGAGCGCCAACAACGTTGACCCATGATCCAATTTTGATCTATTAAGGACTTGCACGACCTAGGGTTGGTATCTCTTGATGGCTTGAGCATAGAAACAAACGTTTTTCCCCTTTGGAGGTAGATTTGGGGATGCGGGAGTTCTCCCAAAAGCAATATTGCCCAGGGATGGGGATAAGAGGTTTGGTCGTCTTAAGCTTCTAATCGTAATGCAAAATTAATTATTAGGGATGCAAGGGATTGTGGTATAGTAATTAAGGATAGGCTTTCTTTATCGAGGGATCGGGTTTTAAGTAATTTAGAGAGTGACATTAACAATTTAATGAAGAAGAATAATTCATATATGCATGAGAGTGATTAGGTGAAATCTAAACCCCAACAACATTATCATCTCATATTATCAACTTCATCATTTCATTCTATTGTTTAACCTCTATTGATCAAATTGCATTCATATTTATTTTTATTGCATTTGCATTCAAAAGGCCAAAAGTTGTTCTTAAGTCTTAATTAGTTAAGCAATTACACAACTGTTTAGTGCCGTGAGTCCTCTGGGATATGATACTTGGTCTTACAATTTTATATTACTTGATACGATTCGGTACACTTGCCGACATCTTAACACAGGCTAAAATCCAAAAATTTGTACTAGGAACAAAAGATCATTAGAATCTTTCTTTTTAGGTCTGGAAGTAGATAAGAGTGTCAATAGTAGATGAAAAAGGTAGATAATGAAGGGAAGCTTGTTCACGAGTGAGATACAAGAACAAGTTATGGGTGATTAAAGCTATTGAGATTGAGGTTCCTTATTCAAGGAGAGTAAAGATGGTTACTAGGAAGTTGTTGAAGTTATGTTGGTGTGATGAAAGAGAGAAAAACAACAACATCAAAATCTGGATTGTGCTTAATGGTGTCAGGCTCGTGACATTAAACAAACACTTATTGGGAGGCAACCCAGTTTCTGACTTTTTCTTTTTAATTGATTATTTGTGTGGTTTGGATTTGATTTTTTTGTGCAATAATGACAACATCTACTGATGGATGTTGGACAACATCCACTGAGGGATGCTTGGAAGACTCAGATGATAGCATTGATAACGGTTAAATATACTGTTATCTCTTATTCAATTTTGATACTAAACGCACCCTTTTTGACTTAGAAACTTGCTTGAACTCATGTTTTTGCTTTAGTTTTGCAAATAAGTGAGTAGAGGTTATACTTTATGATTTTATCACTAAATTTCCTTTATTTTGTAGCTAATAATGTGCCTGGAAGAATCTCCAACAATATATAGAGTTGTATACAGTTGAATCAACCATAAAAACAGCCAAACCAGCAAAAAAAGTGAGTTTTGGAATGCTACCGCTAGGACTGAGCGCCCCTGGGTGGGGCTTAGCGCCCCTGAGTGGTGCCGAGTGGCAATTTCAGTCTCGCACCATACCTGGGCGCTCTTGTAGGGGCGCTGAGCTCTAGTTTTCTCGCAGTTTCGCATGGGTGCCCTAAATGATGGCGTTGAGCGCCAGCGTGTTGGGCCTGGACCTATTTTCTGTTATTTTCTTAATCTATTTAAGGACTTGGACGTCCTAGGGATTGGATCTCTTGATGGCTTGAGCATAAAAACACATTTTTCACCCCTTGGGGTTACATTTGGGGATGTGACAACTCTTCTCTTCGCTTTCTAGGGTTTTTCTATCTCTTTCATTCTTTCATTCCATTGTTCATCTAGTTTTTCCATGATAATGGAGAACTAAACCTTATTTGGTGTTGGGAAAGATGTAACCTCTTAAACTCTCATGTATTTTGAATTGATTATGATTGATTTATACTTCTTTCATTAATTGTTATGGTTATTCTTCTTCGCTCTATGCATTGTTATGTTTAACTCATTCATGGCATGATTATTGGTTTTCGTGATATGGACACATACGGGGAAACCTAGATCTGGAGAATTGCTCCCAAAAGTAGTACTGCCTAAACATAAGCATATGAGTTTTGGTTATCTTAAGCTTCTGGGCGTATTGAATGTTGAATTAATTGCTAGGGAGACAAGACATTGTAAACTAGTAATTAAGGATATACGTCGAGACATCGGTTTTTAAGTAATTTAGAAAGTGATATTAACATTCATGAAGAAGATGAATTCATACATGCATGAGAGGAAACTTGGTGAAATTTGAACCCCAACAACATATTCATCTCATATTTTCATCTTAATCCATTCATTCTAGTGTTTAGCCTCAATTGATCAATTTGTATTCATATTTACTTTCTTGCTATGCATTCAAAAACCCCTAAATTGTTTTTCAAAAGTCTTAATTAGTTGAGTAATCACATAACTGTTTAGTGTCGTGAGTCTTTTTTGAAACGATACTTGATCTTACCATTTTATTATTACTTGATACGATTCGGTACACTTGCCGACATCTTAACAAGTTTTTGGCGCCGTTGTCGGGAACTCGTGGTTTAAACTATACTTTTGTGTGATTCTTAACCGATTAGACTTTATCTTTTTATCCTTTTTATCTTTTTATCTTTTTATCTTTTTTATCCTTTTTATCTTTTTATCTTTTTATCTTTTTATCTTTTTATCTTTTTATCTTTTTATCTTTTTATCTTTTTATCTTTTTACCTTTTTTATCTTTTTATCTTTTTATCTTTTTACCTTTTTACCTTTTAACCTTTTTACCTTTTTACCTTTTTACCTTTTTACCTTTTTACCTTTTTACCTTTTTACCTTTTTACCTTTTTACCTTTTTACCTTTTTACCTTTTTACCTTTTTACCTTTTTACCTTTTTACCTTTTTACCTTTTTACCTTTTTACCTTTTTACCTTTTTACCTTTTTACCTTTTTACCTTTTTACCTTTTTACCTTTTTATCTTTTTATCTTTTTATCTGTTTGTGCTAATTGGGTGTTCTAGTGCAATGTTCTTTAGTATCTACAAGATTAAATCGGAAATTTTGTACTAGGAGCACAAGATCATCAAAAAGAGAAGAAGACTGAAGAAGGTCGCAGGGTGCCTAGTTGCCCATTTAAGGGCCCTCAGCGCATTAGGCTCGTGACGTTAAATAAGCACTTATTGGGAGGCAACCCAGTATCTGACTTTTTCCTTTTAATTGATTATTTGTGTGTTTTGGATTTGATTTTGCTTTGCAGTAATGACAACATCTACTGATGGATGCTGGACAACATCCATCTATTGAGGGATGCTAGGAGGACTCAGATGATAGCATCTACTGATGGATGCTAGGATGATTTAGATTATAGCATCTACTGATGGATGCTATGGTGATGAAGATTCAGATGAGAGCATCTACTGATGGATGCTACTAGATTGAGCATCTACTGATGGATGCTATGTGATGAGTCAATATTGTATTCACTTCACTTAGCTTATTGTGCTAGATTTAATTAGGGAATTGTGCTTGAATGTCCAGTATTTCCCCATTTTTGCTAATTGTGCTTAATTTGATTAGAAATTCTTATTTTAATTAATTCGAATTTTTTGAGCTAATTATTTGAATTATTAATTGGAGGAAAATTGTTGGATAATATTTTGGGACATTAAAGGGCTGCCACATAATTCAAGACTCTCCACATAGGCATTTTAAATTTAGTTATATTGTAATTTAGTTGTTTAGGACTCTTTGGACCAACTTGTGCATTGTGGGCCAATTTCCATCCACATATGAAGGAGACACACTTCATTTTGAAAGGGGGTGCACACAGAGGTGGGCTGGACTTCAAGATCTTCATGCTGCACTCCATGCACATAATCAAGTTTTGGTTTGGACTTTCAATTGGTGAAATAGGTTGTCACGACCTGGTTTTGGGAAGCACCCAGCACACGCACGTTGTCTCGGCCTGGACACGCTTAACTACTGATTTCATTTTGAGCTGGATTGGCACACGGTCACGACCCATTGAGAATTAATTCTAGAGCATCTTTGGTGTGCACACGGTAAACAGTAGCATCCAACTGGCTTGGGAGAAAGAGGCTTTCATTTGGAGAGGTGCACACGAGATGGGTTGCTGATAAACAAATTTTTAATCCTTGAAAACAGAGTCAAAAACTTGTTATGACCTCGACAAGTGTACCGAATCGTATCAAGTTATAATAAATGGTAAGACCAAGTATCATTTCCCAAGAGACTCACAACACTAAACAATTATGTGATTACTCAACTAATTACGACTCTAAACAACAAATTTTGGGGTTTTTGAATGCAAATGCAATAAAATAAACATGAATGCAATTTGATCAATTCAGGCTAAACTCAAGAATGAATGGATGAAGTTGATGATATTGTTGTTGGATTTAGATTTCACCTAATTTACTCTCAAGCATATATGAATTCATCTTCTTCATTAATGTTAATGCCATTTTCTAATTTACCTTAAACCCGATGTCTTGGTGAACAAAGCCTACTCGTAATTACTAGTTCACAATGTCTTGTCTTCCTAGCAATTAATCATGCATTACATTCGCAGAGAAGCTTAAAGGCAATCGATCCTCCTATTCCTATGTCTAGGTAATATTGCTTCCGGGAGAATTTCCCAGATCGTGATTTGTAAGATATCTCTCAATAACAATCCTAGGGAGAGAAGAGGAGAGCTATCACATCCCCAAATCCTCCAACCCTAGGAGTACAAAATCTCTTGATACATACAAATCATAAGATTTACGCCATACGTGAATAAAACATCACAAGCATTTGATAAAAAAAGAATATCTCTAACAATGAATGAAAGAAGCATATATCAATAACAAGAATCAATTCAAATACAAGAGAGTTTAGAGGTTACATCTTTCCCAACAACAAATAAGGTTTAGTTCTCCATCGTCATGGAAGAACTAGATGAACAATGGAATGAAAGAATGGAAGAGATAGGAAAACCCTAGAAAGAGAAGAGAAGAGTCATCACCATCTCCAAATCTACCCCCAAGAGGTGAAAGGTGTGTTGTTGTGCTCAAGCCATCAAAAGATACAATCCCTAGGACGTGCAAGCCCTTAAATAGAACATAAAAATAACATAAAACAGGTCCACGCCCATAAAAATAACAGAAAACAGGTCCAAGCCCATAAAAATAATAGAAAACAGGTCCAAGCCCACGTCGATGGCGCTTAGCACCAAAATGGCGCTCTATAGTAGCTAGGACACTCAAAACTGACGCTCCACACAACTTTGGCGCTCAGTGCAACTTTTTTTGCACTCTGGTTGACTGGTTGACGTTTCTGCATTGTGGTTGACTTTGTCGCACTTTGGTTGACTTTTCTTCATTCTGATTGACTTTTCTGCATTCCAACCATTCGGTACTTTAACTCTTCTTTCAAATCATTCCAATAGCCTACAAAATCAAGGGAATCTAGCACAAAACCATTAAATTCACCTTCAACTCTCTTATTCACAAAGCTAAAGCAAAACCATGAGTTCAAGCAAGCTTCTAAGTCAAAAAGGGTGTTTTTAATATCAAAATTAAGTTTAAAAATAATGGTTTTTCAACTGTTATCACAACCCCAATCTTTACACTTTGCTTGTCCTCAAGAAAAATGTAACTTGTCTTAAACAAAATACTCATACTACAACGGTCTAACACACTAAAAAGCATTTTTCTCTTAGGACAAGTAAATCACTCATGAATGCTCATCACAGAAAGATTAGTCAAGATATAATGATGCTTTAGCCAATCAAGCTTTAATTATGTTGCTCACATAATCAAGACATACACAATAGATTCAAACCTTAGGAATAATCAATCAACCAAGCAAGAATGTTATCATATAGTTAATGGAACAATTCCTCACCAAAGACAGTGTTTCACTCAAGTACTCAAAAGTATTTCACTCGAGCACTCAAAAGTGTTTCACTCAAACTCAAAGGTGTATAGTGAGGTGTCACTCTTACACTCTACCATCACAATGTCACATGAGTCAACTTTGCCTTTCATTTAACCACATATCAAATAAACTCACAAGCAAGTTATCATCACAAGGATTTTTCAAGGCTTGTATTGAGGTTGGGCTAAGAAGAAAATTGGTTCTTGTAAACAACAAAATTCCATGAGTTAAGAGAGTGCACAATTCATTTATTCACATTAACAATAATCTCTCTTTCTCCTTTTATGTGAGAAACCAAATCTTCAACTTATTCCCAACTTTCCTTTCATTGAGCTCAACCTTTTATTTTCTTTCTTTTCTTTTCTTTTCTTTTTCTTTTTATTTTTTTCTTTTGCTCAATGCTCTTTGATAAATTTCACAAAGTTCTTTCCGGTTTCTGACCACCCCAAACTTGAACCATTCTCCATTACCACAAAATAGACTCTACTTAACTCAAGGTAAAGATTTCAAAAAGGGTTTTTCCACTTTTCAAATTTAGGCTCAAGGTGCAAAGGTTAGAGAAAACATTGATCTTTATTGGGTTCACCTATAAACATTAGCTTTAAGGGAGAAGAAAAACATGGCCTTGATCATTTGTAACAAGCAAGCAAGTGGTCCAATCATAGAAAATTAGGCAAAATCAATCATGCTTCCAAAGCAATAGCACTCAATCAATCAAAAACTCTAGAGCCTAATCTCTCATAGGTTAACTCAACTATTGATTTTGCAATCTGTTGATTGTGGTTTCCCTATTGTCGGTGGCCAGGAAGAGAACATGAGGTTCTTCTGGTTTCTTTGAGAGGTGTCTCAAAGGGTTTATGCAAAAAGATGATTGTTCTTTCTGTGTTGTATTCTTTTATATTAGATTTTGAGTTGGAGAGGAGATTACATTAAGAGAGGGTCTTTATAGGTCTTGTTGTATAACTCAATCTTTATAGTGAAGAGGCTTTCAATCTCAGGTTGATTGAAAGGGACTAGATGTAGGCATTGAGGCCGAACCAGTATAAAAATCTTGGTGATTGTCTTTCTATCCCTTAACTCTTCTATTGCATTACAATCTTTATTTGCTTGTGTTTCAAGAAAATGCAAAAGATTTTCAAAGGCTTTTAAAAGAACATATTTTTTATAAGAACCAATTCACCCATCTTGGGAAATAAGGCCTATCTATTCTTACATCCTCAATCAAAATAAATCGTTTATATAAAAAAAAAGACAAATATGAGGCTAAGTAGCTCGGCCTAGTTAGCTACCAAGTGTAAATGACTACATATATATCATTGCTTACATTTAAAACAACAATTAAGAAAAATAAGGGCATAATTTTTTGAACCCATTCCTAAAGGGGTTTCTTAAAGTGAACCTTGGGCGATAACTTTTCCAACCTTCTTCTTCTATGATTTCGTACTCAAGATCTACCACAGTTGCAACATTGGCTTCACTTGATCTTTGGCGAACAAATCTGTGAAATATTGACATCCAATTAATAATTAACTCTATGAGTGCACACTATAGTAATGCATGTAAACCAAGTTCAACAAAGACTAGAGTGAGGTACAATGCATACCTATGCACACTACGTACAAAGTCAAAAGAATGAAATTAAATAGAATTGCAGTAATATTACAATAACAATTGAAATACCGTTATTTTTATACTTAATTTTGATATTAAAAACACCCTCTATGACTTAGAAACTAGCTTGAAATCATGCTTTTGCTTAAGTTGTGAGAATAAGAGAGTTGACAACAAATTCCTGCTTGTGCAAAACACATGAAGCAATTCCTCACAAAAAGAGATATATAGATTAGGAGACTATGGATGAACAGGGAGATTGCAGTGTTATTTTGGAGAAACCACTTCCTCCAAAAGTGAAAGATCTAGGAAATTTTACTATTCCTTGCATTATTGGGAAGGTGAATATAAGGAAAACCTTTATTGATTTAGGGTCAAGCATTAATTTGATGCCCTTATCTATGCTTGAAAGGATTGGTGATCTTGAAGTCAAGCCACCAAAGATGACTTTGCTTATGGCGGATGGATCTTCCAAGAAACCCTATGGTGTAGCGAAAGATGTTGTGGTTTGTATAGAGAAGCTTAAATTCTTGGTAGATTTTGTGGTGATGGAGATGAATGAAGATGAGAAGATGTCAATTATTCTTGGAAGGTCGTTTATGAAAACGACAAAAGTAATCATCAATGTAGATGATGGGATCATAGTGCTTCATGACCGAGACAAAAAGGTGATCTTTAATGTCTTCAAAGCTGAGCAGCAAATTCAAGAGAAGAAGACTAATCATAAAGCTGCATGTGAGGATGCACCAATGATTAGCTCTAAACTTTTCAAGCCGGTCATCAAAGGTAAAAATTGTTTCTTGTCACGGGTTAGGGAAGAAGAAAAAGATGACAAAGGAATGGTGGTTCATGATGACTTACTGGATGCACAATTCCAACTTGGCACGCCTGTAAGATTCAAGAACAAGTTGTGGGTTGTGAAGAATTTTAAAGAGAATAGAGTGATAGAGATTGAAGCTCTACATTCAAGACGAGTCAAGAAGGAGGACCGAAAGCAATTGATTAGTTGGTGTGATGAAAGCAAGAAGAACACCAACATTAAAGATGGAACTTGAGCTTTATTGTGTCAAGCTAATGACGTTAAAAGAACGCTTATTGGGAGGCACCCCAATGATTTGAAAACATTAATTTCTTTGAGTTATTGGTTATTTTGGTGTTGTAATTTAAAAACATTGGAACATTGTTTTATTTTGTTATTATACTGATATGGTTTACCATCTACTGATGGATGTTAGGTGATAGAGTATCTACTGAAGGATACTAAGCTTATACACGCCTACTGATGGGTGCTGGTGAGAAAGATATGCATCTACTGAAGGATGCTGGAGGATTCATGGGTCAGACTCGTGATGTTAAACAAGTGCCACTTGGGAGGCAACCCAGTTGTTTGAATTTATCTTTGTGCATTTTGATTTATTTATGTTCTAATTGCATTATAGGTTCTTCAGTGTTGAATGATTGAGTGGTGTGAGATTAAATGCATTGATTAAGTGAGAGTATGTGAAGTGAGTGAAAGATGAATGAAATTCGAAAAGTTGAGAGTTGAAGTTGAGTGAATATTGGTTAAATCACGCTTAGGGTAAGCAAGAAAAGAGGAGAGAATGTGTCGCACTCACCGCTTAGCGCCAGTCTGGAGCGCTGAGCGCGATTCTGCAGATTTGGGTTTTAAGTTAAAAATTGGGCTTAGCGTATGTTGGCCCATTATATGCTTTCTCTACCCTAGGTCTCGCCCTAGCCGCCCCATTCACTATTTACTCTTTCTAGCCACTTCAAATCACTCTCCAAAGGTTTTCTCTCCACTTTCTTCTTCATCCTCCTCTCCAAAACCCTTTCTCCACTCATTTTGGATAATTCTTCCATCCAATTTCATTTGGCATTCTTTACAAGTTGAGCATCTCCAACAAAGTAAGTACATGAATTTTACATTCTAGGGCATTTGCAAGTATGATTTTGAATGAATGTTGTGGTCCAAACATGATTCTTAATGATTTTTGATATTTATGCATGATTTGTTGAAATAATCACTGTTTGGACCGATTAAAATGTTTGATTGATGATTAGAACTGTAAAAAATGCATGTGAGTAGCGTTTAAGGCCAACTAGGGCTTATTTTTAAAACTGAGTTGATTGGCGCTGAGGGCCCTCTAAGGGGTGCTCAGCACGATTTCTGCAGAGTTGGTTTTTCTGGTTGTTGGCCATTTGTGCAGTCTGGTTGGATGTTGTTTGATGTAGGTAACGCTAAAGGATCCTGTTTTACCCTCAGCGGTGATAAGAAGAGTGAGTTTGGATTGTTTTTTATGCTAATGCTTGATGATGTTCTTGTGGTTTTGTGAATTGTTTGTGATTCAGGGATGGCTTGATCATCAGGGAAGAGAGTTAAAACCTTGGGGAACAAGAGAAAGGATCTGGAACGTTTCTATTCAAACAAGTTCCTTTCTCATAAGCATGAGCGACACTTCCAAATAGTCCAAGATCGAAGGCTTTTGATGGAAAGAAAAGTGGGGTCGATACTATCTTTGGCCCCACAATTTGGAGAGGAAATAGAAAGAAGAGGATGGGAGAATGTAATTGCTTATCCTAAACCAGCAAACATAGCAGTGGTCAAGGAATTTTACACCAATGCAAGGCCATTTGGCAACACTCATACCGAGAGGTACATGAGCTATGTAAGAGGAAAGTTTATTCAGTATGATCCTGATACTATTGACAGGTTTCTGCATAATAAATGGGCTAGTGAACAATGTCAGTTAGCATTGAATATGGAGGAAGGAGCAGACTTTGATGATGTGGAGAGGACATTGTGTGTGCCTAGAGGACACTTCCAGAGGAATAGGAATGATGTGCCTATTCATATTAGGAGATCTCATTTGACTCCTCTTGCAAAATACTGGATGACATTCACTCATGCCAACATTCATATTAGGTCCTTCTTCCTTTATTGTGTGCTCAAAGGATTGAATATCAATATTAGGCAGGTCATAGCAAATGAGATTCAGACTTGTGCCAGTTCTGTGAATAATAAAGCACCGCTGGGGCATCCATCTTTGATCACACATCTCTGTGAGTTAGCTGGGGTGAATACTTCCACACCGCTGATGGAGCGGCCAAGGAAGGAGATTGACTCTTCTTACTATACCCAATATTGCATGATGGATGAGGTAGCCCAACAAGTGCCACCACCATATACTCCTAGAGTTCATAGGAGGGGACCACCACTAGCACATGCACAACCTCAAGATGCAGAGCCTTTTCATATGAGGGACATGTATATGTCCATGATGCAGTCTAGGATGGAGGCATTGCATAGAGGACAAGTGGCCACTACAGAGATGATTATAGGGTTGTATGATACACCCCCTATGCGGCAGTGGACGATGGATGAGTTTAACACTGTGGTGGGATGGCTAGAGGATCAGGCACAGGCTAGTGGAGCTGGAGCAACTAAAGCTTCAGCTGTGGAGGATGATGATGAAGATGGTGATGAAGAAGAGGAAGATATGAGGAGGAGGACTCAGATTGATGATGATATCATTTACTAATGAATGCTATTTGCAGTAGAACATGATGTTTCTTATCTTCGTTTTTTATTTATTTTATTTTGCTTCTGTTTTTAGAATAGGGGTTGATGTACTCAGTTTGAGACTTATATATGATGTGATGGTTTGATATTGATTTGCATGTGATGAGTAGTGCTTGATGATGCTTTTATATTGATTGATGTTGAGATGTTTCACAAGATGCTGATATACAGGTGGATGTTCACAAACTGTGTGAACAGATGCATGATGTTATGATTGTGATTATGATGCTAAGGAGGATGTGTATTTGGTGTATGTGGAACATTGAATTAGCTTATATGTGAGGTTTTGAACTCCAGAGTATTTATGTGAATGATTGTTATTCTTTTGAAAGCATGAATGATATTGCCCAAGTTTCTATGATTGAACTAATTTCTTGCTTGTGTCATATGATCAAGGCCATGTTTTATTACCCATTTTCTTAGCCAATGCATGAGTTTAGCCCAAATGAAAGAAAACACGACGTGTTCTACCTTTTTTGAACCTTAAGCCTTAAACAGATCCTATCCTTTATGAAAATCTTTACCTTGAGTTGAATTGAGAATCATGGTGTGGTATTGATAAAGGTTCAAGTTTGGGGTTGATTGGGAAAATTGAAAAAGAAAATAATGAAAACCATTGAGCTAAGTATTGAGCAAGTATGAAAAAGAGAAAAGAAAATAAAATGCAAAGAAAGAAAAGCTTGATGCAAAAAAGGGAAAGTTGGGAATGAGTAAGATTGGTTTGTCTAAAGAGATATTATATTTGAATGATAAATTTTTGAATGACTCTCTTAACTCAAGGATTTTTTTATCTTGAAAAACCAATTTTTCTTCTTAGCCCAGCCACGTTACAAGCCATGGAAAAGTTCTTGTGATGATACTTGTTTGTGAGTATGTTTGATTATGGTAAATGAAAGGCAATTTTGTTCTATGTGACATTGGGATAGGCAGAGTGAAGGAGTGACCTCTATATACACTTGTGTGATTGAGTAAAACACTTTGCCTAGTGAGGAAAGGTTCCATGAATACATGAGTACATCTATGCTTAGTTAATTGATCATTCATGAGAATAAAATCTGTTGGATATTATGTGATTATGTGAATACCATGATGAGTGATTTTAATCAAGCCATGTGTACATCTTGACTGAATTTTGTTTGATGAGCTGACTTGAGTAATTACTTGTCTTGGAAGAAAGAGTTTTTGAATGTGTTGAACCATTGTATTGATTTGTTGAAAACTGAGTTATATCTTGTTTGCTTGAGGACAAGAAATGTTCTAAGTTTAGGGTTGTGATAAAGCTTGAAATACAATTTTTTTTATACTTAATTTTGATATTAAAAATACCCTCTATGACATAGAAACTAGCTTGAAATCATGCTTTTGCTTATGTTGTGAGAATAAGAGAGTTGAAGGTGGTATTATTGGTTTTATGCTTAGTTTTCCTTGTTTTGACAGGAATTAAGATGAATTGGATGAAGAAGTTGAAGTAGCAAGGAGTTGGAGTTAGGAAAGGTGGGAAAAGCAGCACATAGAAGAATCGTAGATAGCGTTGAGCGTCATTTTGGGGCGCTGAGCACCAATTTAGAGGTGTAACCACTGTTTCACGCCTGTGCACCACCGTTGATCGCCAGTCTGGTGTTGCAACCACTGTTTCACACCTGAGCGTCACTCTTGAGCGTCACTTGAGTGCTGCAACCATTGTTTCACACCTGAGCGCCACCGTTGAGCGTTAGTTGAGTGCCGCAGCTACCGCTGAGCGCCATAAGTAGGGGCTAATCTGGTGGGCTTGGACTTTTTCTGCACTCTATTTAAGGTTTTGGATGACTTAGGGTTCATATCTTTGGACAGAAGGAGGCACAAAAACACTTTTTTCACCCCTTGGAGGCGGATTTTGGATGCAAAAGCTCCGATCTTCAACTTTTAGGTTTTATCTTTCATTCTTTTCCATATTTTCATCTAGTTTCATCATGTCTATGGTGAACTAAACCTCCATTGTTGTTGGGGAAACGATGTAATCCGTTGAAACTCTCATGTATTGAATTGATTTATATTATAAATGCTTTACTTCATTAATTGTTAGGATTTTTCCTCTAGGCTCTATGCATGCTTTGTTTAATTCATTCAATTGCATGATTATTGATTTTGTCGATATGAACACATATGGGAAAATTTAGAACTGGGGAAATTCTCCCAAAAGCAATATTTCCTAGACATAGGGATAAGAGGGTTGGTTACTTTAAGCTTCTGTGCAAATGTAATGAATAATTAATTGTTGGGGATACAAGACATTATGAACTAGTAATTAAGAGTAGGCTTTCTTCACCGAGACATCGGGTTTAAGATAAATTAGAAAGTGACATTAACATTAATGAAGAAGATGAATTCATAAATACATGAGAGTGAATAAGATAAGTCGGAAACCCCAACAACATAATCATTCCATATTTTATACATCAATCACCTGTGCATTCTTCAAGTCAATTGATCAACACTTGCATTCATATTTATTTTCTACATTATAAACACTATGATTTTGGTTACAAGTCTTAATTAATCAAGAAACCACATGAATGTCTAGGCCGTGAGTCTCTTGGAAAATGATACTTGGTCTTACCATTTATTATTACTTGATGCGATTCGGTACACTTGTCGGAGTGTTAACACACAACAACATGGCCTTACTATGTCAAGACATAACAAAAGTGAACAAGTAGAGGGAAATGATGAAAAGAGACTACTTGACTTCAGTCTTTATCTAAATAAGTTGAGTAATTCACTTCAATAAGGAGAAAATGATTATATGAATCAAGGGTCCTGCATGGAAAGTTTAATCAGCTTTAATTAGTCTTCCTGTGAACAAAAAAATATTCCACTTTTTTAATACACATAATAATTAATATAATTGATATAGACATCGATGTTATTGAGGTGAAACATTTAATACTTTTAAATTTATTATATCTATTCTATTTTGTCTTAATAAAAAATTGACTTAAGCATCAAATTATCTTTTTCCAAAATTATCAATAAGATGATTTACCAGATAAACTGAAAGACAACAAGAGCATGAACTACTGACAGAATCGAACCACTACAAGAAGATCAAAAGTCATCTTAAATTTACAAGAATAATTCTTTTCATATTTAGGCTTAGCTACTTTATTTATCCATCAATATGATTAATTATTTTGAACGGTTTTCAGTTTGAAAAGACATGACACAAGAAATTGAAAATGGATTATGCTTTTACTGAAACATAAAATGAACAAAGTGGTTTACGTATAAACACAGAAACTTTTTTAAAAGTTTCTGTTCTGCATAGGAGACTAGGAGACTGTAGGATCGTGAGATGATATATATTTGAAAAGTTCCTTTTGATTTATTATCCTCTAGTTATACAAATTTTAGTAAGATTAACTTGGAAAGAAATCATTTGTTGTTTGAGAAAAATATTTTAAAAATGAGTTTAGAAGATCTTCCAAACATCATATTTTGAAAAATTGTGTGCAATGATTTTTTACTCAACCATCCAAGAACATGATTAGTGGAACAAGTAACTTTTTTTATTCACTAGTGAGTATAATTGACCATTGAAACATAATCAAGATTGGTTACAAGTTGCATGATATAACTGTCCCCCACAAAATCATCCTTACATAACCTTTGTTATCTGAATTAGTCTTTGAAAGTTATGTGAATTTATCATAGTCGTCCATGACTTGTAAGGAATAATATGTACCCACTATAACGTGACCAACTACAAAGACTTAATTTGATCGCTCTTTTAACTTTTTTTCTGGTCCAGTGCCTGCATGTTTGGGAAATTTATCAACCAAATTTTGAGGTTAATTATAAAAAATAAAAATATAATCTTCGTATTAATGAATGCTAGGCATACAACCTTTTACATGCGAAGTAGGTAATATCGTATTCAAAAAGCGACATTCTTCGTAAAAACAATTTAAATTATAGAAAGTGTGAAAAAAATTCTTGCACAGCTAAACAAAAACAATTGCAAACTCTAACGATTTCTCTAAATATCCTAATAAAAATTTGATGTTTAGTCTAAAAAAAACTTGATTACATATAATACAAGAAAAAAAAAAGACTTCATTCAATATTTATAAATATATTGAAGAGAATATTTGTTTTCATTTGTCAAATAGGTTCATTGGCCAAATGACAAAACATATATCAAAAAGAGATTTCTCTAACAAAGTGTTAAAAGTTGTTTTTATATATTCATAATTTTTTTAATAAAAGTCAACAAGTTTTTTTGGATAAAAGAAATTCTCTATAAAAATGGCTTGTGCTTCTCAACTAAGGTGAATCTTTGTCAAATGTTTGCCTGTAATTTATTCTCATGTGTTATTAAAATTAAAATTCTAAATAATTTAAATTGCAAATATTTCAAAAACCAAAATCTACACAAAACATATTATTAAATATATGTTCATGATATTGCTAAATGTAAGGATGTTTCTTCACATTGGACACGAGAAAAATCTTATTTTTGGACATCACATTATGGTGAAGGAAAAACCTTTATTAATTAAGTTCCTAAGTTTCCAAAAAAAAAAGATTAATTAAGTTCCTAAGTTCAATCGGTTTTCTGTTCATTCCTTTTCTAAAAATGTCAGAAGTGGGATTTGAACCCACGCCCTCTTTCGAAGACCAGAACTTGAGTCTGGCGCCTTAGACCACTCGGCCATCCTGACACATGTTTTAATTAAAAGCATGACATGAATAAAAATAAATTTAGATAACCACTTACGTAATATTAGAAAATTCATGTAATTAAAACCTTAACACTAAAAGGAGTATGGTTACTGTAATTCAAATAGAAAAATTATGGATATGATTTGCTAGTAAAATCGCTTGTTTAATTTACATTCTTGCACTCGATTAATTATTCTAATTTAATTCTAAAGTTTTAGATAGATGGCATAACTTATTAGTTGGGTTTTAAAGTTTTCAAATAAGTCTTAGATGACTCGAAAATTTAAGAAATTAGATACATGTTTAGTATTAATGTATTTAACTCTGTACAAGAAAAAATAATTCAAGTGACATTTTGTTCATCTTTAATCTTGCTCATTAGGTCAAAGTCAAACTACTCTATACTCACTTGAAATTGTTGTACTTATTTTGTAAGCTACACTCTTTACCATTATTTATGTTTATTTCTGTTGAAACCGTACAACCCTAGATATTCCATGCAAATTTCTTTTATCATTCATACTTACGGTGACATAGTATTTAGTTTCTTAATTTTTGAATGTTGATATATCATACTCTTTCAAACCCGATGCTATTTTGATTTAGAATATTTACATTTTGGAAAAGTTATATAAATTGTGAAAATTATTTTTGTATAATGTGATAGGTTTAACATTCACAATTTTGAAAATGGTTATTGAGTGTACTTCCACAAAATATAATGTAATTATTCTTAATGAGTCGATATATCTTGCAAAGATGTATTCTTTTCGCGACTTTTCCACATTATCCAGTATCTGTCTTCTGAGCCTTCTAATTTTGTCACCGAAAAACGAATGTCTGCAAAAGATTTTCTGACGCTTAAGTCAATATTTGGTTAGATCTCTTTAGTCACATCTGAATTAAATTCAAAAAATGAATAGTAAACCATCATTAATGCACTATTTATAGGTTTACCTCATTGACCATGGGTCCATTCGAATGAGCCACAACTTATGGGCCCATTGGTCCTAAGGTTCAATGACCAATTTACTTGTGAAACGATGCTCGCTTTTGGCTAAGTGTTGTAACACTAGAGTACCCTTAGTAGACAATAAAAGATATCGATATGTAGTGTCCGGTATCCGACATCTGGCCTAGTTCTTCTTCGAAAGTGATACGTTGTTGTTGAAGCTATCAAATTAATACAATTTTACAAGACAACTTCAGTATTGCCAAGTTAGTAGTTAACGAACAAGATAGGGTTAAAGTAACCCTGAATCGTTTCCTAATGAATACGGGGTTGTTTTATCAACCTTTACCGAAGTTATTGTCGAATTAGGGACTACCATGTGGTAGTCTCCTTCCCTACTAGGGTTTCAAATTGCGGAATGGTTCACGAAAATAAGGTTTAGCCCTTTTCTTTTACGCTAACTGCTAGTGGTTTCACGATTCATGTTGGTTGCTCCGGTCTTTGGTTTCTTTCTACAGGTTTCCATGGGGCCAAGACGATGAAAGGGTTTCAAGAAGTAGGCGAACACGGTGGAGATGTGGTGGTCCGATGGAGAATGCAATTTAGGGTTTATCGATTCTCATGATTTAGTTTCTGGTGTGCTTTGTAGGTCGATGGCCTTCGTGATGTAGAGTGTTACTTCGTAGCCATCATAGTGGTTCGATTTGGGTGTGAAGAGGCTTCATGATGCTTGGGCGAAGAAGGAGATGTGCGAGGATGAAAGGGATTCACGACTAGGATTTTAAATTGTGGCTTTTCATGGATTTTTAGTTTTTACTCTGGTTGAATTACGAGGAAGGAGATGCGCGAAGGGTTGATTTATTTTTCTAGTTGGTGACTGATTTCGGCTGGATGAAGATGATGAGGGAGGTTTTGGCTAGTTCTGTGAGTGACTTTCCTTGAAGGTTTTGGTTCATGATGAAGGCGTGACAATGGTTGCCTTTCGCAATTCTAGACTCGCGGTACTGGAAGGTTGCGTGAGGTGACGATCTTGGGTTTTTTTGTTTTACAAAATGAGAAAGGGAATGAGACGTTTTTTATCAGTAGAATTAGGGTTTATGGTGAAATAGACAAATTTGACGTAGAAAGACTGATGGGTGGCTGCCTCCAATTGGTTGATTGGGTGTATATTGGATCACAACTGAAGTACATGAAAAAAACTAGAAATGGGGGTTGAATAGTGTTAATGGAAAAATTCTTTTTGTAACCGTTCTCATATAGCATGTTTGTCGAGTTTGGGATTTATCAAATGAATGCTTAAACGATCGATCTTGTAAATGATTATAAAAGATAATTGCTTTGAACGTGTTATTCAAAACGTACGCTGTAGTGTTTGTAAGAACTTCCTTTATTAAATAATAATCATTTAGTGTAGAAGGTTCTAGTATTTAGAAATGAAAATGTAGCTCCAAATTTTATAAGAGTAGTGTTTAGATAAGAACTAAATAACAATTGAACAAATATTTTTATACTGGTTCACTCCAATTGAGCTACGTTCAATCTCTTCCGCAAAGGGTCACACTATAATATTCAACAAGATTACAACTGAGTATTCGCATCACTCTGATAACTGTTGAATATACCGTTATCTGTGATACAATTTTGATATTAAATCAACTCTTTTTGACTTAGAAGCTTGCTTCAACTCTTAATTTTAGCTTAATTTTGTGAATAGGTGAATAGAGATTGTACTTAATGATTTTATAACTAAATTCCCTTAATTTTGAGGTTATTGGTATGTTTAAGAAGAGGAGCAAAAGTATCAAGGAGTCTGAACTAAAGAAGGACAACAAAAACACTAGAGAAGAAGGTGCATGGCACCTGGTTGCCCTTTCAGGGGCGCTGAGGGCTAGTGCAGGGCACCTGGTTACCCTTTCAGGGGCCTTGAGGGCTAGTGCAGGGCACCTTGTTGCCCTTTTCTAGGGCCCTCAACGCCACTCTGCACCGCCACACGCCTGGGCGCCCTTCCAAGGGCGCTGAGTGCCATATCTCTCGCAGTTTCGCCTACTTGCCCACACTTAGGGCATTGAGCGCCAACAAAGTTGGCCCATGATCCAATTTTGATCTATTAACGACTTGCACAACCTAGGGTTGGTATCTCTTGATGGCTTAAGCATAAAAACACACGTTTTCCCCTTTGGAGGTAGATTTGGGTATGCGGGAGCTATCCTCTTCAATTTCTAGGGTTTTTCTATCTTTTTCATTCCATTGTACATCTAGTTTCTTCATGACAATGGATAACTAATCTTATTTGTTGTTGGGGAAGATGTAACCTCTAAACTTTCATGTGTTTGAATTTGTTCTGAATTATTATATGTTTCTTTCATGAATTTTTAGGGATTTTCTCCTTTTCTCTATGCTTATTATATTTGGCTTTCTTTGTTATTGGGTAATACCTAGAAACCAAGATCTCGAGAATTTCTCCCGAAAGCAATATTTCCTAGGGATGGGGACAGAAGGTTTGGCTGTCTTAAGCTTCTATTTGTAATGCGTAATTAATTATTAAGGATGCAAGGGATTGTAGTCTAATAATTAAGGATAGGCTTTCTTCGCCGAGGGATCGAGTTTTATGTAATTTAAAGAGTGACGTTAACAATTTAATGAAGAAGATGAATTGTTATATGCATAAAAGTAAGGATGATGAAATCTAAACTCCAACAACATTATCATCTCATCTTATCAACATCATCCATTCACTCTTGTGTTTTAGCCTCAATTGATCAATTTGCATTCATATTTAATTTTGTTGCATTTGCATTTAAAAACCAACAAAATATCTTTTCAGTCTTAATTAGTTAAGTAATTAAACAATTGTCTAGTGTCGTGAGCCTTATGGGATACGATACTTGGTCTTACCATTTTACATTACTTGATACGATTTGGTACACTTACCAATGTGTTAAAAAGTTTTTTGCACCATTGTCGGGGACTCGTGGTTTAAACTATACTGTTGTGTGATTTTTAACTAGTTAGACTTTATCTTTAATTTTTCTATTTTTAATTTTTGTTTTTGCTTTGATTTTTTTTTTTTGGGCTAATTGGGTGCTCTAGTGCAATGTTCTTTAGTCTCTGCAGGATGATAACAGTTGAAAATACCGTTATCTGTGATTCAATTTTGATATTAAATCAACCCCTTTTTACTTAGAAGCAGGCTCGAACTCATGTTTTTAGTATAATTTTGTGAATAACTGAGTAGAGGGTATAGTTGATGATTTTATCACTAAATTCCCTTGATTTTGTAGGTTATTGGAATGATTTCAAAGAGGAGGTAGAGTACCAAGGAGTTGGAATGCAAAAAAAGAGAAAAAGACGCAGTGTAGAAAAGTCAAGCTGAAGCTTAGCGCTAGAAAAGGGGCCCTGAGCACCAGCAGTAGGGCTGAGCGCTAGTTTTTGTGCTGGTTGGCGCCTGGGCACCCCACTTAGGGAGCTGAGCGCCAACGACATTGGCCCATGATCTAATTTTGATCTATTTAAAGACTTGCACGTTCTAGGGCTAGTATCTCTTGATGGCTTGAGCATAGAAACACATTTTTCGCACCTTGGAGACAAATTTGGGGATGTGGGAGTTCTCCTCTTCAGTTTCTAGGGTTTTTCTATCTCTTCCATTCCATTGTTCATCTAGTTTTTTCATGATGATGGAGAACTAATCTTATTTGTTGTTGTAGAAGATGTAACCTCTAAATTCTCATGTATTTGCATTTGTTCTGAATTATTATATGCTTCTTTCATTAATTGTTAGGGATTTTCTCCTTTGCTAAATTGTTATACTTTATTATTTATTTGAGTATCGAGAGATATCTTCCGAATCACAATCTGGGGAATTTCTCCCAAAAGCAATATTGGCCAGGGATGGGGATAAGAGGTTTGGTCGTCTTAAGCTTCTAATCATAATGAAGAATTAATTATTAGGGATGCAAGGGATTGTGGTATAATAATTAAGGATAGACTTTCTTCACCAAGGGATCGAGTTTTAAGTAATTTAGAGAGTGACGTTAACAATTTAATGAAGAAGATGAATTCTTATATGCATAAAAGTAAGGATGGTGAAATCTAAACTCCAACAACATTATCATCTCATCTTATCAACATCATCCATTCACTCTTGTGTTTTAGCCTCAATTGATCAATTTGCATTCATATTTAATTTTGTTGCATTTGCATTTAAAAACCAACAAAATATTTTTTCAGTCTTAATTAGTTAAGTAATTAAACAATTGTCTAGTGTCGTGAGTCTTATGGGATATGATACTTGGTCTTACCATTTTACATTACTTGATACGATTTGATACACTTACCAATGTGTTAAAAAGTTTTTTGCACCGTTGCCGGGGACTCGTGGTTTAAACTATACTTTTGTGTGATTCTTAACCGATTAGACTTTATCTTTTTATCTTTTTTATCTTTTTATCTTTTTATCTTTTTATCTTTTTATCTTTTTATCTTTTTATCTTTTTATCTTTTTATCTTTTTATCTTTTTATCTTTTTATCTTTTTATCTTTTTATCTTTTTATCTTTTTATCTTTTTATCTTTTTATCATTTTATCTTTTTATCTTTTTATCTTTTTATCCTTTTATCTTTTTATCTTTTTATCTTTTTATCTTTTTATCTTTTTATCTTTTTAAATTTTTATGTTTTTATATCTTTGTGCTAAGTGGGTGTTGTAGTGTAGTGTTTTTTTAGTATCTGCAGGATTAAATACGAAATTTTGTACTAGGAGCACAAGATCATCAAAAAGAGGAGAAGACTGAAGAAGGTCCAAGGGTGCCTGGTTACCCATTTAAGGCCCCTCAGCTCATCAGGCTCGTGACGTTAAACAAACACTTATTAGGAGGCAACCCAATTTCTAGCTTTTTCTTTTTAATTAATTATTTGTGTGGTTTTGGATTTGATTTTGCTTTCCAGTAATGGCAACATCTACTGATAGATGCTGGACAACATCCATCTGTTGAGGAATTGTTAATCTCTTTGGCAAGTGGACCAAATCGTTCAAGTAATAAACCGTGGTAAGACCAGGTTTGATTTTCCCAAGAGACTCGTAATACTAGAAAATTGTGCGATTAACAACTCATCTAGACTCAAGAACAACTCATCATTTAAGAATTTGTGCAAAAAGATAAATTCACAAGTAATTACAATGTTGGACTTTGGTATTGAAGGCACTTGGAAATGGAAAAGACTAGAAATGGTATTAAATGACATTGTTAAGGTTAGTTTTCACCAATGCACTCTTGTGTATAACCAATTTCATCTCTTCTCTATCAATTTACTAAAGTCAATCCACTAAAACACTTTAGCCCTAATCCCTTAGGTGAAAGAGCCTAGGTTTTCCTTATCGAACTCCAATCCCTTGGACAATCTAACAAGCAAACCCGCATTAAGAACTAGAATCTAAGACAACATGTGAATCATATCCCATCCTTGGCTCAATGACCCACAAGGACTCTTGTTTCAGTTCAAGATTTCATATCCCATCCCTGGCTCAATGAAACCCCAAAATCAAGTCATGAACGTCCCCATTACATACAAGCTTTAAGATCGGAAACAAGAATACTAGTAATAGATAGAAAAGGCATTTATAAATACGAAACAATCATTCATTACACAAGAGTTCATAGGCTACATCTAACCCTAACAAGATGAATCTGGTTCTCTATTTCCATGGAGAACCCTAAAGCTTACAAACATGGAAGATGGAAGAAGAAGGAGACCCAAAGGAAGAGGAGGAGATGTTCCCACAAGCTCCTCGCGCCCTCCATGAGCTCCAGACGTGAAATCGGGCCTCCAAAGAACCAAAGACCCTTTTTCTTTCTGCCTCGTGAGTATATATACTGCCCGAAATCTCGCTTAAGCTAAATTATTCTCGCTTAAGCGAGAATAAACTTCTTGGAGAAGATAGTCATTCTCGCTTAAGCTAAATTATTCTCGCTTAAGCGAAAATGACTTTTAAATCAATGATTTTCTGGATCACCAAGGCTCTTCAATGTAATGGAGGATCTTCCTAACATCAAAATAGATCAAAAAACAAGGGATTAGAGTATTATTTACGTAATGTAGCTCAAAATATAGATAAATACTAAAACTAAACAAAAGAGAGGATTTAAGCAAGTAATAAGCTAAAGAAGAGTTGATTTTGCTACTAAAATGATGCTTAGATAATGGTAAGAATTAGCATTATCAGGGATGCTAGGAGGACTCAGATGATAGCATCTACTGATGGATGTTAGGATGATTTAGATGATAGCATCTACTGATGGATGTTATGATGATGAAGATTCAGATAAAAGCATCTACTGATGGATGCTACTAGATTGAGCATCTACTAATGGATGTTATGCTACTAGACATCTACTAATGGATGTTACTAACAACATCTACTAATGGATGCTACTAGATCAAGATTTATTTTGCTTTATTTTTATGCCTATTTGAATTTTGTTTATTTTTCTTAGCTTGCTTATGTACTTGGTTTAATGAATTGTGATGCAATGGTTTGGTATGATGTGATAAACCTTTGTTTGTGATGAGTAATATTCTTGTGTTTGCTCTATTGTTCTATGATGCATGTTGAGTTAATGATTGGTGAGAGTTTTAACCATAGATGGTGGTTGCTCATAGTTTTGTTAAAAACAGATGCATGATTTCAATCGTGATTAATATGCTGGGTAGGATGTTTATCAAATTCTGGAACTTGAATTAACCGGTGAGAGGTTAGACTCCATAGTTTTTGATTGATTGAATGTTATTGCTTTGGAAGCATGATAGATTTTGCCTAAGTTTCTATGATTAACCTCTTGCTTGCTTGTTACACATGATCAAGGCCATTTGTTCTTCTCTTATATAAGCCAATGCCAGTATGTGAACCCAATAAAGAATAATGTTTTTTCTATCCTTTGAACCTTGAGCCTAAATTTGAAAAAAAAAAAACTTTTTGAAATCCTTGCCTTTAGTTAAGTAGAGTATGTTTATATGGTAATGGATAATGGTTCAAGTTTAGGATAGTGGGAAACCGGAAAGAACTTTATGAAAATCTTTAAAGAGCATTGAGCAAAGAAAAAGCAAAAGAAAAAGAAAAGAAAAGAAAAGAAAGAAAAGAAAAGGTTAAGCTTAATGAAAGGAAAGTTGGGTATGAGTGGAAGATTGGTTTCTCACGTAAAAGTAGAAAGAGAGATTATTGTTAATGTAAATAAATGAATTATGCACTCTCGTAACTCAAGGAATTTGGTTGTCCAGAAAAACCAATTTTCTTCTTAGCCCGGTGCGTTACAAGCCTTGAAAAGCCCTTGTGATGATAACTTGCTTGTGAGTGTGTTTGATGGTATTTGAAGGAAAGACAAAGTTGATTCATGTGACATTGTGATAGTAGAGTGAAAGTAACATTGAGACCTCACTATACACTATACACTTGTAAGCTTGAGTGAAACACTTTGTTTGGTGAGGAATTTTTCCATGCATTACAGTTTGACATTCTGCTTGGTTGTTGATCACTCATAAGGTTTTGCATCTGTTGTGTATTTTTTGAGTATGTGAGCACCATAGTTGAGCTTGATTGGCTAAAACGTGATTATATCTTGATTGATCTTTTTATGAGAAGCATACATGATTGATTTACTTGTCTAAGAAGAGAATGCTTTTTGATGTGCTTGACCATTGTAGTATGATTATTTTGTTTAAAGCCAAGTTACATTTTGCTTGAGGACAAGCAAAGTTTCAAGTTTGGGGTTGTGATAACGGTTGCATATACCAATATCTGTGATGCAATTTTGATATTAAATCAATTCTTTTTGACTTAGAAGCTTGCTTGAACTCTTGTTTTTAATTCAGTGGCGCTCAATGTAGGGCCAGCGCAGGGTGCCTGGTTTCCCTTTTCTGGGGCCCTCAGCGCCACTCTACACCGCAGCACGCCTGAGCGCCCTTCCAAGGGTGTTGAGCGCCAGTTCTCTCACAGTTTCGCCTGCTTGCCCCCACTTAGTGCGCTGAGCGCGAGCGATGTTGGCCCATGATCCAATTTTGATCTATTTAAGGACTTGCACGACCTAGGGTTGGTATCTCTTGATGGCTTGAGCATAGAAACACATGTTTTTCCCCTTTGGAAGTAGATTTAGAGATGCGGGACCTCTCCTCTTCAGTTTCTAGAGTTTTTCTATCTCTTTCATTCTATTGTACACCTAGTTTCTTCATGACAATGAAGAACTAATCTTATTTGTTGTTGGGGAAGATGTAACCTCTAAACTTTCATGTATTTGAATTTGTTCTGAATTATTATATGCTTTTGTCATTAATTGTTAGGGATTTTCTCGTTTGCTCTATGCTTATTATATTTGGCTTTCTTTCTTATTGGGAAATACCTAGAAACCAGGATCTGGAGAATTTCTCCCAAAAGCAATATTTCCTAGGGGGTGGGGATAAAAGGTTTGGTTGTCTTAAGCTTCTATTCGTAATGCAGAATTATCTATTCGGGATGCAAGGGATTGTGGTCTAATAATTAAGGATAGGCTTTCTTTGCCGAGGGATCGGGTTTTAAGTAATTTAGAGAGTGACGTTAACAATTTAATGAAGAAGATGAATTTTTATATGCATAAAAGTAAGGATGGTGAAATCTAAAACCAAACAACATTATCATCTCATATTATCAACATCATCCATTCACTCTTGTGTTTTAGCCTCAATTGATCAATTTGCATTCATATTTAATTTTGTTGCAGTTGCATTTAAAAACCAACAAAATATCTTTTCAGTCTTAATTAGTTAAGTAATTACACATTTGTCTAGTGTCGTGAGTCTTCTGGGATACGATACTTGGTCTTACTATTTCATATTACTTCATACGATTTGGTACACTTGCCAATGAGTTAACACACTCCTGGTCTTCTCAGTCAACGAATAACCTCTTGTGACCCAAGATTGGATGATTATTCTTACCATTCATAGTCTCCTCAATTAACGAATAACCTCCTATTACCCTAGACTTAATGAGTATTTGCACCACTCCTGGTCTCCCCAGTTTGTTACTGGATGATTATTCGTTCCACTCCTAGTACTAAGCAACATTGCCTAGATTTTCTTAACTTAACCGAGTTGAACAAGTGTTTTAATTCTCTTCTGAATTGCAATCAACGATTGCTTACAAGTTGTTCAGACTGTTACAATACAATGTAGTCTAAACACTTTCAGGTGTTTTTCTCTTTTCTCTTTCTCTCTGACTTACAATCAGTAAGAAATATAACAATGAAGCCCGAGAGCATTTTTTTCTTCTCTTCTTTTCTTTTCATTTCTTTTTATGCTCATATGTATTATTTTTCTTGAGGTTTTTCTTTTCTCTTTTGAACGGTTCTTAGGATGAATATTTCGATGTATGTTATCCTTTTGATTCTTCATTTAAAAGCTCTTATATTTACAAGCTTATTGCATAAATGTTTGTTAGAATAAGCTCTTGGTCTTGATTCTTGTGCTTTGTCTTTCTTTGTGAACAATAGTCATTTGATAAAGTCTACTTTTCAAAACAGACATGTTTCTTCAGTACTTTACTTGAAGTAGGTTGTATGTTCTTTTACACATGGCTTCGAGTGAAAAACATTCTTTAAATATCGTTTTCGTCTTTAATGTTCGCTTCTGATATTTTGATTTGAAGTTTATGAATGCATATAGAATAACTCATCTGCACAGAATAGAGTAGACTGGTCATGCAATAAATATGTCTTTGCTTATCACTTTAGTTGTTTTTGAATGTTGAATATTTACTGTCATTTAATGCTTGCTCAAAACAACAAAGTAGTTTTTATTTCCTACCATTAAGGTAGCATTTGACAGTTAAGCTTTACTTCTAAAGATACCAAGTGTTGATTAAAGACTTCATTGTCTGACAAAGTAATGTTTTAGCTCATGGTATTGTTTAAACAGAGTAAACGCATCTTATTGTTTAAAGAACATACCGATGATCAATGATCCATCGGTAAGTTAAGACATGAATACCTTTTCCGATGGAATATTCCATTGGTAAATACAAAACAACTGCCTGTCAGTAAAATTGTTGGTAACTAACATTTACCGAAGAACAATGGGTCGTCGGTAATAATCCGTCGATATTAAGCGAGTTTCCTATAGTGAACAATTATTGCAAGGTCAATAATTTGTTGCTCTCGAAATAGTCGGTAATGAAGCCGAGTCGTTGAAAAATTTCTTAACAAACATTCAACTAAGAATGAAACCAACCACATCTGCATCAATACATTAAGATTTCCAATCAACAAACTATAACTAAAAATAAGAATTACAATGGAAATAACAAACATACAATTGAGACATAATTTGGTGAAACAACTATTAAGTGGAACAATTGACTATGTGAAGTCAAAACAAAATTTAGCAAATTCTTCTAACAAAAAAGTTGGAAGAAACATGATTTTAGAAACATTGAGGGGAATATGAACTAAGCCACTTCCAAACCAACAAGTGACAATAACCTAACCTCTATGATTAGAGATTCCATGAACTAACCTCATTGTGGTTCTGCAACCGAGGCATATACAGGCGAGGCAGAAAAGGGCTAAGTCTTTTGCCTCGGTTCATACAGAACCGAAGCAGTAGCGTGTTTTATTTTTTTTTTTAAGACTTTAGGCCTTCATTTGAATAGAGAAGGGATGAACGACCAACGATGAAGAACAACCAAAGACAGTGGAAACTGGTGGATGCAACCGCAAACAACAAGTACGCTAGAGGAGGCAAGATGACGGTGTCGAGCCAATGGAAAGGACTACACGGTGAAATGACGGTGGCGGTGCAGCGGTGCAACGATAAAGCAGCAGTGGTGCACGAGGGAGACGACACCACGACGAAACGGTAACGCTGCAGTGGCGGTGTAGACGCGAAGGAGACAACACCACAACGAGACGAATGTGGCGGTGCAATGGTGGAGCAACGATGGTGCAGCGGTGGAGCAGCGACGGTGCAGTGAGGAACTTCTTTGGAGGCGCGAAAGAGAAGTGGAAGAAGATTGCGCATGAAAATGCGTTCGCGTTTAGGGTTCTGAATTTGAACTTACACAAAGGCTATTACCTCAGTTAAGTAAAAGAACCAAGGCGTATAGTCCTTAGAAAATATTGAAAAAATATCAAAATGCCAAATTTGAAATTATTTCACACTATATGCATTGATTCACGGTTAAATCGATGCAGAAAGAACCTACGCCATCGATTCTACTAAGAACCAAGGCATTATGTCCTATTTCGAAAAGCTTGTCACATGAAAAGACTGATTTGCATGGGGAGACAGAGTTTTCTGCCTCGGTTGATCAAAGAATCGAGGCAGTATACCCCTTTAGGCATCGATTCCTAGGCAACCGAGGCATATAGTTTTGCTAAACTTATGAAAATGTCACTGCGTTTTGATACGTTTTTTTTTATATAACTGAAGCGTATATGGCGCGTTAAAAACCACTTTTTTTATTAGTGGTGGTGCAAGAATTTTACTTTAAACAAAGTTTTTAATGATTTTATATCCCGTATGGGTGGTGTATGATTTGCAACATACACTTGATGAAATCACCTATATGAGTGTCAAGTGTATTGGGAATCCAAGTGCGAGTCTAAGTCCCACATTGAATATAAATGAGAAAGTGGAGAATCATATAAGGATGAAGGCTCATTAACCAATTACTTTAAGGTTTTAGGTATAGAGTGGAGTCAATTCCTTATGTGCTTGGACTTAAATCTCATTATTGTTATGTTTCCCTAGTGAACTTCCTCCTTGATAACAAGTGGTATTAGAGTCGATGGTTAGTCTTGTATGAGATTTTGGCATGATCTCTAGAGTGCTCATGAACACCAAGCATTCGCATGGCCTAATAAACACAATACAACGATAACAAGAGTTGTGGGGATGTATTATGATTTGTAAACCGTTAACACACACCAAGTGTTTTAGTTCATATAATTTTCTATTCAAACTACACTATGTGTTAAGTTTCACTCATATGGTTTATGTTTTCTCTTCTTTCTTTTCTTATCTTTCACAATATGTGAGGGATTGTTGTGAAAGTAGAGTATCACAAAAGATAACTCTACAGTTTTGTGCCTCTTTCACAATAAGTTTTTTTTACCTTATTTTCATTTGATTTTTGTTCGCTCTTCTCACCATGTGCATAAGAGATCATTAAACAACACTTCCTGTGGTCCAAATCACGAAGGGCGTTGAGAGCATTTGATCGGTTGAATGATTGGTTGCTCTTCCTCCATAAGACATGGCTTCGTCTTTAGTTGCAGATATGTTGCGTAGCTTTTGCCACAAAGTGTAGTATCTTATGTGCAAGTCATGGCATTTTGGCCCATCATCATGGCCTCTCCTTAATTTATATATAATGCTTGATCCTTCCTCCAAAAACACACACTTTCACGCTTTCATTTTTCTCCTCTCTTTCATTCTCTTTTCTATTATATTCTCTTTTTTAAATCGTTCAATGTAGTCCTAAAGATTGTAATTTGTGTTCAATTTAGTCTTTTTTGCAAACGTCGTTTAAATCGTTAACGGTCAACTGTCCACCTACACTACAATAAAATCGCATATTACCGAAGGTTTATTACCGAGGGCCATTTGCCCTTCGGTAATGTCTACTTACCGAGGGCCGTTTGCCCTTCGGTAATGTCTGCTTGATATTCGAACCACATCTTCATTTAGCCATTCTCTGGAGAGATCCACCCGCACACATTTCTTTTTCTCTCAAAGCTTCCCTCATCTTCGATCCATATTTCAAGTTCCTCCGCCTCAGATCTTAATCCGCCCAGCCATGGTTAGTCTCTAGATCTTCATTCTCCTGTACATTTCTCCCTTACCTTGGCCTAATCCACCAAAGAATCCATTTTTCACCGATTGTTCTATCTTTTGCCCGATTAAAACCGCTGTTCATTCCATTCCATCGATTCAATCGTTGAATCCTTTCTCTCCACCGATCAAAACATCCCAAATCCCTAACCCTAGAATGTACACCGATCAAACCATTCAATCTAGGGTTTGCCTCCGTTTTCCGTCATCTGCTGTTCTTCTTCTTCGATTAGCTCGATCTGTGCCAGTTTCCATGGTTCCTCGTCGATCCGCCTCGATCTGTAAGCATTACTTCTCTCTAATGATTTTATTTTTCATAAACATTGCCTTTATTTCCTTCCTTCATGGTGGCCAAATATCAGTTGTTGTGTTTTGTTTTTTGTATGAAATATCCAGTAGCATTGTTATTCTTTTTCTGTTATTCCTTTTCTGTGTGGAAAGAAGTTTGGGAAAAATACGCTCAATTTACTATTTGAGAATCCCTGCATGACAAATATGATACATCAGCTTCCCTGTCTATTTGAATACAAAATAAAAATCCTTACATATATATTCACGAACAAAAATATAACAAACTTTAATTGTTCAAATATAAAAAATCCCAAGAAGCAATTGGGATGATGAAAGGGGGATGGTGTTGACGGGTTTGGGAGATGAAAGGGAGATGATGAAGTCAGTGAGTATGGATTTCTAGGAAGGTTTGAACTTGCCATAACAAATGATGTTGACGGAGATTTTACCTGTGAGAAGAGGTGCTCTGTGGAATTGGAACTTCAGTTGGGGCTCTGACTCAGTGAGTTTGCTGGCTGAACTGAAAGGAAGAATTAAAACAACCAGAAATAAACATAGGAGAAAGCTTAAGGATGTCAGAGAGGCAATTTGTTTATGTTGTCTAAGAAAAAAGTGAAATGTTGTTGGTGAATTGCTGTGAAAGAGGGAAGTGTTGGCGGATATATATAGTGGGAGGGGTGAAATAAAATGAGGGAGATGGTGTGAGTGGAGTGAATGAGGTGATAATGCGTTTGCGATTTGGTAGTGAAATTGAAGGGGATTGATTTGTAGGTTTGCATTAATCAAGTGGTAAGATTGGTGGAGACAGAGGATAGCCAGCTAAGGGGAGAGTTGGCGCGGATAATAACAACACGAGATGGCGACATGAGGACAAATCCCGTGTACCCTCAAACTCTTTGGCACATCACAGAAATCAAGGGGAGGGACCCTCACATATACAATGTTTCAATGCAGAAACTATCTCTCCAAAAATGATTGTCTTTCTTGCTTCGACACTGCCTCCACCCAAATCCGCAACTGCTCCAAAGCCAATGGCGCCAGAGTTATCTACAACGATTGCTTCCTCAGGTATCTATCTGTCTATTCATTCAAATATATTTAAATTCACTTAGATTTTGCTGTTTGAAATTCTCAAAATCTGACAAGGTTCACAGAGGTATGTAAATGTGGAAAGTTTTCACTTGCATGCAACGCTTGGTATAAATTAGTTCCTGCTTAATGTTTTTTCAAATAGAAATAATGACAAGCTACCAAAAACAGTATCAGATTGCGTTTTGTTCGAAGCAATTTAATCTTCGACAATTTTTTTGCATTTGATGTAGTATACTCCACAACACAACCCTTTTATTTGTTATTATAAATTATTTTATTCTGAAAAGTCGTATCTATATCATTTATTTCAAAATCTAAACTTGTGTTCCGTTGCAGGTGACATACTGGGAGCAACTGAGTTAAGAGGACCAGTTAACTACAAATATAATGATTTGAAAGCTGCAACTAAAATTTTCAGTGCTGAAAATAAACTTGGAGAAGGAGGTTTTGGTGCTGTATACAAGGTGAATTTATGTTTTGTATATTTTAATAACATAATTGCAAGCATCCTAATGACAATGATTAATGTGTAAGATTTTTTTAAAAGCTGTCAAAATATTCTCTTTTATTTGAAGTTTTTGTTTATGTTTGCAATTAATAAACAAATAATCATTTTCCTAATGCCCTTTACAAGTTTTTAAAAGTATTTTAATTTAAAACTAGAATGTACCAAACATAGGCTAAAAGAAATGAAGAGCATTTTGGGTGGATGGCAGGGTCTATTCTGAGTGGAAAGGTCTACACCAATCAATCACCCATAATATATAAATATATATGCATGTTGTACCTTTCACAAAAGTTCAAAAAACCAGATTCAACCTTCTGATGAAGACTATAATTTATAAGGCAAAGTTTCCAAATAAAAGTAGGAAAAAGCTATAGCTAGCTAAGTACAGGTAGGTTTGATTGAAGAAATTAAGAAAATTAATTTGTTTATATAGTTTTCTAATCTCAAATTTTGTGAAGTCGTTATCAGTGACAATTAATTTGTGGTTGATTAAGAGTGCAGAATTTTTATATTACCAACATGTAAATATTGATAAGCAGACATTTGTTTATTTGTGTAACTTTTGTAAAATTAGTTTTAATTTTTAAATAATTAATCAATTGATTCTATCAAACATCACTTTAGGAAATGAGGGTTTAACATTAAACTTGTTCTAAAATTCTTATCCTTATTTTATATGTTAAATTTATATTAATTTTCCCCTACCATATGGAAGAAGTTGCTTCCAGCTATGGTTAGTGTGCCTCCACTCTTATGATAATTTTCTATATAAATTATAATAGCAAAAGGAATTAAGAAAAATAAGTTAATTAAGGTAGCTTATGTTTACGTTCAAATTAACATAATGTTGGGGATTCAATTATTTAACTCAAATATTTATCATGCTATGTTTGCTGTTCTTCAAATATTTAACTCAAATCCATATATAATTACATTCAAAATCAATTATTTATCATGCTATGTTTGTTGTTCTTTGACAGTTGTAAATTTTATTGTATTGTTATGTCATAGTTATTTTATTTATATATTTTATTCTAACTTTGAAATTCCAATTGCTTTGCCTGAGCTGTTTATGCATTTAAATTTCAAATGTGATTGTCAATCTGGTTCTTGCTCCATTTGCACTGAGATAAATTCTGTTACACAGCCAGAACTAAGAGTCCTAATAGATGCACCTAACTTTGAACTTGATTGTTGTGCAGAATTAAAGGAAGCAAAGAATGCTAAAAACACTAAGGCAATTATTTGGGAGGAGGAAAGTGCATAAAGGCTTGGAAAGATCTCCAGCCTACTGCCACACACACAACAGCTGCCAGTGGAAGGAGAGATGTTGCTGCAGCAGAGAGCTGGGAAGGAGGAAGGCAAGGAAGCCATGGAGACACTGCTGAAAAGAGTGGCTTGTAGTTTTAGTTTGTAGTTTGTAGTTTTAGTTTGTAGTTTGTAGTTTTAGTTTTAGTTTATAAGAAAAGAGTGGCCTATTTGAACAAATTTTCTTCTTACTATAGCTTGTAGTTTTAGTTTTCTTTTTCCAGCTTTATTCTTGTACATGTTGTGTTCAGTTTTCTTGATTCTGTTGTACATATTTCTTGTTAAATTCTAATTCTGCATGTTTGATCTGTATATATCTTTGGTTTGTCTGTGTTGTTATTAGGAAGCCTTACTCACTCACACATTAAGGACAATGTGCCTCTTAAGTGTGGGGGTGGGAAGGTATAAATTTAAAAATACTTGTTCTTATGTAAATAACTGTTTAGCATTAGTTTTAGTAATAAAATAGGGATAATTACCGAAGGCTTTTGCCCTTCGGAAATTACCGAAGGCTTTCGCCCTTGGGTAATTACCGAAGGCTTTTGACCCTCGGTAATTACCGAAGGCTTTTGGCCCTCGGTAATTACCGAAGGCTTTTGGCCCTCGGTAATTACCGAAGGCTTTTGGCCCTCGGTAATTACCGAAGGGCAAAAGCCCTCGGTAAATGTTAGCGACAAGGGATTTACCGAGGACTCTTTGGTCGTCGATAAGCCTTCGGTAATTACCTTTTACCGACGGTTTTGAGCTGTTTCCGAGGGCTTCTGGCCTTCGGTAATGCCTTTCTTTTTTGTAGTGCTATGCAATCAGTGAATCAGTCAAAAATTGGGACCATCAAATTAGGACCATATTTCTTTTATTGAATTATGGGTTTTTTTTTGTTTATATCTTTTAGAATTCCTTAATAGTTTTGAGATTCTCAAAAAATTTGATATGTTATCGGTTGAATCCTAGGAAACTTACACAACAAACTAAAGATAAGTCCTTAAGAATAATGAATATGCATGCTTTGAGAAATTTGTTTTTTGTTTGTGATATAGTAAGCTAATAATTAAAAAAAGTATTCCATATACACAAAACTTATATGTTGCATACAAATTTTAAGGAAAAAAAATTCATAATGCATATAAATTGGTTTCAATCATAACTTTGATTTTATATATTAAACTAAAGTGATTTTTAATTAAAGATGAACGACAGTACGAAAAAGGTACTCATGGATGAAAATTCTTCCACTAGAGAAGGAGTGTACCAATATGCAAGGGACTCATCCTTGAGGTGGAGATTATTGGGAATCCAAGAGTAAGTCTAAATCTCACATTGGATAGAATTGAAAAAGTGGAGCATCACATGTGAGTCCCATAAGGATAAAGACCCATTACTCACTGCCTTAAGGTTTTGGATAGAGAGTTGTTTCAATTCCTTATATGGTTAAACTCATTTATCATTATTGTCGGGCTCATGAACACCAAGAGTGTGCATGACCTAGTAAGCACAATACAACGATAATTTTGACTTTCATTTTAAATTTATTTTAAATTCATTTTAAGATATAATATAATCGTCGTTTTTAAATTAATTAGTTGAAATAATTTTTTAAAATAAATAATAAATTACAATTACATTTGCCGAAAATAGAATATGGAGAAAAAGTATGTTATTCAAAAGATTTTTTGCTTTCCATATTTTCATTTCAAAAATCAAACTTTCACAAAATGTTCAATAAATTTTTGGAAACCACAAATCAAGTTCAACAGAATAATATTTCTAAAATTAACAAACACATGAATATTTAGCTGTGATGCATTAATTCAAGGTTAAATATAAAATAAAAGCTAGATGGTAAAGATTCAACAAAAACACAGGTAAAATGAACATACTGAAGTGCGTCTACTGCAACTTCAGCAACAAAACAGCTACCAATCTAGTCTTGAAAAAATGACGAGCATTTCTAGTCAAGCTCACAATATATGAAAAGAAAATGCAAGGACTAAAAATCCATTTTTGAAAGTGTACTGAACCCAATTATGTGAGAGTGCAATACTCGGAGACCAGAGCCGGCATCAAACTTCAGTTCATGTTATATGCCATCAAAGGCAGTATTACAACAAACAAAAAATGAAAATAAAAGTTACCAGGCCAAAAACAACAAGCTTCAACCAACGTCAACCCTCCCAACAAATAAAGTCAATCTTTTCAACTTATTCGGTTTCAAAATCAAAATTAAGAAAAAGGGTTACTAAATAAAAGGGGAAAAACCACCAGACTTAAATTGATATACATGAAAACATTTGATAATGATTCACCTTAGTTGAAGAAGCAGAAGTCCATTTTTCAGTCATGCATTGACTCTCACGTAGTATCGTGTGCATGCAGAGGATTAAATAAACCATGTGCATGACAAATATTTGTCTGCGAGCAAACGAAAGATAATGGTTCATAATCTGCCAGTTGTTTATATACTAAATTATTTCATTATCAGTTTTTTGCTCAAAAGAATCTGACGGAAGACAAATGTAAAAGTTGCAACGTCCCACATCGAACAGTTAACGGAATATACAGTGTTTATAATGCTTTGACGGGGACGTTAAATTGTTGGAACTTGTGTTGTTTGACGAAGTCATGTCTCTTTTATAATCAACCTAAGAGGTGTAGAGAGAATGAAACATAAGCCGGCTTGAAACCCACGGTCTTTCCTTTTCAAGGCCCACATTTGACAGTTAACGGAGAATCATATTTTTTATAAACCTAGCTTGTAGATCAATTTCCTTTTCTACCACCTTTTTTATATTTTAAGCCTACAATTCCATCTGCATGAGAAAGTTTTAGTATAACTAATTGTTCAAAATTAAAAGAAGTTTTCAGAAAAAAATATAGTTAGTTAGTTTTCAAATATAAAAGTGCCTTTGAATTATATTGTCTATATTTTGTGAACCACTAACAGTAGAATAGAAAAAAATTAATGCATGGACCTAAACAACATTGTAGAGATTATATATGGATCGTATTCATATATATAAAAATACCTGCAATGGGTTGCTTAAACTTTGGATGACTTACTCTTAAGTGTGAAACGGAGTAACACAGGCTGCTGCACCGTGAAAAGTGGTCTATGAACATTATGCTTGAATCATCTACTTTTTTTTTTCCTTATGAAAGCATGAATATTTGAAATAGAGCAAACTATCTTTCATTGCAATATCTAGTATTGTATCTATGAAAAAAGGCTGCAAAATAAGAATTAACATTATAAATTATTTTAAGAGTTACATGACACTACAACGTAAATTAGTAAATAGTTAAAATACCACAGGTCTTCCTTTTCACATCTACATTGAATAGTTAATGGAAGATATAGTGTTTTTAAAGCTTTGGCATACCACAAGGAGTGTCGAGCTAGGTCATGGTGGTTTGTAACCCTAACAGAGGTATTAAGGTGCTGGAACTTGTTTTATAAGACTAAGTGGTGTCAAGGATTTCTTCTACTTCAAATGAAGTTTGTGTCTTTTGAATAATCAACCCAAAGGTTGAAGAGGGAATGTAACATTAGTAGGTTTGCCCAAACCCTTCGACCTGTAAAAGATATTTTGATGATTAAGTCAAAAAAGATTTGAACACAAAAGAGTATTAAATACAGTAATCAATGTAACCAATTACCTTACTTGGAATGCCTTTTTATTTCAAAATTTTACTTACCATTGACTTAATCAAAATCCAATCATATATTATCACGATTATTGAGATAGTTTATGTTATTATACTTTTAAATTGGTTTAACCGCGCTAATCGTTCAACCGATTCGTCCATACTATACATTGGTCCCCTAAGCTCAAGCAGTGTTAAAGACTGTTAAAAGAATTGTTCTTTAACTATCTTGTTTGAAAATTAACCGTTGGAGGCTAAGAGCTAGGATGCCTTGGAATAATCGTTGTCAGCTCTAACAAGGGATGTGAGACATCAAATATTTTTTATCGTTAGATGCGAGTAGATCTTACAATTCAGAAAACCTAATAGTTGGGCTACTCATTTCTATAAATAGTGGTGGGTTGAACCATCATTTTTATCTTATTTTTTATTTAGTGCTATGCTTTTGTTGATTGAGTTTTATGGTAATAATAATGTTTGTTATTTATCTTTCTTCGTGCGAGGACTTTGCTTGTCAACAGGGTCAAGGGTACGCTAATGGTGCCTCATCATCATTTGGATCTTCGTTAGTTACTAAGGACCAACTGAGTGGAGTTTAGCATTAGTCAAGAGTAGTACCCTAAATGTTCATGCTAAAGAAAAAAATAATGCTAAAGCTTCCTAGGATCCCACCCTAGATGTGGCTGCTATAGAAGTTGAAATCAACACATTTGGCGAATATTGAACTTGCCGGAGGTTTAGGGTTACGATTGGGCCCCTTATAAAGTTTGCAACTATACTACATGTTTCCAAGATGGGGTGAAAGTTTGCATGATTGGTCTAAAGGAGTATATGTGCTTCAAGAAAAATCGTAGTTACATACGACCAAAAATCGCAATTATAGTGGTTCCTTTGAAACCGTTATATTATATTTTGTGGAAGTTAAGTAGAATGATAAAAATAAATTTGCATGAAATATTGAGGGTTGTACACGTAGTTTCAACAAAAATAAATAGAAATAATGGTAAGGAAACTCTACATGATGACTCTAGAGTAGTTTGACTTTGATACAATGAGTAAGATTAAGATGAACAAGTGCTTAAAAGAAAAAAGAAAATTTCACTAGTGCATAAATAGTATTTAACGTCACGCGTTTAACGTCTAACGAAAGAAAAATCCAACGTAAAAAATGACAGGTAACATTTTTGTAAATAAAACATCATTATAAAAATTGGTTCCCCTAGGATCACACGTCAAATAATGTATAGATGTCGGTCTACTAGATCAGATCAAAAAAGGTCTGAAAATATCTCATTTTAAGTGTTAATATTAAATTTTGTTATGACATAGACATCGACTCTCCCAAACGAAACGTCAAATCCTCTATTTGACTGACTAATTTTTCTACTTCGAAGTCGTGTCTCTTTTATAATCAACCTAAGAGGTGTAGAGAGAATGAAGCATAAGCCGGCTTTGATCATCACCTTCCAAAGGTCCCGCTTGAAAACTTAACCTTTTTTTATATTTGAATATCACTGTACTAAGTTAAAGTATTTTATACAGTTGAGGACTAATTGAGAGTGTGGATGGAAGTTGTTTGCTTGTATTCAGTAGAGCTGATTTGTGCAGAGATGTAAAAGAGGGAAAGGCTGAAGTTATTACTGTCACTGATCATGGTCTTTCCTTTTCAAGGCCCACATCTGACAGTTAACGGAGGATCATATTGCTTATAAACCTCTGACAGTCTGAATAAAATGCCGAGCTAGGTAGCGCTAGCTTGTAACCCTAGCGGGAGCATTAAGGTGATGGAACTTGCACTGTTAGACTGAGTGTGGTGCCTATGGTAGCCTGCTTCCCACTCTTAAAAGAAGAAGTGGTATCTCCTCTGTTTACAAAGTAGACAGAGTAGACGTTGGTGAGTCATGGGATGACCCATTGCTGCTATCCCAACACATATGAGGGCATTGAGGTAAAACAGGACGGTTGGAGCGGCTAGTTCTGCTCAGCGCTGCCCTTGACAGACCAGACCAGCGAGCTGGTTCTGCTAGCCACACTAAGCGGTGCAGGCAAAATTACAGCGGCAGCTTCGAATGCACCACCACTGAGGTCTTCAAAAACACACTGCTTGGTCCATCACCTTTTTATATTTTAAGCTTACCTTTTTAGTTGCAGCGATAATAGAACACTTGAAACTAAAAATCTTATCCAAATCACAATTTTATACTACATGCATACAAACTTAAACTAATATAAAACTATTGTAACGGTTTAAAAAATTAACAGTAAAAAGTCTGACTTCTAAAAATCTATTCTGCATGAGAAAGTTTTAGTATAGCTAATTGTACAAAATTAAAAGAAGTTTAATAAAAAAATATATTGTCTTTATTTTATGAATAATGCATGGACCTAAACAACAATTTAGACATTATATGGATCATATTCAAATATATAAATACCTAACGTGGAAACAAAACTCCATGACAAATGCAAAAGAATTGGCTTTGTTACCAAAGTAGGCAAAAATGTGGTATTTATTACCAAAGTAGGCAAAAATTGACTAAAAGTGAAGTCGTGGGGGTCCAAACAACTTCAAATGAAGAAGTCGTGACCCCCCTGCACGACTTCACACTGTTCATAGCAACAGTGTTGAAGTCGTGCACCCCAAAAACGACTTCTGGGTCCTGTAATCGATTACCATTTTTTGGTAATCGATTACACAAAGCTAAGAGACTGAGCGCATCTCGACGACGCTCGTCCAGACAGGCAGAGAGAACGCTCGTCCAGAAAGCTAAGAGGACGTTCGTCCATCTAGCTAAGTGGACGCTCGGCAGGAGAAGTGGACGCTCGTCCATTTTCAGTGAACGCTCGTCCATTTTCAGTCTTGCAGGGGTCAGGATTTCAACATTGTGTAATCGATTACCAAAAAATGGTAATCGATTACAGGACCCAGAAGTCGTTTTTGGGGTGCACGACTTCAACACTGTTGCTATGAACAGTGTGAAGTCGTGCAGGAGGGGCACGACTTCTTCATTTGAAGTCGTTTGGGCCCCTCACGACTTCCCCATTTTCGTAAATTTGGTTGAATTTGCCCATTTTGGTAATATTATAGGCAAATATGCCTAGTTTGGTGCAAAAACCAAAAGAATTGGATAAGGGTCTTATGTTCACACTGTCTTAACATAACAATGGGTTGCTTAATCTTTGGATGACTTACTCTTAAGTGTGAAAGGGAGTAACAGGCTGCTGAACTGTGAAAAGTGGTCAATGAACATTATGCTTGAATCATCTACTCATTTTTTTTCCTTATGAAAGCATGAATATTTGAAATAGAGCAAACTATCTTTCATTGCAATATCTAGTATTGTATCTATGAAAAAAGACTGCAAAATAAGAATTAAAATTATAAATTATTTTAAGGTTTACATGACACTACAACATAAATTAGTAAATAGTTAAAATACCACAGGTCTTTCATTTTCACATCCTACATTGAATAGTTAACGGAAGATATAGTGTTTATAAAGCTTTCACATACCACAAGGAATGCCGACTAGGTCATGGTGGTTTCTAACCCTAACAGAGGTATTAAGGTGTTGGAACATGTATTATAAGACTCAGTGTGTCAAGGACGACTTTCTTCTACTTCAAATGAAGTTTGTGTCTCTTGAATAATCAACTCAAAGGTTGAAGAGGGACAGAAACATTAATTGTTTGCCCAAACCCTAGATATCGATGATTAAGTCAAAAAGAATCTAAACACAAAGGTATTGAATGTATTAATCAATGTAACCAATTACCTTACTTGAAGTTTCTTTTTACTTGAAATTTTACTTACCATCAACCTAATCAAAACCCAATCATATCTTAACACAATTTTTTAGCTAGTTTATGTTAATATACTTTTAAATTGGTTTAATTGCGCTAATCGTTTAAACGATTGGTCCAAGCTATACATTGGTCTCCTAAGCTCGAGCAATTTGAAGATTGTTAAAAGAATTGTTCTTTGGGTGTTGTTCAAGAGTTCGCTTCTATCGCTCAATAATGTCTGCCGAATTGTCTTGTTTGAAAATTGACCGTTGGAGGCTAAGAGCTAGGATGCCTTGGAATGCTCGTTGTCAGTTCTAACAAGGGAGGTGAAACTTCAGGTATTTTTGATCGTTAGATGCGAGTAGATCTTACAATTCAGAAAGCCTCACAGTTGGACTACCCATTTCTATAAATAGTGATGGGTTGAACCATCATTTTTATCTTTTTTTTTCTTTAGTGCTCTGCTTTTACTGATTTAGTTTTATGGTATTAATAATGTCTGTCACATAAAGTTGAAGCTGGTTGAGTATCGCTAGTGTCGATGTCTCCTCAAGATAATACAAGGGAAACTTCAGCCAGTCTTTATCAAGGGATCATGTTTTACAACTCTACGAGACAAGGAGAAAAACAACAAATTTCATTTTTTGATATTTTATAAAGCATGAACTATGAACGTGTAGTGTAATATCAACAACAAATAACAATAACAAACAAAAAACAAGTTCAATCAGACAACAACAAACAAGTCCAACCAAACAATAACAAAAAACAAGTTCAATAAAAAAAACAACAAACAAGTTCAACAAATAAGTTCTTCAAAACGAAAACGAAATCTAACCTTCAAAAGGTGAGTTCATCGAAATAAAGTATTGTCACCAGTGAGAGAGAAAGCAGAATGCGCCTATGAAAAACAAGAACACAAAAATTATTGGGCAAAACAAACGAAAATCATACATACAGTAGTTAATTAAGATAAAGTGAAGAGAAGAGGGTATCTCGCGCTAAGAGAAGAGTTATAACAAATGAAAGAAAGATTACGTGTGATAGTCATCAAACTTCGTTCTAGAAAAGTTTGAGCAGAGAAGAGGGTACTGTGCGTTAAGATAAAGTGAATGAATTTTCAACCTCCCACTCAAATTTTTATTGAATTCACTAACCTTTTTAACGTCTAACACTAGGACATTCCACGTTTTATATCCTTTTGATGTCTAATTCTAGAGAATTCGACGTGATAGATAAATATATTTTCACCTTCGCGCCAAATTGACGTCGAATTACAACGACGTCTAATAATTTCATTTATTTACAAAAATGACACCGATCAATTTTAACGTGACGTTATAAGTTGTTTTTGCATAACTTGAATCCTATATACGAAGCAACAAATAGCTTGAAAAACCACTTCTCTAACTAGCTTATTAGAGACACCCATTGTGAAGCTTTCCCTACCATGGAATACGCGTTCGTTCCCTTTGCATACATTCAAATTGAAAATATAGTCCTAACTATTGTTGCCAACCACAAGAAAATTGTGAATTACCGATATTTACATATGGATTTGAATTTGTATGGATTTTACATATGGATTTGCACAAATGAGTTACATACAAATTTTTCCGTATGTAACGAGAAAAAGATTTTCTACTGATCTTCCATATATAAAATATCTATATAACTTTAGCGTGTTTGAGTGGGAATATTTGCGAATGACAGAATATGCAAAAAAAAATCTGAAGGATTTATCTTCACGCATAATTCAAAGCTAATTCACTTCCACTGGTTTCGATTCTTCACTTCGGTTGCCCTCTCGAAAAGCCTTTGAAGCATTGGCGTTGTCTTCGTCGTGGTCTCTGTGGCTCACATTAGAGTCGCTCTCTGTTCTCTATCGCTCGCATTGTGTTGTTTATCGAAGGAGAATGGATTTGGTAGTTGACTTCTGAATGCGGTGAGAAATTGAAGGTTGGAGTGAGTTTTGTTTAATGTTGGTTTGTGTTTGTTGTTATATTGACCCAACTTTGCTCTTTGTTCGAATCAGTTTGAGGTCCAATCGCCCTCTACACCAGGTAAGTATGAATTGGTTAGAACTGGGTTTGTTTTAATTGGATGTATACTATTAGGAGAGCACATGTTGTTAATCCCATCACTGATGTTCAAATGGAGTGGTCCCTTTGGACTCGTGACATTGAGGAGGAGATAGTTCCTCTTTGCAGGTAAGTTCAACTTCTTCTCCAGTTCCAGAATTTACACACCAACTAATTACACGGAGCTTGGCATTCAAATTCTGCCATACAACCCTCTTAGTCGAGGTTTCTTTAGTGGAAAAGGAGTTTTGGAAACTTTGTCAACTGTTAGCTCCCTGGTATAATAATTATCAATATTCTTCATCTTTGATTATGTGCTCATCAAAACGCAAATACTTGAACGAAAGCAATGATTTTGCACATAAAAAATACTTCACTTAAAAAGAAAATGTTAAGATGAACATGGGTATATGATGAATATTTGTTTCACTTATCAGGTGACACATCCAAGCTTCTAAACTGAATCTTTTAAGATGAGTATATTTGTTTCACTACATATATGTGGGTGCCTTGTTTTATGGGATTGTTGTGACTATGTTCAATGGAATTGTTGAACTTTTCATGGTTGTTTCAAGGCTTCCTGTTTTCTATAAACAAAGGGATTAAGTTTTTTTCCCTTCATGGGTATATGCTCTTCTTGCATGGATCCTAAAATTCCCTTTGAATTCATGTTTTCTATTGTTTAATTTTATATTTGAATCCTAATAATAACTAATAGAGTATTTATATTTTAGCTTAATGCAGATTGTTTAGGCAATACCGTGTTCTTTCATTAGTAAATCAGATGGCTTCGACACTATTCAGATTGATTGCAGCAGTTGAGAGGGAAATGAAAGTAGTTCTAACACTGGGTCATTTACACTGGCCATCCTTTTTGCTGTGAGTGGTTTTGTCCTATCAAAAGGTATTAAGGATATAGAACTAAACATTCCTAAGCTTTATCACTTTATGTTCTATACTAACAATGAAGAAAGGAGACTAACAAATAACTAGATTCAGACAAAATTTGATGGCAATGAAGAAAGTTGTCTCGGCAAGCTTTGTCATTATCTCTTACCTTGTCCTTTTTCCTACTACTATACTATATATTCATTTCCATATTGGGTTTGCACATAGACAGAGGATTGGTAATCTTGAGTGATGTGTTTCCATGTAGTTGTTACCGTTAACCTTGAACTTTTTCGTATTAAATATGTGTAGTCAAGATTGTATCTAAATTGGTAAAGAATTAAACTGCTAATAATGAGCTCTATATCAAAATATAAAAATTTGTCTTTTTGTTACAGGAGATGTATTCACAAGTTGGGTCCCACTTTTGTGAATTTCAATGCCACAATCTGCCTTCATCACTGGTATCATTAACTTTTATTTTAATATTGTCCTCGTGCTTGTCTATGTTTCACTTCTGTAATTTAGATATTGAAGATCCTTTAACATTTTCATATCACTCATTATGAGATTTAGTTTTCCTTTTCCTTGGAATTACAATGATTTTAGGTGAAAGCTATAAATGCCACATGTCAGAAACCGTGATTGACGTGATAGAGATTGGCATGGTGTATTTTAGGAAGTTTTATATTTGATGTGCTGTATTTTTTGTAACAATTATGTGCTGCATTTATTAGATTCATTTATGTTTGATTGATCCCGTGATAACAGGGATCTATCCCTTAGAATTAGCAGTCCATATTTTCTAAAATATGCCGCAGACTTATGTATTTATATAGAGGTTAATAACCTCTTAATGATTATAAGAAAGAATTCTATTCCTTCTAAATTTGAGATGGTATCAGAGCTCTCGATCCTTGGGAGTCTTTGACCGTGCCGTTAAACCTAAATTGCAACCTTCATTGTTGCACAACCTTTAACCTAAATTGCAGCCTTCATTGCTACGCCACCTTTAGGCCTTGTTACAAGCCTTCATTGCAGCGCAACCCTCTCTACCTTGATCGCACCTAGGTATGGCTAAAGTAGTGAATCTGGAGACGGGAGACAGACCCCAAACTACTGGAGAACTACAGAATGTTCATTCCGCTTATCGGTTAAATGGGAAGAACTACCTCAAATGGTCTCAAATCATTAAGATCATCTTGAAAGGAAAAGGGAAGTTTGTCACTTAGCGGGTGATGCACCTAATAAGACTGATCCCAAATTCAAATCATGGGATGAAGAAGACTCCATGATCATGGCATGGCTGTGGAATTCAACGGTCCTAGAAATTAGTGATACCTGCATGTTTCTGAAATCAGCAAAGGAAATTTAGGAGGCAGTCGAAGAAACTTACTCTAAGGCCAAGGATGTTGGCCAAATTTTTGATGTAAAAGTGATTATCGTGGCTGCCAAACAGGGAAACAAATCCATTACAGAATATGCCAATTCTGGTAAGTTTCCACTTTTGTTTGGGCTCAATGTTTCAGATACACCATTTACACATTACTGGATATTAGACTCTGGAGCCACTGACCATATGACACCCTACCCAAATATTTCTCCACATATTCCCCATGTTCTAGCAACAAGAAAATGTCCACAGCAGATTGAACCCTCATAACTGCAGCCGGACAAGGAGACGTCCAAAAAAATCCATCTATGACTTTTAAAAATGTCCTTCATGTCCCAAAACTATCTACCAACCTGATTTCTATACAAAAACTCACCAAAGATCTTTCATGTAATGTTGTTTTTTATAGCAACACTTGTATATTGCAGGACAAGAACTCGGGGAGGACGATTGGACATGCTAGAGAATGGAATGGCCTATATTACATGAAAGACCCTAATCTTCCTAACGAGAGTCTCATCTCTAAATCCACCATGACCAACAAAGAGAAAGCTCAATTTTATCATTGTTGGCTAGGACATTTGTCATTTCGAGTTATAAAATTGTTTTTCCCTTCCTTATTTAAAAATTTAAATGTGGAGAGTCTTCATTATGATGTGTGTGAGTTTGCGAAACACAAACATGTACCTTTTTCCATTAGCAACAAGATGAGTCATTTCCCGTTTTCTCTTGTTCACACTGATGTATGGGGCCCTGCATATGTTCCTAATATTTCAGGTGCAAAATAGTTTTTAACATTCATTGATGATTGTACCCGGGTGACTTGTGGTTTTTTATTGCAACAAAAATTTGAAGTTAGCTCTTTTTGTCCAGTTTGTCTCAATGATTAAAAATCAATTTGGGGTCAGTATCAAAAGAATTAGGTCTGACAATGCCAAGGACTACTTTAATCTTGTACTAAACTATTTTTGCCAAAAGGAAGAGTTAATCCATGAGTCCTCATGTGTGAACACACCCCAACAGAATGGGATTGCAGAAAGGAAAAATGGTCACCTTTTAGATCAAACTAGAGCTCTAATTTTTCAAAATCATGTTCCTAAGAGATTTTGGGGGGAAGGCCTTCTTACTGCCACCTACCTAATCAATAGGTTACCTACTAAAGTTTTAAACTCAAAAAGTCCCATGGAAGTTTTATCCTCATTCTACCCACACTTATACCCTACAAATAAACTCCAACCTAGAATATTTGGGTGTGTATCCTTTGTACATGTTCACAGTAATGAAAGGGGAAAATTGGATTCTAGGGCTGTCAAATGTGTTTTCTTAGGGTACTCTACCACACAAAAGGGGTACAAATGTTTTCAACCCCTTTCCAAAAACTTCTATGTGCCAAAAGATGTCACCTTCAACGAACAAGAGAGCTACTTCAAACAACCTCATCTTCAGGGGAGAATGTAAGAGAGGAAGACGAGACTCTCATGTTCCCAAACATGACGTTTGGACCTGAAATTGGGACAAATGGCATTGTTGGTCCTGAAATGGAGGGAAGAATTGAACCTGCACCTGAACAAGCGAGACCTACACCTGATGGTGGCAGAAAATTTGGGAAAAATGTGGTATATTCAAGGAGAGAAAAGGCCATTCTAGAACCTGGCAATGTCCAAGAATCCAACCCACCATCACTGCATGAGGTAACACCTTCAAATCCTATAAATTCCAATGATTCTTATGAATTTGTTTATGAAAATCTAGAAGCACAAGTGGACCAAACTCTTGACCTACCCATTGCCCTTAGAAAGGGAACTAGAACATGCACCCAACAACCACTTTACCTATTATCAAATTTCTTATCCTTTGAAAAATTCTCACCTACTCATAGAACTTTTCTCACTAACCTCAACTTCACACACACACCTTCCTCTGTATCTGAAGCATTGTTTGAGAGGAAATGAAAACATGCCATGGATGTGGAAATGGAGGCGTTAAACAAAAATAGGACCTGGGAACTTGTCACCCTACCTCCTGGAAAAAAACCAATAGGGTGTAAGTGGGTATATGCAATAAAGTATAGGGCGGATGGGACCATCGAACGTTACAAGGCAAGGTTGGTGGCCAAAGGCTTCACTCAAACCTATGGAGTTGATTACTTGGAGACATTTGCCCCGGTTACTAAGATGAACACGGTCAGAGTAATATTGTCACTAGTAGCAAATAATGATTGGGATCTGCAGTAGTTTGATGTGAAGAATGCTTTTCTACATGGAGACCTTGAAGAAGAAATATACATGGAGTTGCCCCTGGTTACAATGGACAGGTTGCTGCTGGAACTGTTTTCAAATTAAGAAAGACTCTATATGGACTGAAACAATCCCCAAGAGCATGGTTTGGAAAATTTACCAAAGTTATGATAGGTCTGGGCTACAAAGCCAAGGGGATCACACATTATTTATCAAACATTTAGTTTCAGGGGGAGTAATAATTCTACTAGTATATGTAGATGACATTATAGTAAGTGGGGATGACAAAAAGGAACAACAAGTGTTAAGCGAATGCCTTGCCACTGAATTTGAGATCAAGATATTAGGGAGGCTTAAATATTTTGTAGGAATTGAAGTGGCTCATTCCAAGAAAGGAATCTTCATATCTCAACAAAAGTATATTACTAACTTGCTTAAAGAAACAGGGAAGACAGGCTGTAGACCAGCAAGCACCCCAGTTGATCCAAATATAAAATAGGAAAGTATGGAGGAGGGCATTGTTGTGGACAAGGAAATGTATCAAAGACTTGTGGGCAGGTTTATTTACTTATCTCACACTAGACCAAAGATTGCGTTTGTTGTGAGTCTAGTCAAGCAGTTTATGCACCAACCAAAGGAAGCACATTTACAAGCTGCCCTTAGAATCGTCCAGTACTTGAAAGGGACCTCCGGAATAGGGATTTTGTTCAAATGGAACAAGAGTGTAAATCTTGAAGCAAAAAGAGATGCGGACTATGCGGGGTGAGTGGTAGATAGGAGATCAACCACAGGATACTACACCTTCCTTGGTGGAAACTTAGTGACTTGGAAGAGTAAGAAATACAGTGTGGCTAGATCAAGTGGTGAAGCAAAATTTCGAGCAATGGCTCACGGAATATGTGAACTTCTATGGCTGAAGATTATATTAGAAGACTTGAGAATAAAGTGGGATGAACCTATGAGGTTATATTGTGACAATAAATCTACAATTAGCATAGCCCACAACCTGGTGCAGCATGATAGAACTAAACATATTGAAGTTGATAGACACTATATCAAGGAAAAACTAGACAGTAGCATGATTTGCACACCATATGTATCCACCTAGAACCAACTTGCAGACATACTCACCAAGGGCCTGAACTGCATTAACTTTGAAGGAATCATATCCAAGCTAAGAGTGGAAAACACCTATTCACCAGCTTGAGGGGGAGTGTCAGAAACCGTGATTGACGTGATAGAGATTGGCATGGTGTATTTTAGGAAGTTTTATATTTGATGTGCTGTATTTTTTGTAACAATTATGTGTTGCCTTTATTAGGTTCATTTATGTTTGATTGATCCCGCAATCACAGGGATCTATCTCTTAGAATTAGCAGTCCATATTTACTAAAATATGTTGCAGACTTATGTATTTATATAGGGGTTAATAACCTCTTAATGAATATACACTAGTGCAATCAAAGGAAACGACAGCGGTTATATTTGGCCATAGGCAGCGGTTCCCGAACTGAGGTATATCCAGGCGAGGCAAAAAGTCTACTACTTTTTGCTTTGGGTGTGAATCGAGGCATAAAATGGTATGATACTTCCTCGGTTCATCCTTAACCGAAGCAGTAGATGTTTTGATTTTTTTTATTTTTTTTCGTAGGACTTTATGCCTCGGTTCCTACTGAACCGAGGCAGTATGTGCCAGTTTACTGCCTTGGTTTTGACCTTAACCGAGGCAGTAGAGTCCATTTTTGTTTTTTTTTCATCCGCCAGCCTTTCTGCATCGGTTTTGACCTTAACCGAGGCCATAAGGGGCTTTTCTACCTCGATTATGACCTCAACCGAGGCATATTCTCCTATTTTTTTTAATATGAGGTCTGTTTCTGCTACATTCCCAACTACAGAAACATACTTGCATATATATTTACAGCCATAACAGTCCAGAATAATCCAGAAACGTATATTTTTAATGAAAATTATATTAAAACATAAATACATTCAATGGAATCATAAATCAACTTCTCAGAAGAATAAATCAATCCAATGTGATCATAAATCAAGTTTGAAGCATAAATCAATGCAATGTACAAAGTTAAACTAATAATAATATAAAAAAGCATAAAACAACTTAAAAACATAAACTTAGAACTTACTATATCCTAATATCTACTACATACTATTATATAATTGAATTACATATTTAGCCAATGTTTTCCTCACGAGTTGAAGCGACTTCTCTGGAATTGGAGCAGTCCTATTAAATCTCTACATAAAAAACAATGATTTCAATTAGTGTATATGAAATCTAAACTATATAGAGAAAATAAAATTCAAAACTAAATACTACTGTTTGTCATCCACTAGTGTAATATGCACGAATAATGGTCATCATCCAAAACATGACATAGTAACCACATTCATATGACCTCATTTGTCTATTACACTGCAATATATCATCATAGTTATAAAATGTTAAGTAACATCATTTGAATAATGGAACCAAATGTTACAAAGTATGGACTAAAATACCAAACCTTAAGAGCAACCCATGCAAGCTTTTTAGCTGTAGCAGTAGATCTCTCAGATAACATCATATGTGTTGCAAGGCAACTACTAAAAAAATTGTTTTGGCATACATTTATATAACAAAGAAAGTTGAAACGCTGAGGTTCTTACCAATCTACATGTCTAAAAGGGCTGGGAGGAGACTTGTGTAATAAACAAAACCAGGCAACAGTGTTCTCCGGTATGGAGATCACAAGTAGCTGTCAATGATACTTAAAATTGGTAATAACTTAATTGTCATATACCAAAATTAATAAATGAAACTTTAAAGTTAACAAACTTCACTTACCCAAGTATATAAGGGAGAAAATATATCTCCTTCCCCATTCCAAAGCAGGTGGTGATATATGTTTGGATATCATCAAATTTATTTCTTTCATGATTCATAGATGGGTCAATGAACCCATATACATTGTTGAACCCTTTCTTGTTACTAACATCAAACATATACCTAAAATGAAGAAGTAATCTGATATAAGTAACTTGATAAAAAATAATTATATAAAAAAGTTCTCATAAACTTACATCATCCACATCTGAATGAGTGTAATAAATTTCTTCTCTCCTCGATGCAAGCTCCCTAACATCTTGATGAAGCAAGTACAATGGGATCTGAGCTTCTCTTCAATGTAGTAGAATCCTAGTGTACATTCATCGACGCATCTGAAATGATTTTAGCAAGTTTGTCTAATACACCAAGAGTGTCGTCCTCAGATAAATGAGTCTTCTTTGGTGTAGGACTTCCTTGTTAACCTATATGTTCTTACATGAAAATATGGTTATGTTATAACGTCAATTAGAAGTAAACTCTATAAATTCATCATCTTCGGTATAGGACTTCATCATCAGATAAATGAGTCTTCTGCAGTGTAGGACTTCATCATCACCACTTGTACTTGCATTACGTTGCGCAAACTCTATAAATTCTTCTACCCCTCTCTCGTACTCAGTGCTGATGCGTGGTAAATTCATCCACCCTCGATCCGTACACATGTTTACTGAAATTGTTTACCCAATTTCAATAATCTTGAATGATCACTTTGTTCGTGTTTGTATTCAAGGTGTGACCCTATCCCATTCAAGAAGATTCACTTTTTTTAGTTTATTAAACATATCAATTTTAAACAACATATTTTAAATTTCATGAAATTTTGCCAACATTTCGTATTAGTCTTCAGGTTACACGAAATGAAAGTGATTATAAATCACAATCAAATATGCACCCGAAGATCAATACTAAACACAACTGCAAAATTTCATAAAATTTAAGACATGTATATTAAAATTGATATGTATTAATAAACTATGAAAAAGTTATTACTCTTCTTAAATTGTCCAACCGGACAATTCAAAATTCAATACTTGTAAATTATTGTTACCATCTCCTCTATTCATTTGTAAAAAGTATGTTTGTTCAAAAAATCTAGAGATAGTAAATAATTTTTGTATTGAATCTCAAACGGAAAACTAAGACTAATTGTCAACAACAATATATATTCAAACAAACAAATAATTACATATATAACATGCAATATATTCAAGCAAACAATATATTGAAGCAAACAACAAGTGAGAATAATACACCCATAGTTATAAGAATTTATTATTATTGATGATAACTATCATTTTCATATCATAAACACGACAAAAGTTTCAAGATATCTAAACTCTTACAACCACTCATATAAGAGTTCCAAAACATCAATATCTTGTTTTGACCATGCCACACTTAGTCTTCCTCAGCTAGCTAAGCATAACTCTTAGCCTGTGGTTGGATTGGAAGGTGGATTAAGAAAAAGATGATGAAAAATGAAGAGGGTTTGAGATGAAGGTTTATGAAAGTTACAGAGTAAATTTTGATAGATTTAATAGATTAAAAAAATGTTTTAATTGATAAAAATAGAATATTACTATTATTTATATTATTGTTTATTGTTGTTATTATTTACAGAAGACTACTATAAATAATTGATTAATTACTGTTATATTAATCCATTGTTAGAGATATGAAATTATTATAACAAGGTTAACGTACGTAAAATAAAACATTTAATAGTTAACAGTTACTCACTTTAACACTTCACAAAATAGTACTTCCACTAAACTAAAATAATATAAGAAAATAATTCACTTAACTCTTTATTTAGTCATGTAAGTTTGTTTAACTACAAATTCTACTAAGTGTAATGTATTATTCTAAAAGTATCTCTGATTTTATTCAAAATGCGAACACCATCCTCAATAAATTAAAAATAATTTAGAAAATCCATTTTTTATATAAATCAAGAAAATTACCACGACAAAAATAGTTAGAATATATTTATAATAAAATCAATAAGTTGCAGTAACTTATTTGACTAGCTTATAAGATGTATTTAACAAAATTGGTTGGTAAATAATGTCACGGGTATTTAGCTAATAAATTAACTATTAGCTAAATTAACCTTGTGTAAACTTGTTGTAGTTAGTAAATGTAGCATAACATAAAACAATAAAACTACATCATTTTATTTGTATTGCAGACTTTAACAGTTGTGTCTTGAAATGGTTTATAATTTTCTCTGCATTTTGATCAATGTTCTTTCCACTTGATCCACACTAATTAGCTGCAGATTTTAGTAGCGAAATTGAACATTATTAATAAAATTAGTGCCAAACATACATTGGCTTCCTAATTTATTTATGACTCAGTTTTTCTAAACACCCAACCAACCTTCTTCCACTGTTCATTCAATAATTTACAATCAGGAAGCAAAACGAGAGAGCAAATTTTTCTTATTGCACCAAGTCTCAACCAATATACCAACAAGATAAAGAGGGTTTGAACAACTTACCGTGCAACACCAACGACAACGGCGGCAGTCGGGCAATGACGGGAACCGGGGCGACAACGGCAGAGTGGGCGACGACAGTGACAACTGCAGGGACGAAGGCGGCAGAGTGGGAGAACGACGGTGAACCAATTATCGCAGCAAATGAATGCACAGTGTAGGGAAAACGGAGAAACTTCAGGTGTACAAGATGAAGACGAGAGGTCGCGAGGAAGGAGGAAAACGGAGGTTCAGCCGAGGAAGAAAATGGAGGTTCAACAGGTGGTGATGGCCAGAGAGAAAATCCAGTAGAGGAAATGAACAGCAGAAGAAAGAAGATGCATAGTAGGTTAAGTGGATACGGTGAAGGAAAAATTGTGAGTGAGGATATGCTTCGGTTACTCAACTAATCGATGCCTAAGCTCCAAACATATGCTTCGATTCCACCAACTACCCGACGCAATAGCACAATCCTGAGTGGTTTGCAGTGGTGTTGCAGGTTGTGGCAAGCCTATAGGCATCGAGTCTGGTACCAACCGATGCAATAGGACCTTTTCTAAAAAGTTGTCAGCCAAAAGTCTGATTTGCAGGGTGCCATGCAGAGGTATATGCATCGGTTCTACAGCTAAGCGATGCAATATGCTCCTTCAACCTCGAGTATATACGTCTTTATACTTCAGTTTTTTCTTAACTGAAGCCTATATGGCGCGTTAGTAACCGCTTTTTCTACTAGTGATAAGAAATAATTATATTCCTTCTAAATTTGAGACCAGACTAGAGGGAATTTGACCAAAAGTTCATTGTTGAGTAGATCATTGTTGTTGGTAGCCTAATATTAGTGTAAATTGTAAGACCCTAGAAAATTGTGGTAATTAGGAATTAATGTGGTTATGAGACTTGGACATTATTATTTGATAATTGGTGTTTGATGATTAATTATTTTTTAAAATTATAATTATTATGTTTACTATTTAACGTTGTTGTTGATTAAGTGGAACATATGATTTGTATATTGTTATTGGAATGAGTTGGGTGGTGTGTTACCAATATAATGTGCTGGATTGATGATAGGAGGGTGACTTAGGAATGAATAGGTGTGGGCCAAATTCTAGAAAGAAAGTGAGTTAAGGTAAACTTTTAGTTTTAATTATATTTTGGGCCTAAGGGAAAAAAAAGTCATTTTACCCTCATTAAATGGTGTAGAAATTAAATTATGGGGGTGTAGAAAGGGAAAGAATAAAAATAAAAATTTGAAACAAAATAGAAAAATTACTTGAATCTTAATGGTTGTTGATATTTTAAATAATACATAAGATAAAATAAGAGACGAAATCTTGGTGATTTTGTAGAATAAGTGAGATATATTATTTTAATTAAAAAGATAAAGATAAAGTAAAAGAAGATAAAAAGGAGAAAAGTAAAAGAGGGCTCCATATTGCTACCCTAAAATCAAAAATGAAAATTAGAGAGTTAAGGGAGAGAAGAGACGTTTTCTTGGAGAGAAGAGGAAGAACTACATAAAACATTAGTGCAAGCAAGGATTTGTTGTATTTTTCAAGTTAGATAAAGCACTAGGATTGGCCAAGGTATGGAGAAGCTTACCTTTGTTCGTTAATTATTGTATGTTATATGTGTTATTGGTTATTTTGATTAATAATCCTTTATGATATATGTTTATATGATTACGATTATGGTTGTATGTTGCTCTTGTTAGGCAAGGGTTTATGTATGCATAGGCATAGGGTTTATGTAATATTTGTGTTGGGTTTCCCTATGAATGTATGTATGGTTGTTGGGTTATCCCAATGTAGGGTTTGATGCTAAGGGAGGATAAAGTTATGAAGCTTGGGGTTTTCCATGCAAATGTATGTGTAAGGGTGTGGTAATAATCATATGCATTATAATTGTGTTGTTTGGGTTATAATATGTATAATGATTGAATTTGGATGATTCAAATGTTATGATGTATGTGTTTGAGTATGTTTACAAGGGTAGGTGATGCTTGAATGCATGAATGATGTTTTGGGGGAGTTCCCTCGTGATTTAAGGTTGTTGCATGAGTGGTTTCAGACTTGAATTATATCCAGGGTGTGTTTTGTTTCGCAGATAATCGATTATCACTAATGATAATCGATTAAGCATCGCTATTGAGTCTGGTTGTGGGAATAACCGATTATCACTTATCATAATCGATTATCCCTTCTTGCTTGATGTTTCTGGGTGATTTTCACTGAGATAATCGATTATCACAGTGAATTTTGGTGAAAAATGGCGAATTTGACACTAGTACAGTAAAGAGATATTGCATCGGTTATTTTTGGTTATAGACACCGGTTCTGCAACTGAGACATATATAGACGAGGTAAAAAGGCGTAGACTTTATACCTCGGTTCAGAACTGGGGTAAAACGAAATAGGATTATGCCTCGGTTCGTAGACAACCGAGGCAATAACATGTTTTTTTTAAGCATCATCGTCCTTTGTTCTCATTATTTTTTCAGCTATCATCATCCCCATTTCGCTTCCAAATCTCCACTGCACCGGTGTAGCTTCCGGTGAAGTTCAACCTCTATACAACTTCTCCCTTCCCTTCTTGAAATGGGGAGCCAGCGGCAAGAACCACCACACCAACACAGCACATCACCACCGCTGCCTACAGACTCACTTAGGCCCAAACCGAGATTAACTTGGTCGCAGCCCAGCAGCACGTTCTTGCTCATTCTCACTCAACCTCAATTCCTCTTCACAGCAAATATCATATACACTAGCAGAACACGAACAACAATTTCCTCAAAAGAATTTTCCCAATTAAAAACCTTAACTTTCTCAAACAGAACCCTAATCCCAATCAAGGAAAACCAAAAAACAAAAGGAACCCTAAAATCAAAACACCCCTTCGAACCTGACTCCGACCTCGGCTACCGCCCCCACCGCCTTGGATCCAAGACTGCCCGCAACCGATTCGAACCACTTCAGGTGTCGTCGTGCGAAGCTGCGAAGCACGATTTCTGGAAAAGCTTGGGCTTGATCACGGAAGGCGGCGGTGGTCGGGAAAGGGACCCACGGGGCGAGAGAATCCATGACCGGCGGAGGCACCACGGCCGGCGTTGGCGTCGCGTTGGTAGGGTCCAGGACGGGGAGCGACAGCACGAGAAAAGGTGTGCGGGATGCTGAAGGGTTGTTTAAAGAATGAAGGGAGGAAGAAGAGAAAGAGTTTTGGTTTGGTGGTAGTAGTAGACGGGGAGCGGCAGCACGGGAAACGGTGTGCGGGATGGTGAAGGGTTGTTTAAAAAGAATGAAGGGAGGAAAAAGAGAAAGAGTTTTGGTGGTAGCTGTAAAGGCAAGTCCATATGCCTTGGTTAATAGCAGTAGAGTAGTAGTAATAATGGAAGGGTTTGGTGGAAGCTATAGAGGCAAGTCCATATGCCTCGGTTCTGCTATTAACCGAGGCCCTAGCTTCGTGCACTGGAAAAGGTGCCTCGTGCACTGGGAAAGATGCCTCGTGGACTGGAAAAGTTGGAGGTCTTTATGTCTCGGTTCTGTATCAACCGATGCAGTATTAAATTTTATTTTTAATGCCCCGGTTCTTTATACACCCGAAACATATAACTTCATCTTAATTTCAAAATTGCCACCGCGTCTTTAAATGTTTCGGTTTTTACAAAGCCGGGGCATATATGGTGAGTTAAAAAAGTGTTTTTTTACTAGTGTGATGAAGAATGGGCATGGTTCAAGCCTAGGAAGTAGTGGAATGTGTGGTACTCAAGGAATGAGAGTAATGGGTATGTTTATGGTCAATTTTGACTTGGAATTACGAGTGGAGCATGAGTGAGTGTTGGGATGTACCTGAGTATGTGATTGATGAGCATGGGAATGAAGGATAAAGTCTACTTCTTATACCTAGTAAATCCTAGTGTTATTTGCGGATAGGTGCTTCCTTTTGACTTGTGTGCACTAGAAGGGTTGTTCGGGTATTAAGCCTTCCTTGTGTGGGGGAGAAGGTGTCTTCCTTGTCCTTGGGTGGCGGGACTACATGTTCCTTGCTGGATTGCGGGATTACTCGAATGAATTTGTATGGGAAATCTACAGAATGGGGAATCTACAACCGGTGAGGTAGGGTACAAAAGTGTGACTGATTCTTTTCGCTATGGTGTTTATGGTATGGTGATGCTCATCGTGTTGTTCATGACTGGGATAGTCATGATGGTGGTGTATCTATGATGGTGATCATAGTGGTTGAGATGCTCTAGGTGACGCTATGTGATAGCATGTTACTATAAGAGTATAGTAAGTAGTTAGCATAGGTGCTAATGAGTGGATAGACATGGAGTCTGTGTGTGAGATGTTAATGATGACATCAAGGGTTAGAGGTCGAGGATCGAAGATTTATGATCGAGGATCGAGTAATTCGTTTGATTGAATTGTTATGTTAGAGGATTAAGAAACCTATTTTTATTACTACTATGTATGAGGTGTTTGATTATTATTGATTTATTCAATATGTTTATATCATCTTATTATGATTGTTTTATCGGTAGCTTACCCCATACATGTTTGTGTTTGTGAATGATATTATCAACGATGATCGTATAATGCGTTATACGTAAGCAGATGATGTTGCAGATAATGCTTAGCATGATAGATTCGAGAGATGACAGGAGACAAAAAGGGGATTTTATTTATAGGTATTAGTTTTGAACTTTGAAACAATTTAATTGGAGTCATTTTATTTCCTTCGTTATTTTCAATGGACAAATATTTTGGAACTATTATGTTTTATGCACGTTTAAATGTTGAATTTTTTAAAATACGTTTCCGCATAGTTTGAAAATTTTACTCGCTTTTTAATAACCCATGGCACCCTGAATATTTGGACGTTACATAAACTTTTTTTTTCCTTGGTCGTAAATCATGCTTAGAACATGTTATAGCCTATAGGCAATGTATTTAGTTTTGCAACTCAGTCCTATATGGTTCTTTTTAAGAGTTATAATTATCTGAATTTTGCTAGGCAGTATAGATCCAACTTATGATCCAAGTTATCAAAAGTTCATTGTTGAGTAGATCATTGTTGTTGGTAGCCTAATATTAATGTAAATTGTTTTTTTTTCTTTTCTCCTTAGTCGTAAACCATGCTTACAACATGCTATAGCCTATTAGTCATGTATTTAGTTTTGCAACTCAGTACTATATGGTTCAAGTTAAAAGTTGTAAATATCTGAATTTTGCCAGGAAGTGTCCAAGTTATGAAACTAGGAGATAAATACTTTACTTTAAAAAACTTGTTCTGATGATAATTTGAAAATGACTATTTTCATAATGGAATGTTTCATCGGCAATATATTGTCACACGTTCCCCCTCTTCAAGGCTTAAATAATACATCTGATTTGGAAATGTGGAGTAGCTCAGGTGAGTTTTTATTTACTTGTTAGACATTTTTTTTAAAAAAAAGCTATGTATCACAATATTTAGTGTCTCATTGCACCCTCCTCCTTTAACACTATGTAGTTAATGGTTTTTCCTTTTAGATTAAGGAACTATAAAAGTATATCAGTATTTTTCATTAGGGTTTTTTGTCCATAGAAAAAGTGACCAAAAGCAGCATTCTAGAGATGCGAGTGTTGATGATAAGCTGCTGAAGTCCAAGAAGCCTAACAAAAAAGTGTTGATTAATCAAAATCAGATCAGTGGAATATTTGCATTGCATATTGAAATTAGGAGTTGGAAGAGAAACTTAAGTCAATACTTATAGAGGCTTCAGGTTCAAATGGAAACACATTTTTCTTTGGGGAAACACTAGCTTGCTTGCAGGTAATTTCTATACATTCTCAAATCTTGCTCGTGTAATTTGATTAATTTTTAACTGGTTTTGTCACAACATCATCTTATTTTAATCAAAGCCGGTAGACTAATTATATGGGTAATAGTTTGTGTTAATCAAGATTATGGTTAAACCTGCTTTGTAACATAGCATAGGTTTTTCAATCTATATTTATCAATATATATAATTAATTCTAGTTGTTGTGATAACCACAATTTTTTTAAGGTATGAGCAAAGCCTAGATAAGATTAACGGTTATAATTTGTTTTTTTTGTAAAGATGCTTCAAATTCTTGGGGAATTTCTGTAAGCTTCATTAGCATAATTTTGCTACCAATTTTATGGAAATGTTGCATAACATGTTGTGTCAATCATATTTGGTTACAAGAACAAGTTGGTATGGTTTGTCAATTTATAACACGTGAGCTTAGTTTAGTTTAAAATTAATAAATGGTACTATGTGGTGAATAATTTAACACCCGGATTTCTAGATTCCTAAACCAACCTACGAGGTACCAAAATTGAAACGGACAGAATTCTTAGAAACTCTAAATTCACCAAGAACAAGAAAATAGAACTAAATGATACATGCATAACAATTTGTGCATGATCATTGACTGAAGCAAAGAGGACAGAAAAACGAGAATAAACTTACTTACTCTAAAACAGAAATTGATCGGTTGGATTTGTAGACCTTGACGTCATGATCGTTTAGGCACCTTCTGATCGTCAAACAGATGACTCAGGAGTTAAAACTCTTAGAGAGAAGGTAGAGAATTCTAGAAAAGTGGTTTCTAAAGAAATGATACATTTTAAAATAACGTAATTCGTTTATAACACAATTATTTATTATAAAACTTTTTAATATTGTAATAACCGAGTCTCACTATTTTTAGACTACAACCATTTCTAAATATTATTTTCTGGAGTTTTACAAATGATTTTTAGAACTTTTTTATATTAGAATATTTAAAAAAGTATTATACATATATATATATTAATATAAAAGAAATATTACATTAATCAAATAATTCAAGAACAAATTTCATTACTTCTCATAATTTTTATTTTATTTCGTTTAATCCGAATATTCAAAATTTTCATTTTCTTTCTCTTTCTTTTCTTTCTTTCTTCAATCTTTAATCAAACAAAACATATTATCTTGCTTTCTTTCTTTTTTTCATTCGATCCTTAAATCAAATAAAACACTATTACTTCAAAATCATCGCCCTTATAGAAAATAATTATTTTGAAGTTTATAAATAGAATTTTGAAATCATTACTTGGAAGTCTACATTTTTTAAAGACTGTAACACAAAATAACTTTGCTAAAACAATTATAAATTCAAATTCAAACTACAGTAACCCTTGAACTACAGTAACATAGTTGTAGCACACAGATTTCTTCATTGATAACCTAGTCAAAAGATTTCATAACTCTAGTCACCAAATTACAAGACAATTTTTTTGACAACAGCTAGAAGAAAAGTACTTCAAATATATATATATATATATATATATATATATATATATATATATATATATATATACATTATAGTGTCAGTTAGTTCTCTTTTGTTCTTTCATTGATTGAAAATATATATGGTGATCACGTGTAGTCTTATTCACGAATGTCTATTTCATATTTTGGGACCATTTATGGAACTATCATCATAGTTATATAATTGAGACCTTTTTATTCTGTGGCTAAAAACCTAGGCTAGCTGTTTTTAAATATGAACATTAAGACAAAACATAGGACAAAAATAAAGGGAAATTATTTAAATTTATTATTTTCTAACTATTTTATCACTTCCAAAACACATAAAATTACACAACTTAAATAAGTTTCTGATAGAAAAAATATTTTATTTTTTAAAATAACAATTTATGATTTATATATGTATTTTATTTATCTTATTATTTATGTATTTGTCAAAATGATCAACTCATGTTCATAGTTAACACCAATAGCTTATTATTTCATGAGTGTCAAAAGTAAAAAAATATTAAACACTAGAAATAAATTATTTAATTTGTTTTTCGGATTTCAAAAACTTATTTAAATGGAATAGAAGTATTGTAATTATTATTTTGTGACTTAAATAAATTTTAAACCGTATAAATTTGGAAAAGGTATCTAATAAAGAATGTCATCCTATACTAAAAAAACATGTAAATAACAAAGAGTATTTTTGTATTTACCTGGTTTTATTTATTTAGGGGATAGTTTCCAAAAATGTTATAAATTTTGTCTCATAAAATAAAGTATAATATGATAGTTGAAGATGAACAACCACAACAACCACCGTCATTTTATATTATATATATTCAGTGATTTTTAAAAAAAAATAACGATAGTTAAACTTTTACTGGAAAACAAATTCAAACATCTTAAACTCTACAAGGCTCAAACTTACAAATAATATTAGAGAACTTAAGCAAAATTTATTAGAGAACTTAAACAAAATTTAACCATATTAGAAAGAACTGAAGAACATTATGTTAATTTTATTGAGTTTTCCCTTTAATATACATATAACTTGTTTTTATATTTTCTGACAGAAACTGGTTTAGGATTTTCTAAACCAGCCAGTCTTTATAGTCTCAAGAGAATCAACTCCAAGTGCAGTAAATTTACATGTAATAAAATGGAAACAAATGAAAAAAAGATAATGTTTTATATAAAGTGACATTTCAAAATGACACAATTTTAAATAATAATATGACAATAAAAAAATATGATTGTAAACGTCATATTATAGATGTATATATTTTGATGATTATCGAACTAATATATTCCGTTATATGAAAAACACTGTCATATACATTATTTTTTTAGCATTTATGAATTTTTTGTAATTTTTTTACCATTTTAAGATTTTTTTTTTATCTTTCCCTTAGTGTGTTGATATCTCTACTACATTGCTTAATCAATGTTGGTGTCATGCCATGTTAAAATGTTAAACACCATGTCAGTGTGTTACTACAAAAATTAATTAGTTAACAAAAATCTTGGGTTAAAGAGTTATTGAATAATACTTAAAAGTACGAACAAATTTTCATTGGTACTCATTTCAAATAACTTTTTTTATGCTTAGAACATGTTTACGTCTTATTTTACTGTATAAATATCATTCAAACAAGTAGGTTACATCATATTTTGACAAATGACAACCTGATATTCCAATTTAGAATTGTGTTTGAATAATGAACGAGATGACATCATGAATCAAATAGCTTTGTTTTATTTTATTCTTATTTTTGCGTGTATGATGGCATGATGATGGATGAAAACAGTGAGATTGGAATGTAGTAAAGTAGGAGTTCATATAGTGCAGCACACCAACCACACACTTGGCATATATAATATATGATATTTGATTTATAACATGCTGAAACATATGCCACTGTTACTGTTAATGTGTTCTAGGTTTCTGTTAATCTCCATAGCATGATCCGGATCGGAAGGGAAAACAGACACAGCTTGTCTGAATTTTGGTCACTGTCGATGCCATCTGTTAAACTAGGTAGTTTTTAATTAAGAATATTAAATATGTGTTTCATAAATTTACAATAGTAAATATTTTGGTCACTCATGTTTAAGATTTTTCTCACCAAATGTAACAATGAATTAGTTACTATTTTAAACAATTATATTCTTCATGAATGAAATACTGGTAATTGTTACACGATTGATGATGGTAGAAAACTTGATACATGTATCAAATATAATTATAACCCAAAATCATACTACAAACCCTAGAAAGAAACATTATCAAGAATTAAGATAAAAATATAATTGTATACAAGATAATCATAATTCAAAGTAGAAATATCATGAATCTAATATACTCTATTTGATTAATTTCAAAACACTTTAGATTAAACATATTCTTCAAAGACTAACACTTATATATACTAAGAACTTTTGATCTATAGATGGATATCAACTTCAAAGGGTAAGTTTATTGTACAATCATTCTACACTTACAAAATGTGTCGTGTTAGTGTCAAAACTCTGTCTCAACTTCTCATCAATCAAGCCAAAATATTACTTTCCAAACATAGATTACTTAATACTGCAAATCATCGACTAACTCAATATATGATGCAAGTATTAAATCATCCAATCCAATCATAACATATACGTCAATTAAATGCATTGCCAATAATTATTTAAATTCAAGCTTAAAACAAACAAAATATATTACACAAATAAACATTTATGTACACGCATGCCAAACAAATCAATTTGAGCTTAAATATATTTCTCAGTTTACTCACGTAAGTTGAGCAAGTTATTATCGCTTGAACAACCTATGTTCTTCAAATACAGACAAATTTTTGCCAGAGGGACAATTTGTCTCTTTGAGAAAAAAAAATTAAGATGTACCTTGTTCGCATTTTCACTTGATAAAAAACAATTCAAAAGGGAAGAAAGTGAACTAGAAACAATTATTCAAATTTTTTTAGAAATAAAAAAATATTACAAAAACTAAAACAAAAAATCCTCACATTTTATAAGAATTTAGATCAATTATTTCATATTTTATAGGGATGAAATTAAAAAAAATGTAGGAATTAAAAATAAATAAAAAACTAAAATACATATTTAATCTATAAAAAGTATTATAAAGTCTTAATTGTTTTTTTTAAAACATTCATTAATGAGATCACAAGTTTTAATTTCTTTTCTTGCCTACTCAGTAAATATTATCTACATGAATTAAAAGATTAAATCAATATCCCCATTTGTTTTATAACTATATATTTAAAAAATTTCTGCCATATATATACCAGTAATTTATCAGTTTCTACAAGATAACAAGAATACAGAAGAATTGACAAAATTACTAGTGATGTGATCTTAGGAAGACAAATAAACGAAAGAGTGAAAGAAACAATGAAAAAGGAAGAATAGTCATAAGACATTAGTTAGGAGTGTAAAATAATTGGAAGAAGGAGAGATGAAAGTGATGAAAATGGGTGAAGATGTTCTTGATATTAGGTGTTTGAGCATGAAAAGAGGAATACCAAGGAGTGTGTCTGTGAAATGGTGGTGAAGTGGCCCCACTGTGCCACTTGAAAAGCAAATGGTGACCCTCTATTTTGGGGAGAATGATGTGCTTTTTCAATGAACAAAACTGCCGCCATATTTGTGTTATTCTAAGCTGGCTTCGTCTCTTTGCAGAGTGGCGTAGTACCACAAAAGTTAGAGACACTTTGCTAAAAGACCATGCATGAATCAATACTTTATATATATCATCACCATAATCATCTTTTGGGACCATACTACTCTACCTCACCACCTTTATAACTACCCTCAATTTTCACTCTTTTTCTTTTCTTTCCCTGCATTTATTCTCTCTCTCTACCTCTCTCTCTCTATATATATGTAGAATGGTTGATGAATAGTATAATTGATCTATGTCAAAGTATGTCCTTTTAAGTCATTTTTTTAGTATTATTACAACATGACTTCTTGTGATCACCATTAAAACCCTAAAGTTAATTATATTAGTAATGAAAATAATTTATTGTATTTATTCATTTCTTTTATATATATATATATATATATATATATATATATATATATATATTTCAAAAAATTATGCATTTTAGGGTGATGGTGGTGGATGGAGTGTTTGTTAATCTCCTAACAAAGCAATGTTTAACACTCTTGAAATGGTTTTGTTGTATAAAATTTACCTGATAAATTTTTTTATTGCACTTTAATTTAGAATCAAGATAATACTATGTTGGTTTAGATGAAAACGGGTATACAAATATTTACTTTATTTATACACGTATAATTGTCTCACTTATGAAAGAAAGGTTTAATTAAGTCCATGCATACTACAAAATTGAAAAATGTTTATTATTATGATCAAATTTTATCATAATCAACTCCTAAACATATGATGAGCCGTTTATCTTAATTTTTTATGTGTGAAAAGGGATTAAATTCTTAAGGAATCTTTTATTTTGAGAGATTAAGATTTGAATTTGTAAAAAGAAAATGATAAGCAACAACATTGATTTATCAAATTTGAAAGTGGCCCCATCATGTGGAGACCAGTTTGACCTTGACTGTTGAGTCATTCATTTGGAAGAGGCTCTTTGCTTTTCTAGGGTTTTGAGCTTTTTTTAACATTTTGCTTAAGGGCAATCTTCATTCATGGAGTTAGATTTGAGGACCACTTTTCCACTCTTTTCCCATGTACCCTATTTATTTCTCAATGGACCATTCCTCTTCAAAATTGGTGAAACTATGTGTTTACTAAATAGTAAATCAAATTGAAACTATGTGCCATACTTTTCCTCCATATTTAATTATAACACTGTTTTTCATCAAAATATTCTTCTTTTGTTTCGTAGATGATAATCAAAAGTCATGAATGGCCTCATTCTTTCTTTATTATATAAGGATAAATTTTAAAACATTATAATAAAACTTAATATTATTAACTATATTAATTAATTACCTTCCTTAATAAATACGAAATTAATTAGCTGTCTTAAACATAATTCAAAACAATCTTATTCATAAAATGTTCCAATAGAGATCTCAATCCATGCATTATGCTGCTCTTGATTATTTTCTTAGGAACCATGATTACTTTTACAAAGGTTGTCATGAAAGTTTTCTAAAAAATTTCTCTTCCTTGAAGACTAATGCATTTTTCTATTTTCATGATTGTTGGGAGTTATAAGAATGATTCTTGCTATTACGTAAACTTAATTACTTTTATCTTTTTCTCCCTTGTACACTTCAACAAATGTCAGGAAGCACAAATAATAAGACAAAAGAAAGTGAAATAAAATTAAAAATGTAATAATTGTACCAACTTGATTAACAACAAAAATATAAATACTAAAAAAATGGAAATAAATTTATTCCACAGCATTATGTACCTTTTGATAAAAATTTTGGAAATCATGAAACTAAACAATGCTTATAGAAAAGAAGAGAAAAACATAGTAAAGATATTATCTTTCAACTACGGTATTAATTATAAATTCAAATCTTCTTATATGTGATTTGAATTTTTTTAATTATATTATATTGAAGTAGTTATTAATCAAATAATATTATTAAGTTTTTAATGATTTAAATTTATTCAATCAACAATAACTGTAATAAAATATTTTAATAAACCAGGAAACTGAAACTTTATTAATTAAACTAATTTATTTATTTATATTTTAATGCGTTTGTCTTTTTTATAAGCAAAGATTTATATTAAAATTATTTGAGATACTTCAATCTATGAACAAGATATATACAAAAATATAGCAATAAAACCCATTAGGTATTCTCCTACATCATCCTTCTAGCCTGAACATATGGTTTCACTACACTTTTCTTGTTCATTATCCAAGTCCTACACTTTTGCTTTTTGACCAAGTACATTAAGAGTTCTATCAAGATGTTGCCCTAATTTTCGTCTTGTTCTCTTGGGCATCACCAATGTTTAATTATGCTCCATCTATGTGCTTTTGCATTAAGGTAAATTTTTATACTTTACTACATCATATCTTCCACTACTGTGTATCTATTTTGATCGTGCATTAGTATTCTTAGGTAGACTAATTATTATGTATACACCGTTTTCTTTCTTTTTCCCCTTATGAAATAAACATAGGGTTATTTTCCATTTCTTTCTTATATTTCTTTTCACTAGATGTATTGTTTCTTTTCACTAGATGAGTATCTACTTGTACTTGTTTCGATGATTCTCACTCATTGTACTTACTTTCATTGTATTCCTTTTTACTTGTACTATCAATAGTTGTTGTTTTTCTGTGTCCTAGGTTCTTTTCTTTGTGGATAAATAAGTTTGTTGATAATTAGATATCTTGGGATTTTTGAAAAAGTATCAAAATATTAGGAAAACATTTAAATACTATGTGAAATATTGAAATGATCCAAAGAACTTATTCTAAAATTTCTTAAAAAGGTATTTGAGTATTTGAGTGAATATTCAAACACCTCCTTTATAGTATTTAAATACTTAAATAAATAATACAACAAAGACTAGTGTTCTTATCACTATTCGAGTCTTTAGAATAGTATGGACTCTCAGTTGAATTATATCTTCTGATAAGAAAACTACTATGCTTCAAAGTAAAACAGAGAAAATTTATTCACAAAAGACCTTCTGATGTTTAAATTAGTAAGAGAATAAAAATTACAAAAATAATTGTCAATTAGGTTGATTGAAGACGGTATATTATTGTGAAGTAGTAGATACATATAAATATTTCTCACTCTTTTAAATATTTATTCGTCTGTGATTTTTTAATTAACAATTGATCTAATTTGGATTGTAGGTAATTGAATTGATCAAGATTATATTCAATTGGATATTTGAGTTTAATCGTCAATTACATATTGTGTTGCATTTTAGAGGGACATAGATCTTACTTATAATCATGCATTAATACTAAATATATATATATATATATATATATATATATATATATATATATATATATATATATATATATATATATATATATTAACTATAAACTAGAACGATTATAAATAAAATAATGTCATGCTATAATTATTTCTTTGGATTTTTTTCATGATTGTTATAATCTATGTATTGTGAAATATAGGTTTTTTCTGCTTTTATATATATTTTTTATCATAAATACGGTGTAGTCTTCTATATTTTTTAATCTTTATTTATTTTATTTTTTATTTTAATAAATCTTTTATATAATTGATATACTTTGAAAATGTCAGATTAACTGAAATATCAATATACATAACTATACCTGATTGCTAATATGGGTTTATTTTGAATTTTCTCATAATCACTCTCACAATAGCTTTATCCTTCTCTTATCTTTTTTGTTGAACCTACTATTATGGCATTTATGATAATTATGATAATGAAAAATCAATAATGATAATTTTGGAAAAACTTGCATTATTTTGTATTTTTAGTGTGATACAAAATCATGGAAATGGGTAAAAGCCATTCCTTAGCACAAGGCAGAAGGTACCTTTTGGTGTCACATTCATAGGAAACATGGCACAGCAAACTATTGTGATTTTATTTGCAGGCACACACGTGGGGTTGGTTACTTTCTCTCTCCATGGACTAAGATCACACAAGAAAGAAAGTAACTTCCTTTCTTTCTACCCTTAACGTTCAAACTAGTACAAAGGACGAGGTTCAAACTTCGAAGACAATTCTCAGCATTGAAGCTAAAACAAAAGCCTTTTTGCGTTGATTCTTGAAATCAACCCCTTTTGGGTTTCCCAATAGAGTAAAACAAAGAACAAGCCGACGAATCATAGCCTTTGTTACACACCTCAAAAAATAATAATATATCTCAATGAAGGGGCACATGAGATTCTATTCCATTCTCCCTTTTGACTGTTTCCCTTTTATCTCTTTTCTATTTATTGTTTCTGAATTTTTCATTCCAATTTCTTGAGTAGAGAGGACCCTACTCCCTATTTGCACCTATTCCTATTTCTTTGTCCCCTCTTCTATCCTTTTGGAAACCATCAAATATTTTGTTTGGTATATATGTCAAGTTTTATGGTTCTTTGCAAGAGAAACTTTGGACCCTTTTGTTGCAGACGAGAGTAAGAGTTCTCAGTTTAACATCTATTATTCAGGTTCCTTTTTCTTCCTTTCTCAGTTTATATTCCTTCTATGGGAATACCCTGTTGGATAATTGATGTTTGAAGGGCATTGCACTGCAAGTTGACTTCTGTAAGGATCACATTTGGAATTTATACCCCTTTTCAGGGGTGGCAATGTTTTCTCGAAATGACTGAGATCTTCTTCTTTGGTGAATGCCATTTTTGTGTGATACTGTTCTGATTTGTTGGATTTGGGTTCATGGCTAAGAATTTATACTTGCTGCACTTCTTAACATTTTTGGGCATTTGTGAATTCATTCTTTTCCAATTTGTGTCATACTCTATGTATTTCAATAATCTGAGCGTATCAGTTTCGTTTGGTGTGAATGCTTTGAGATGCCAATTTTCTTGTGAATAGTTAAATAATCATGAAATGGGTGTTGATTAATTTCGTGTGATCCATTGGGAATTTAGATGGACAACGAATTTGAAGATAGACAAGAAGAAACAGTTTCAGATATCATACGAAGCAATCAGCAGAGGAAAAAGCAGGTTTCTTTCATTCTTTCTCCCTCTTTCTTTTCTTGAAAATATTGTTTATTTTGTCTTCAGTTTAATTGCAATCTTCTTTTTTTTTTTGCCTTTGTTTGTGTCTCTTATTCACTCGAGTCATGTGACGGAGTGTGTATTGGTTATGCAATTTCATGCTTATTTCAATAACTTTATTAAATGTTTACTCTATTTTTCTTTTGGCAATTAATCCTCTGAATGTGATTTCAGTCGTTTCTGTGGAAAGTTTTGGCCATGAGAGAGAGAAATGGAAGGACAATGGAGAGAGGTTCAAATTATTCCCTTGGTGAGTTCTATTGGAATTCACTCTGTTTTTAACAAGACAGAGAGGTTGACAGCATTACACAACATTCTGGTCATGTTTACGAACGAAGATGTCAAAAAGATAGAATAATATTTTTGAATTATGGGTGTTTTGACATAGACATTGTTAATTTCTTTTGGTTACTATGTTGGAGATATCATACAGAAATATGCTCTCTTCCCTGAAAAGGTGGAATCACTACTATCCCATTAAAGAGAATATTTATTGGAATCACTACTTTTCTGTTGAAGAGAATATATATTACTTCTTTATTTCCCTTTGACTTAAACCTTTTCTTCTTCCATCTTCTGTACAAGCACGACGTTTATTAAAAAAACCATCTTAGTTGTAAAGATCAGAAGATGAGCTGGCCTAACTGATAACTGAAAGTTCAGTGTGGTAAGAGGGGAACATCCTCAGTTTTTTTTAATGTAAATTCACAAGAATGTCTTCATGTACTTGTGTCTCAGGTGGTGAAATAAATGAAGCAAGTTGAATGGATTCATTTTCCTTTTCACTGTTTCATCTTGGCACAAAATATTCTTTCTCACTGTTGAGAGAAAATAAGTGGGCATTGAGAAAGGCATATATACCTTTCCTGCTTTGTTTCTTAGAGCTTATCTTTCCATTTTCCCTTTGGACAAGGATATTTTTTAGAAATGAGAAATAAAATAGATTAGTAGTTGTTATGGCTTCATTGACTAGTTAACGGTAATAATTCGAGCATCTACTTGTTTGCTCCAAATTTGAGAATATATTACAGTACAAACTTTTTACCATAATGACCTATCCTTATCTTAACCTTTACTGTTTGTAGATTCCCTCAGTATTAGAGGATGATGTTAAGAGCAATAGAACCTCACCCTTCACATGTTTCAGAAACACCATTCTAGAGGTTCATCTTGTTATGATCACTTAGACCAATCTCTGACTTTTCTTGTAGATGTACTTTCTGATCCATCCATTGAAAATCGAGGCTCAGAACCTTCTATGTCTTCTACTGAAGCAGTTCAAAATCTCAGGTATATTTATATGAAGAATTGATCTTTTTTATTTTATAAAGAAAGTATAATATTTGGTGACCAGATTAATGATTGCAGTTATTTGTATATCAGAGTTTTTGCAGCAACATGGAATGTAGGAGGCCAATGCCCCACTATGAACCTTGATCTGAGTGATTTTCTTCAGGTTCGAAATGAACCAGATATGTATGTTTTGGGGTATGCTCTCTCTCTCTCTCTCTCTCTCTCTCTCTCTCTCTCTCTCTCTCTATATATATATATATATATATATATATATATATATATATATATATATATATATCTATCTCAGTTCTGATTTTAATCAATGAATAAGATTTTAGTCAACAAATTGCCCCTTTTTTTTCAAGAGAGTTAGCTACCCTTTCTTTCTTCACTTTCTCAAAGAGAAGGTCACTTATCATTTTGAATTTTAACTTTTGACCCTTCAGATTTGTCATGAAATGAATTTATTTGCACCATTTGCCATATGCCAATATAGTTGGTGCATGTGATGTTGTCTGCTTGAGCAATAAAAATGCTTTGAATATTGAGGAGCGCTTTGTTAGGCAGAAAGGTAGTCTAATAGTAGATTTCTGCTTTACAAGTTTGCTGAACTAAAAGGGAAAAAAGTGTGTTTTAGATTGTCTAAAAAATAATCTTCTTTTAGGAGATTTTTTAGTAAGCTACTCATTCTAGCTCTTCAAAATAATCTAAAAGCTTATATTAATGATGTGAACATTTTTCAAAAGTGGTTTTTAATTTTATAATAGCATAGAAAAGTGATTCGTTTAAGAAAAAAAGTCTCAAACAAACTCACTCTAATTCACAATATAATATATCTTTCTCCAATTTTTCAGCTTTCAGGAGATTGTTCCTTTAAATGCTGGAAATGTGCTGGTATTAGAGGATAATGAGCCTGCTGCAAAATGGCTTGCTTTAATCAATCAATCACTCAATGGCCCTTCAGATTTGGCTTCGAACGGACTAAAACAAACTGGATCTTTTGGCGGACCATTATTCTTCCAAAAGCCTTCTCTAAAGAAGATTAAGAAAACATTCAAGAAAATAAATGGAAAGAGGCTAAAAAGTTGTAACTGTGTTCTTGAAATGGAAAGGAAGGCTTCTAAGGATTTCTGTTTCCGTTGTCAAGAATCTAACTTCAATTCGGATGACTCTTCTACCGAAGAGGAGGACGAAAATTTTTCAATTCCTGTTGCCTTAGCTACTAGCCAGATGAAATACAGTCTTGTTACATGCAAACAAATGGTTGGAATTTTTGTAAGTGTCTGGATGAAGAGGGAACTTGTTCAGTATGTTGGCCATCTGAGAGTATGTTGCACTAGCCGCGGGATCATGGGTTGCCTTGGCAACAAGGTAGTCTTAAGAAGCTTGATTCTATTTCATTTAACTCAAGTTAATATAAAGTGTAAATAGGTAGAAAACAATTTCTTGACATAAAGTTGTAGTTACTATCTACATTACCATGCTTGTTTTGTGGCTGCAGGGGTGTATATCAGTGAGCATGTCTTTTTATCAGACAAGTTTTTGCTTTATCTGTAGTCATTTGGCATCTGGAGAGAAAGAGGGTGACGAGCTTCGCAGGAATCTTGATGTCATAGAGATTCTGAAGAACACTCAGTTTCCAAGGATTTGCAAGACACCACATAGTAGAATGCCTGACAGAATCTTAGATCATGAGTGAGCATCTTTCGAAACCAATTAAGACGAGTTTTAATACAAAAATTTCTCCAGTGCTTAATGACACTGAGAAATTTTCATATCATCATTGGTCCCAAATTTTCTGATTATGTGGGAAATGTTTTTCCTCCAGCCGAATCATATGGTTTGGGGACTTGAATTACAGAATCTCTTTGAGCCATGAGGATGCAAAAAGGCTTGTGGAAAAGAAGGACTGGCCTGCACTTTTTAACAAGGATCAGGTAGTTTCTTTTGACTAAGAATGTTCTGCTGATTTGACTATGATTTGTCATTGCTGTTGCGCATTTGGGTGATGAGCTTTTATGGTTTTCATTTTTATGAAAAATGGAATGGAAGATATTCATATTGATATACTCATAATCTTCTGAAAATTTAAGTGGAGTTCCATTTGTGTGCATCTGTGACTTCTAGCTACATTTCTGATTACGATGCATTGTACAATTTTCTCTTTTCACAGCTTAAAATGGAAAGGGAAGCAGGTCGTGTATTCAAAGGGTGGAAAGAGGGAAAAATCTACTTTGCACCAACCTACAAATATGCCTTTAACTCAGACACTTACTATGTTGAAGGTGTAAAGGTTTCAAAGAACAAAAGGAGAACTCCAGCTTGGTATGTCTCAGTTTAAAGAAATTAAGATATTTTCTTCAAATAAACATTAAACTTGTTACTTGCATTACTTTAGTCCCTAAGAGTTTCCATCTAATTCCAATTTGTCTTTGAAATTGTCAACTAGCTAACAGTTTACAAAAATTGTTATAACTTGCTAATAAGTTCACTTCTTGGATTTTATATATGATGTCATGAATGTTGCAAATGATTACCAATTTGTGTAAGAAACTAAAGAGTTTAACTAATGAAACTGTTAACCAGTTCAGATTTTCTGTTGTTTTTTATACTCTCCTTCTGCCAGAACCTTCAAAATACACTCATGTAAATATATTAAAAAAGGTTTTAATATATTTTAAAACATTAAAATTAGTATTCATCAATGTATTTTGAGGTTCAACAGAGGAACGACATTAAAAACTCAATAGAGAATCCAAATTCATTGTCAACCAATCAAACATCAGTGTCCATGTAACATTTTGTAATTACACTGTCAGTGTATAATCTTTCAGGAGCTTTTGAAACCAAATTTTGTATTCACTCTCTTTGAAATCTGAATAATTTAGAATATTGCAGGTGTGACAGAATCTTGTGGCATGGAAGAGGAATCCATCAACTTTCATACGTCCGCAAGGAATTTAAGTTCTCTGACCATCGACCTGTTTGTTCAACATTTAATGTAGAAGTTGAGGTTATGTTCAGACAGAAGAAAAAAGTTTCAACTTATAACTTTCAGAACATTGATGATCTTGTATCCACAAGAAGTCCATATTATTCTTGAAAATTCGTAAGTTACAAGCCAAATTTTACAATGATATCATAGCAAAAGAAGAAATGACTCTTGACACAGTTGCATGGTGTTGCAAGAGAAAGAATCTGACCCTTGTAAAGTGCCTTTTTGCAGTTTAGAAATTCAGTTTAGCTTCTGATTTCATCTGTTCACAGATTGTGTTCTTGTGCAAATCAATGCAAATAGATAAGAACAAGTTAGTGAGAATATTGAACTGTTTGTTTAATGTGTAAACAGGTACATTGGTGCACTAACAACAATGATTGCAAAAGTGAACAATAAATATCAAAATTTTGGTTGCAGCTGACGGTGATGAAAAGTTTGAAGGTTTTGGAATGCATCAAGAAACTTGTTGCATCCAGAATAGAAGAAACTATGATATTGATGTAATAAAAATGTTATTAGAATTAACTTCTTTTTTATGAAAAAGGAAAAACAAGTTCCTACTAGCATGTTCTAAGAAAAATATGTCAATGATTTATTTTTTGTCCTATATAGGAAATTAGTATATTATTAACTATATATAACTATATTCCTAATGTTGCTAGTAGTGCTTTTAAGTGCTAACGAAGAGTATTAATTAAAGTATTTTTTTTCCTTTTATATCTCTGCTCTTTGCAAGATCGTGTTTTAAGAATCCTAAACGAAAATTCTACAAAAAAGAACCCTAATAATTAATCATTATCTCCTACGATTATAAAATTTCTTAATCTTTTAAACTGAAGCTATTTATTTTTTCTTAAAAACAATTTTTCTCTTCTATTTTGTGCAATTTAACTTTGGATCAATTTTAAAACAGAGAAAAAAAATTAACAAGTTTGATCTAAGTCAGAAATTGATCCACATAATTTTTATTTCTCACATTTATATTTATATTCATTAAGTATATTTTTATTATTATGAATACGATAAGTTTAAATTCAATATAATCAAAATAAAATAACTAAAATATATGCAAGATTGGACCAAAACTACACATTTTTTTAACAAGGATCACACGTCTCTATTTTAAATAAAGAACCAAAAGTAGAGACAAAAAATTGATTTTTTTTCCCTACCTTGGTTTGAATTTGAGCAACGTTGGTTGATCTGTTCATTGCAATTTTAAACCTCTGAAATATTCATTAGTAGAATCCAAAGCTTGGAAATCCCACATCATGTGAAATTTCAGAAAAATAAAATTAACATTAAACGTAATCTCACACTGATGTAGCTTTGGGATTTGTAAGCTTAATTAGTCAAACATTAATTTCCCACATGACACCGCAACTCTTGCTGCATTTCTAATTAGTGTAACCCACTAGCCAAAAAAATTATAGATATAGTTAATAACATGTTAATATTAGATAATCCATATCTTATTTTTAATCTTAAGTGTCTTCCTATACAGTGCATATTTAAGTATTTTTACAAAAGAAATAATTTTGATATATGGTTATTACAATAAATAAACTTAAATTTATAAATTTTATAGTGGATTCAATACGAAGACTTCTAAAACTTTGTTTATAACTTTTTCATTTAAGACGTTTTTTTTTTCTGATACAACATCCCATTATATGTTTGAATGGTAAATTCTGTCCTAAGTTTAACTTAAGAACACTTGAATGAGAAATTGTTTTATATCATCATCATCCATAAACCAGAATACATATGATATTTAAAAGGGTAAAAAGGTTAAATATGTTGATGTAAAATTAAAATTTATTTCTTTTCCAAATTTTGATATATTGTAGTTGTGAAATTTAAAAAATAAATAAATATAATTTTTTAATCCAAAATCATTAAATATTTTTACATATTAAACGATATTTTATGATTGTATTTTAGTTAAATGATATAAACAGTGCATACATTAACCTAAAATGTCATTTAACATGTGAAGAAAATTTCACGCAATTGAGTTATAAGAATTATTATTCATTTTTTAAATTTAATGACCAAATTGTATCAAAATTTGAAATAAGATGAATTTTAATTTTCATATAAAATCAAGAATTAAAAACATATTTAATTATATTTAAAATCCTTAAGATAAAAATCAATAGAAAATGCATATATAATTTTGATTAAATAAGTGAAATTAGTACAGATTTTTTCACATTATTTATATACAGCAAGAACATTGCTTGCATGTGATCGATTATAAATTTTATATATATATATATATATATATATATATATATATATATATATATATATATATATATATATATATGTAACTCAAGAAGAGAAACACATCAGCAAAGACCATGAACTCCTTATTCAGATCACTGATTGCAACTGTCTATGCCATGACAGTGATCCTTTCATTTGGGGTAATGTCCGAAGCTAGGTCATACCCTTCTGCACCCTTTGTTTCCCAATCTCATTTACATTCACTCTTGCTACAAAGAGAAGGGCACAAAATAACTCAGAAGTGCGTGGTAGCATTTAGCCTTAGATCGATACCAAAACCAACACCAAATCCTACACAGAACAAGTAAGATTTATCCTTCCTTCATTAGTTTCTGCTTAATTTGTTTTTCATACATACATACATACATATATATATATATATATATATATATATATATATATATATATATATATATATATATATATATATATAAATTAACAGAAAAGGGTGCATGTGTATGTATCACAGATTGAAGCTAGCAAAAGGAGCTAAGAAGAGGAACTGATGGCATGGATTGGAGTCATATATATGAAGATTCAAACCTGTGGCATGAACTGTTGGTATTGTTTACCTGGGTTTTAATGTTTCTCAAGCTTTAATTTTTAGGTTTGTTATTGAGAATGGTACAGTTCTTAATTTAGTTTGGTCTTTATGTTATTTTATGTTGACGTTTTTCTATTGCAGAAAATGTATGAGCACCATAATGTAATGGAGAAAAAATAATAAGCATTTATGTTTGCTGATGGTGAAAATTTGTTTAAGCTCATTTTCAAAGAATTTGTTTTTTTTTAAGTCTAACGAGTTATTTTTGTTGTTATTATAATCAGCAAGTATTTATGTTTGTGAGACTTAAACTTAATTACTAGTTGTAACTTGTTTTTGTTCAAACCTAACATGCACTAGTAAAAAAAAGATTTAAACTCGCACAATAGGTTTTGGTTTAGGAGCAACCGAAGCCTATTAGACGCGGTGGTATATTCGTAGATTAATCAAACTTTTATGCTTCGGTTATATGAGAACCAAGACATATACACCATATGACCTCGGTTAAAGTACCAATCGGTGCTTAATATTCTGAAAATTTCTGCAGATTTAACTTTTGAGCCTAACAACTTTTTGAACCCTAATATACTTCAAAAAGCTTCTGCCTTTCCTCTTTCTCTGCGTCCCGCACAGCTTCTGCCCCATTTCTCTTTTCCCATCTCTCTTCACCGCAAAGGGCCATTTCTCCTTTTCTCTGCTTCGCCGCACAGTGAGAGAAGGCGACAGGAGGCGTTCGTGGTGGCTCGCAGCGGCGCTCGTGGTGGCTCGCAGCGGCGCTCGTGGTGGCTCGTGGTGGCTCGTGGTGGCTCGTGGTGGCTCGTGGAGGCGCGACGATCTGGTGCGGCGAGGTCGCGGTGACTGTGCGAGGACGTTGGTCGTCCTGATTCGCGACGCAAAGGGGAGGCTCCCCTTCTCTTTTCCGTTGCTGCTTCGTCGCACAGTGAGAGAAGGTGCGACAGGCGGCATTCGTGGTGGCTCGCAACGGTGCTCGTGGTGGCCCGCAACGGTGCTCGTGGTGGCCCGCAACGGTGCTCGTGGTGGCTCGTGGAGGCGCAACGATGGTGCGGTGAGGGCGCGGTGACTGTGCGAGGACGTTGGTCTTCCCCATTCACAGCATAAAGGGGAGTTGTGCGAGTGACCTCCAGCGACGACGACGAGGGTGAAGGGCTAGGTATCTGGTGAAGGCAGCGTAACAAACGGAACTGTGGTGCTGATTTTGCGATTCTACGATTTAGGGATTGGGTTTCTACGATTTAGGGATTGGCTTGTTCTTAAATTTTTGGGGTTGTATATGGCTTTCGATTCTGCGATTCTGCGATTCTCATTTCTACGATTGCTATGGCTGAGATATGCGATCTTGTGGTGGTGGTGGTCGACGGTGGTCGGCGGCGTGGCCATACTACCTCGGTTCCTTTTAAACAGAGGTTAAATACACGTTGTTTTGACTCGGTTCACACTCGAGGCATAAAAGTGGAGGCTTTTTATCTTGTCTTCTGATGCCTCGGGTCAATAATCGGTGCCTATAGGTAAAAGTAACCGGTGCCATTGTCTCTTACTGCACTAGTGATGGCTCTCTTGTGTAAACTTGATGGTAATATAGCTAAAATTTCGATGCTATTGAAGTTAGTGAGTAATATTTTTTATTCTATTTAATGTTTCATGCCAAAATTTATATATTTATATTTTTAATGCTATATAGAAATATTGAACCAGTATTGGGTGGTTGAATTTCAATTGCATGAATACCAATCATTAAAAATGTAGTTTACAGTTTAAATTACGAAATAAAGAATAAATTAAATAAAAACACCTTTTTATTTTGAACATGTTATTCCAATTATGCAAACTAACTTGTTTTGTTATGTTAAAATTTAATATTATTATATTTTATTTTATTTTTGTTTTATTGTTTAAGAAAAAACAATTAGATAAAGAGACAAAATTGAATTTTGAAAAAAAGAGAACTTAAAAATTATAAAAAGAATGAAGCGTGAAAAATTAATATTGACAATTACTTGAACGAGAGAATGAGACAAAAAAAAGGATATAAAGTAATATTATATAGACTAAAAGTATATTAAGAAATAAAATATTTAAAAAAATCTAATTATATATATATATATATATATATATATATATATATATATATATATATATATATATATATATATATATATATATATATATATATATTTCGAGGGAAGTTAAAGTTCAAATTGTTTGGAACATTCATTGTCAAGGCAGCTATTGGGTTGTCAATGGACAGAGATTCAAGGAGTACAAAGGGTGGTGACTTTGTAAGACTACTACAAATACAGTGCTAGATAACAAGCGCTACAGGGAAACAACCCAACTTAAATAGCTAGTTTTATTTCATTTATATTTTGCATTTTAATTTATAGAATTGCTTAGGATATGTTAGTATTTTAAGGTTGTGAAAGGAGTAGTTGATGTGGTAGAGAAAATGTAGAGATAGTAGAATGTAGAAGTAGTAGTTGAAAGAAGTGTTGTAGTTGTCTTTAGTTGTAGTAGATGTTGACTTCTTATAAATGGTAGATATTGGCTACATCTTGCATCAAATGGTAGAGTTCATGGGTATTTATAGACCCATAGATTATTCTAGAACATGCTAGCCACAACTTATGTGGAATGTTCTAGATTTTGACCTATGTAGAATATTCTTGATTTTTTCTTCCTATCTTAGACTTTTCTACAATATTCTAGAACTTGTGTTACATTTCTTTTCTTCTATCTTAGGAGTTTCTACATTCTTCTAGAATTTGCATTACACTTTAATACTCCTTCTTAATGCAAATTCGGTAACTCCAAACATTGTGCACAGTAGTTCAAATCTTGGTCTTGGTAACATATCTTCAATTTGATCTTCTTCCTCCATTGCCTTGACCATAATTCTTGCTTTGATGCTTCTTCATAACAGTTAGGTTCAATCATGGCCATATTGCAAGTTTCATATATGTCTACCAAAGATCTTACTCTTCTTGGACTAGATTCAGGTGAAGAATCTTGTTGTGCAGGTGGAGAAAGCGTACCTGAATTTTCTTCCTCTTCTTGAGTTTCTTCTTGAGATTGTTGCGCTGGAAGTAGAATGTTGCTTTTAACAACTTTTTCTTCTTCCCAATTCCAAGAAGCATTTTCATCAACTTCAACATCTCGACTGATGATGAGCCTTTTTGTTTGTAGGTTGTAAACTCGATAGCCTTTTGACTGTGTGCTATATCCCAAAAATATTCCTCGTATAGTTTTGTCTTCAAGCTTGTGCCTCCTTTGATCAGGAACATGTATGTAGCAAATAGACCCAAATACTCGTAGGTGTTTAGCCGATGGCTTTCTCCCACTCCAAGCTTCAATAGGAGTCTTGTCTTGGACTGCTTTAGTTGGACATCTGTTTAGAATATAAACTGTAGTCTAAACTGCTTCAGCCCAAAAAGTGTTAGGCATACTTTTCTCTTTCAACATTGATCTTGCCATCTCCATAACTGTTCGATTCTTTCTCTCTGACACGCCATTTTGTTGTGTAGTATATGCGACTGTAAGTTGTCGCTCTATGCCTTCATCTTCACAGAATTTGTCAAACTCGTGAGATGTGTACTCCTTGCCACGATCACTTCTAAGTTCTTTTAGCTGTTTTCCACTTTGCTTCTCAACAAGGGCCTTAAATTTCTTGAATACTCCAAAAACTTCTGACTTTGCCTTTAAGAAATAGACCCATGTCATTCTAGAGAAGTCATTGATGAAGATGATGAAATACATGTTGTTATGATGTGAAGGTGTTCTCATCGGTCCGCAAACATCGATATGAATCAACTCCAATAAGTCTTTTGCTCTCCATACTTTGTCTGTCGAGAATGGTAATCGATGTTGTTTTCCGAGGAGACATCCTTCACATGATTCATTATTCTCCTTCAAGCATGGAAGATCTCTCATCATGTTTTTTGTATATAGAAGCTTTAAGGCATGTGTGTTGAAGTGGCCAAATCTCCTATGCCAAAGCCATGAGTCATCAACTTCTACCTTCATGGCAATATTAGTTCTAGGTTTGAAGCTTATAGGAAAGCTTCTATTTCTCTTCTCCATTTTTACTTGGCCAATTTCTATCATTTTACTGTCATAAATTTTGCATGTATCTTTCTCAAAATGAAGAGAATATCCATTCTACATCATTTGGCCAATACTTAAAAGATTTTCTTTAAGATTTGGAACTAGTAAAACGTCTTTGATGAATTTAGTACCTTTCTTTGTCTTTACTATGACAGTTCCTTTGCCTCGAGACTCCATTGTGGTGCCATTTCCTAGTCGAACTTTGACATTGACAGATTTATCAATGTCTTTGAAGATACTTTGATCTTTTGCCATGTGATTACTGCATCCACTATCCAAGTACCAACTTCCTTCTCTACCAGAAGATTCTTGATTGACATAGAATAAGAGTTTCTCTTGATTATCTTCTTCCGCAAAGTTTGCTTGATGCTTATTTTTATTACGACAATACTTTTCTATGTGACCAAATTTCTTGCAATAGTGGCATTGAGGTTTTCCATGATGCCAACAATCTTTTTCCAAGTGACTTGTCTTTTTACATATGCCACATGGAGGATATTTTTCTTGACGAGTCATAGAGAAACTTCTAGGATTTTCTTTATTTCTAGAAATTTCTTCTCTACTTTTATTTCCTTCATATTCTTTATTCTGAGACCGTAATTTTAGTTTTGATTGAAAGGCATTTTCAACCGAGTCTTCTTCATGCCTTTTCAATCTTTGTTCATAAGCTTCAAGAGAGCCCATTAGTTGTGTGACTGACAATGTAGCCAAATCTTTTGTTTGTTCAATCGCGGTTGCGATTGCATCATACTTTTGGGGAATAGAAATTAAAATTTTCTCAACGATCTTTTTGTCAAGAATATTTTCCCCATAGGCTCTCATCTGACTAACTATTTCTTTTATTCTAGAATAATAGTCTTTAATGGTCTCAGATTCTTTCATTCTTAATAATTCAAACTATCGTCTTAGAGAATGAAGTTTAACATTATGTACCTCGTCACTTCCTTGAAACTCCTTTTGTATTGTGTTCCAAGCTTGTTTTGCACTTGTGGCACCAATTATCCTTGGAAAAATTGTGTCATCAACTGCTTGTTGAAGAACAAATAAAGCCCTTGAATCCTTCTGCTTGTTTTCTTTCAACTCCTTCTTTTGAGCTGCAGTAACAGTAGAGGTGTCTTCTAGAATAGTGAATCCCTCTTCTATGATATCCCATAAATCTTGAGAGCGGAAGAATGTCTTTATTTTGACACTCTAAAAATCATAATTTTCTCCTTTGAAAATAGGTACTGGAATTGATGATGTTTGATTAGTAGTAGCCATGTGTTGAGAATCTATTTGGAAGTAGTAGAATGAGTTATAGTTTTGTTTGAGGTAGTTGAAAATTTTATCTACGCCCAGTAGATGACCGAACGTAGCTCTGGTACCACTGTTAGTATTTTGTGGTTGTGAAAGGAGTAGTTGATGTGGTAGAGAAAATGTAGAGATAGTAGAATGTAGAAGTAGTAGTTGAAAGAAGTGTTGTAGTTGTCTTTAGTTGTAGTAGATGTTGGCTTCTTATAAATGGTAGATATTGGCTACATCTTGCATCAAATGGTAGAGTTCATGGGTATTTATAGACCCATAGATTATTCTAGAACATGCTAGCCACAACTTATGTGGAATGTTCTAGATTTTGACCTATGTAGAATATTCTTGAATTTTTCTTCCTATCTTAGACTTTTCTACAATATTCTAGAACTTGTGTTACATTTCTTTTCTTCTATCTTAGGAGTTTCTACATTCTTCTAGAATTTGCATTACACTATAATAGGATGCCTGGTACAAAATGAATAAAGAAGTTGAGAAAGGTGAAGAGATGAACGGAAAGCTTCAGGACAAAGGAAGTTGTTGAAATTTCAAAATCAGAATATGGTTGGCACAGAGCCACCATTCGGACTTTTTTTTTTAAACACTAATAATATTTTAACACGGTTATTCACTTTCACATTCAAATAACATGATGTGGGTGTGTCAATAATTTGAATATTCATTAAGGGTAAATTTTAAAAAATGTGTTTTGTTCTGAGTTGATTTTTTGCATTAGAATCCCTAATCTTTGTCCAATATACCAGTGCTCTTATGTGTGTCCAATATTTGTTTCCTCTTGTGTTCCAATTGTAAATGCGAAAGCAACAACTTCAGTCTCCTTTGTCATCCTCCATTGAATCAAATGTCATCAAAGTCAAGTTATAGGCTTAACGTTGTGAGTTGTTTTGAATCTTCTTTCTTCTTTCACAATATATTAATTATTTTCGTTTAGGGTTTTTGAGATTGTGGTTCTTGGTTGGATTGTGGGTTTTGTGTTGGGTTGCACATGTTGGGTTTTGGTTTTTTGATTGAATGTGCTAGTATTTTTTTTTCAGTTGTGGGTTTTGTAATTTTTGCTAGATTATGCCTTTGTGGTTTTTTCTTGTTTACTCTAGGAGGTAATTTTGCACTTCCTTTTTCTAATTTATGTGTTATCTCTCCTACTTCGTTTCATAAAAAGTAACGAGATTGAATATAAATATTGATGATTGATATGAAATGTGAGTGTATAGAATGTGTTTGATGAAATGTTTAGGTGAGATAAGAATGATTTAGTAAAGGATGAGAGTAGGGCCATATTTTCATTTCGAGCCCAGATTGAATTTATATACATTTAGTTGTTTACTTTAATTTGTGGAAGGAAATTGTTTTACATTATGGAAATTAGGGGTTAACTATTTTATTTAGAGTTTGGAAGATTAGTTTAATTAGATGCATCATTAAAGTAAATCGAAGTGCATATCAACCTGAGTAATTACAAAGTAGGCATTTTGCATGCATAAAAATTCGTACACTCTGATATTGAAATTTGCGTGCTTTCATATCCCAAAGATGTGGGATTTTCAAGTGTCATTAATGGGTGTTTCAATATTTCTGCCCAAAAGTTACACATTGTAGGTTTTGTTACACATTCTCGCCAAAATTGTAAGATGTCGTGTTTAGTTCATGTTTTTATGGCTTACAACAAATGCAAGTACAGTTAACAAACTTTTTTCTGGCATAAAACTATTTATGAAATGTGTCATAAAAGGGCCATAGTGGTTCATGCATGTATCTGGTTTAAGTAATTTAGTATCTGGTTTAAGTAATTTAGTATCTTATTCATCATGAAGGCAATGGTATAATATGGTATGAGGTATAGAGTTTGATTTTCTCTCTTGGACCTACTTCCATGTATGTGGTAATATCCTATCATTAAATATTTCATTCAATGTGTATTTGAACTCATCATGACAGACCAACAATTTCACTTCCATTTTCCAATTTTCAACTCTTGGTCTGTCATGATGAGTTGAAATACATATCAAATCACTAGTGCAAAAACAGCGTATAACGTCACGCGTTCAACATCTAACCACTCAATAGCCAATGTTAAAAATGATCAGTGGCAATTTTGTAGATAAATTCAATTATTAAATGTCGTTTAGAATTATAATTCAACGTAAAAGGATATAAAACGTCGAATGTCTCAGCGTTAGCGTCAAAAGGTTAGTGAATTCAATAAAAATTTGAGCAAGAGATTGAAAATTCATTCACTTTATCTTAGCGCTCGAGACCCTCTTCTTTGCTCAAACTTTTCTCGAACAAAGTTTGACGACCATCACATGTAATCTTTCTTTCATTTGATACAAATGCATGTTAATTAACTATTTTAAGTATGATTTTCGTTTATTTTCATCGATTATTTTCGTATTCTTGTCCTTTATTAGCGCATTTTGCTTTCTCTCTCACTGGTGGCAACACTTTATTATGATGAACCCACCTTTTGAAGGTTAGTTTTCGTTTTGAAGAACTTATTTGTTCAACTTGTTTGTTGTTTTTTTTGTTTAACTTGTTTGTTGTTGTTGTTTGGTTGAACTTGTTTGTTGTTGTTTGATTGAACTTGTTTGTTATTTGATTGAACTTGTTTATTGTTTGTTATTGTTATTTGTTGTTAATCCTATATTATCACATATAGTTCTGCTTTTCCGGCCTAGTAGAGTTGTAAAATATGATTACAATTAATTAAAAAAAAATTATTAATGTCGTATATTGACAAAATTCGACGTTAAATTAATGTCGTATATTGACAAAATTTGACGTTAAATTAACGTCAAATTTTTTAAATTCGACGTCAATTTAACGTATTTCGATACGACATCATTCTCGAATTTGACATGAAAGGCCAAAAATATTAAACGTTATACGTTGTTTTTGTACTAGTGAATGAAAAATTTAATGAATAAGAAATTTCCACCTACACGGAAGTAGGTCCAAGAGAGAAAATTAAATTATATACCTCCTACAATATTATACCATGGCCTAAATGATGAATTAGATACTGAATAACTTAAACCAAATACATCTTTATGCAAGAACCACTATGGCCCTTCTATGACACCATTCATAAACAATTTTATACGACAATAATGTTTGTTAACTATACTTTCATTTGTGGTAAGCCATAAAAACATCATCTAAACACGACATCTCACAATTTTGGCGAGAACGTGTAACATAGCCTACAATGTGTAACTTTTGGACAAAAATATCGAAACACCCATTAATGACACTTGAAAATCACACATCTTTGGGAAATGAAAGCACGCAAATTTCAATATCAGAGTGTACGAATTTTTATGCATGCAAAATGCCTACTTTGTTACTCAGGTTGATATGCACTTCGATTTACTTTAATGATGCATCCAATTAAACTAATATTCCAAATTCTAATAAAATAGTTAACCCCTAATTTCCATAATGTAAGAACAGATCCATGAAACTGACTTTAGTACTTAACAATGAAACTACAAAATTCATCCATGTAAAGATAAACAATATTCCATACTAACAATAATCATAAATCGTAAATAAAAAACAAAAGTTTTCCATAATCAATATTTTTGTTTGATCCACTGCCTTGAGGTTTGTCGTTGTTGTCAACTAGTGGAATGAATTTTTTAAGGATGTCATCAAATGTACATGTCGAAGGCTTTTTGGTAACAAGTAGTAGTGATAGACGTACTAGGTTATCAGTTGGTAGCCAATATCAGTTCCAAACACCTACACATACTTAGACTATCATTGAAAGTGTCCATAAATTGTTAAGAAAAAAATAAAAAACCATAATTCATAACAGTTGTAAAGTATACCTTAACAACGTTGTTAAGTGTTATGTTAAGGTAGTATATTCCGTATTTTGGTGAAAAATTGCAACCTGTTCACACATTAATGCTTTATATGATATACTCATGTGGGAATATAATGTGGATAAGTAACTTTTTAAAAAAAAAAAATTATTACATCTTTTAGAATTATCACACTTCCAACTTTTAAGTGTGGAGCTACTTAAGGATGATCAATGGCCTACGGTGAACACTTGCTTTTGCAATCCCTGTTGAAACCTGTAAAGAGGTACATTTTCCATAAAATGAGTTAAAGTTCTTAGTTGAAGTAACTTAACATTTTCCTAAACCCATTAACAATATATATCAACCAACCCGAATTGTTATTTTCATGTCAAGAAATCCATTATGTTCATAAGCTTTAACAACACATCACAACAACGTCACTGCATATGTTCCTTTTAACGAATCAAAGGTTAAGATATGCGCAACCTCATGTTTAACCAACAATCCTTGAAATGAAAGTATTATTTATATTATGTTCCCCAAATAATGTATTTTGGATGCATATATAGACGAATTCTGAAGTAGTGTACTTACCATGGATGTTAATGAATTTTTCTACCTATAGCCAAGCATTGGATGTGAAGTCACGATCAAAACTTGTTTTTTCTATGTCATTCAAAAATTGTTGTGTGAGAATGTTTTCATTTACTCTACGGCTTACCATAACTTCCTGTACGACGCTAGCAGGCTCTGGAATCATAGTGTTATTCGAATTGCAACAATGAATAAACACATTCAATATAAAGACCTTCGATAGAACTGGCTTCCAAAGCAAGCTACACCAAATCCAACAAAAGAAGGGATACAACACCAAATCCAACAAAGGTTGGGAGAAAAAATGAATTGGGAATGAAAGGGGCAACAATGAACGTCAAACGCTACAAGAAATGCGTTAATTACTGAAGGCCTTTAGGCCGTTGGTAAATGACATTTTTCGAAGGATTTACCGAGGGCCTCCAGAGTAGTAACTTACCGAAGGATTTAGACCCTCGATAATGGGAATGTTAATTACCAAAGGCTTGTGAGCCGTCGGTAATGTGTTCGATTAATTAGGGCCCAAAATAGGGTATTCCTGCTCTCGAATTCATTTCGCACCAAAGTCGTAACCTTCACCTCCTCTCGAAGCTGGCCACGAAAACCCCCTTCCCCCTTTGCTCGAAACCCTTCGCCCACGAAACCCTTGTCATTTGCATCAATCCTGAGCACGAAACCTTGGAGGAGTGCTTTGTAGACATTCCTATTCCAGCTATATATATATATATATATATATATATATATATATATATATATATAGTATATTGTTTTGGGACAATTTTCTATTTTTCAGGTGTGGTTTTATTGCAAAAATAAATTAATTTTTAAAAAAAAACACTAGTAGACATCGGTTAATGCACAAACCGACGTCTATAAACGTCTGTCAATGCACAAACCGACGTCCAATGAGTTACTGTGAACAAAAGTTTTCAGGGCCTATACACGTCTGTTATATCCAACATCTGACGTCTATATAGACGTCAGTTATATCCACCTCCGACATTTATATCGACGTCTGATATATCCAGTCCGACGTCTATATAGACGTCGGGTATACATTGTCCGACGTCTGATTAACGTCACTCACAAAGAAGTCGGATATGGATCCGACGTTAAAAGGCCAAAATAACAGACGTCTAAACCCCTTTCTGCGCTAGTGGGTCCACCAAATAAAGTCTACTAAAGAGGTGACTTTTGAATTTGTTTTATAAATTTGCGTGTGAAGGTGCTGGTTTATTTTACTTTAAATTAAGTCTAGAAGGTGCAGCTTGGTGTATGCTTTATGGTGGTCATATTTCGCTGGAACGTGTTCTTTTAGAGGTTTCTTTGCTATTGTGCTTGCTATCCAATATAGCTTGTGTTCTAGCCATGAGTTTAAGGGTTGATTTTAGGCCCTTTTTGTGGTGTTATGATGCATAATGTATCAACTTATGCTTGTATTTTTCCTACTGTCTTCTTTTTTGTAAAACCATGTTGCATTATTATACCACTGTACATGCTACTGTTTGGTTGGCTGCCACCTTGCTCTTTTGTATTGGCATGAATGCTGAGATATTTTAAAGTTTGTGAGGTGTGTGAATGATATACTTCAGTAATTATCGAAGGCTTTTGTCCTTCGGTAATTACCGAAGGGTTTAGCCTTTCGGTAATTACCAAAGGCTTTAGCCCTTCGGTAATTACCGAAGGATGTGACCTTCGGTAATTACCAAAGGACAAAAGCCGTCGGTAATGGTTAACGACAAGGGATTTACCAACGGTTATCTGACTGTCGCTAAGCCGTTGGTAATAGGTCATTATCGACGGCTTCTGGCTGTTTCTAAAGGATTATGACCGTCGGTAGTGCCCTTCTTTTTGGTAGCCTAAACTAAAAGTTCAAACAAGGAAAGGGAAAGAAAAGTTTTCCGAAAATATTTTTCCCACTTTACCCAAATTACTGTACATGTTTTTTTTTTTCAAAGGATGATCTGGATCCGTGTGAAATGAGTGTAAAGTACACATGGACGTGTCGAGGTAATGCTACTCTTTTAAAAATTTGAAGTTTTAAAACAAAACTTAGTATAACTACTCTTATTTAAAATCACTTCACTAAACATCAGTTTCAAAATCTTTTCCTTCTCTCCTCTTCCAAACTTATAAACATCCAATAAATTTTAGAAAATGACACACCTAAACTTTTTACATTCATTTTACACCACTCTTATTTTCTTTTTACTCTCTTCTTTCTTAAAAAAATACAAAATTTTACACTTTTTAGACCATTTTACCCTTATATCCAGTGTTAAATGAATGTAAAAGTATGTCATGGTACCATTTCTCTAAATTTTAAGACTTCTATCAACCCTCTCTCATTCCATCATCATTATGCAATTCTTCTCATTCATCCCTTTCTTTACACAAAAATGTTTTAGGGTTCTCAAACCTAGGTTTTTCTTGGAGACCCATGAATGTTTAAACCTTCTTCCATGTGCGCTTCAAGTGGACTTTCATCGTGGATAATGAAAATTTTAGCATGCAGATTCTGAAACTCCTTTCACATAACAAAATTTCGCAAAGTTCACATTGTTTTCACTTGCATGTCTCACTACAAGAAATGCAGTAATTACCCAAGGATAAATATCGAAGGCCTTTTGACCGTCGGTAATATCGATTTACCGAAGGCTTTACCGAAGGGCATGTGAGGTGGTAATTACTGAAGGATTGTGACTGTCGATAATGGCTGAGTGATTTTACCGAAGGCTTACGACCGTTGGTATAAGCATCGACTTAATGAAATGCGAATTTGGGATTTCCCTCTCCCATTCTCCCAAATTGTTTTCGCACAAGTCTTCCTTTCTCCCTTTACCCGAACTTTCTTTCTTCGAGCATTACTCCTTTTCTTCATTCCCCAATCCATTTGAGTCCGAGAAAATCGTTTCTCCTTTGCTCCCAATCAACATTGGCTTCCTTCTTCGGTTTTTAGTGGTGAGGTGAGGCTTGGAGCTGGTTTGGTGTTGTCGCTACGAGAGACTGGGTGGTGCATTTCTCTCATCTTCGTTAGGGGTTTTCTATTCTACAGTAGAGGCTTACTTGCTGCCTTTTGTGTCGCTGCTGAGGAGGCTATGTTGGAGGAAGGGTGTGGAATAACCCTACAGTGGAGGTTTTGTGTTGCGTGAGCGAGGTTGTCTAAAGCATCTTGGTGGAGGTTTTGTGTTGTGTTACTTCCCCTACCGTCAAGGTAAGTAGGTTCTTATTGAACCTAAATGTGTTGAGCCCCTATTCTTTGTAAGAGGGTGTTTGATGATTAATATTTGTTGGTGTTACGTTTTGCTAATGTAATTTGTCCATTATTCTACAAGGTTTTAGGGTTTCGATAAGGGGTTGAGTCATAGAACATGTGGAAGGTTCCAACACAATGGGTTAAAGCTGGTTGCAAAAGGGCTGCACTCAAGTGTCCAACAGTTCATCATTTCCAGGTAGGTAAAGTTCATCCTGTTGTGTTTGCCATGCTCATTGTGTTGTGTTAATTGCCTTATGAATTGGGAGCGAATTATAATTGAATTTAGATTGTAAAGTTTGCAATTTGAGCAATTTGAGCATGTATGAATTGTCTATTTTCATGATAGCCTTGATGGGAAATAAATTGTGCAATTTGAGCATAGAAATTTATGTTGATGCTGTTTTAGTTTGTTGCTGATTGATCTATCTAAAAGACTATAGCCTTGATGGGAATGAGCCTTTTTCCCTAAACCTAAACTTAAAATAACTCACAAAACTGAATAACAATACACAATGAGCATATAGTAGGAGAGGTTTATTGTTTGGTTACCTCTAAATCTTCTGACCTCATAAAGTATATTTGAACATTTCATGACTTTAGAAGCTAACATCTCCTCCTTAAACTTGCATTGCATAAATAACCATGGTGCCCCTCTTTTTGACCAATACACACACTTGTTAAGTAACCCTACCATTCAACCTTTCCAAAATAACTTTCTGTCAAAGTTATTCACTATTTCCCCCTGAAATTTCCTTCCATAATACTCCCACATCTAAAATAAGGAAAGAGTGAGTAGAGGAACTGCCCATTATTGCAATTTAGATGTCGTGATTGCACTACCTTAATGATAGAAGTGAATGTTAATGAGCCTATTTGGAAGTAGAAGCCCACCCTATAAATATGGTACCCTCAACTAAATTCATACACACAGATCTTGCCTTCTATCTCTCTCTTGTGTGCTCTTTGTTGCATATTGATCTTATATATAACCTCTAGACCTTCTTCCCTACTCTTCCACCCCAAATGAACTTTTTTCAACACCCATCCAAAAAAGCATGCACTTTTTTCAACCACCAGCTGCCAAGGAATCGAATTAAGTCTCAACTCAATCTCTCTTCAACCCTTTTCATAATATACATAATTCTTTCCTTACTTTCTATCTTCTGCTATAATTCTCATTCTCATTCTTCTTTGTTTATGTCATTTGTAGCTTTATTTTTTCAGTTTCAGTTTTGTCTTAGTCATGTGCATTTGTTGATGCAGTGTTAGCTCTGTTAATTATTACTAATGTGTTCAACTATGCTTAGTTCGGTTTGTGTGAGTTTAAGGTGCAAGACACAGTGTTGGGTCGACATTGTTGGTGGGAAGAAAAAGGGACGAGTGTACGGTGTAGGACAACTTGCTGCAAACTATACAGCATCGAGAGGAGGTACTCTGAAGCACCAACCTTCTTCTTCCACCACTACTGTTGACGAGGCCGTTGTCCACCTCACGCATGCATTGAAGCAACGTGACCAGGAAATCACTGATTTGAGAACAAAGTTTAGAAACTTTAAGGCCATGATCATGAGAGTGTTGCGTGAAACTTCACAGGATCGGTTCATTATCCCTACGACCCAGCCACGACCCTCCCCATCACCCGTCGTCCCTCAGGAGCCCACATCAGTCCAACCCTCATCAGTCCAGCCGACATCAGTCCAACCCACACCAGTCCAACCATCTACAGAGGAGCAGGATGATGAAGATCATTCTGATGATAACTATATACATTATTAGTTTTATTTTGTTATTGAACATAGCTGTTATAGAAATATTTGGATATTAGAACATTTGGATGTTAGATCAATTGGATGATTTGGATGTTAGAACATTATGTTAGATTGTTTTATGTTTATTTATAAATACATGTACTATGGATGATTGGATGATTCAGATGTTATATTGTTTTTTAATCAATGATTAGATGATTGAGATGCACATTATGCAGGTCTGTATGTGGTTGGAAAATGTTATGCAGGTCTGTTTGTGCTATGAACAATTTATACAGGTTTGTTTGGTTTGATAAGAAATCCAATTGTGCTCAAGATTTGCCTGGAACTTTCCGAAGGCTTATGTCCTTCGGTAATTACCGAAGGCTTATGTCCTTCGGTAATTACCGAAGGCTTCTGTCCTTCGGTAATTACCGAAGGCTTTTGTCCTTTGGTAATCATCGGAGGCTTCCGCCTTCAGTAATTACCGGAGGCTTCTGCCCTTCGGTAATTATCAAGGGCCAAAGCTCGCCGGTAATGGTTAGCGACAAAAGGTTTACTGACGGTCTCGTGGCTATCGCTAAACCGTCGATAAATACTCATTACTGACGGCTTCTGGCTGTTACCGAAGAATTATAGCCTTCGGTAATACCCTTCTTTTTTGTTTCATGTGCTAATAATGAAAACTACATGCTTTTAATTTGTATGAAATAATTTTGATGATCATGCATGTGGAATTTTTCCTTTAGGGAAACCTAAATGTAACAGTGGTTGTGTTTAAGAAGGAGAAAAGATGAACTTATGACGGTCTAATATATTTAAATTTAAATGGACTCTTTTGAAAGGTGTTGATTAATGTGTGTTTTGATTTTTCAAATGGCTCTTAAGAGGAAACCCATTCACGAGATTCCTCCCTCCAAGAAGGGGAAAGCCACTTCTGCTACAACCAAAAGGAGAGAGGGAAGCAAGCCCTGCTCTTGTTGAGACCATTGAAGATTCATCATTTTTAACAAGAACACCTCTCCACCATTGGTTGAGTTCAGGGCAAGAGTAAAAACCAGAGCACCTACTGCATCAGGTGCTCTGTACCAGTTGCTTCAACTGGAAGAACACCATGCACCCCAACCCCTGTAAGAGAGATCCATTATGGTCGAGAGAAGGATTGAGTTTTGCTTCCTGGAGAATTTGATGACTTCTAGAGAGCTCTAGAGAACAAACATTCGGAAAATTGACTATTATAATCAACTCATTGTCCGTGAGTTTTATGCCAATGCTCACCCACACCTAAACTTTGACAAGAACATATTTTCCTGGATCAAAAGGGAAAAGAATGAATTATGATAGGGAGACTATAAGGAGGTATCTAGAGATATCTACTCTCATATATATGACATAAAGAGAACTGAGTTTTACAACATGATGAGGGACATCAATTTAAAGCAATGACTGGTCTACTCTATGTGCTTGGGTGCACGCTTGAGCTGGCAAAGAATGGTGGCCAACCTCAAAGACCATTACTCGAATATGGGTCACTTTTCTGCGTGTTAATATCATCCCTAACTCTCATGTTTCTAGAATCACCTTTGAGAAGGCCCAAATGTTGTACTGCACTATGAGAGGCTATATGATGGACATAGCAGACATCATCGCCGAAGAGATTTTCAAGTTAGCCATCTCACAACCTACATAGAGAGGGAGAACAAGACCTCTTAATTTTCCAAGCTTGATCACAAAGCTATGCAAGATGTAGGGCATGCCAATCCCAGAACACCCTAGAAGGAAGTTGAGGCTCACAATTACTAAAGCCTACATCAATTCAAACTGCATTAATGCACTGGATAATGCAAATGACACTTCACCACATCCACGAGGCACACAAAGACCAGCACTGTGGTTTGACCGTTGTAATGAGTAGAAGGAAGCTCTCCACTCCATCATGACTAGGATTTCCTATATGCAGCAATCTGTTGCTTGCAGCATGCCACGGGGAACACACTGCCCTTCATAAAATTCTATATGATTTTTTTATTCAACTCCAACAACACTAGCCTATCTTTTGCATCACTCCTCAACAATTTCATGAATTTGTTGCATGGCCTAGGGACAACCCATTCTTCCAGGGGAGACTAAAGGAGCAACCCATTAAGAAAATATGCAAGAAGATAAAGTTTTTGCTCCTGCTCCTGACATGCTTGTTGCGCCTAATATGCCTATAGCTGACCCACAACCGAACCAGCCTAGGCTAGAGACGGTGGAGGAAGCTGCTAGAACAACAAAAGAGGCTATAACTAATGAGGAAGAAGCTGAAGAGGATGCCAGAACTACTGAAGAAGAGATCGAGGAAGAAGAGATCGAGGAAGAAGAGGCTGAAGATGAGGAGTTATTTGACGTCTATTCTATAAATGGATGCCCCAACTGATCATACCCCACCAAAAGTACTTTTATTTTCTACTAGTAGTAAATTCTGCATGAACAAGATGTAGTTACTTAGGTTGTATATATTTGTGATGTCTCTTGAAAGCTTTTTAAAATATCCCTTTTGAAAAATTGGTTGGAAAAAGAACTATATGGACATCTGTGACAAAATTGAATTCTTTGAATTGGAAAGATTGTACACATTGATAGGGAAAATAACAGTGAGAGATTGACAGAGAGTGAGTGGACTAACCAATCGAGAAGAGAAGCTGAATAATAGTGTGAGATGTGTGAAATATGAGGGAAACAACTTGTCAAGTACCTTGGTGATTTTTGTGCAAAGTTTCTGATTTAAGTTGAAACATGAAAGGCATGAAAATGATCAAGGCATGTTTTTCATGTAAATTTCGAAGCCAGAGCCTAATAGCCAACCTAAAAAAATGTTGATATCCTTTTTTGCATCCTAGCTAAAAAGTACCAAAACTACCCTTTTTTTCACTGATAAGAAGGAGAAAAATCGTATGTGTGACTTAAAGCAAAGCAAAAAGGTTGAACATAATTGGGCAAATAAAAAGAAAGGAAAGGTCTCTTGAATAATGACAAAATAGAAAGACCTCAAGAAAAGTGGATTTGAATGCACCTAAATACGAGCTAATTGTATCAAGAAAGAAAAGGTGCAAAAGAACAAGAGAAAGACCTGAGATAAGGAAGTAAAAATACAAAACAGGTCAAGGAATTGGAAAGGAAGTTAAGACACTTACGAGCCATTTTACTCTCTTTTTTTCAGTGAATCTTACTCATCTTGAAAAACCAAGTTCCTTTGTAGGTTACAAGCCAACAAAGACCTTAATTATCAATGCTAATTATGGTTAGGTGAAAGTTGGAAACAAGGTACAAAATTCAAAAAGAACTTGCATTTTTGTAATGAGAGAAAACACTGAGCTAAGAGATTCTTAAATGATCAAACACAGAAAAATATAAGTAATTCTGCATAATCTCAAGTTGTGAAAATTCCCCTACATGTGTTCTTTAGAATATGCTGAGAGAATTCTTGATGAATTCTCAATATTATCCATATTACTTTGATGGAGGATAATCAAAGAGCTAATGTTGGGGGAGTTAATAAATGCCTAATTTGAGAGAAAATTTATATGCTTTTTGACACTTACCTAGCTTTGATTGCTGATAATTTTGTGTTAATTCATCCTAATTTAGCTTGTTTTGCCTAATAGGGCACCAAAATAGATAATTATCGAAAAACCAAAAAATTTGATAGAAAATACTATACGTGTTGAAATGTGTCGATGTGGCTAAGCATAAAAAATGGTGTTGAGCCATAGGAAGCAAACCCTTATGAAAACAATAACTTCAAGCACCAAATCTGTCTCGATCCATGGAGACTCTTTCTTACAAAAGTTACCTTAGAAGCTAAGCATCATAGTTGAGACTAGGTCATACAGCAAACCACATGGAAAGGAAACCTCTGAGCCACAAGTGTATAGTTGAGCATCGTCCTAAACAATTTATAACAACATAGTTACACTTCTATTTTGGGGAATTCTTTTAGAGAGAGTTTTTGTAAAGTCTTTTTGGGCATATTTTTAGAGAGAATATTAGACTAGTCAAGGAGCTTTATAAAGCTCCATCTCTTTTAGAGATCATAAAAAGCTATGACTACTCTAAGATATGTATTTCTTACAACCGTTACGAGGAGTTAGACTTTCCTATGTTAAGGTTTGGTGCAATTCTTTGAACTCTATTGTACTGATAATGTTTTATTTATCTAAGTTTGATTTTATTTATATGTTTGTGAATTATTTTTTGTGCACATTATTGAATGAATTAATCACCCATCTTATTTCAATGGTTTGAGATTGAGTGAGAACTAATTTTAAGTTGTGGTCCAACTAATTCTCCTCATGCTTTTAGAATGGTTCTAGCTAGTTATAGATTTTTGAACTTAAAATAAGTTATTCATTCAAACTGCTAATGAGTTATACTGGAGTTTGATTATCTTAGACTCTAGACCACATTACATTTAAATAGTAATCTTCGAAAATAAATAATTGTTTCTTGATATGTTAAAACTGGATTAGTACAAGAGAGGAACGAGTGGTATTCACTTCGTTATATTAAATAATTTATCTTCATTATGATCTCAATACATCTTCATTATTTTGAATGAACTTTTTTATACCAAATGTGTTTTCACTTCATTTTATACAAATTAAACAATATTTTATTCAAATCAAACATGTTCTAAACATTATGTATATTTTGGATACGATACTTATGATACTACAACTACCTAGTATATTTTGGAAAATTAATTACATTAAAGAATCAACATTTATGAATAAATATTGTTTATGAAATTTTATCATTATTTTGAGTAAGAATTAATTAATATTGTATGGTGTGAATATATGGTGATATATGAATCATGATAATTGGCGTAGGATTGAAAATTTAATTTTATGCTAGAAATTCTGAAAATTTTTCAGAATATGCATCGTGAAAGTCACCTTTTCAAAGGGTAAAATATCATTTTGAAAATTTCGAGGTGCACAAAGAAATTGTGGGAGTGGAGGAAGAAAAATCATTAGGAATAATACATCTTATATTTTTAGGCCGAAGACTGTAAACGGGCCTACCTCAATCATCGGCTTTTGAAAATGGTTATTTGTTTATCAGCCAACAAGAAATCTTAAAGATCACCTAAGTATAAGAGATAACTAAATACATATACACAAAAGAAAAAGCTAAATTAAAGACTATATAAAAAAGTTAATGAATTAACAAATCCATCAAGAGAAACAAAATTTCCTTGTTTTTTTTTTCTGTTCATAATCTCATCCAAGATTATCATTTACACGTTTCCTTTGACTAATTGGGTCAACAAGAAAAAAAAATACAATATAAAGGGTGCCTCAATTCTAAATAAAAAGTCAATAAATACTTAAATTACAATTATCTTGAGTGTAACCATATATATGTACATAATCTTTCATGTGTCTCCAAATCTAAGTAAGTATTGGTTAAAAAATTTAAAAGCACACGTCCAAATATAAGGTAACTTAACACTAAACATGTATTAATTAATAACTTGAAGATAAATTATTTAATAGTCAAAATCACTAAGTTTCAAAAGATTTTGATTAGATAGGAATAAGGAAAGAGTTTTCACACCAATTATTTTGAATATTGTACCTCAGTTTAACAATAAAACCATATTTGGACAAGATAAAAAAAAAGTAATTTTTTTACCTCAATTATGAATTGAAGCATAAAATTCATTATAGGTCTCGGTTCTATAAGAACCAAATCATAAAATCATAAATAAATAATAATAAAAACCACTCACTAATGTTGTTGTTCCTCCATGGCTTCCTTGAGCTTTGGTACTCATGACACCACCAATACATCTTAGGGTTTGCATCAGGAAAGAAGAGCTTAATATTACCCTTATTCAGTTATAGATGATGTAAGCCTCTAAACCATTCTTTATATAAAATTGATTTATCTAGTTACTTATATCAAATAAATGTTTTTTTTTTCAAGTATATGTTTGGTGTAAGTAATAATATGGGAGGTGAATGATGTATATGGGTTCATAGATCCCCAACTCACTCATGAAGACAATAAATTTGATGACATCCAAGCATACATCACCAACTACTTTGCACGAGGGAAGGAAATATATTTCGTCCGTTATATTGCTGCATAAGTGTAGTTTGTTAACTTGTAAGTTTCATCTGTGATTTTAAGCTATAAAAGTTAAGTTATTATATAAATTTAGGTGTCATTGTTAACTACTTATGGTTTTCCTGCCAAACAACATTGTTGTGTGGTTTTGCTCATTGCACATGTCTTCCCCCAAACATCTCTGACAAGTAATATAAGTGTATGCTAAAACATTCTTTTTTTCATAGTTCAATTGCAACAAATATGATGTTCTCAATGAAATCAACTGCTAAGGTAAAAAAGCTTGGATAGTTAGACTTTAAGGTTTTGTATTTTGGTCCATACTTATAAGTTTTTTAATCCAATGATGTTCCTCAATTATTTATTATGATGATATATTGTAGTATAATAAACAAATTGGCTTATATGAGTGTGATTACTATGTAATGCATTGGATGACGACCATTAATTTAAATAATTGTGTTTTTGTGCATAAATTCAAGACCCTTCTTCCAATTCATGACAAGTCCATTTATTACATACGGAAGGTCTGCGCAAAATATGTTTTAGAAATGTAGAATAGTATGTAATTGTTAGGATATAATACTTTGTACATTAGGATATCATAATTTGTACAATTGCATTGATTTTGGCTATTAATTTTGTTTCCATTTGGAAATTATATTTTGGTCTATTTTTGTGTTGTGGTTACTGGTTTTGATATGCAGGTCATATGTGTAGGCTGAAACAAAAATAAGAAAGATATTTTAATAAACTGCAAACTTTGGGCATTGGTTATGGCAAAAATCGCGGCAGAAAAGAGTCAATGGCCTTAGTTTTGGTTGAAACTGAGGCCAAAGACCCTTAAACTTAAATAATTATTTCAAGTTAGATGAGGCATGTGGCATCGGTTATAACAATAATCGAAACAAAAGAAAACCCCTTTTGGCAACAATTCTAAAAACAACCAAGGCCATAAACCCTATCTAATTTTAAATAATTATTTAATTTTAAGGATCTATGATAATGGTTATAATCAAAACCACTGACATAGATCCATAAAATTAAATTATTATTTAAAATCAAATAAGATATATGGCCTTTGTTGTTTTTAGAACCATGTAACAACAAAAGCATGGACAGAAGAAGATTCGTTTATTTAAGGACATTCCTCTTGGTGCATTGCAACAACTTTGTGACATCATTGCAAATGAGCCTATAAAGATTGAATATGATGCTAATGTATTTGGGAGAGGCTTTAAGGTCCCAATATACCTGCATAGCCAAGATGTCAAGGAGCTTACATTGGAAGAGAAGAGTTGAATATTACTTTAATTCAGCTATGGATGATGTAAGTCTATGACCAATTATTTATATAAAATTGATTTATATATCAAGTATACTTATATCAAAGGTAATTTTTTATTTCAAGTATATGTTTGGTGTAAGTAACAACTTGGGGTACAATGATGTCTATAGGTTCATTAATCCCCAAGTCACTCACGAAGCAAATAATTTTGATGACATCATAACATATCTCACTAGCAGTTTTGCAAGGGGGAAGGACATATATTTTATTCCTTATATATCTGGGTAAGTGAAGTTTGTAAACTTCAAAGTTCCATATGTGATTTTAATATATAACAATTAAGTTATTATTAATTTCAGGCACCATTGGCAGTTACTTATTGTTTTCGTACCGGAGAGTTATGTTGTGTGGTTATGCTCATTGCACAAGTCTCCTCCCAAACATCTCAGACAAACAATTGATTGTAAGAACCTCAATGTTTGAACTTTCTTTGTTATATAAATGAAGGCTAAAGCCTTTTTTTTATAGTTCCATTGCAGCACATATGATGTTGGTCGGGAGATCCACTACTAACAATAGAAAGCTTGCATGTGTTGCTCCCAAGGTTTGACATATGCTAAAGCCATATTTTCTTATAGCTGTTTTGTTTTAATGATTTTCACTAACTATTTAGAAAATGTGATTATATATTGTAGTATAACAAACAAAGTGTGTGATATGAGTGCGGATACTACATAATGTATTTGATGTCACATATTATTCGTGCCCATATCACAAGAGGATGGAAAAGAGTAATATTTAGATTTAATGAATTTTGTTTTTCTCCATCATTTAGAATTCATATACACTAATTAATATCATGTGTCTTGTGTAGAGATTCAAGACTCTTACTCCACTTTCGAAGAAGCCATTTACACACCTAAGGAAGACACTTGCAAAGCATTTAATTAGATTATTCAATAGTTCATAGTTATTCGGATTTAAAATACATTAACACATTTAGGTTTATAGTTATTAGACTTTGTACATTATCCTTTAAACATTGTGTTATTAAATATTGATTTTGTGTTCTATATACTGTGTTTTATATGCAGGTCTATTTTTGTGATAGTTGATATCACAAATATCACAAAAACAGACCTGCTATTAAAAAAAATTCCAGGAGAATAGACCTCGGTTGTGGCAACTGGAGCCATAGGGTGCACATGATTTTAAAAAATGAAACAAAACAAAAAGCTTTGGCATCGGTTCTAGCTTGAACCGACATCCCATTAATGTCACCGATAAAGACATCGGACTCTACAGGTCCGACGTCTATAAAGACGTCGGACATGGCATTAACTGACGTCTACTGTAGCTCGTGTCTTTGGGTAGCGTAGTAGCACCTTCTTCCTTTGCTAGTTTCGTCATAAGAAAAGGTTGCATCTTTTGGACCTCTTATGACATTTCAACTAAAAACTGAATTTGGGTCCTTGCCTAGTTCCATTCCAACCAGCAATGAAAACAAATACGGTGACATGAGAACTAGGCAAGGACCCAGGTTCGGTTTTGGGTTGAAATGCTATAAGACATCCAAAAGACGCAAGCTTTCCTTACGAGGAAACTAGCAAAGGGAGAATGTGCTACTACGCTACTCAAAGACACAAGAAAAACTACACCAAAACACAACGAAAACTCATTTTAATCAATTCAAATAGAAGATAATCCATCAAAGACTAATTTAATCGGAGTAAAAGTAAGTTTAAACGGTTCAAAAGAGACAAAACGCACCTGGAAATACAATGCCGCGGAGAGAAAAGGCGAGAAGGAAGACGATGAAGTGTGCGTAACCGCGGGTTCAATTTATGATTTAACAGGAACCAAGACGTCGGACACAGAGGGCACCGACGTCTATTCTCGCCTAGACGTCGGGGCCCTCACTAATATGACGTCCAAAAAAACTTTTCACCTACCCTGTCAGGCCATTTAGACGTTAGATGGCAGGATGAGACGTCCATATGGCGAAGAAAACAATTTTTTACCTACCTGTCAGGCATATAGACGTCGGTGACAAGGGGACCAACGTCTATAATCGCATATAGACGTCGGGGTGGCGGGATCAGACGTCTATATGACAGAAAAAAAGAATTTTTCATCTACTTGGCAGACATATACACGTCTGTTAGGAGGAACCGACGTCTATAATGTTATAGACGTCTATGTGTCCAAGTTATTTACAAAAATGTCACTGGTCAATAATTTACGTTGGTTATTTTGTGGTTCGTCGCTTGCAGGATGATGTTAAAGGCCAATTCTACACTAGCTAGCGTGTTGATTTACATCACCCACCTTTTGTTTTCGAGACACAATAATTGTAATAGCATTTTTGTTACAATCATTTTGTTTCATTCGTTTTTATATGGCCTTGCATGACCAATTCATAACTTATATATAGGATAGTTTTATCTCTCTAAATGTGCCTTAACATTCAATACATGATAACACATGCTTACCCATATGTACATACATACAGGTACACACGTATATGCAAACACTTTTTTGTTCTTCACACTCACTACTATAGAATTGATCATAGATAGCGCTTAATAGATAGCACTTTTTTAAATAAACGCTATCTATAAATGTGTGGAATAATAGATAGCGCTTATTTAAAAAAACACTATCTATACCTATGACTATAGATAGCGCTTTTAAAAAAGCGCTATCTATAAGTAATTAATATAATTTTTTTAATTCATAATTTACAATAGGCACATAAGCTTTTTTTAAAAAAAATGCTATCTATTAAAACACAATAAACAACTTTTTTATTAAAATATCATTAGCCAACACTTTCTTTTAAAAAAGTTATGTATTATTTATTGTTATTCTTATTTTATCATCTTCACATACTGAAAAAATTTTCGTTCCCGCTCACAAAAAACTCTGCTTCAATTCAACATTCCTCGCAAAATGCAAAAATTCATAATACCCTTTAGAATTTGATGTCTCTCACTCTCATTTCTCATAATAGCCTTAGTTGTAGACCAAAAAGACATAGTGGAAGCTTTAGTGGCAAGAAATAACCTTGGTGGTTTTGTGCAATCTTCAGTAGGGACAACAATCTTGTGCAGTTCACAAACTTGTGTGAGCAGGACATAAAGTGACAAGTGACAATCTTGTGCAGTTCATAGAGGTTCTTTTGCTGTGATCTTGGGGCAGGACATAATGAGTATTCGGCATGTTGATTATGCTTGGCATGAATTTTTCTCTGAAGGTAGTTTTCTTCACATTTTTTATGGGTCCATAACAACTTGTTAAATTTATTAATATCGGTGGTCTAGGCAACTCAAAATAACTATAGTGCAGTTATTGCTCTGTGGCCCCTGTACGTATGGTGTGTATGTTATATTTCGTGGTTATACTCACGTATCTCAATCTTTTTGTTTGTTTGGGATAAATTTCAATGTAAACATCTCAGGTTACATTTTGAATGCAGGTTTATTTCATGGACACTCAAATTTGGTGTTCCATCTTTTCAACTATATGCGGTGGTGTTATTGGGGCCTTTAATAGTCTGGGAGAGGTTACCGTCAATATATCTTATTTATATATCTGGAGAGAAGTTGTGAATTAGATATTTTATTGACTTTCTTTACTTTTTAAAACATGTATGCATAAAAAAAACTTTAAAGTAAATACACTTGAATCTCCCTTTTCATTCTATGGAAGACTTGACATTGGAAAACTCACAGATGCACACTCTGACCATGCTGAGATCGCAATTCGAGCATTACCTGGTGCATTCAACACATACTTGGTTCCTACTGACAAGAAGCAGAAGAAGAAATTTTCTTTATCAAAGCGATTTGACTAGGTTTCTATCACATTTTCACTTTGCTGCTAACTACAGTAAACTAAATATAACTTTATCTCTACTTATGTTTTTGTGTTTGTATAGATTTTTGCCAGCAGAAGGAGTGAAACAACTAAATTTGCTAAGTTATGAAATGAAGTAATTTGTAGTTTGGTGAGGAAGATATCAATCAAGTATTATATTCACTAACTCTCTTGTGTACCCCTACAATTCACAGTAGCCCATTAGCCCAATAACGAATTTCTTTCTTCCTTGAATGCTTTCTTTTATTTAATTTTCTCTGTTAAATGGGTAAAGTACATTTTGAAAAATGCTAATTGATTTGTTAATTGCATGGTCTTTTTCTTTAACTTCTTTTCCAATTTCAATGTAGATATTCTAAGAGGAGAGGACAATGGAAAGCTGCAACACAATCCCAGGAGTTCTTTAGAATTCTTCAACGATATTACAACAATGCTTACATGGATGCTGAGAAGCAAAATGCAATTGACATGTATGTGCCACAGTGTATTTCTTAACTGTTTGATTTTTATTTTAATTGTTTGTGTACGGTAATATCATTTCCATATATTTTTATCAATTTATTAAATATGTAATACTATATATATATATATATATATATATATATATATATATATATATATATATATATTATGAAAAGAAAGGTTAAAATAATAATCATTGAATGATCAATTTTATTAAATGATGTCATTTCATTTTTTAAATTATTTTAATGAATATATTGCTAAACATTAAAATAAAAAGCATATACAAGTTCAATGTTGTTAATGAACATTCTTTTTGAAGTTCAATGTTGTTAATGAACATTCTTTTTGAAATATTAATGTATCAATAGTTTTTATTCTTGCTAATTAACATTCTTTTTTAAATATTTGTCTTTCTCATATTTTTCTTAATATTTTATAGTTTTTTTTGCATATAATAGAACCAATAGATAACACATATTACATGATAAAACCAATATTTTATATTTTCTTTTGATTTTTTTTTAATTTTTTGAAATATTTTATTAAAAAATTATTTTTTTTAAAAAAATTTAGACCAATAGATAACGCTTAGATAGCGTTTTTTTAAAAATGCGTTATCTATTGTCAAACACCAATAGATAGCGCTTTTTTAAGAAGCGCTATCTATTAATAGATAGCGCAGTCATAAATAGCGTTTAAAAAACGCTATTTATGATTAAAAAAAATGCTATCTATACACTTTTTTTTGTAGTAGTGTCTTCCTTAGTTCATATAATTATGATAGATTTTTATGTCTTCCTATAAAGAGATAAAGTTGGATTAATTTTTTTTTTAATTTTTAAAAAAACTTTACATCCTTTTTATTATAGTTAATCAAATATTAACATAATTATTAAAATATTCAGAAATAAAATAATTTAATATTAATTTCAAAAAATATTGTGTTATAAATTTTGAAACTACATAAACAATACTTCTTTTCTTTATTTTAAAGTTTTCTATTTAATTGTCATTTTCAAAATTCAAAATAATTTTACTTATTTTTTTATTACTCATAATTATTTTCACTTACTTTTTAATTAGTTTAAATATAGATATTGAAGAATTAATTATATTTTTTTGCCTTCTCTTGATTAGAAAGAAAACTCCAAGCAAGGAAAACCTACAGTGGCATGCTGATGTTGTTCTAGAGAGCACTTTTAGGACTGCATACAACGTGTAGTATTTTCTGATGACTCCACTTCACGAGGTAGAATTTTTTAAGATTTTCACTCAGTCTTTTTAAACCAAAGCCATTTGCATCACCTTGGTTTGAGCAACATTCATCAGTTGATTGCAGTTGTAAACCTCTGAAACAGTAGAATCCAAAGCTGCCAACCCACCAACTGTAAATAAACCACGTTCCACATCACGTGACATGCACCCCACAAACCTATAATCAACGATCCTCCTAATCTCATGCTGATTTAGCTTTGGGACTTGTAAGCTCATGAACTAGTCAAAGATTTCTCACATGATACCCTTCACTGCATTTTCAAATTTGGTCCAACCCACTATCCAACAAAACTATATATTAATATATATATCATCAACCTAACTAGTATGTTACACATACACGTAATCAATACTTTATTATAATATATTTAATCCATATATGTAAATATATGCACACTCTTATCATTGTAAGAAGCATATATAGAGCAAGTGAAAGACATCCTCCAAGTCAGAAAAGACCATGAATTCCTTATGCAGTTCAATGATTGCTGCTATCTTTGCCATGACATTGATCCTTTCATATGGGGTGATTATGTCCCAAGCTAGGGTTCTTCCTTCTTCATCCTTAGTTTCAAAAATGTCACAAACTTCCAACTCTCTTTCATATTCAAATTTTCAAAGAGAAGAGCAAAAATCATCTCAGAAGCCTGTGGCAGCAGCTAGCCTTACAAAAAAACCACCTAGAAAACCAAATCCAACTGTTCGTGAGGTAGCTGCTAACCTCAGAAGGATACCACCCAGCAGACCAAATCCTACACAGAACAAGTAACATTCCCCTTTTCCTCACAAGTGTTTGTTCGTTCTGGTTTCATAATATCTAGAAATTTGATCACAAAGGGTGCATGTGTAGCAGGTTAAAGCCAAGGATAAGAGGCTAAGCAGAGGAACTGATGCAATGGATTGAAGCTATACATGAAGATTCAAGCAGTGGCATGAACTCTGTTGCTCTAGTTTTGTTTTTGTTTCACTTTCTTTTTAGGTTTTTACTGTTTCCCAGATTCAAATTCTTAGGTTTATTAGTGAGAATTTGGTATAGTTCATATCACGACTTCAGATTTTTCTTTGCTTTTATCTTACCTTTAATGCTTTAGATTGTAGAGAATATAGCAGCTTATGAATGTAAAGGAGAAAAATAATAGCCATTTAAAATTGTTATGGGCAGTACTAGATTCAAAACTGTTTTATTTATTTTAGTTGAGATTTTAGAAAAGAGATTAGTTTGCATTGTTAGCTGTTGTAAACTTGTAAGTAGCTTCTTCGTGTTATTCTCAGTATAACGTTTTTGGATTTGATTCTTCTATTTTTCCTTCACGCTTGTTAGATAAATAACCTTTATTATATAGAGTTTTCAAAAGGGTTTCTTGAGAAGATTTTGGATTTTTCATCAAAGTAATTGCAGCTGTTTAGCAATACTTGTTTATAATTTTCTACAATATCAAGATAGGATCAAACTGTAATTATCATATTAAATTTGAAAACCTTGAAGATAAGCACATGGGACTCTCATCTACTACAAATTCCTTTAATTAATTAATTAATGATTATAAATTAAATTTACTCATTTAATTCTTATACATAAAATACATTTTACTTTTAATTTTTTATATTTTAAAATTATTTATTGAAACCCTTTATATATATATATATATATATATATATATATATATATATATATATATATATATTATTTAAGTTATTATATAATGATGGGTTTATTGAAAATATGTTCTAGAAATTTATTTTTCTTCGCTGAAATGATTATTTTTATGAATATAATAATATTTACAACATCAAAACACTTTTATTCATTATTATAATTTATTAATCAAATATTTCAAAATTTTATGATTACCTATTTCTTGCTTGCTGGACTAAGTTTCTCTATTTTTCTTTTTTACTTTTATATATGTTACGTTAACTATAGTGCTTTGTTTTCTTTCCTATTTGTATGGAGGGTTGAAGTGATTGCATAATCAGTTAATAAAGGTGTTGGATTTAAGACATTATTTTAGTACATAACAACGATGATTTTAATTTATTTTTAACTAAAAACATATTAAGAATGAATCAACATCTATTGCATTATTCATATAAAATATCCACATCGATATATCATTATTCATACAATCTTTGGGATAGTAATATTTTTGTCATTTATTCAAACAATTTTTTCAAACTATTTTTAAAAGTTGTTTAAGATATTTTAAATTATAAGTTCTTTAATTTATTAATTATATTATTTTCGAAAATTTATCCAAGTATGATATTATAATTGTTTATGAGTAATATATGATTAAAGAATGAAAAAAAAAAGTGTAATACATCTTTTGGTCCCTCCAAAGCGGGAGGATGTTCAAAGTGATCCTACCTTTTTAAAAAAATTGGAATCAGTTCCAACTTGTGAAAAAACGGGTCAAGTTAATCTTTGTTGCTTACAACGTCAAAAATATAACGGTGCAGCTGCCTCCTTGGTCAAAATTTAATGAGTTGTCCACTTTTTCTCATATGTGACACACTGAGGTAATATGATGTGTAAATTTTGAATTTTAAAAAAAAAAGTTGCTTGTCACGTCAACTTCATCTACCACCTCCAAAAACGTTAGAGCCACAAACTGCCGCCGTCAACACCTCAGACCATCGCTAAGGCTAACAACTTCTTCCTAACAACCAGATCACATTTTCCTCTCCATGTGCCACCGCAACGAAACCAAAAAACCACCACCATCTTCTCCACCAAACTTTTGAAAAAACTCAGACCCAACCACGTGAACTCCATCAACAACCGCGAGCAATCATGGCCAGCCACCATGGCCAATTTTCATCTCCTTCCATGCGATTCAACCATAGTGAAACATGTAATCCCAAATCTACGAGCAAATCGCGCATTTCCTTCACCACAAAACCCAATCGCAATATTCTCCATGGTAACCAAAACGCGAGCTCATCTACCAATCTCCTCCTTCGAAACCTGAAGAAACTGTAGAGACCTAAAGAAACTCAAATCGAGCCTTATCCATAGCCACCAAGAACCTGTGGAAACCAAATTTTAGATGAACACTAATCGCATGACAGGAAACCCCAAATTAGGAACCCAAATCGCGAGTTCATCGCGAATAAAAAAACGCCCAACCCTCTCAAAAAAATATTACCCAACCAAGATTCGCTATCAGCGCATCAAACTCTTTAAACCTGCAAGCAAACCCTTCATCACCAGTCTTCATCGCGCCATCAACATATGCGTCTTCTTCAACGCAGAGCAAGCAATCGCTTTTCTTTTAACCCTCTATCAAAATATTTGTTTTTTAAAATTTAAATTTTACACGTCATTTAACCTCACAGTGCCACACAATGACAACAACTGGACAACTCATTATGTTTTGCTTAGGGAGACACCTACACCATTACATTTTAGACGTCGTAAGCAAAAATGATTAAATTGACCCATTGTTTCACAAATTGGGACCATTTCCAACTTTTTTGAAAAGGTAGGAACACTTTAAACATTCCCCTATTTTGAGGAACTAAAATAGGTATTAAGCAAAAACAAATTACATTAGGTGCCCAGAGAGAAAAAGATATTAAAGACATAAAACTAGCAACACAGAAAAATGAAAATTTTGAAATGTAAAAGAGCATAACACAACATTAAATGTTTTTCAAAAGTCTAAACTTTTGTATCCATTGTAGTACTCAATATTTTTTCTTTTTACTACTAAAGAAAAATCTATATTTTATGAATATGGAGTAATTTAGATTGTCCAAACCTTATAAATAATATTTAAAATAGGAATTATGATAGTATTGTTGACGTATATTAATATTTAACATTGGTTCATGTAATTTAAAGTATAACTTTGATGTAAAGATTCTAATGTGATGATTATTAAAATATAAATGTATTAAAGTTATAGGGATTATTTTCGAGTTATTAAAATTAATCCCTATCTTCTCACTTCAATAAAGGGCATTTTGGTATTTTATTAAAGTTGGTTAAATATCATAAAAGAGGAAAAAATGTTTACTTCTGTTGGCACGTTAAGTTTCTGAAAAATGAAAGAGAAAAAGTAACGTTCTCAGAAAGAAAAAGAAACTGACTTTGATAGAGAAAAACATCCTTGGCAATTTCTATATCATCGAGAAAGCATCAAAGACGAATAAGAGGAACAATTGATAGGAAAAAACCATACAATGGATCCAGGTAAGTAATTCTCTACTATGTTTGTGAGAATAGTGAGAAACATGAAATTCAAGATCCTGTATGTTTTCATTTAATTGAAATCATAAAAATTGCTTACAAGTGTTATCAGAGCCAAATTCTGAATTTTATGATTCTCCATGGTAATTTTCTCAATTATAGAAATCCTAGTTTTTGAATTATAAAATTTAGGGATTTTTAAATTTTCAAATGTTTAATTTTACTATGATATTAATTATTTTTGATTGGCATGAAAGAAAATTCAATTCACTGTTACGTGAATTTGATCCAAGAAGCCGCAGGTTTTTAATTTTGGTTGTCACCATAAAGCAACTTTATTGTTGCGGCACTTGTTCTAACAGTAAAGCAACTTTATTGCTGCGACTTATATTATATTCTACAAAAATAAGAATGTGTTATTGTCACTGTGCATTGAATGAAAATTATTTTGTGAATTAAAAGTGAAAGTTATATTAGATGGTTGGAATGCATATGTGAATTAAATGTTTCACGATTATGAATGCTTTTAATTAGAAAAGTGCATCTAGTGACACACATGATATAATGTGTTGTTTTATGAATTATAAGTAATTGTTAACTAAACTTGGATGAAGAAAATTCAATTAAGTTGAATTTCGGGTGAGTTGTAATTCTAATCAAAATTAAAACTTTTGGTAATTCCATTGTTCTTTTTAAATTGCTCATGTTATGATGTTTTGAATCCAAAAACACTGTTAGGAGAATGCATGTGCATTACTTTGAAATTCCATTGAAGTGTGTATTTACCGTGTGTACCATAATGTAGTCAACTTCTGAAGAAGTATTATGAAAATTATTCATAATATAAAGGATATTAAATTATGAATATATAGTAATTAGTCATTGTCATAAGGATGTTATGGATTACCCAAAGGTGCACCATTGTTCATAATTGATGACATTAAAGTGAGACATTTCATATACTTAGTAAATATGTTTGTATATCCAAAGATATCATACATACTTAGTAAATATGATTGATTGTTTATTAAAGTATATTCATTTTAATTTCTTAATTGTATGGAATTTGTCAATTTAAGAAAAACCCAAAGGTGAACTTAAATGAATGACTTATATGATTACCTATCAGTTTAAGTGTCATCCACAAGTAAAGTTAAATGCATGACTAGTGTAGTTATTCTATTTGAATCCATTAATTTTATCAAAGCATTAATGTATGAGAGCTTGTATACTATTTCCAGCTTCCATGAATTTATCAAGTTTAAGCAACAATGTGATCAAGTTTAATGGACTAAATTATGCTGATTGGCCAAAACAAATTCAGTTCCAACTAGATGTATTAGACTTGGATATGGCTATTATGATGGATGAAATGCCCGCAGCCATTACAGAGACCAGTACAAGTAATGAGAAGTCTCTTTATGAGGGTTGACATAGGTCTAATAGGCTGTCACTAAACTTGATGCGCATGTTTATGGCAGAGAATGTAAAGTCTTCTATGCCTAAAACGAAAAACGCAAAGGAACTCATGAAAATGATCGAGTACTCACAATCAAACATAACTGACAAGTCTATTGTGGGAACTCTTATGAGTGAGCTGACTACCAAAAAGTTGGACTGGTCATAGCCCATACATGACCATGTAACTGGAATGGCTAATATAGCAGCAAGATTGAAGTCAATGGGAATGAAGGTGAATGAGTCTTTTCAAGTACAGTTTATCATGAACTCTCTTCCTCCTGAATTTGGTCAGTTCCAAGTGAACTATAACAATCTTAAGGATAAATGAAAATTTCAAGAAATCAAAGCCATATTGATACAAGAGGAAAAGGGAGATTGAAGAAAATGAAAGATCATTTTATCCATCTCACAGCTAATGAAGGTGCTAGCTTTAGTAAAGCCAAATTAGGAAAGAAGAACAAGAAGGACAAAGCCCCAATGAAAGTGAATAAGGGCAATATCTAGAAGGACCAGAAATGTCTCTTTTGCAAGAAGGGGTCACTGCAAGAAAGACTTCCCGATAGCAAATATCATTGAAGTGCCTAATAATACCTGGTGGTTGGATTTTGGAGCTACCACTCATGTTTCTAATATTATGTAGGGATTCCTTTAATCCAGCCCATAAAAGGAATTGAAAAGTCTTTATATATGGAGAACATAATGAAGGCTAGAATAGAAGGAATTGGGCCTTACAGATTGATTGTAGACACTAGTTATTGTTTGAATCTTGAAAATTGTCTTTATGTTCCTAGTTGTCTTAGGAATTTAATTTTTCTTACAAAGTTGGATTATTTAGGTTTTAACTTTAGGATTGAAAATGGTACTTTTAATTTGTATAAACTTTCATACTATTATGGTTCTGGTACATTATTGGATGGTTTATATCGTTTAAATCTTGATGTTAATTTTTCTGAATCCCTATTTAATGTTGAACATGTTGTTGATAAAAAATGTAGTGCAAGAAATGAATGTTCTGCTTTCTTATGACATGAAAGATTGGGTCACATATCCAAAGAAAGGATGTTGAGGTTAGTAAAAACTAAAATTTTACCTCAATTGGATTTTGATGGCTAGGATGTTTGTATTGATTGTATTAAGGGTAAACAAACAAAACACATATCAAAATATCCCGCCACAAGAAGCAGTCAACTTCTTGAGTTAATACACACTGATATTTGTGGTCCTTTTGGCATTATATCTTGAAGTGGTGAAAAATATTTTATCTCCTTTATTGATAACTTCTCACGCTATTGTTATACATATCTATTACATGAAAAATCTCAATCAGTGAACTTCCTTGAGGTGTTCATAAATGAGGTGGAAAGACAATTAGGTAGAAAAGTAAAAGTGGTGAGATCTAATAGAGGTGGTGAATATTATGGTAAAACTAATGAGAGTGGACAATGTCCATGTCCATTTGCAAAGTATCTTGAAAGTCGGGATATATGTGCACAATATACAATGCCTGGTACACCACAACAAAACAGTGTAGCAGAAAGGCGAAATCGACTCTTATGGATATGGTTAGGACACTAGTGCAGTCAAGGGAAACGACAACGATTATTTTCGCTCATAGGCAATGGTTCCACAACCGAGGTATATACTGGCGAGGTAAAAAGTCTACCCATTTTTATCTCGGTTCTGAACCGAGGCAAAAAGGTGTATGCTTTTTCCTCGGTTCAAATACAACCGAGGCAATAGAGGGTGTTCCTTTTTTACTCTTTTTTTTCACTAGACTTTTGGCCTCGGTTGCTGGTGAACTAAGGCAATAGAAGGGTCTTATGCCTCAGTTTGTAGTTGAATTGAGGTAGTAGAAGGGTTTATTATTTTTTTTCCTTAACCTTTCTACAATAGAGGGGGTTTATAAGATATTCTTATGACAGGGATTATTTCCTAATCAGCAGTCATTTAGGCAAAGCTCCAAAGCATTGAAACCAAAAATTGTATACAAGAAATGATGAGCTATTTTTGAAGTATACCAATTTCATTCACAAAATATACAAGTGGGACAATGCCCTTCAACCTTTGAGCATTTTCTCTCTCACGCACACATAATTTGCATTCTCATGGAAACTAAAAAAATAAGAAACAAGGCACCAAAAACCAGCCAGTCCAAGCTTCTGCCTACATCTTTGGCTTGTAAGCCTTATTTGGAGAGAAATAATCACAATAAAAGCCATTGCAAGTGTTAATCTGGGAAACACTTTTATTTGAGATTAGAAGTTGAATACTTGGAGGCATAAAGGAAAACACCAAGAATAGAAAAATAATGAGAGGCACCAAAGTTTCTGCAACGAACACGTTCACTACCCAATGTTCCACTCAGCATAGACATAAGGACCAATCCTGAGATGAACATAAAGGCCCGCTTGCTGCACCAACTTTATGAACTTCACCAGGTCATAGTTCCCCACAAAATAATACTGCAGCAATCAAGAAAGCAACAACATTGATTATTCCACAATTCACATACTGACTGTGCAGTCTCCAAGCAATGCAAGAAAGAAAAACTAGAAACCACTATTTAGTACTTTGAGTTACCTTGCTAGGTGAAGGCTCGTGCCCTTTCCAAAAAACATAAGTCTGAATCACATCCAACCCTTCCTCCTTGGCCTTCTAAATAAGATCTGGCCCCATCTAAAACAAAAGGAACCCCACAAATTAAAAACCAAAAATGGAGAAACTTTAAGCCACCCATTTGAGAAAAATAAGAAAATATGAGGACCTTGAACCACATTTGAGAGTAACAATACCTCATGGGTGCTTCTTGGGTAATGAATGGATCCAGAAATGAGAATCCTTCTTTGCCATTTAATGGTGATAGCCTTTGAACCCTATGTACTTCCCTCTCTGCTGTCAACACCCAATTTCATCCGGATAAATAAATAAATAATAATGAAATTTATTTTATCTTTACTTTTTTTTATGTTGTTATGTTTTATGTTATTTTTATTTCTATTTTATGTTATTTTGTTATTTTGAGTTATTGTATTTTATTATATTATATTTTATTCTATTTTATTATATTGTGTTTTATTTTATTTTGTTTTATTCTTGGTTATTCAATTTTTTTTATTTAGAGTTATTTTATTTTAGTCTGTTTTATTTTATTCCATTTTTATGTTCTTTTACTTTAATTCATTTTGTCAAATGTTAAAAAAAGAGAAAAGAAATAAAAAAAATGATCGCAGTCAGTCCAATTTGAGCCAACTTTAGCGTTGTGCTTTTTCATTCCATCACGCCATCTCCCATTCTGGTGCAAATCTTCTGCACCATGCATGCACTGACTTTGGAAGCATGATTGATTTTGGAAGCATGATTGATTGATTGAGTGCTATTGCTTTGGAAGCATGATTGATTTTGCCTAATTTTCTATGATTGAACCACTTGCTCACTTGTTAAAAATAATCAAGGCCATGTTTTTCTTCTTCCTTAGAGCCAATGTTTATAGGTGAACCCAATAAAGATCAATGTTTTCTCTAACCTTTGCACCTTGAGCCTAAATTTGAAAAGTGGAAAAACCTTTTTTGAAATCCTTACCTTGAGTTAAGTAGAGTATGTTTTTGTGGTAATGGAGAATGGTTCAAGTTTGGGGTGGTAAGAAACCGAAAAGAACTTTGTGAAATTCATTAAAGAGCATTGGGCAAAAGCAAAAAGCAAAAGAGAAGAAAAGAAAGAAAAGAAAAGGTTAAGCTCAATGCAAGTAAAGTTTGGGAATGAGTTGAATATTGGTTTCTCACATAAAAGGAGAAAGAGAGATTATTGTTAATGTGAACGAATGAATTATGCACTCTCTTAACCCAAGGAATTTTGTTGTCTAGAAAAAACCAATTTTCTTCTTAACCCAGCCTCAATAGAAGCCTTGAAAAACCCTTGTGATGATAACTTGCTTGTGAGTGTGTTTGATATGTGGTTAAATAAAGACAAAGTTGATTCATGTGACATTGTTATAGTAAAGTGTAAGAGTGTCACCTCACTATACACCTTTGAGTTGAGTGAAACACTTTTGAGTGCTTGAGTGAAATACTTTTGAGTGCTTGAGTGAAACACTATCTTTGGTGAGGAATAGTTCCATGAACTTTATGATAACATTCTTGCCTTGTTATTGATGAGGCTTGCATCTGTTGCGTATGTCTTAATTATGTGAGCACCATAGTTGAAGCTTGATTGGCTAAAGAATCATTCTATCTTGACTAATTTTTCTATGATGAGCAAACATGAGTGATTTACTTGTCCTAAAGGAAAATGCCTTTTGGTGTGCTAAACCATTGTAGTATGAGTATTTTGTTTAAGCCAAGTTACATTTTGCTTGAGGACAAACAAAGTTTCAAGTTTGGGGTTGTGATAACGGTTGAAAAACCATTATTTTTATACTTAATTTTGATAATCAATCAACCCTTTTTAACTTAGAAACTTGCTTTAACTCATGTTTTTGCTTTAGTTTTGTGAATAAGAGAGTTGAAGGTGAATTTATTGGTTTTGTGCTAGACTCCTTTGATTTTGTAGGTTATTGGATTGATTTGAAAGAAGAGTTAAAGTACTGAATGGTTGGAATGCAGAAAAGTCAACCAGAAACAAGAAAAGTCAATCAGTCAACCAGAAAAGTCAATCAGTCAACCAGAAAAGTCAACCAGTCAACCAGAATGTAGAAAAGTCAACCAGAGTGCAGACAAAGTTGCGCTGAGCGACAGTTTTGAAGTGCCGAAATCACCGCTGAGCGCCAAATTTCGCTAAGCGCCAGTGCTGCACTTACTGTTGAGCGCCAAATTCTGCTGAACGCCATTTTAAGTGGGCTTGGACATGTTTTCTGTTATTTTATGGGCTTGGACCTGTTTTCTATTATTTTTATGTTCTATTTAAGGACTTGCACGTCCTAGAGAATGTATCTTTTGATGGCTTAAGCATAGAAACACATTTTTCACCCCTTAGGGGTAGATTTGGAGATGGTGACGGCTTTCCTCTTCTCTTTCTCGGGTTTTTCTATCTCTTTCATTCTTTCATTCCATTATTCATCTAGTTCTTCCATGACGATGGAGGGCTAACCCTTATTGTTGTTGGGAAAGATGTAACCTCTTAAACTCTCATGTATTGAATTTGTTCTTCAAGATCTTTTAAAGATACATGTTTTCTTTCATTAATTGTTAGAGATATTCTTCTTTCCTCAAATGCTTGTGATGTTTTATTCATGTACGGCATAAATCTTATGATTTGTAACTATCAGGAGATTTCGTACTCCTAGGGTTGGACGATTTGGCGATGTGACAGCTCTCCTCTTCTCTCCCTAGGATTGTTATTGAGAGATATCTTACAAATCACGATTTGGGGAATTCTCCCAATAGTAGTATAAACCTAGACATAGGAGTATGATGGTTGGTTGCCTTTAAGATTTTGTTCACTATAATGCATGATTAATTGCTAGGGAGACAAGACATTGTAAACTAGTGATTATGATTAGGCTTTCTTCGCCGAGACATCGGATTTAAGGTAAACTAGTAATTATGCATGAGAGTAAATTAGGTGAAATCTAAACCCAACAACAATATCATCAACTTCATCCATTCATTCTTGTGTTTAGCCTCAATTGATCAAATTGCATTCTTGTTTATTTTATTGCATTTGCATTCAAAAAACCCCAAAATATATTCTTTAGAGTCTTAATTAGTTGAGTAATCACATAACTGTTTAGTGTCGTGAGTCTCTTGGGAAACGATACTTGGTCTTACCATTTATTATTACTTGATACGATTCGGTTACACTTGCCGATGGTTAACAAGTTTTTGACTTCGTTTTCGGTGATTAAAAATTTGTTCATCAAGTTTTTGGCACTGTTGCCGAGGACTCGTGGTTTAACTATTCTATTTGTGTGATTCTTAACCGATTAGACTTTATCTTTAATTTTTATCTTTTCATCTTTCTATCTTTTCATCCTTTTATCTTTTTATCTTTTTATCTTTTTATCTTTTTCTCTTTTTATTTTTTATTTTTTCTTTTTATCTTTTTAGTTTTTTTATCTTTTTATTTTTATTTTTATTTTTATTTTTATTTTTATTTTTATTTTTTATTTTTTATTTTTTTATTTTTTATCTTTTTATCCTTTCACCTTTTTATTTTTTTCTATCTTTCTATCTTTCTTCTATTTTTCTTTCTATCCTTCTATCTTTCTTTTTTTTATTTTTTTTATCTTTCTATCTTTCTATCCTTTTTATCTTTCTATCTCTTCATTTTTTCTTTTTATTTTTTTATCTGTTTGTGCTAATTAGGTGCTCTAGTTTAGTGTTCTTTAGTGTTTGCAGGATAAAATTCTAAAATCTGTATTAGGAGCACAATATCATCAAGAGAAGAAGCACAACATCTACTGATGGATGTTAGGTGCTTGAGTATCTACTGAAGGATACTATGCTATCAGACACTTACTGATGAGTGTTGATGAAAAGGATTTGCATCTACTGATGGATGTTAGTGCAAGAGTATCTACTGAAGGATACTATGTTTGTATACACCTAGTGATGGGTGTTTGTGATAAATTACGTCTCGGTTTAGGTGGGAAGTGGCAGAACATTACGTCTCGGTTTTGTTTTTAACCAAGGTAATTTGGCTTTTATATGCTTCAGTTCCCCTGCAACCGAGACATATAAGTTTGTTGAAATTGCAAAAATGGCACTGCTTTTACATATGCTTCGGTTTTCTGGAAACCGAGACATATGACCCGCGTTCTTAACCCCGTTTTGCACTAGTGGGAGTATGTTAAGTCTTAGTAATATTCCTTTATCTTTGTGGATGTATACATTAAAGACTGTTGTATATCTTCTTAACAGGGTTCCTAACAAAGCAGTTTCTAAAGCTCTTTATGAACTATGGACTGGAAGGAAACCCAGTTTAAGACATCTTCATGTTTGGAGTTGTCCGGCAAAGGTAAGGTTATACAATCCACATGAAAAGAAGCTTGATGCAAGAACCATTAGTGGTTACTTCATCGGTTATCCTGAAAAATCAAAGGGATACAAATTTTATTGCCCTAATCACAATATAATAATAGTTGAGTCTGGAAATTCTCGGTTCAGTGAAAATGGACAATTTAGTGGAAGTGAGGAATCACGAATAGTGGACATTGAAGAGCATAATGGTAGTGTTCACCTAATGTCTCTTCTCAAGTTGTTATCCCTCTTGTTGTATCACAGTCACATAACAAGCAGAAACAACAAGTTAATGATCCAATCCCACAAAATGAACATATAAATGTTGAGCCAATTGACAATGAGCAAGTCACAATGAGCAATTGATAGAGGAACCACAAGAAGCAGCATTAAGAAGGTCTGTAAGGCAAAAAAGACCTGCTATTTCGAATGACTATATGGTTTACTCTGTTGAACATGAATGTGACTTAAGCATTGATGAGGATCCAGTCTCTTTCAGACAAGCCATGGAAAGTAATAATTCAGAGAATTGGTTGAATGTTATGAAAGAAGAATTGAAATCAATGGATGACAATAAACTATGGGATCTAGTTGAATTGCCTAAGGGTTCAAAAGGAGTCAGTTGTAAATGGGTCTTTAATATTAAACATGACTCAAAAGGCAATATTGAAAGGTATAAGCTAGATTAGTCGCTAAAGGTTTCACTCAAAAGGATGACATTGACTACAAAGAGACCTTCTCTCATGTTTCTAAGAAGGACTCTTTGAGAATTGGTTTGGCTTTGGTGGCTCATTATGATTTAGAGCTTCACCAAATGGATGTAAAGACCGCTTTTCTGAATGGTGACTTAGAAGAGAAAGTTTATATGGACCAACCAGAATGTTTCACAATAACAGGAAAAGAAAATTTTGTGTGTAAATTGAAGAAATCAATATATGGACTGAAACAAGCTTCTCGACAATGGTATCTAAAATTTAATGATACCATAACTTCATATGGTTTTGTAGAGAACACCGTTGACCAGTGTATATATATAAAGATCAACGGGAGTAAGTTTGTTAGATTTGTTTGTTGACGACATTCTTCTTGCTGCTAATAATATTGTTATGTTACATGATGTAAAGAAGTTTCCCTCTAGCAATTTTGAAATGAAAGATATGAATGAGGCATCTTATGTGATAGGATTAGAAATATTTTGTGATAGATCACAAGGATTGTTAAGTTTGTCTCAAAAAGATTATATTAACAAAGTGTTAGAGAGATTCAGAATGGAAAAATGCTCTTCTGGAGTAGTTCTAATTCAAAAGGGGGACAAGTTTAGTCAAATGCAATGTCCCAAGAATGATTTGGAACGAAAGGCCATGGAGTCCATTCCTTATGCATCAGTGGTTGGGAGTGTGATGTATGCTCAAACTTGTACTCGACCATATATCAGTTTTGTTGTTGGAAGGTTAGGTCGATATCAAAGTAATCCTGGAATGGATCATTGGAAAGCTACAAAGAAATTTCTTAGGTACTTACAAGGTACCAAAGAATACATGCTCAACTACAGAAGGTCAGATCATCTTGAGGTGATTGGCTACTCGGATTCAAACTATGTTGGATGTGTGGATTCAAGAAAATCCACATTTGGGTATGTTTATCTATTAGCTGGAGGAGAAATTTCTTGAAAAAGTGCAAAACAATCAATCATTGCTACTTCCACCATGGAGGTTGAATTTGTGGCATGCTTTGAGGGCACGGTTCATGCTTTGTGGTGGCGGAACTTTGTATCGAGGCTTGGCATTATTGATAGTATTGTTAGGCCGATAAGGATTTATTGTTATAGTTCTGCAACAGTCTTCTTCTCTAAAAATGATAAGTACTCAAAGGGTGCTAAACACATGGATTTGAAATACTTGTTGGTCAAAGAAGAAGTGTAGAAACATAGAGTGTTGATTGAGCATATTGGTACTGATTTGATGATAGCAAATTCGATAACTAAAGGACTACCGCCCAAAACTTTTATTGGCCATGTTGAAAGTATGGGCATTATGGATAAGTCAATATTAACATGATGATGTTATCTATCTATATGGATATGTATAGTTATATGCTTATATTGTCATGACACTTGTGAATTCATATAAAGTTATGTTTCTCTTTATTCTATTTTTATCCACATTAAGTTATATACATCTATTATTGATTGTGGTAACATGTTATATCTCTTTTAGAAACATGGAAGTTATAAGATTGATTAAAGTTATGTTGAGTTGGTTTGATTATGTGATACATGGAAGGAATCTTGTCGTTCATGACTTTTTCCCGCCATGATCTGATCATTTCAATTCATATAAGGATGATGACTTGACAATTCTAATAAATGGTGCGCACTTAAAGTTTATTTTTAGATCTTCAAGTCATCATATGAACCAAGTGGGAGAATGTTGAATTATATTAATATTTAGCCTTGGTTCATATAATTTAAAGTATAACTTTGATGTAAAGATTCTAATGTGATGATTATTAGAATATAAATGTAATAAAGTTATAGGGATTATTTTAGAGTTATTAAAATTAATCCCTCTCTTATCACTTCAATAAAGGATATTTTGGTATTTTATTAAAGTTGGTTAAATATCATAAAGGAGAAAAAAACGTTTACTTCTGTTGACACCCTTGGCAATTTCTATATCATCAAGAAAGCATCAAAGAGGAATAAAAGAAGGGAGAACAATTGACAGGAAAAAAACTATACAATGGATCCAGGTAAGTCATTCTCTACTATGTCTGTGAGAATAGTGAGAAACATGAAATTCAAGATCCTGTATGTTTTCATTTAATTAAAATCATAAAAATTGCTTACAAGTGGTATCAGAGCCAAGTTCTGAATTTTATGATTCTCCATGGTAATTTTCTCAATTATAGAAACCCTAATTTTTTAATTATAAAATTTAGGGATTTTTAAATTTTCAAATGTTTAATTTTACTATGATATTAATTATTTTTGATTGGTATGAAAGAAAATTCAATTCACTGTTACGTGAATTTGATCCAAGAAGCTACAGGTTTTTAATTTTGGTTGTCACCATAAAGCAACTTTATTGTTGCGGCACTTGGTCTAACAGTAAAGCAACTTTGTTGTTGCGGCTTATATTATATTCTACAGAAATAAGAATGTGTTATTGCCACTGTACATTGAATGAAAATTATTTTGTGAATTAAAAGTGAAAGTTACATTAGATTGGTTGGAATGCATATGTGAATTAAAGGTTTCACGATTATGAATGCTTTTAATTAGAAAAGTGCATCTACTGACACACATGATATAATGTTTTGTTTTATGAATTATAAGTAATTGTTAATTAAACTTGGATGAAGAAAATTCAATTAAGTTGAATTTTGGGTGAGTTATAATTCTAATCAAAATTAAAGTGTTCCATAACTTTATTTTTCATTGCTCTGGTAAACTAATAATGAAATGAAGTAATCCTAAAAATCATATCTAATGTAGCTGTTTACCCATCAAAATAGAAAGAATGAATAAAACATGAAAGCTCGTGTTGGCAATACAATTTTTTAGTTTGCCCAGTTTTTAAATTGAGTAGTTTAAAATTTCATCAGCATAAAGCTGTACAAACCATCAATATTAACAATTTGTACAAAATACATCACAGAATATCCAAAATGTTAAAGTTATTAAGTGCAAAATACATCATATCCAAAATAATATTGAAGGTGACTTGAATATGTCTTAGCAAAACTACTTAAAGTTGAAAGTACATATCCAAAATACAACAGAAAGGTGAACAATTTTTAAAGTGTTGTTGTAGTATGATCGGTCTGGGGTTCTTGAGTAATCTGACTTGCTTGAGTGGGTAGTGGTGTAGCTTCGTGGTCTTGTTGTTCACTTGGTTGAGTGGACTGTGTTGTAGCTTGTTGGTGTTGTGCTTGAGGGCAATTAGTTCTTCTATGCCCTAGTTGTCTACAAATGCCACATCTCTTTGGGATTCCGGTTTGTCCAAGTTGTGTATCATCCCTTTTTTGCTCCCAACTCTTCAGTCTTCTTTTTTTCCTTGGTCTACCTGGCAACACCCTATTCGGAGGAGGCAAAACATCATCATATGAAGTCCTTTGCCATAGTTCAGGTCCATTCATAGGGAAAATTAATGGAATGTAAGTTTCTTCATAAGTAGAGGTTCTAAACCAATTTGGGACATAGTCTTCTGGATTGATGTTTAAAAACCTCATGGTTGTGAGTGCATGACAACAAGGTATTCCTGTTACAATCCACTTCCTGCAGCTACAATCTTTTTTGTCTACGTCAACCACAAACTTTTCAACAATATTGCAAGTATGGCTGATCTCAAAAACTTGTAGACCTAACCAACTACCAAAGTATTAAAAATAATATTAGTAACAAATTTTAATGGAATCAATAAAATGGAAAATGAGTAACTCATTGAGTAGTTTACTTAATGTACATGCACCTTTGAGGTAGTGCATCCACTTCCTGTACTCATTTCAACAAACACACTACCTTCGCAATCTTGTTGTTCAAGTTGTTCATCAACATGCACACCAACATCCACAAATTCATCTTCACTAATAAAAGCCTCTTCATTAGACCCTATCCAACTACTAACATCAAACTCCTCATGCATATCTTTAGCACCTTCTGTCCTGGCCAACTTCACCAACATCTCCAACTTCACCATCATCAGCACCTTCACCATCTTTTCCAACTTCAACAACATCTCCAACTTGACCAACTTCACCATCATCAGCACCTTCACCATCTTCTCCAACTTCAACAACATCTCCAACTTGACCAACTTCACCATCATTAGTACCTTCACCTTCTTCTCCAACTTCACCAACATCTCCAACTTGACCAACTTCATCATCATTAGCACCTTCACCATCTTCTCCAACTTCAACAACATCTCCAACTTGACCAACTTCACCATCATCAGCACCTTCACCCTCTTCTCCAACTTGACCAACATCTCCAACTTGACCAACTTGACCATCATCAACACCTTCACCATCTTCTCCAACTTCACCAACTTCACCATCATGAGTACCTTGACCATCTTCTCCAACTTCACCAACTTCTACAAATAAACCATCTTCTATCTCATGACCATCATCACCAACATCTCCAACTTCACCATCATCAGCACCTTTACCATCTTCTCCAACTTCACCAACTTCACCATCTTCACCACCTTCACCTTCACCATCCTCACCACGTTCTTCTTTAACCTCTTCTTTAAGTTTACCTTGACCTTCACCATCTTCATCATCCTCACCTTGTTCACCAACATCATATTGCAACATATTAATATAATCAGGTTCGGACACCATGTGAACCACAAACAAATGAGCTTTACCATTCAATAACGCAATGCTCACGATATGCATTGCTCCTATGTCATCACTTAACAATTCCAACCTATCTTCTAATACACGACCACCCAGGGAATACCACAACTCCTTAACATTCCTATATCCCATCTTCTTCAATATGGCCAAGATTTAAAAATAACTCCATTTGTCTGTGTCAATGACCAAGGTACTGGTATCACTTCCATGGTATCTAAATGACCCATCATTCAGAAACTTACCCCTATGGTGAAACACCACCTCAATATCAGAGTCAGACATTTTCTTTATTTGTCAACTATTATATGCCTATATAAAACAAAGTGTCAGACTACATGCAGTTGGTTAATGACCTTCACATGCATCTACTATCAGTATTTAGTGACCTCCACACGCATGTACATTGTAAAGATGCAACGTTACTAACAACTATCACAGCTGTAGGCATACAAAAGTAATCACATGCATTCATTGTATCACCTACAACATTCCATTTTGGCTTAAACCTTAAATCAATATGCATCAACCACAAGTTAAACAACAACCACACATTCAACAAAACCATATCCAAAATAGTACTACGCACTAAGAGGACAAAAGCACAAAACAGTCTACACTAATTGGGGACCAAAACCATACAAACAGTACTAAAAACAAAACGAAAAGTACTCAAGAACAGGACCACTACAAATCCAACGTTATTAGGGGGACCACAAGACAACAAGGGGGACCACAACAGAACATAGTAAGGGGACAAGAAGACAAGATACTTCCATGGGGGAAAGCAACTACATCAATAACTGATAAAAAGCGTACCTTTCACCTTTTTACTTCAAAGAACTATCATCGCAACGTCAATCTTTTTTTCTCAAGAATCTCCTTCACCAACCCTTTTCTGTCAACAATCTCCTTCGACACCGTCAATCCTTGCACAACGTCAATCCTTCCAAAATGTGAAAAATCCTCAATCTATGACCTAACTTGCGTAATGTTTTAATTCGAAGATTAACAAACCCTATTATTTAATTTCCCCAATTTCATAACACGTAATTTATTCTTTTTCCTGCCACGTCAACTAACATACCCCAACTCATTGCCACGACCACATTTCTTGCACACCTCACATTCACACTCAGTTCAACGTTTTCAATTTTAACGTCGTCAAACGGTGATGACTTAAGTTACACAATTTTTCTAATATGGGGACCGAATGTCTTCATTTTTAAAATTGGGTATTAAACAAAAATTCACCTCTTGGGAACGAAGTAAACTATTAAGCCTATATTTTTTTTTTATCAATTCTACACTGAGTAAAATATATTTCAAACAATCTCTGTACACAAGATAAATCCCTTTTTTTTGAAATACTCAGTAAAACTACATGCCTAATTGGTCCTAAATATTGCAAATAAAGTTTAGATTGCAAAAAGTGAGCTAAATATGTCAAGGAGTGCATGCTATTTTTAAATGCACCAAATTTCACGATACCACACTTGTGCAATACTGATCTAATACTTTGTTAATCCTCAATTTCATTTGATAAATAAAATTTATTTCCAAAAATATAAAAAAATAGGTATTTAATTAATTTTAAAAATGCAATGTAAAAAGGAGTGAAATAAAAAATAACGATAAACAAATAATTTTAAAAAAAAAGAAAAAAGAATGTTTACTTTTCACACCGACAGGTTTTCTCTTTAGAACCTCCTCAATATGGCCCCAATCAAGACCTAAATCACTCTTTACTTTACACCCCCCGTTTTCTTTTTCATCTCAACTCAATACACATTTTAATATATACACCTGTTTTTCGTTTTACACCTCTTCTATGGGTAGAACCCAAATCCACTTTTTTTACATCCATACCTCCCTATCATTCTTTTTACACCTTCTTTGTATTTTATGGGCTCGTGGCCTATTTCATTTTTACAACCACATCCCACTATTTTTCTTTTCATACCACATTTGCATATTGCATTTTACGCGTTGAAATTTCAAAAACTTATGTAAACTTGGATTTATGACATATGCTTCGTGTACCCCATATTTTCTCCCCTAGTTCTAGTGAAAAGACATTTTTACTCTCTTATAAATAAACAAAATCATATTCTTTTTCCTTTATGCAGCCGCTTTTCCTTCCTCTCCCATACAACAACCACGTCTCCCTTCCTGTGTATTGGATTAAATGTTTTGGAATGTGTGTTTAGATTTAAAAATATCTTCCAAAAATATTTAATCCGAAATATAATTTTTTCATAATTTTTAGATTGAGTGTTTAGAATATTTTCCAAATCTGAAAATATATTTTAAAATATTCAATTAAAAAGATAAAAATAAAAAAAAAGTGTAGGAAATTGATTACTTGACTAATAATGTTTTATAAAGATGAAGTTGATTACGAGTGATGGGTGGAAAAAGCACCCATATCGACCGTGTCAAGTCCTCACCGTTTCATATATTGCTTTTATAAAAGGTTACAATTTTTCTTATTTCTATTGTTTTTTTTCATTTTCTAATTTGTCTTTTCACCACATGTACAAGTGATAGTTAGAGATGATAAAATGGCTCACTTCGTTCCATTTTCTCTTGTCATTCACCAATGCATCGAAAATCTTGACTCATTCTACTAGTGAATGAATTGGCAAGTGAATCCGTAAATTTTTTCTTGAAATTTAAATAGCTTTTAAGATATGATTAAAATTTTTAAAAATATTTATATAATTAAATAGATTTTAATATATATATATATATATATATATATATTATTAAAAATTATTTAATAATGTAAATATTTTTTAAAGTTTTAATTAATTATTAATGTCTTTAATTAGATAAATTGAATTAATTATTATATTTATATATGTACTATACCCTAATGACCGAGCAGCATGAGGGGTTCGTAGCCAAAACAGTGGCCGAACAGCGAATAACGTATTATACAACAGTGACTTGAGCTATCGGAGTATTTTCTGCAGGACCACCATCGATCGAAAGGACAACTTACGCACTGGAGGAACGGATTGACACAGTGAAAGTCATATCGGCAGGCGGACGAGGCGAGAATAGAAGACAATCCACCTCGGGCCCAAATATAACCGAAACAATATGTAATTATTCTATTATAATTAATTATTGAAATTTAATTTGTAAATATTAATAATTTAAATCATAATGTTATTACATATATTTGTATCGGAAATATATATAATATAAAAAAGTTATTTTTTTAATTTTTTTAATATTTTAATTTGTAATTTTATTAGAAATGACCAGTGAATTCACCTGATTTATCTTTTGACAGACTAGATGAGACGAGGCAAAGTGAACTAGCGAGTTAAAATCTGCAAATGTCCTATAAATCATGATCCATTATATCGATCTTAATGATAATGGAAACAAATTTCTTTAAATGATTTATTAATAAAATTTTAATTTGCATAACATATTATTACAATAATAATGATTATTATCATTAATATTATCATTAAAACTTGTTCAATAACTGAAACACAGTAAAAAGAATCGAACAACTTATGTAAGAACTGAAAAAAAAGACAAATAGATCATTCATACAGATCTAAAAATCCAAAAAGAGAACCTCTTTTCCTTAAAATTTAACTCCATAGAACTATTTTAGAAGGAAGCTACAAAGGTAAATCACTTGACTTTACATTACAACTTATGATACTCTTTATTTTGACAAATAACATAATTCAAAGCCACGTAAAACAGTAGTTTTAAGAATGCATTTTAAATGATAGACCTGAGCCACTAAATTTTTCTTCAATGATTTTGGATAATTTTTCCACCATAGAAGGGGAAAAATGATTTACCCAATCTCCTATTTCTGCCTTTCTGAAAAACAACTTATTTTCAAACCTTTTGATTTCAAAATTTATCTTTCCAGATTTGTTGACTTCCGTATCCTTCATCTCCTCAAAGCTACACAGCTTGGCTATGCTTTCAATCACTCCATTACTTTCTTCCTCTTCAGTGAAAGGACAACCCAAAAACTCTGCAACTTTTTTCACCTGAGAATTCACATCTTCTTTAAGATCCTCGTACTTCAAGAATAGGACAGTGTTTGGTCTGGCTACACTTTCATTCCAGTAACCTAACACATGACTCCACCATGGACCGAACTCAATTACCCCATTGCAAAACATTTCAAAAGCTTCCTCCTTTGTCAATGCCGGTGAAGCCTCCACCTTAATCTTATTATAGAAAGCCCATGCAGAAATAAAAGTGTCAAAGGGGTTCCTGCAAATGTAAATTATTCTGCAATGAGACTCTACGATTGACCTGGGTAATGAAGGATACGGAATGTGAGTACCAAAAAGTCTTGGTTCAGGCATGTTGGATAATTGAAGAATCTGGTCATGGATGTTACCACGAAATGTGTAAAGGGGAGGCACAAGTTGGTGAGGGTTAGAGGTAAGCAATGGATGGTTCTCTTTGGAGAAGTTTTTGTGGTTGACAATGGCAAAAGTTAGGGCTTTCAACCATGTTGTACCAGATTTTGGAAAGCTCGTAACAAGAACATCACTTTGTTTTCCTTGAAAGTGCTTTTGAAAAATGTTTCTTTCTCTGATGAGAGGTGATGGACACCAAAAGTGTTCAAATAGATAGACATAGGGAAAAGACCAACCTTTCTCTTTAGGGAGAGAGGAAATGAGCTTATCTTCTTCTTCATTCTCTTGTTGCCAACCTATTGAAGAAGCCATTTTCTGATTGATACTTTTCAAATTGTGAGGATTTCGCTCACTTGGGAATGCTTTTATAGCACCGGCTATAGTGGTTAAAGTTCAAGAAAAACACTTGAATGTTGGTACATGTGGGGAATGAACACATTTAATAGGCAATGATATTCTTTTCACATCTAAATTTATTTTATTTGACATTATATTTAATTATTTTTATAAATATAAAAGTTCATTTTTTTAATGACCATTTTCTCTTTCTGAGTTGCCATCCTCACACATGCATATATAAGGCTTTTGTGTTTTTTTAAATAAAGTAATTTTTCACTTCCTTTTTTTCTATGCGTGGTTTGATGCATTTTTTATTTAAGGAAATCAAGGCATATCATATTTCTTTTTACTTTAATAAAGTATTTATAATATTTTCTATTTTAAATTTTATATTTTTTTATATATATAGCAAAATAATAATTAATATTGTCTAAATTTTGAAACGACAATCAAATAATAACAAAGTATTCTTTCAATGCTGCCCTAAAAGAAGTAAAAATATAATTTATAAATTAAATTTAGTATATATAATTGAATTACACATTAATTAATTTTTAAAAAATCTAATGTTATTTAATTAGATTTAATACTTTGATGTAAGATTTACTTCTTTTGTTTTATTAGTTTTTACAGGAAAACACTTAATTCTTCATGTAAATTAAAGTAAGTTATTTATCTATTATATCCTTTAAGTATTCTTTCTCAAAAAAAAATTATAACACATAATAAAAATAAAAATAAAGATATAATTGAAAATAATATCTATTATCTTAAAATTTAAAAAGAAACATATAAAAATAAATAAATTCTTAAAAAGAAGAAGTGATTATTATATATAACAACAACAAAGAGAGTATTTCTAACATCCCAAAAATATAGCTGCAAACTATATTTAAGAGTACTTACATTTACAATAAAAATAGAACAGTTACAGGAAATAAAGTTTAACTTACAGTTATCCTAAATAACATAAATTAAAAACTTTACAGAAACCTACACTGATATAACCCAAAAGGGTAGACCGATCGGTCATACAAGAAGTGTATTAACCGAACGGTCCTATACTAAATACCAAAACAAAGCCAAGACCAAACGGTCTTACTCTTAGCGGAGACCATCCTCTTCTGTCAGCGCCTACTCGAGAGAAGCTTCTGCACCTTCTGCTTACACTCACAGGGTAATCATCGCAAAGACAAGGACGACCGAACGGACAACATGACAAGACAGGAAAATAAGGGTAAGCTAGTGTAATTTAATTGACTATGTTAACATACAATTCAGATACCCACATAATACAATTATACATATACATAAATCATAAAAACATGTTATAACTGACCACTTTACACTGACTGTTCGGACTAGTATGAATATAAGATATGGCCGTTCGTGCACTCGTGGGTGGTAACCTGGAAAAACCATCAGTATTACTGCAGCATGGAAAAAACCCTTGAGCTTGCCACACGAGGTTAACCTGTTATACCTCACCTTAGGTCAAGGTAATACATACCACCCAGGCTAGGGCCTCCTGCTATTCTCACCACATGCATCACCATTCTCTACTTGATACTCAGTGACCATTAGAATTGTTAGCAAAAATCAAAGATGAAGTTTTGATGATGAACAGATTTGCACAAGTCAAGATCCATAAAGACAAATTGAAGATCTCCGTATTTTATAAAGCTTTTATAATAATCAAAGTTGATGTAATAGTGCTCAAATATGTATTAGGGTTGATTCTTGTAATTTATATTTGATTTATTTACTGTTGAGAATCATCCACAAGCTGTTTTAATCGATTAAACCCAGTTTTAATCGATTAAAACAGTTTTAATCGATTAAAACGAGGCTGGCACTGAAAACCCAATTGCCCCTGTAATAACCGATTAAAGCTAATAATAATGGATTAGTTAATCGATTATTCCTGAGAATAATCGATTAACACTAGCCGTTGGGGGTTTCAGATTTGAAAAACTAGTCGTTGTACTCATTTTAATCGATTAATACTTGTGTTAATCGATTAAATGCGTTAGATGACCCGTTTTCGAAGAATGGAAGGGTATTAGGCTGAGTCTATAAGATGGCTCACTCTTTATCTCAAAAACAACTCTTCCCTTGTGAAAAACATCTCTGAACTCTTTGAGAACTTTGTGAGATTGTTGAAGCTAAGGAAACTCTTGTCTACAAAGTCCTGAAGTGCTACTGTGGTGACAGAGGAATAGCTTGTTCATCCTTGGTGTATCCGAGGAAGTGCCTGGAAGAGAATCATCCTTCGTGAAGCATTCGAAGGAGGTGGTCATCCTTTGTGAAGATTCAAAGGAAGTGTAAGTTCGTCTCTTGTGGTTTCAAGAGAGGTGGTATTTCTAAACTCTTACAAATTGTTTTTCTTTGTGATTAATATTTGTAACTGTTTTGTGTTAGTGAAAAAAGTTTATCTTGTTTGAGATAAGCGACTGGACGTAGGATCCGAGTGATCTGAACCAGGATAAAATCACCTGTGCAATTTTTCTCTTTCCCTTACTCTGTCATTTATATTTAATTATCTGCCCAGTAAGAAAAATTAAGAGAAAAATAATAAAAGGCACAATAAAAGTATATAACCAATTCACCCCCCCCCCTCTTGGTTTGTTCCACGCTAATAATTCCGTTGCAGCGATTCTAACAAGAATTTCAGGATGAACGCCAATACTAAGCTTTCCCTATTCATACTTTTACCACAATACAACCAATCACTAAGACATTCCTCCTTGGAATTCTCTTTTAGATCCATAATATAATTTTCACATCATACTTTCTCATTCAATCACAATTATCATATCATAACTTAATACCATCATACTTTCACATTACAGTAGAATTATGACCATTCCTCATCCATCACATCTTTAAATAAATATCACACATAACAGTAAAACAATAACCCCACCTTTGAACACGACCGAACACGAAAGATCAACATAACCTATGAACAAGACCGAACGGGAGAACACTCCCAATATGAGAACATGACCAAACAGTCATTTAGAGAATAAGACTCAAGTAGAAGTCGAACACTTAGACTTATATCAAGCACTTATGATTTAGAACGAACAATATTGGCTTAGACCGAACACTATTAACTTAGTACAAGTACGATATCGAGCACTAGTATAAGAACGAGCGCTCATAAGAGACCACACAACTCAATAATATCAATCGCTAACACTATCCTAAGTATTAGTACAAAACTGAGCACTATATCGAACGAGCGCTGGTCAAGACCAAACACTTACCAAGAATGAGGGCTAGTAAAAGACTGACCACTACCAAGACAGTACATTACCAAGCGGTCAATAATAGTTAAAACCTATGATAGACTAAAACGCTGTTTAAAACCAAATGATATGCTTAGACCGACTACTATAATCACCTGGATATCCATACAAGACCGATCGGTCATTAACTAAGGATCCAAAAAAGTAGAACTCAGTTAAGACCGAGCGCTAATACATAGTACTATTAATAACGAACGCTAAACCTAGTACAACTAATAACAACCGGTAATACCCTTCCTAGGACTACCGAGTTTGAAAATGAATACTTTTAAACCGAACGTCACTATTAAACCGAACGTCACTATTAAACCGAACAACACATAACCACATTATCACTATGAAGCCTAATACCGCTAAGCCCAAATATATGACCAGACCGAGTGTTCTATACCGATCGATCGATTTTCTACAAAACTTGCAGAACTTCTCAACCACTTCACAGATTTCATCCAAACCCAGAGTGTTGCATACAAATCGAACATCAAATAATTCAATTTCACATACATGCAACATCATCAAACAATAGTTTCATACATCAAAACTAAGTAATTAAATTAACTAGCTTCCATTACCTCTTGACCGGACCGATCAACGATTATTCTTTTCCAAACTTTGCTTCCTCCCTAGAAAATCCCAAGAATACCTATATTTCTCCGATTGGTAAGGAAAGACCACCCAATGGACCAAAATGGAGTTAGAAATGGGAAAAGAAGTTTGAAGAACACATGCAACCAGTAGACTACCTTGCATGTGATAGAAAACAACCATTCTAAGAAGAGAATGAACTTACTACCTCAGACCAACAACTTGATTGCTGCAAAAATGAAGTCCTTGACACCAGGAAGACTCAGGCATTGCCTGATTGATGATCGGAAGAAGAAAAGATAAGAATTTGTAGATAGAAGAAGAAGTTTAGAGAGAAGGAGGAGAAAACTGAAATTCAGAAACATTTGGAGAAGAAAGTGCATGCAGGAATGACTCGAGGTTTTTGAAAAAGCTAATTATATCCTACCGTCAAAATCCACTCGGTCCAATCCGATGCACCCATCTGGATTCCACTTTGCTGCTGAATTTAAGGATCCTGACAGTACTCTTCTATCTTTTTAACAGTTAATCTTTTTAATAATTATTCTTATTTATTTGTTATTTATAAAGTTTTAGATCACATTAATTATTAATATTTTTATCAATTATGTATTAATCTGTTTTTAAAGTGTGATAATAAGGACTAATCGATTCGTTTTAGCCAATTCCACTCAAATTCGGAGCAGGACGGACCCACCCACAGAAAAAAAAGGTATGAAAGTTAGACCTGCCCATAGTGACATTTACTATTCTCCTTGTGGACTCTTTCAACAAATTCACAACTTTTAATAAATTAATTCAGAACTATAAATTTATTAGAAATTTGTATTATTATTTAAAATTACTCCTTTTACGGTGAAATATGAAGTAGTTGAGTGATATCTTTTAGTATTTATACACTCATATCAGTTTAAAGAAAAGAAATATGCTATTAATTACGATTATTTATTATTTTTTTAAAACATATCAATTAATTAAAAATATTAAAGAAAAAAAATACATCATTCAACTCCAAGAAAGTCTTATAAAAAGTGTAAAAAATCTAAAATAAATACTTATAAATAAGTATATAAGAAGTATATTTCAAGATTTTTAAAACAAAAAGAGATGTAAAAAACAAATAAATAATGAGTTGATCTTAGTTTTTATCAAACAAATGTTATTTTAATGTCCTTGAATGAAATTTGATGCATTATTTTAAAATTTAAGAGCTTGCCATAAATTGTGCTCGTGAACCATTTAATTTCGGTGTGAGACCCTAGATAATTAACGTTGCAAATATATGTCAAATCAAAATCAATGCACATCACGTCAATGGTTCAGAGTCATTAAAAACGCACTTCGCACCACATGCACGAGCGCCACCTGTCACGCTAGAAGTTTCGGAAGTCAGTAGTGGGGTACAGGTGTCAGCAGTGGAGACGTTCGTCCATTTTGACGTGGATTGAACAAAACTGAGTTTTTGGAAAATCTCTCCCTCTCACCTGCACGCACTCATCTTCTTCCTCAGAACTCAACCCTTCATTTTTCTCCAACTTCTCTCTAGAACCTCCCAACTTCTCTCTACTGTAAATCTCACGCCTCTTCTCCGATCAACTTGCAGCACCGTAGGAACGTTCGCTCAACTGCAAGCTACCAACTGGACCGAACAGTTTCAAAGGCTGAAACTGGTAAGTCTCCTTCAGAAGCTTGTCCTTAGGTTTCTGGAAAACTAGGGTTGTAGTTGCGTGCAAGTAGGTAGTCTAAGTGTTCTGTTTTTTGTGATTAGATTTGTTTTGGAAGAGTCAAGAACATAAGAAAAGCGTAGTTGGACGAAGCCACTTTTGCATCTAGGACAAGTTTGATTGTCAATCCGGGTAAGGGAAGCTTATATGTTTAATTTATACTTGAATGTGGTATGATCTGATTTGGATGTATGAAAACGTATGCATGTTGATGACTGAAATGCATGTGTGCAGTATGAATGCGAATGTATGATGTATGATGATTGAGATGGGTGATCATGAACATGGATGTTTATGTTGTATGAAGTAAATCTGTATGATGATGTTGAATATGAAGTAATTGGAATGAATGTTATAAAGTTTATAAATTGAAAATCATATGAATTATAAAGTATAAGTTTAAATGTTGAAATCTGAAATCTGTTATGGTTGGAAAATCCGAAACGTAAATCACTCCCTATGATAAATTACGCTCGTCACCGTACGGTCTTATACCGTTCGGTTTCCCTGAAAATAACTTAGAATGGAATTCTTTCATTTGGGAAGAACTCCGCTTGAGAGCGAGCGTCCCCATTTAAATGTCTGAGCGTTCGGTTCAGCTCAGCTGTATATAAATACTTTACACTTTAAAATATGTAACGTTCGGTCTTATACCGAACGTTCATTCTAAACAACGCTCGGTCTTAAACCAAGCGTTCGTCCTAAATAGCGCTCGGTGTTAAACCAAGCGTTCGTCCTAAAGAGCGCTCGGTCTTATACCAAGCGTTCGTCATGGTTGATTCTAGGTCATCTACCTAGCGTTCGCTTTGATGTAGTGTTCGGTCTTAAACCGCACGCTCGTCCTTATCTTTGATTCCTTAACGAACGTAAATAGCGTTCGTTCAAATATTACAATATTCATCCTCTTACGTTCGTTCAAATACTGGCATCGGTTCTTTATATACAAAATTTTACAAAGAAAATTCTAAGTATTATTGATCATCCTTGGTACATTGAATCTGGTCCAAGATCTTCTTCACGAAAATTTTCTAAGTATCATTATACCTTCAATAGAGTCAGTTCATTTAACTGACCAAACAGAGAGTCACGTTCGTCCATCCAGTACTTTATTTGAACGTTCGTCCTAATTCTTCAAAGGACTGAACGTTCGTCCTTTCATGCTCTTAAAGTTAAAAATGCGAATGATGATAAATTATAAGATATTACCCTGTGAACACTATATTAAATGATTATACGATTATGGAATTTGAACGAGCGTTCCAAGGAGGAACGTCTCAGATATGTTAAATATTAAATTTGGTAAAGTATGACTGTGGATAAGTTAGGACTCGCTGTCCATCCTGATATTTAGTGATTACTCTTCTCACGTAGAGAGGGTAAGTCATGCGTGTGAATGGCAGGAGGTCCTTAGTCCATAAGTTAACATGGGCGACGTAAGAACGGACTAACCTCGAGTGGCAGCTGTTTAGGTGTATCCCAGTTACTACATCACTCGAGTGCAAGGACGCTTGTAACTACACAGATCATACAGTCCGGACGGTCTGTCTTATATATATATATATATATATATATATATATATTTCTATGTTATTCTATGTTAAGTTATTTGTGGTATGTGTGAATTGAAATGTTAAATGTATGTATTGTTGTTATGAATTAAATTATATAAGCTTACCCTTTCGTTTTCCTTGTGTTGTCTATTGTATATGTACGTTCGTCCTGTCTTGCAATGATCATCCGTGTGGATGTGAGCAGATGGCGAGGCCACCATAGAAGATGTGATTGAAGAAGAAAATTTAGTCGAAGTTGAAGTGAAAGTGGAGCAGTAGGACGTCCGTCTTTCGTTTTAGTTTAGTCATTAGTTTTTGAAAGGGACGTTCGGTTATTTCTTTTGTAAAACCGTTCGTCCTAATCTATTGTATATCTGCACATTAAGCCGTTCGGTTTTGACTTGTGCTTTATTAATGTAAAGACTGTTTATATTACTGTTAATTGTAATTAATTCTGAATTATGGTAATTACTGTATTTTGGGATGTTACATTAGTGGTATCAGAGCAGTTTTGTTCTTTTAAGGACACTGTAGGTTATGAGTGCACTGTGTTTTTGCTGTGTGCTTATTGTGTGTTTAATGAGTTATTGTTTTTAACTCCTGAACATTATTAACGATCGTTTTTCTCTGATCCAGAGAAACTAATGGCGCCTAGACTCCCTCCTCCTCCGCAACCGAACGAGTCTGATACGTCCAGCAACACTAGGTTGTTGGAAACAGTGGTTGAAAGACTGCATCAACAAAACACAACGTTAATGGAGCAGAACGCCACACTGATGCAGCAAAACCAGGCCGCTATGCAGAGTTTGGAGGCATCTCGTGCCAACTCTGAAACAACCCAAAGGCAGCTAATGGAAATCCTAGCGGCAACCAGAGGTACGCCTGGAGCGTCCTCTTCCAACGCTGCCCAACCTACTGCTGAGTGGAGTTTGGAGAGTTTTCTTCAGCATCATCCGGCTAAATTCAATGGGAAGGGTCTCCCTGATGAGGCTGATCAATGGTTACGGGATATGGAAAGGATCTTCAACGCCAAGAGGTGTCCCGATGAGAACCGTTTGGCGTACACTGAGTACTTGCTGACTGGTGAAGCGAGCCACTTGGTGGGCGAGCGCGAGAGCTATTCTGACGGACGCTCAACAACCGATCACCTGGGAAATGTTTAGAAATAAGTTTTATGAAGAATACTTCCCTGATAGCGTCCGGTTTGCAAAGGAGGTTGAATTTCTGCAGCTCGTTCAAGGTGGGATGTCCGTTTCAGAATACACCAACAAGTTCAAACACCTTGTCAGATTCAATACCATGGCCACCAGTGAAGAGTGGCAATGTCGGAAGTTTGAGAACGGACTGAGGAGTGATCTAAAGGTACTGATCTCAAGTTTGTGCATCCGTTCGTTTCCTGCTATGGTGGAACGAGCGAAAGTATTGGAGAAAAATATGGCAGAGGCGGAACGACATAAGAAACAGCAACAAGTGAGTAGGGGACCATCGTGTCCAGGGGAGGTATTGTTCAGAGGAGACCACCTTACGCTCGTCCAAATCAGCCTTTTAATGCAAGCGGTTCACAAGCAATGGTTCCTGTCGGACAGTCTGGACAGGGAAACGTTGTTTGTTTCCAGTGTGGAGGGCCACATTATAGGAATTCATGCCCTCAGCTAGTGGGAGGAAAGCACTGCAATCTTTGTGGAAGGAACGGGCACTTGGATAACGAGTGCAACTTGAGCGGACGTGCAGTAACGAGACCACCTAATGCTGGAAGAAACCAACCGAGAGGTGGTAGAGCACAAGCAGTGGGTCGCGTGTATGCCATAACTGGGGCGAAAGCAGCTAACTCAGGTACACTCGTCATCAGTACATGCTTTGTGTATGGTACCTCTTGCTGCGTATTATTTGATTCGGGAGCAACACATTCCTTCATCTCGAAGGCGTGCGTTGGCAAACTGGGCTTAGGCATGAGTGAGATGCAGTTCGATCTGGTGGTGTCAACCCCAGCGGCTGGAGAGGTTAGGACGTCCACTATGTGCGTCCAATGTCCTATAGAAGTAGAGGGGCGTAAGTACAAAGTAAACCTCATCTGCCTACCTCTTCAAGGTTTGGAGGTGATTTTAGGAATGGATTGGTTGGCTACCAATCGCATTCTCATAGATTGTGGTAAGAAGGAATTGGTATTTCCGGATGAAGAAGAAGAAGAATTTTCGGTAACGCTCGGTCAGTTAAAGGAAGACATAATGGAAGGTGCTAGCTGTTTTCTCATCATAACACATGAAGATCAAGAGTTCGGAGGATTGAGAAAAGAACGAACGTCCAGGGAGGGCAGTATTGAACGAGCGGTCGTAGATGAATTTCCGGACGTTTTTCCGGAAGAGATCCCTGGACTGCCTCTTGTTCGTGAAATTGAATTCACTATTGACTTGGTGACGACAGCAGCACCCATCTCTGTTCAACCATACCGAATGGCGCCTGCAGAACTGGTTGAACTCAAAAAGCAGATTGAAGAGCTGATGGAGAAGAAATTTATCAGGCCGAGCGTATCACCCTAGGGAGCGCCTGTGCTCTTAGTGAAAAAGAAGGATGGCAGCTCTCGGTTATGTATAGATTACAGGCAATTAAACAAGCTGACCATCAAGAACAAGTATCCCCTGCCGAGAATAGATGACTTGTTGGACCAACTGCATGGGGCAACAGTATTCTCAAAGATTGATTTGAGATCCGGATATCATCAAATCAGAGTTAAGGAGGATGACATTCATAAGACAGCGTTCAGGTCTCGGTATGGGCATTATGAATACGTGGTGATGCCATTTGGAGTGACGAACGCTCCAGCCGTGTTTATGGAGTATATGAATCGCATCTTCAGGCCTTATTTGGATGAGTTTGTAGTCGTCTTCATAGATGATATTCTCATCTATTCCAAGACCGAAGACGAGCATGAGAAACATCTTAGACTTGTACTTGGAGTGTTACGTGAGAAGGAATTATATGCAAAGTTATCTAAATGTGAATTCTGGATGAAGGAAATTCAGTTTCTGGGACATGTGGTGTCGGCTGGAGGCATCGCAGTAGATCCAGCAAAAGTGCGAGCGGTACTAGAATGGGAGAGTCCGCGTTCGGTCACGGAGGTGCGTAGCTTTGTTGGACTGGCGGGCTACTACAGACGTTTCATTGAAGGTTTTGCTAAGATAGTAGCGCCGCTAACTCAGTTGACTCGTAAAGATCAGCCGTTCGCCTGGACTTATCTGTGTGAGGAACGTTTCCAGGAGCTGAAAGTGAAATTGACGAGCGCTCCAGTGTTGATCATTCCGGACACGTCCAAGACCTTTGAAGTATACTGCGACGCTTCTCACCAAGGGTTGGGCTGTGTGCTCATGCAAGAAAAGCGAGCGGTAGCGTACGCGTCTCGTCAATTGAAAATCCATGAGAAGAACTACCCAACGCACGACCTGGAGTTGGCAGCGGTCGTTTTTGCACTGAAGATTTGGAGGCATTACTTGTACGGGTCTACGTTCCAAGTCTTCAGTGATCACAAGAGCCTCAAATATTTATTTGATCAGAAGGAATTGAACATGAGGCAGAGGCGTTGGTTGGAATTTTTGAAAGATTATGAGTTTGAACTGCTGTATCACCCTGGGAAGGCCAATGTAGTGGCGGACGCCCTAAGCAGGAAGACAGTTCATGTCTCGGTGATGATGATTAAAGAGCTAAGTTTGGTGGAGAGTTTCCGAGACCTAAGGTTACAGTTCGATCTAGGAACGAACGTTATTAGATGTTGTAACCTTAGAATTTCCAGTGACGTCTTTGACCGTATCAGGATGAAGCAACGCGAGGACGAGGACTTGTTGAAGATTTTAAGCGCGCTCGGTACGAATCAGGCCAAGCATTTCAACACTGGAACGGACGACCTATTACGCTACATGGATAGGACGTGCGTTCCCAACGATGGCGAACTGAAAAGAATTATTCTGGAGGAAGGTCATCATAGTCGTCTTAGCATGCACCCTGGCATGACTAAGATGTATCAAGACCTCCGGAAATCATTTTGGTGGCCTGGAATGAAGAACGATGTCGCTCGTTTTGTAGCGTCATGCCTAACCTGTCAACGAGCGAAGGCGGAACACCAAAGACCTGGCGGCCTATTGCAGCAATTGGAAATTCCAGAATGGAAGTGGGACAACATCTCCATGGATTTCGTGACTCATCTACCACGCACGGTCAGAAATCATGACTCGATTTGGGTGATCGTGGACAGACTAACAAAGAGCGCCCACTTCCTGGCCGTAAACTTGAAGATGTCGATGTCAAATTTGGCCAAGTTATATATTAAGGAGATCGTTCGTCTGCATGGAGTACCTTCGAGCATAGTTTCTGACCGAGACACGAGATTCACATCTCGGTTTTGGCAATCTCTACAAGGAGAATTAGGAAGCAGACTGCAGATGAGTTCAGCGTATCATCCTCAGACGGACGGACAGTCTGAGCGGACCATCCAGACGCTGGAAGACTTACTGAGGACGTGCGTCCTAGATCACTTGGGCGCCTGGGATGAAGTCCTGCCGCTCGTGGAATTCACGTACAACAACAACTTTCAGGCTAGTATTGGAATGGCGCCGTTTGAAGCTCTTTATGGGAGAAAATGCCGAACGCCACTTTGTTGGTTTCAAGAAGGAGAGAACGTGCTAACCGGACCTGAACTCATCCAGCAAACGACCGAGAAAGTTAAGCTGATCCAGGAGAGATTGAAGACGTCCCTGAGCCGGCAAAAGTCCTATGCTGATAGAAGAAGAAGACCTTTGGAATTCGCTGCAGGAGACCATGTTTTCTTAAGACTCAGTCCGATCACTGGAGTAGGCAGAGCCGTACGTCCAAAGAAACTATCACCCAAGTTCATAGGACCGTACCAGATTTTGAAGAAGATTGGACCAGTAGCTTATAAACTTGCCTTGCCTCCTCAACTATCAAATCTTCATCCGGTCTTCCATGTTTCCCAACTCCGGAAGTACATAGCCAATCCCTCTCATATCTTGGAGTTGGAAGACGTTCCACTACGCCACGACTGAACGCTGGAGTTGCAACCAGTACGTGTGGAAAACAGCCGCACCAAGCTATACAAAGGAAAGGACGTTCGTCTAGTCAAGATGGTGTGGGACACGAAGACTGGTGATTCAACGTGGGAAGTGGAGGATGCTATGAGGGACTTGTATCCTCACTTATTTTCGGGTAAGTTTCTAATTTTCGAGGACGAAAAATTTTGTAGTTAGGGGGAATGTGAGACCCTAGATAATTAACGTTGCAAATATATGTCAAATCAAAATCAATGCACATCACGTCAATGGTTCAGAGTCGTTAAAAACGCACTTCGCACCACATGCACGAGCGCCACCTGTCACGCTAGAAGTTTCGGAAGTCAGTAGTGGGGTACAGGTGTCAGGAGTGGAGACGTTCGTCCATTTTGACGTGGATTGAACAAAACTGAGTTTTTGGAAAATCTCTCCCTCTCACCTGCACGCACTCATCTTCTTCCTCAGAACTCAACCCTTCATTTTTCTCCAACTTCTCTCTAGAACCTCCCAACTTCTCTCTACTGTAAATCTCACGCCTCTTCTCCGATCAACTTGCAGCACCGTAGGAACGTTCGCTCAACTGCAAGCTACCAACTGGACCGAACAGTTTCAAAGGCTGAAACTGGTAAGTCTCCTTCAGAAGCTTGTCCTTAGGTTTCTGGAAAACTAGGGTTGTAGTTGCGTGCAAGTAGGTAGTCTAAGTGTTCTGTTTTCTGTGATTAGATTTGTTTTGGAAGAGTCAAGAACATAAGAAAAGCGTAGTTGGACGAAGCCACTTTTGCATCTAGGACAAGTTTGATTGTCAATCCGGGTAAGGGAAGCTTATATGTTTAATTTATACTTGAATGTGGTATGATCTGATTTGGATGTATGAAAACGTATGCATGTTGATGACTGAAATGCATGTGTGCAGTATGAATGCGAATGTATGATGTATGATGACTGAGATGGGTGATCATGAACATGGATGTTTATGTTGTATGAAGTAAATCTGTATGATGATGTTGAATATGAAGTAATTGGAATGAATGTTATAAAGTTTATAAATTGAAAATCATATGAATTATAAAGTATAAGTTTAAATGTTGAAATCTGAAATCTGTTATGGTTGGAAAATCTGAAACGTAAATCACTCCCTATGATAAATTACGCTCGTCACCGTACGGTCTTATACCGTTCGGTTTCCCTGAAAATAACTTAGAATGGAATTCTTTCATTTGGGAAGAACTCCGCTTGAGAGCGAGCGTCCCCATTTAAATGTCTGAGCGTTCGGTTCAGCTCAGCTGTATATAAATACTTTACACTTTAAAATATGTAACGTTCGGTCTTATACCGAACGTTCATTCTAAACAATGCTCGGTCTTAAACCAAGCGTTCGTCCTAAATAGCGCTCGGTGTTAAACCAAGCGTTCGTCCAAAAGAGCGCTCGGTCTTATACCAAGCGTTCGTCATGGTTGATTCTAGGTCATCTACCTAGCGTTCGCTTTGATGTAGTGTTCGGTCTTAAACCGCACGCTCGTCCTTATCTTTGATTCCTTAACGAACGTAAATAGCGTTCGTTCAAATATTACAATATTCATCCTCTTACGTTCGTTCAAATACTAGCATCGGTTCTTTATATACAAAATTTTACAAAGAAAATTCTAAGTATTATTGATCATCCTTGGTACATTGAATCTGGTCCAAGATCTTCTTCACGAAAATTTTCTAAGTATCATTATACCTTCAATAGAGTCAGTTCATTTAACTGACCAAACAGAGAGTCACGTTCGTCCATCCAGTACTTTATTTGAACGTTCGTCCTAATTCTTCAAAGGACTGAACGTTCGTCCTTTCATGCTCTTAAAGTTAAAAATGAGAATGATGATAAATTATAAGATATTACCCTGTGAACACTATATTAAATGATTATACGATTATGGAATTTGAACGAGCGTTCCAAGGAGGAACGTCTCAGATATGTTAAATATTAAATTTGGTAAAGTATGACTGTGGATAAGTTAGGACTCGCTGTCCATCCTGATATTCAGTGATTACTCTTCTCACGTAGAGAGGGTAAGTCATGCGTGTGAATGGCAGGAGGTCCTTAGTCCATAAGTTAACATGGGCGACGTAAGAACGGACTAACCTCGAGTGGCAGCTGTTTAGGTGTATCCCAGTTACTACATCACTCGAGTGCAAGGACGCTTGTAACTACACAGATCATACAGTCCGGACGGTCTGTCTTATATATATATATATATATATATATATATATATATATTTCTATGTTATTCTATGTTAAGTTATTTGTGGTATGTGTGAATTGAAATGTTAAATGTATGTATTGTTGTTATGAATTAAATTATATAAGCTTACCCTTTCGTTTTCCTTGTGTTGTCTATTGTATATGTACGTTCGTCCTGTCTTGCAATGATCATCCGTGTGGATGTGAGCAGATGGCGAGGCCACCTTAGAAGATGTGATTGAAGAAGAAAATTTAGTCGAAGTTGAAGTGAAAGCGGAGCAGTAGGACGTCCGTCTTTCGTTTTAGTTTAGTCATTAGTTTTTGAAAGGGACGTTCGGTTATTTCTTTTGTAAAATCGTTCGTCCTAATCTATTGTATATCTGCACATTAAGCCGTTCGGTTTTGACTTGTGCTTTATTAATGTAAAGACTGTTTATATTACTGTTAATTGTAATTAATTCTGAATTATGGTAATTACTGTATTTTGGGATGTTACACTTGAAAAGTGATAAAATTAATTAATATCATTTAATGAAAAATGTTCAAATAATTTCATACAATTAATTATTATTGAAAAATGTTCAAACCATTTAATGAAATTTATTTGCTGATAATAAAAACTGTGATTTCTTGCGAGACTTTCTGAGTGGTGAGTGAGTAACCTACTTTGATTATCTTTCTCTTTTTTTACTGTCTTTTTAAGAAATTTTTTTTCAAATTTTAAAATAAATTAATTACCTTTTTATTAATTATGTATTTTTTTTTGAAAATTAGAAGATAACATGAATTTTATTTTTCAATTCTCTCTGCATATAAAAGGAAAGAAAGGAAGTGGGTTAAGTTTAAAATTGGTGATCTTTGGGTTCTATTCCTTTTCTTCATGCAATTTGATTCTACTTATTAATTAATCAATTCTGGTTTAGAGTAAAGGAAGATAACATTTTATGAATTATTAGTACACTATCACATCAAATATTTTAAATTCTCAATTTGGTTATATAACATAAAGTGATGGATCTTTGGTCGAACGAACGAGTGAACAATTAAACTACATATATATGGTCTTTGTATGAAGTTTTTAAAATTATAATTACATCACTTCGTCACTTTTTAGAAGAAAAAAAAAGAGTCTATTTATACTTATTTATTTTAGGTTAAATATGTTTTTCGTTTCTTAAGGATCATACGATTTTGATTTTAGTCCCTACTCGAAGCTTTGATGGTTTTTAGTTCTCATAATTTTGAAACTCTTACTATTAGTCCTTAAAAGTGGATGACGTTAACATTTGCTTGGGAAAATGCTTTTCTAGCAATTCCAAGTCCCCCATTAAACATTGTAATAGTCTAGTCTCCACATCTTAGTGTGAAAGTGTATCAAGTGGCTCCAAGTGTCACTTGCACTTTCACTTAGTGTCGTGTCTCATCTTTCCTTTCCATTTGCATTCTTTCTTTAATATTTTTGCTTGTTGTTATTTCTGTTTTACGTCTCTGTGATATCTAGGTGCGTGCTCATATAGATAAACATTTGTTTGGTTTCTAGGTGCATATCATACTTGCATTCAATAAAGCTTTTGAAAGACTTCTACCTAGAAACTAGGGTAAGAAACGTCAGGAGAAACTCTAACGTTATCATTCTGACGGTTGTTACCCCGTTTGGCGGTGGACTCCGAGTGTTGGGCTGACCGTTCGGTACGACCCCGCTTTGCCCTCAAAGCCGCAATTTCCTCTGCGTGCTTTCACTGCATCTCTTGTTGTGCTTGCATCTGTGCTTGTATGGTTCTTGCCAGTGCTTGTATCTGTGCTTGCATCTGTGCTATCAAATCTCGAGTACTCTATTGTTCGTCCATGCTCCTCGTGGTCACCATTTGGGCTTCTTCTGCCTGCTCTCGGTCCCACGGTGGGCGCCAAAATGTTTCGGTAAATATTTTGTGGGACCAAGACAATAACCTTTGCTGGCATGTCTTCCTTCCTTCCAAATGCTAGAATCGCCTGAGTTGCTTGCCTTTCTTCTGTCGGCGTCGTTCGGTTGACTTCCGTCTAGGCCGTTCGGTCACTTCAGCCTTGCCCGATCGGTTGCCTTCGTGCTCTAGGGAGAGGGGGAAGTACCTGCAAAAGATACTCCGACGCTCAAGTTAGGCGTGTGATTTGAAGAGCCTCAGCTCTTGGTTGAGTACTTAGTGAATGGTTATCACTATATGAGTATTTGAGAATAGGGTTAAATATGTTTTGCGTCCCTTAAGTATCACACGATTTTGGTTTTAGTCCCTACTCGAAACTTTGATGGTTTTTAGTCGTCATAGTTTTGAAACTCTTACTATTAGTCCTTAAAACTGGACGACGTTAAATTTTAGTAGATGTGGCTAACGACCAGCCCACGTGTGATGCCACCTTCCCTGACTACTTTTAATTGACGTGGAATTAAAGGTGTGGTGGTCGGTCGACCTGGTGGATGGTCGGTCGGTCGGCCTGGTGGTCGGTTGGCTTGGTGGGTTCTATTACAATCAACAGAACAATGCAATAGAAGCGGACTATATAAAAGATCGAACGGTGTAAGCAAAGACCGAACGATTATGGTGACGGGTGGAGTTCAATATATGAAAGATCGAACGGTGTTGGGAAAAGGCCGAACGATCATGGTGACGGGTGGAGTTCAATATATGAAAGACCGAACGGTGTTGGGCAAAGACCGAACGGTTATGGTGACGGGTGGAGTGCAATATATGAAAGACCGAACGGTGTTGGGAAAAGATCGAATGGTGTTGGGAAAAGACCAAACAGTTATGGTGACGGGTGGAGTGCAATATATGAAAGACCGAACGGTGTTGGGAAAAGACCGAACGGTTATGGGCAAAGACTACCATACCGACCACCAGACCGAGTGGCCAACCACCCACCAGGCCGACCGACCACCACACCTTTACTGCCACATCAATTAAAAGTAGTCAGGTGGCATGACACGTGGGCTGACCGTTAGCCACGTCAAACAAAAGTTAACATCATCCAATTTTAAGGACTAATAGTAAGAGTTTCAAAATTATGAGGACTAAAAACCATCAAAGTTTCAAGTAGGAACTAAAACCAAAATCATGTGATACTTAAGGGACGAAAAACATATTTAACCCTTTATTTTATAATTAAACACTTAAATACATAACTTTATTAATTTTTGGAGGCTATCGGAAGTATTGGAAAAAAAAAGGGAGAGAAAGACAATGAAAGTTAAAGAAAGAAATCAATTTTTTTTTCATATAATAAAAGGAAATCTTTTATAGTAAAATAAAAAAATCAATGAAACTATTTATATTAACTTATTTTTACATTTGAAAAAAAAACAAATATTAAAAGTAAAATAAAATAAAATACTAGTTAAAAATAATTAAATAATTTGAAATTATAATATTTAAAGTTTTTCTTATTATGATTTTTTTTATATCTAAAGTTAAAGTTGAAGAGTCATATTACATTTTAAATATTTTCACTTAAATCATAAATACGAAACTTGAAACGAGATAGGTTTAAAATTAAAATTTGTTTAGTCTTCAATCTAGTATCTTTACTTAATTGAGAATGTGCTTGCATAATTGAAAGTGTGTTATTTATGAATTTTACATTATAGAATAGCTACTTTAAATAAAAGTAACATTTTGTAGACACTTTAAAAGTATCCCTCATTAATATACATTAGTCTTAGAAGTTAATCCATATTTGTTATCATACTAAGTAGTTTTGATTGGGTTCTTTAGTTTCACTGTTACTGGGTTATGGTAGGCCTCCTTTGTGTTGGTGGCTTTGGGATAAAATTTTACATTTCTTCATACTTCGGTCAAGTAATTTATTCATCAAAATCTGGGTCTAAATAGCCATATAGAAATAGACACAAAAACGTATAAGAGAACAAAACCACTTGATTCATTCTCTTCATGTGCACCTCTGAAACTGTTAATTGTCTACTTTGAAGATGTCTAATGAGTTTATACAATTCATTGATATATTTTTTATCGCCTATAGAAAACTAATTATATGGTTTATATTATACTAGGTTTTGTTCTACATTAAAATTAGTGCTGTCAAAATGGGTTCGAACTCGCGGATCAATTCGACTCACCATGGATTCGAAATAAGTTGGGTTTAAAAAAAATAAATTTTTTGATGTGAACCAATTTTCAACCCGACTCATTTAGAACCCAGCTCACTCGAGTTAAACCTGTGGTGAGTTGGGTTGGCTCATTAACGCACTTAGTTTAAAATTTAATTATTTATTATTTTGTGTTTCAATAATATTAGTTAATATTTTTTATTGTATTGTAAATGGAAATAAATAAAAAGATGTTTCAAGAGAGAAAAATATTATAAATATAGCTTTAGGAAGTGGAGAACTCTAGAACTTTTCCAGACATTTCTAATTTGTGGTGTAATTTGAAAACATTTTGCTTCCAACATAGGAATTGTTACGAGTAAATTCGGCAAAAAGAACTGATTGTATGAGAAATACTTCAAGAAGTTATGCATGAATATCTTGTATTGCTAAATAGAGCACCTACTTTATGTATATTAGGTATACAGGCATTCCAACCCATTTTAGTAGAGGGGCGTGCTATTTGTTTGCATCCATTAGTTTGTAAGGGATTCAATGCAGACTTTGATGGCGATCAAATGGCTGTTCATGTGCCTTTATCTTTAGAAGCTCAAGCAGAAGCTCGTTTACTTATGTTTTCTCATACAAACCTCTTGTCTCCAGCTATCGCGGATCCAATTTCTGTACCAACTCAAGATATGCTTATTGGACTTTACATATTAACGAATGGGAATCGTCGAGGTATTTCTTCAAATAGGTATAATCCACGTAATTGCAGAAATTGGAAAAATCAAATAATTACAAAGAAAAACTATAAGTATACGAAAAAAAAAGAACCTTTTTTTTGTAATTTCTTTAGGAAGTGGAGAACTTGATAAGAAGTATATAATTATTTACTTGTAAACCCTTTTCTCATGATTACACATTTTGGTTTCGTTACAAGGAATCAAGATCCAAAGAACTAATATCGAAGGAGCTTGTATTGTTAAATGAAATGACATGCAAATACAAAATATAAAGATCCAATGCAAATAATGATAAATGATGCATTTGGATTGTCTGACATGTAAACCATTGAAGAGTCCTCTACATCATTTGAACATAGAGATGATGTTGAAAGAGGTCTATTAGAATCATAACACGGAGGATATATTGTTGTAAAAACTTACTGAAAAAATAGGAAAAAGACAATGAACAAAGATTTCCTAAGACGTGTATATCCACTATCCTTAAAGACTTATCTCCGGTGTGTTGCACAAGTTCCCAGGATACAACTGGAATTTCTCAAAAAAAATTGAGGATATAGAACTACAAAGAAATCTTTTTATGGAGAAGAGTGGAGTCTAGGATAAAGAGAATAAGAGAAGAAAGAAGAATTGAGAAGGGAAGCTCATGGATTAATATTTCTTTGAAAGGAGAAGAGAGTTTTTTTTTCTTGTCTACTGAGGTGCTCTATTTATAGAGCTAGAATTAGAAGAGTAATGATCCAATTGCAAAGACTTGTGAACTACTCCATGCCTTACAATTTTGCAAAAAGGGTTCAAAGAAAAATTCTTCTTGAGCCTTGCGATGAAGAAGCTCACACCAACATTCTTATCCGCGTTTAAAGGCACAAACTTTTGCAATATAAATACACGTTTTACAACAATCTCCCGAATATTGCAAAATGACGAGAAAGAAAGATTATAAAAAAGAGAAAGAAAAGAATTATCCTAGGTTTCATAAGATGTAATGCATCAGAGCTGGTATAACAAGTTATGTGAACCAGTTGTAGATCGAGAAACTTAACGCATAATGTAGTTAGTATACAAGCTGTATAAACCAAGAATACTTGACGTGTGTTAGAGGTTTATCAATCACAATCCATCTCCACAATCCTTATTGCTATTACTGTTTTGCGCTTACTAGGCCATGCGCGTGCCTTGTAAATCATATATCACCAGTAAGGGATTTGAAGATCATTAAAAGCTTTGTTTAAATTGAAATTCGTTCATCGCATGAAATTTTAATTAAAATTTTTAACCTCACAATAATGAAGTCACTAGCACTTTCACACACACACACCCCATACGGATGAACATGTTTGATTTAAAATCAAATTGGTGTTATCAGAACTATTAAGCAATTTGTTTTTACCTATATGAACCTTATTCATGGGATCTCCAATTACAAAGGTTGGGTTACCATCACTTGTTTGTTTGTAAGTGGCTTAAGTATCACTCCCCTTGATGTTTCTAAGATCATATTTCCTCGTCAGGGTTTTGTTAGAGGATCTATTAAATTTTGTTCTCACTTCACATAATCAATGGAAATAGTTTCACTCTTTTGGTTCAAGATATCAGATTATATGAGCTTAGAGTAAAGCACTTGAATTCTATTGGCTCTCTACTTTTTCTCTCTTCTATTCTTCGAGCATTTGCGTTAGACACTATGGGCACAGAGAAAAACTTCAGTGTAGATTTTCAATTAGGAGTTCTTCTTTTCTCTTTTCTTCTTTCTCTTCCTTTCAATTCGGAAGCATTAGACATTGTAGACTTGAAGATATAGTAGAAGACTTGATGTGATGATAACTTTTTCTTCACATTTTATCTTGCTTAAGCTTGCTTTCATGATATCTATTGGGTTGAAGAGTATCATACGATGTAAGGTTTGAGGTGAGGTAGAGATGATAAATGATGATCTTTCTAAAGCATACTTTCTCTCTCTTTTTCCTCTCTTATTTTCTTCTTATATTTTTCACCTCTTATATTTTTCTGCTTCAATCAACTAACTTTTTCTTTAGTTGATATTTTATAGACTCTTTTGAAAGATGACCGTTGGACGATGAATTAATTTTAGGAGAACGGGTAGCCTTTAGGTGGGAGGTCAGACTTTAATCTTTTCTACAAAGGTATGATACTTTGTCAGAGTTTAGATAGAAGAGTAGCTTGTATGGTTTGCTAGAGTTGGAGTCTTCAAGTGAATTATTCTCATAATGATCTTCACTTCTCTCAACGTCTTTATCCAACGTGTGCAAATGTTTTGATCAATCATTTGTGTATTCCTCTCTTGCACAAATAACATGGATAACGTATATAAGCAAGATAACACTTTACAATACATGCATTGAATGACATTAAAAATATTTTTGAATGTTTATAGACGTTAATTTATATTGTTTTTTAAAATATCTTGTCATAGTTCTCATCAGTAATTAATGCATTATTGAAGTATAATGTTAAAAAAATATTAGACGATGTATAACATATTGACAGTAGACGATGTAAAGCATTAAACTCTTATGAAAAGCTATTTTAGATTTAGATTTTAGCGCACTTTTCATTAGATGATATTCTTCTCAAGACGCTTTCACTTATAACACTACTTTTATATTTCTCAAGAATAGATGTTTTAATCAAAGAGCTTGATAGAACACATTTTAATGTCTTGCACACATCCCTTAAACAATAGCTTGGTAAACTATTTTTCTATTCAACACTTCATTAATAGAAATCCTTAAGCATATTGACACAAAGGGTTCATATAGCATTTTTTTATTGATCAAACGCTGCTTATAAACAACATGTTGAACGATATAAAAATTCAGTGAAACACTGTTTTGTATGTTCTTATTTTGGAAAGACTTGGACAATTTGTGTAGTTTTTCATATAAAACCTTAAGTTTTCATTTTGATTTAGCAAACACTTAGATGCTTCAAGTTAAGTAGGCACTCCTCTTTCTGAAAAGATATTTCGTTTAGTGCTTATTGTTAAACTCCAAAACTCTAGTTGCTAGAGAGTCTAGTCTCTCTAGATAATCTTGTTTCAATACTATCGACATCTGAGTGATGGTCAAGTATTTTTACTTTCTGCTAGGACTAGTGAGACTAGTTTATGAAAAATGTTTAGCAGAACATTTTCAGTTATTAGAACTATCATATGGATAGAAGTTGGTGTTGTAACTTATAATAGACTAAAAATACATGTCAGCTTTAGGTGTTTGTTAAAGGATTATTAATGTGATAATGTTTGGAATAGATTACTAAATTCTTCATTATAATAGGTGGTGTGTTTGAATAAATTATCCAATTGAGAATCATGATAGCAATTGAACATGTAAACTCAACAAATCTTAACATGCTTGAGCTTGGAAATGAAAGGATAATAAAAAATGAATATATTGTTCACTTTAGTTTATGGGCCTTTCCAAGGTAGTACTATAATTATTTTGTCTTCAAATACATTGATTTATGATAAAACATGTAAAGGCCTTCTTTTATTTCCCAATGTGAAGTTTTATTATACGCTCCTCTTCTTCTTAGCCTTCTTCTTGGTAAATTATAACTAGTTATGAGCTATGTTTCCATTGTCCAGGTCTCAAGTGTAGCTATAAGATGGGAACTTTTATTGTGTTTTGTATTTTTCAAATTCAAGGATTATGATTCATCAACCGCTTGGTGGTGCTCAAGGAGGCCAAACTGACATAGATATTCAGGTACAAACCTCATTTTCCTCCTTTTAATTGGTATTGAAAAAATGTCACATTTACTTCTAATAGTTTTTATACATTTTCTATCATTGAAAACAAAAATATTAGGATATACTAGACTTAGTGCATCTTCAATTAAGTATAAAAGCTCGCCAGGTATCTACTTTACCATTAGTCTAGTTTTATACAATATGTTTTTATAAGTCCAAGTAAAAATAATCCATGTGAAAGAATTTGGTGTAAATTAGCAGTAATATTTTTTGTCTATAATAGTTCCTGAATTACAATATTTTAGAACATGCAATGTTAATCTCATAGACAAATAAAAAGTTGGGTACTTATAAACAAAGTAAGTGAATTTTAATAGACCATACTAGAGCTAGTTTAGTTCATTCACTACGGCATCTACAATTTATATATTTGCTTGATTGCTATTGTACTCTTATATAAAAACCAAAGATTAAAACTCTTACATTTTTTTACAGTTGATTAAATCAATCATGACCATGACTCCTAAGAATAATTATAGGTATAATACCTATTTTGGTCCCAATTTTGGTTGGAAATGTTCGAAATGGTCCCAATTTTTTGTTGTTGTTTAATGTAGTCCTAAAGAATGTAATTTGTATTCAATTTGGTCCTTTTTATAAACGTCGTTTAAATCGTTAACGGTCAGATATCCAGATGTGCAATTATAAAGTGAAATGTCATGTATTGGCTTATGTGAAGTCCTTTGTGGCGTTGTGAGTTGGATTTATTGTTTTTTTAAATTGTATTTCTTTTATTAGGGTTATTCTTTTGAAAAATAAATTAAAGGTATTTAGTTGTAAAGTTTTGGTCATGGTTTGCAAGGGAAATATGTGATTTTGGGAAGAACAGGTTTGGGAGAGAACACCAATGACGTGTTGTTCGAATTGGAAGCATTCATCCTTGGGAAAATCAGGTTTGCGTTCGTAATATTTGCTTTGTGGCATTCGTATCTATCATTTTTTTCAACACTGTAAAAGCTGGAAAATTTTTGGTTTGAGTGTTAGATTTTGGAAAAGTTAGAATGTTTTTAACATTTGTGTAAATTGTTTAGGGCATTGCTGTGTGTAACGTATTATAATTGGTTGTGTGAAGGTCATTGTCGCTTTTTTGTTTTTGGTTTTGGTTTCCCATACCTATTAGCAGTTACTTTTAGCATTTATATAGTGGTCCCATGCCCATAAAATTCATTTTGTGGGCTTGCGTTTGGGATGTCTGAGGAGAGGTTTAATGTTGTGGTCCACCATAGTGGGACCCTAGTAAATGATTTTCCTTTCGAATATGTTGGTGGGGAAATGACATATTGGAGTGTGGACCCTAACAAATGGAGTTAGTTCGAAGTGGTAGATGCTATTAAGGAATTGTGGTATATTAACGTGACTGACATATTTTATTGCGTAGAAAATATTCTGCATAAGTTGGTTGATGATAGAGGTGCAATGAACATGGTAAAAGTTGCTAAGTATTTTGGGGAAGTTCACTTATTTATGGTTCACGGTGTGGATGATGAGCCAGAGGTGGTTGAAAATGAAGTAAGTGAACAAGTTCTTTTGCTCGATCATGGAAGTTTAGACAGTAGAGAAGATAGCCATGTAGGTGGGGATGGGGATGAAGTTGAGGTGCAGGGTTTGAATGAAGTGGAGGTGCAGGGTTTGGATGAAGTAAAGGGTGTCAATGAAGTAGAGGTGTAGGGTTTGGATGATGAAGTGCAAGGGGAAGAGGAGGAAGTGGAGGTGGAGGATGAACAACAGGTGTAGAGGAAGGAAGAAATAGAGGCGGAGGACATGGATGAACAACACGTGCATGCGGAGGAAGAAGTACACGTTGAAGATTTTCCTTCAAGTGTGTCTGATGATGCAGGGGAGGTGCATGGTGATGAAGGACAAGGGTATGAAGGACAATAGGATGTTGATGAAGGAGAAGAGGATGAAGGACTAGTAGATGTTGATGTAAATGTTGATGAAGTACTTTTGAACAATAAGTTAATGAAAATGAAGAAAGTGGAAGTGAGGATGCAGATGATATTACACATAGCCAGCAAAACCCATATGACAGGGGGTTGTTTGATGATGAGTGGGACTCATATTTTTTGGCCACTCCAGAAGAAAGTGGAAGTGAGGATACAGGTGATGAAAGACAAAGTTGTGGTCCATTTGGGACATTTGTTATGCAAAAGAGTATGTTTGAATACAAGTGGGAAGCGAAAACAAAGTTTAGGGATAAAAATTAGTTTATGGATGTTGTTAGAAGTTATGCAATCCATGGTGGGAGGAATTTGAAGTTTATTAAGAATGATAACAAAAGGGTACGAGTGAGATATTTGGGTGCCCAAAAAAGTTGTCCATGGATGGCTTATTGTGGGTATTCGGAAGGATGTAGGACACGATAATTGAGAAAAATTTTGGATAATCATACTTGTAGTAGGCAATTCAACATTAAAATGATGAATTCTAAGTGGTTGAGTCAGACATTAGATAATTCACTACATGAAAATCTGAATTTGAAGATAAATGAAATACGCTCAAAAGCTTTGAGGAAATGGAATACTAATGTCACAATTTCTAAAGCTCGTAGGGCAAAGATAATTGCATCTTGCAAAGTTGAAGGTAGTTATAAAAATCAGTTCACAAGAATATATGACTATGCACATGAATTATTGATATGTAACCCTGGATCAACAGTAAAAGTTAAAGTGGATACTGACAATGGTGAGACAACATTTCAGAGGTTCTACGTTTGTTTGAAAGCTTGCAAGGTTAGCTTCCTCTCTTGTAGGCCATTTATTGGTTTGGACGAATGTTTTTTGAAAGGAAAGTATAAGGGGGAGTTATTAACAGTTATTGGTAGTGATCCTAATGACCAGATGTTACCTCTAGCATATGCAATTGTGGAAGTAGAGAACAAAGATAGTTGGACATGGTTTTTCGAGTTGTTGATAGAAGACCTTAGGGGTGCTGAAGTATGCAATTCATGCACTTTTATGTCTGATCAACAAAAGGTAAATGTATTTCTTATATATTTCTTTTATGGTTTTTGGTCCCCGTTTTTGTTTAAATTGTTCAATTTGGTCTCTTTTTTACAGGGTTTACTGCCAGCTATGTCTGAACTTTTACCTAGGGCAGAGCACAGATTTTGCATGTGACACTTATATGCAAATTTCAGGAAAAATTTTTCTGGAAAAAACTTGAAGAATCTAATGTGGAAGGTTGCTGCAAGTACATACCCCCAAGTTTGGGAAAGAGAAATGTTAAATATAAAGGAAGTGAATGAAGAGGCTTACAAATACCTAATTGCTATCTCGCGAAGGTATTCTTTATTCCTTAACAATACATTGATGACATGTAGAGTGGATATAAACATCATATTTATTCCTTGTAACAGGTATTGGTCAATATCTAGATTTACAGGTCGAGCATTTTGTGATACACTAAACAATAACATGAGTAAGGTTTTAATAGTGTGATTGTTGATGCACGAGGAAAGCCCATTATAACCATGCTTGAAGAAATTAGAGTTTACCTCATGAAAAGATGGGCAACAAACAGAATTAAGATGTGTAATATGGACTTTGATATCTGCCCCAAGATTAGAAAGAGACTTACAAAAGAGTCAAATTTATCCAAAAATTGGATCTCTAGGTATGCATTTTCTTTCTCACTATTAGTTGATGGCACTTGGTCTGTGATTAAAATGGCGGTATTGATATCTTAATTTTTAACTTTTATTCATCTATTACTTCATGGTAGTTGGTCTGCAGAAAAACTCTATGAAGTTAGGCATTTTGCACAGATGACAAACAAGTTTGTAGTTAACCTGGACAGTCAAGATTGTTCGTGCAGGAAATGGCTTATTACTGGGATCCCTTGCTGCCATGCAATAGCAACCATGAAGTTCTTAAATTTAGATTCAGAAGATTATGTACCCATTTCCTTCAAACGGTCCACGTATGATGAAACATATGCCTCCATCATATTTCGAGTCAATGGCCACCTGTTATGGGAAAGAACATCCTACCCAGACGTCCTGCCACCATTAAGGAGAGAATTACATGACAGACTAAAGAAAAAAAGAAGGTTGGAGCAATGGGAGCTAAGGAGAGAAGAGACCCACATGACCAAAGGTGGCCACTGCAAAAAATGTAGTATTTGTCGTCAACTTGGACATAACAGAAATAATTGCCCATTACGTCCTCAACATGAAGCAGACTTACCAGAGGCATCTCAACCACCATCCCAACCACCAATTGAGGAAATGACACAACAATATGAAGAACCTCCACAACCAACACAAGAATCCAGAGAAGAACAAACTCAGAAAAGAAGAAGGGACAAGTTACCAATTAGAAGACCATGTGCTTTATAGTGTTATAATGTTGTTGTACTTTTGTTTTGTTTGAATTGGTCACTTGTGTGCTAAACATTAAATGGCACTGCATTTGTTTTGATGTACTTTACAATTTAAATCCTTACATGTAACCATGACCTTTGTTTATTTTATGCAAAGATATCATTTTTATTGTTTATACAATTGCAAAGATATTGTTTTATGGACACATTAGTCATCATCATAGGGACCATATTCGAAAATAATTAACGAAAATGGGGACTACATTGAACAATTAATTACTAACACAAATTTCATTCCTTCATTCATTACAAAAGACATAGGCACAACCTTAACATCACAACAGTTCAACTCCATTGACCTAAAAACACTACATTCAACCAGATTGGGACCACCTAAAACACATCATCAGTTGAACCAAAATACACATTGAATATAATTATGTTCACTATACTAACAACACCAGCCACTACTACTAATAATTGGATCCTTTTCTTCAAAGCTTTGATTGTGTTTTCCAAATCATAAATCTTCCTCCTTTGCCTCCCAATAATAACATCCCTTTCATCAACATTTTCTTCATTGCACCACTTGAAATAGTTGCAACACATTGCATTACTAGCTCCACTCTGTTATTCATCAACAATAAAAACTTCAAACACAATGTTAATTACTATCACATAAACAACATAGGGGTTATTCAGATTACCTTGTAGTTACGACAACCCCAAAAATATCTTCTCGCATTCTTTGAAGTTCTAACCATTTTTACTACTGCCATCTCACCATAATTGCAAATGGGGATTATCCCTAGCCCCATTGAACCACCACCATGTGAACAATGACAACTTCGATGCCCCAAGCTATTGTAAGAAGAAGAAGAAGATTGGGAAGCAAACATGGCTCATTAACCACCAAGATTGGGAAGAAGATTGGTTAACATCCAACGTCACTTTGGCTTTCAAAGAACAAAAGTAAAAACCCTAATTTGAGAATCCACCCTCATTGCACCTCTATAAAGGGTTTCATAAAATAGAATTTAACAAATAATAAATCCAACTCACAACGCCACAAAGGACTCCACGTAAGCCAATACATGACATTTCACTCTATAATTGCACATCTGGACATCTAGCCGTTAACGATTTAAACGGCGTTTGCAAAAAGGACCAAATTGAACACAAATTATATTCTTTAGGACTACATTAAACAACAACAAAAAATTAGGACCATTTCGAACATTCCCAACCAAAATTAGGACCAAAATAGGTATTATACCAATAAATATATATGAATCCAACTTCTCAAATTATAATGAAGGACCACTCTAAAAAGAATCTTTCATATGGTGGAGGAATATATATATATATATATATATATATATATATATATATATATATATATATATATATATATATATATATATATATATATATAGGTTTAAACTCTCGAATGGTTCTCATATTTGTTGAGGAATACTGAGTGGGTCCTTTTGTTGAAAACAGTGTCAATTGGGTCCTAAATTTTGTAAAATCGTAACAATTAAGCAATTTCCATTAAGTGATCAGAAACGACGTCAAGAGTTGCTGAGCTGTAATTTTGTTTGGAAGATGTGTCATTTTTTATTAATTTCAGTTACTGATGTGTTTTATAATGATAATTTATACTCCATAATGTTTGCATACATATCAATCAAAGAGTGCCAACACGAGCAGATTTATCAAACTTCTTCCTTTGGGCAAACTTGTGAATCCAACCCCCCAAATCCAAAGCACCCAAATTAGCCAACGGGAAGAACACACAGAATAGTTAGATAATTTGGCTTCACCAACACCATCTGCAACCACTCTTCACGGCTCATTCTGCAATGGATGAGAAACCCAAAAATCAACCCCGAAAACGAAATGTGAACTCCAAATCACTACAAGAATGAGGACAGCGTGCTTCCATCACCACTCCTGCGGAGAAACAATCAAACAGAAACTACCCAATCAAAATCAGAAAAGGAGGAGAGAAGGAAGCTTCCTCCTTCGCTGCAAATTAGAACGAAGAGAAGAACAACAACAAGAACGACCACCGCGCCCTTGTGCCCCCGTCTCGTCTCCCCCGCGTTTCCATCGCGCCTTCGCTGCACCGTTAATGATCCCTTCACATTGGTTGTCCGCGTGCAAAGTGAGAGGAAAGAAGCTTGAAGCTTCTGGGTTTCCTCGAGATAAAAGGAAAAGGTAAAAGAAGAAAGGTGCTCTCCCAATCACCTCTCACGCGATGAAGAAAACCATAGGCTGGTTTGGATGCACGAACCTGAAGCAAAGACGAGGAAGAAGAATAGTTCCCTTGTGTGACGACGAAGGACCCTCTGATGTTGTGGTTTGTCTCCGAAGAAGAGGAAACCAAATTTGGATTTGATTATGGTTATTAGGTGAATTAGTTTTTCTGAAAGCTAATTGGGATAATTAGGGTTAAGAGGATTTAATTGCATTACTTAATTAGAATCACGAGACATAATTTAAAATTGTCATTACAAGTCATAATTTAAATTTTTCACGTAATAAAATAATTCAGATCAGCATCACCACATCAACATACTTTGACGTCCTTTCTGACCACTTAACGGAAAAAGCTTAACTGTTACGATTTTACAAAATTTAGGACCAATTGAAATCGTTTTCAACAAGAGGACTCACTTGTTATTCTTCAACAAATATGAGAATCATCCAAAAGTTTAAATATATATATATATATATATATATATATATATATATATATATATATATATATATATATATAATTAGGAACTAGAGATTGAAAGCAATGGAAGTAGGGGTGCTACAACCATATTGACTTGTTTGGCATATAATTGGAATCAAATTATAGGATATCTAAAAAAGAGTAGTGATGGAGGAATGAGTTTAAGGGAAGTAGTTGCATAAGTGAAGCTATTTTACTTGCAACGGAAGGAAGCAAATGCAAAACTACTAGTTTGATGTTAAACTTTCGTCAACACTAGCACATATAACTTTCATCAACACTAGCACATATGTTTTCAATTCGCCTGGTAGTTTACTATCTATGTTGCATTTTTTAATCAATCTTATAATGTTTCTTAAACATTATGCATTTTTTTATATTTACATTGTAAATGTAAATAATTATATCTTAAATCACCAATAAAATTAATTTGTTTAATTTTTGTGTACTTTACAATTTTATATACTTTATATTATAAAAACATATTTCATGAAATTAGAAAATTATAAATGTAAAAGGATAATTATAGATAAAGGAGGTTTAAAACCTCCACAAAACCCTTCACAAAAAAAAATTCTGCAATATAAATATGATACTAGGGGATGCACAGATAGCTTGTGATGACTCTGACGATAGAGATGTTTAAAAAATTTCAACAAATTAATTTGCAGAAAATAAAGACCTCCACAAATAAAATAAAAAAGAAACTTCCACTAAATAACAATTTTTTTTTAAAAGACGTCATAGAGAATAGAAAAAAAAATTGAATTCAATCTTAACTCTTAAATGATAATTATTGAGTGTAGTAAAAACAAACAATAATCTTGATTTTACTCAAGATCAATTTTGAAGATAATTTTGCGAAGGAATGATGGAGCCGAGGCCATGCCCTGCAACCTCCGCCACTTCATTTGCATTATACTATTGACACAAGCAATTTCATAAGCAACTGAAAGTTGGAAAACATGCTATGATTAAAATTTTGGTGAGCTTGCAGCCATGGAACTTAATTATATTAATATGCATGTGTGGTACGAACTACATGCACATGGGTTTACACGCTAAGCTTCTTCCCAGTTTACTAGGTCATCAATTTAACCATGAAAAATACGTTTAGCATATGATTTATAGTTGGCATACGCGTTGAGTGGATTGGAATTTGTGCGATACAAAGTCGTACTATAATCACAAATACTTAAGACTTTGACATCGGAAAAATCCAAAGTCAAATGTTACAGTATGAACCATCTTTTGTAATTTATACATTTGGAATATTATAGTAATGGTCAATTGTTCCCAATCACTTCACTAATGACCACTGGCCTACATATAATTTCAACTACATACTCGTACATTTATTATCTATGTTTAATATTATAATACCAGGTATTTTCATGATTCTAATTATGTGTGTGATAAAATCTTATCAATGATAACACAGTTTTGTGGATGGGGAACTGAGTTCTTCTTCTTCACTTGCATGTTTGGTTCAAGCACCGAAATAGAAATAATATAGTTTTTAAACTTGAGGTTTCTAAGATTAGATCGGGTGAGTATATTAATAAGACGACTTTTTCTTTTTTCATTCTTTACACCTAATGATTATCTAAATTTTCATTTATTCCTTCTTAACTGCTTACACTAGTTGAAAATACATTTTTTTATAGCAATTTTTTATACGGGTTAAAATCCACCATATATAAAAAGTGACACACTGATAATTTTGTAAATATGAGAAACTTTTATACACTGATTATAATGAAAATAGGAATAAAAAGTGATGTGGTGATAATATTGTAATAAAATACAAATAGCTTTATACCAGTTGCATTGAGATAGGTATAAATTTTTTTTATACCTATTAACCTTAGAATATGTATAAATTATTGATGATCTATGAATATCTGATGTATTAATGCTTTTGGAAGATGTCACATCTTATGAGTTTTTGTAATAAGTAAAATAAATTTTTTTGTGCCATATAATCATCAAGTAAGCTTGATCTTTGCTATTAAAAAAATTAAGCTTATTATTTCTTAACCTCATACAAATAGGAAATAATTGATACAAAATGAAGAGTAAGCAACACATCAAAATCCCAATAAGGATAGTTGTTGTGTCTTGATGTAGCTAACTGTATGTTGTTTTTTCCTTCTTTCCCCCTCCCCTAACAAGAAATAAATAAACTATCACTAGTACAATAAACGGAAATGGCATCGGTTAGTTTCGTTTATACGCACCGGTTTTACAACCGGTGCATATGGAGGCGAGGTAAAAAGGATACGTTTAATGCCTCGGTTCTAAACCGGGTCAAAAAAGGATCGATTTTGGCATCGGTTATCTTTTGAACCGAGTCAGTATCATAAAAAATTCAATAAAAATATGTTTTTAGTCCCTAAACTATTGGTCGTTTCTGGTTTTCGTCCCTGTTTCAAAATAAGGTACAATTTGGTCCTCATTCTTTTCGAAACGTTCGTTTTAGTCCTCAAAAACTAAACACTGTTTAAAAATTTGGTCCTCATTTAGCAACAAATGAGGACTAAAACCAAAATTCCGATGACTAAAACGAACGTTTCGAAAAGAATGAGGACCAAATTGTACCTTACTTTGAAAGAGGGACGAAAACTAGAAACGACCAATAGTTTAGGGACTAAAAACATATTTAACCCTAAAAAAAATTTCAGAAAACTGCCAAAGTATCTGGGTCTTTTCCTCAATCCTTTAACACAGCAGCCTTATATGCCAGTGCATTTTCAGAAAACTCAAACTCAAACTCAAACTCCAAAATCGGGTATACAGGGTCTCAAACTCAAACTCAAGCATTTTCAGTTATAATTCCAAAACACAAACTAACTCCAAAATTCAGAATAAGATACATCATAGAGTCCAAAACACAAACCAACTCCAAAATTCAGAATAAGATACATCACAGAGCAGATAAAACCAAAAATCATCGTGAATAAATTGTTCATACTCTTCAAATCACTCATCCTCTACAGAAACTCATTTACATCTTCAACTTTGTGTTAGAAAGAACCCCCTACTCTTCAAACTAGCAACTTTCATCCTCTACAGAAACTCATTTTCATAGATTGAGCCATAGCCGCCAAGCCACCAGGCGGTGTGACATTGTTTCCCGTTGCCCTCACCTCCGCCGCCTGAATCGCGGAAGCGTCACTCTGATCCACCGCTTTGTGGCACTAGGCGGTCCACGAACAACACTAGATCTGAGATCGCGTCCGCTGGTGGAGTGAGATCGCGTCCGGTTGGGTGGCGATTGGTGGTGGGGTTGGGGTTGCGGGGTGGGAGGCGTGATGGGTTGGGGTTGCGAGGTGGGAGGCGTGACGGGTTGGGGTTGCGGGGTGGGAGGCGTGACGGGTTGGGGTTGCGGGGTGGGAGGCGTGACGGGTTGGGGTTGCGGGGTGGGAGGCAGCCATGGCTTTCGGAGGCGTTGAAGGAGATGTGGCGACGGCGGAGCAACGGAGTGGTGGCGACGGAGAGGCGGAGCGGCGGAGTGGTGGCAAAGCAACAGAGAGAAGAAGAAGAGGAACTGTGAGAAGGAGATTTGAGCGAGAGAGAAGAAGAGGAAGAGTGAGAAGGGTACCGTGAAAGGAGATCTGAGCGGCGGAGCGGCAGAGTGGTGGCTTTGAGATTTGAGCGTGAGTGAGAGAGAAGAAGAGGAAGAGTGAAGGAGATCGCGTGAGCGAGAGAGAAGAGGAAGACTGATGGAGATCTGAGCGTGAGCGAGAGAGAAGAAGAGGAAGAGTGAGGGTGATATGTACGAGTATACTGCCTCGGTTAATATTTACCTGAGGTAAGAGAGGCATACTGACTCGGTTTTAACATAACCGGTGCCTAAAGTTTCGAAAAATAATTAAAATTTAAAAATATATACGGGTTATATGCCTCGGTTGGCGCGTAACAGATGTTGAAAATCGTTTTGGCTTCGGTTCTACTGATACCCGAGGCATATAAGTTGTCTAAAACTACAAAAATGCCACCGCGCTTTTGTACGCTTCGGTTTCAGTAAAACCGAGGCATATAGAGTGCGTTAAAAAGCTTCTTTTTTACTAGTGTATTTTGTTAAACTAACAAAATACCAAATAACCAATGTTGTGTCTTAGTGCAATGCGCAATTCACTACTTTTTTAGATGTATTTTTTCCTATGAACTCACTAGTGCAGAAAGGGCTTTAGACGTCTGTTCTTTTGGCTTTTTGACGTCCGACCTGTACCCGACGTCTATGTAGACGTCCAAGGGATACAACCGACGTTTGTGTAGACATCGGATGAAGCCACCCCCCGACGTCCATATGCCTGAAACGGTTTGTTTAGGGGTTAGGGGTTGGACGTCGGTTTGTGCACTGCTAAACGTCTACAGATGTTCGTTAGTGCACTAACTGACGTCTACTGGGTGTTTTTTTAAAAAAAAAATTTGTTTTTGCAATAAAACCACACCTGAAAAGCAGAAAATTGTCCCAGAATAATAATATATATATGTATATATATATATATATATATATATATATATATATATATATATATATATATATGCATTTCATATAAAGAAAGTTCTACTTAATGTCAAAAATAATCCAATACCAAAACTATCAAGATATAAAATTAAATTAAACCTAAGCAATGTTCAACAACAAATAAAAGTGTTCCTAGCTCCATCTTTGCAGAAGATAAGTTGTCCACTCTTGCCTTATCTGCCTAATTGTGTCCTCTGGTATAGGAGATGTACTCTTGAAGCACTACAAAATTGAAGAAAGATTCATTATGGTTTCATATATGTTTAAAGATGAATTTGATTTGTAATGTATTCAAGGTATGCATCATTACCTCATTCTAGTCATCTGTAATGACAGCTCGAATGATGGTCTTAATCCAACACATGACATAGAAGCCACATTCCCATGAATCTAGCTGCTGGTTACACTAAAATGACAAAGTAAATAGTCAAGAATTTAGATCATTCAATAACATAGAAAATGAATTAGAACTATAAATGACTTACAACCTTTGGATACAACATTTGAACTAGTTGACTTCGAGATTTACCAATAACTCTGTATAAATTGAAAACACAAAGTAAAATTAATATAACTATATTTATCATAAACGTTTAAGGTGAACATCAAATTCAAAGTCATTTTTGGAGAAACACTTACCCTTGAAGCATGGTTCTCAAGTCATTTTTCATCTTCTTTGTGCAACGAACAAAACCATATAATTTTACATTGTTTGGGAATGATGACCATCAGCTGCTAGTGCGACCTATCACGAAGGACAAATAGTTATTTAACTAATTAAGGAAACTTTAATAATGAACTTTTACATATAACAACACGTACCCATCAATGTATGACACAAGGTATACGTCTCTTTTTGACTCATCCATCCATGTTTGCAAATAATGTTGTCTGTTTTCAAGTGTGTTACCAGAAGGTTAAATGGTCTGAGGTTCAACAAATTCGTACATGGAAGACCGACCTTGGTCTACAATGACTGTGTCCATGTACCTAAAAAAACAAAGTTAAGTTGTTAGAAACTAGGAATCTAAATAAAAGTAATATGGAAGACAAAATTAACTATCTTACATGCACCACAGTTGAATGATGGAAATATTCAACATCCTGTCTCCCCTCCAATCACCTCCAATGCATCAGGCAATGTGATATATACTGGCACATGGGGGGGGGGGGGGGGGAGACCAAATACTCTCAAATCCCAGTATAGTTCTAATGGTGATTTGTTCAACCTTGGTAATCTTGTCATTAGCTTTGATAGAGGATCATCTTCCGCTTCAGCCATGTCATCATCTTCATGTATGACTGTATCATGAATCGGCTGCTTCTGAGGACGTGTGAACTGAAGATAAGAATTTCATCAAAGAGTTATCAACAAATATTTTTAAACTTAACATAGAAATACTAATAACAAAGACATTATACCTGTGGAGTAGCGATGTGTGACATGATCAATGCTCTAGGCCAGGCTATAAATGATCCTATGGCCTCCCCCACAAAATAAATTTCTAGAGTGGGTACAAGCACCTAGGGATCCCGAACCTCGTCAATCGTCACACGCACGTGGTGGGGTAATATGGGAACACCATGAATAGTCTGCCCTCCCTCAAGCACTCGTCCGACAGCCACAATGCGTGGGGGATCCCCATCAACCAACAACTCATATTGATCGCTATACTGAGTAGGTTCTACAGCAGAGCATGATCCTCTAGTGCTGACACGAGGTGGTGTGGGAGTTTCAGCGGGCCCCATGTTGCCCTACGTCATGGAATGCAGCTTCTCTTCAAGCGCTCTTTGTATTTCTTTTTGTTCTTGTAGCTGCTCCATGAATCATTGCTTCATTGATCTCATGCTTTGGTTGAGTCTTTCCTCCCACTGAAGATCCATCTGCCTCAGTGTCTCCTGACTCATTGATTGAGTGGTTTTCTATGTAGGGCCAAAGTAGTCACGAAGACCAATCGCCCTAGGAACTCCACGTACACGTCCTGGGTGCTCGGGCTTTTCAATGGTCGTTGTTAGAATGTCGTCCCTACCTTGGCCAACAAATGTTTGTTAAGTGGAGAGTGATTAATAATGATCGAATGTATTTTTATTTTGGTTGCCTTCTAAATTGTATTCCATTTAACCTAGTCCTTCAAGTTTCACAATTTAGTTTTGAAAATCAAATTCATTTTTAAAAATTATTAGCAATAACTTTTTTTATAAAGTTAATAAGGAAAAATTATAAACAAATATTTTTTACCCTTAAACATAATGTATGTTGGGAACTGAAAATCAAGCTGACTTTTGACCCACTTTGCTGAATTGTTGTGATGGAATCCAGACTATTAAAACATAGTTTAACTCTTAGCATCTGCTTCACGTTATCAACTGTTACAACTTGTAATATATAATATAATCTTGTGGTACGAAGTTTCTGAGTATTAGAAAATCAACTTCTTACAATTTGTCAAATTGCTTAGAAAACTGATTATAAAAGGTAAAGTAGACTACCAAATAACTACATGCATGTTAAAAAAATGTAAAAAGATAAAGACTCTCGTGAACATAATGTTATATATGTTGCAATGTCAACTTCTTATCTTATTTTTAAATTATAAAAGTAAAATTTAAACATTCTTTGACTTTTTTTTTTCTTACTTATTTTATAATTTTATCTTGTGACAGATGTTATTAATAAACTTTAAGATTTAAGTTTTTCCTCATTGGATCACTTCTAAACTCTTTTTTTAATCTTTTCTTTAACAATATAATCTTTCACCTTCTAACATCCCAGCACTATCTTTCTCGAACTCAATTTAATTATTCTAAAATGCAAAGGTAATTCTGGCTAAGTAGTTTCTTTCTGTTCACTCTATCAGATGAATCTTTGTTGGTGGTTAGTGTTGTATACAGAAGAAGGAGCTTTTGTTCTAACATTCTAGTTTTATTATGCAGGCATAGGCATCGTTTAACATTTTGGTTCTCACTAACTTTGGTTCGTAGGTTGTCCTTGTGTTGTACATATGGTTTACCTATATATCCTGAATTTTTGTTATATATATATATATATATATATATATATATATATATATATATATATATATAAACTTTTACAATTCGTATGTACCTTCTTTAAAGGTTGTTCATATATAAATGACAAAATTAAAAGGAGGAGAATTGGAATTTGAAAATGTTTTCTGAAATTTATTTTGTAACTTGTGAAGAACAAAATCAAACCTCTCTCGTTTCAGCTGGGAGATAAAAAACATATTAAAGTCTTAAATATAAAATCAAATATATATATATATATATATATATATATATATATATATATATATATATATAGCTTTGAAATAACTATGTTAACTCCTCATGCAAAAATGTGTGAAAAGACTCGTTGGTCACAAATAAAGAAGTACTATTTTGAGAAGGAACAAATTTATATAATACACTACAAGACAATAATATAGATAAAGAAAATGTGTGTGGAAGGAAATGATAATTATGTTGAAGAAGATGAACGTGAGTAAAAGAGACAAGTATAAATGAAAAATATGAATGTGAATAACGAAGATGTGTGTGATGAGATTTATGTAAAGAGTGAGAGAAGAAAATTACGAGTGAGGAAATTTATCATCTTTATATCACCATTATTTTCTTAGATCATATATTAATAAATCTTTTCACAATTTTTTTCTTTACTTACATTCTACTCCTTCATATTCACATTTATTTTTTTAATCTACACACATCTCATTCATCCATATTCTTCATTTATATTTATCTTCCTTATCCATGTTCGTGTACCCTTCATTTACTATAAGTCTTTTTCATCTTTTTTCAATTTATATTTTAGTTTTGTTAAACATAAAGGTGATGTAAAGTTATTGTCATTAGTGGGGACAAACCAATCGATACAAATTAAATAATATTATAAATATAATTTATTTAGAATTAGATAAATTTTAAATTAAAAGCACATTAGCATTGGTTTGATCGATACTAAACTACTTTAGTTAAAAAATGAATTTAAAAATTATGAATTAACTTTGACTTAATTGACACTACTTAGAGTTGTACTTCAAAAGTTAATGCTGACGAATTAACGTCCATGGTTTTAGAGTCCCACACATAACGAACACAAATTCAATGCTAATAACTATTTAGCGTATGTCTTTAAAAGCCTATGCTAATATATTAACATTCATGATTTTAGACTCACACACGTATATGACACAAATCTGAGGCTTATTTTAGACTCACACATGATTTTAAATGTTTCTTTTCTTGTAAAGTATTAAGATCAAACTTCAATTTTAAAAATTTCATTAATAGCATAATCATATCAATCTTATTTATCAATGTTGATGAAAATTATAAATTATTAATCCCTTGATGATTATCAAACTCTTAATGAAGAAATCAAATAAATCTATTATTATCATCAATATTATATTAAATCAATCACAATTTCTAAGAATATGATTCATTAGTAACTATCTTCATATCAACATAATAAATAAAAATTCCCAAACAATGTGAAAATATAAGGCTATATATATATATAAATAAATAAATAAAGACAATCAAAGAAATGCAAATTTTCGTTGCATATCAACTATACTAATACCAACATCATAGTGGCAATAGGAAGATTTAAATATATGTTATATAGCTTGGAGTTGGTGTACTATAAAAATTCGACATCGTTTGGATCACCCAACTCGAAAGTATGACATCAGGTCAGTCTCGATATGACAGTAAGAATACCTGTGATTAGATTAAAGTAATGGTTAACATAGTATTAGACAAGTTGATTAATTATGTGGATTGTCCATCAAAATAAAAGTCTATAAATATAACATAAATAACAAAGTGGTAAATAATTATGTTCAATTATTATAGTATTTATTACCATCTAAGGCATTTGACTGATATAAAATGTTAATGTCTTCTACGAACACAATTCATATTGGTTTCACTTTAAAAAGTTGATATAAAAATGTTAATGTATTCTACAAACACACTTCATGTTGGTTTCACTTTAAAAAGTTGGATAGAAGTATTTTAAGGAGTTTTGTTTGGAGATCTAAGATATATTTACCTTGTAAGAACTAATATATATAAAAGAGGAATTATACATGCTTTCATTTGATTAAAAAAAAGAATAATTAATTGTGTTAGTGGCAGTTAAAAGTTTTATGTTAAGTAAAAATGAAATAGTTGAATTACATATAAGAATATATATAAAGACTTTGAACTAAAGATTTTGTTTTGAAAGTGATATTTTATATAGTTTTTTTATTAATTATTAACTGATACCTTATTATAATAGTAAATATTTTTATCTTCTTAAAAATTTCAACATTGTAATAATGGTAGAAAAATACAAGAAGAATACTTAGGTTTCCCTTGCAACCTTAGGAATGGTGGAAAAATTGAACTCTCTCATGTTCTTTCTGTTCGATGACTCCATCTTTTTTTCAATTATTTACTCTTTTTGTACTTACAAAATTCCTTTGTTATCCTTTTCTTTACAAAAACTTAGGGATCAATACCACAAGAAAATCTTGTACAATAAAAAAAATATAATTAAGTTAATTTGAAGAACTTACAAAAATAATTAAAATTACCAACGAATTTTTATCGACAAAAATAAATCCGTTGATAAATTTGAATTATCGACAAATTTTATCGATGGATTTTAGATTTTAAACCAACAAATTTTTTCGTCGGTTTACATATTGAATTTATCGACAGATTTTTTTAGGTAAATTTGTCGATAATACCTATTTCATTTACTAACGAACAAATTTGTCAGAAAAAGAATGACAAATTTTCCGCCCAACCTTCGCTCTCACTACGAATCACACATTATTAATTTTTTTCTACCTCTCTCTCTTTCCTTCCAGACTCTTCTTTCTTCTCCTTCCCCAACTTCAAATCTCACTTCTCCATCAAAGTTCCCTATCTTCTCCATTTCTCCTATCTTCAAATCCCATCTTCTTCATTTGACGTGCCTTCATCTTCGTTGAGCCATGTCGTCGCTGCCGTATCCGTTGTGCCATGTCGCTGCCACCACATCTATTGAGCCATGCCGCCGTCAGTGTCTCCTTTTTTCGCTCTATCTTCTTCTTCCACTGCCATTGTGCCACATACCGTGTCGCTGTGGCACACACCGTCACCACTATGCATCATCGTTGAACCGTGCATCCAAACCCACATATCATTTTCTCTCTTCTTTTTTTTTTTGTTTATGGTCAAGAAATTTGCTAAGTTGGCTTTCTACAAAATTGTATGAAATTGGTAATATTAATTAGATGATAATAAAATTGTAAAACAAAACAAAGTGAGATAATAAATAAAAGCGAGATGATAAATTTTTGTGTAGGTTATAAAATTGTTAGAATTTGTATGACATTTGGTTGTAATGTCCTTATGTTTCTGGATGGGAAAAAAAGGAGGAAAGAAGAAGGGAGGAGAGGAAGATGATAACATGATCACAGTATCTATCGACGGATTTATCGATGAATTTTTTTCTTTAGTAGTTATCGACAAATTTGTTCCTTGGATAATATTATTACTGACGAATTTATCATTAGATTTTTCCCTTCAATAATTACTGACGAAATAAAAAATCTATCGATAAGATTTACTAACGACACTTTTACCGATAGATGTTTGGCCGTCAATAATGCGTTGGTAATTTAAATTTATTGACAAATTTTATATATTATTGACATATTTTAGTCGTCGATGATATCAGTTTTTATTGTAGTATTATTATTATTATTTTATTTTTTCTCTATCTCTTTATCACATTAATTATGTATTTGTAAGAGAATTATTTTTCGACATTACATGTTGTTACTTCTCTTCTCTTTCACATCTCTTTTAGTTTAAAAATTATTTTACTCTCCACATGTTTTTCTCTAAAGAATCTCAAGAGAGGAAAGTTTGACCTCACTTACTAAGTATAAACAACTTTGACAATTCAAAGTCATACACTATTCAAAAACACTTAACATAATCTATTCAAAAACATCAATCATCACAAGCTCCCTTCACTGCAATGCATATTACAATTTTATTCAAAGCCACGTTCCGACCGTCTACCATGCATTAATTTTCGCCCCTTTTGCATGCTCAAACCGACACCCCCACCCGCTCATCCTCTTCTCATTCTCTTCCTTAATTATTGTTCTTCACACCCGTTTTTGCTTCCTAGTAACTTCATCTGCATCACCCTATAAAATTCCCCATTGTTCCAACACCAACACACCATCCAATTACCACATCGTATCCTCAAAGAACCAAAACCTTAACCCTTCAAAATGTTTTCCCCACCAATGTCCCTTCTCTTCCTCTTTTTCCTCTCCCTCTTTCTTCCCTTACTCTTAGCTCAAACTCCTTCACCATCTCCAACACATGCTACTCATGCTCCTTCTCCATCACCATCCAAACGTGCTCCTTCTCCATCTCCAACGCATGCTTCTTCTCCATCACCTTCTCCATCACCATCTCCAACTCATGCTCCTTCTCCATCATCATCAACACTTGCTACTTCTCCTTCTCCTTCTCCATCACCCTCTCTAACAAGTGCTCCACCACCACCTCTTCCACCAACTTCACCCTCTTCAGCATGCAAGGCCACATTATATCCAAAACTGTGCCGTTCCCTTTTCTCATCCATTCGATCCTCACCTTCTGATCCTTACAACTTAGGAAAATTCTCCATCAAACAAAGCCTCAAGCAAGCCAAAAAACTGGCCAAAGTCTTCGCGGATTTCCTCAAAAAGCACCAATCTTCATCTCTCAGCAGCGCAGAAATTGCAGCCCTAGAAGACTGCAGTGAGCTGAGCCAGCTGAGTGTTGGCTACCTGGAGTCAGTTTCAGAAGAGCTGAAATCTGCAGACTCGTCCAACACAGAGTTAGTTGAAAAGATCGAAACATATCTCAGTGCTGTGGCCACTAACCATTACACTTGCTATGATGGGTTGGTGGTGATCAAGAGCAACATTGTCAACACTCTTGCTGTGCCTCTCAACAATGTCACACAACTCTATAGTGTCTCTCTTGGGTTGGTCACGCAAGCTCTGAAGAAGAATCTGAAGAAGCATAAGATTCGCAAACATGGTCTTCCCACCCAGAATCACAAGGTCAGACAGCCACTGAAAAAGCTCATTAAGGTAACTATTTTCTATCTGGATCCTTAATTTCAGTTTTTGTTGGTTTATATGCTTCTTTCGAATTTTCAATCATTCATGTAGCCATTTTATTTTTTCCAAACTTAATTTTTTAATGCTGTGATTTTAAATTGAGAATCAGTCTTTCAACTTTTAAACACATGCAAATAAATATTTCTTTATTCAAAATTTAATATTTATTAACATTTTCATTGCCAAAAAAATATTCAAAAGGACTAAAGTTGTGATATTTTTTCGACATTTAAAGGCGAATTTTTCAATTAAAAAATATAGACACCAAAATTTAATTTAACGAAAATAATTCATAAATTAAAACCACTTTTTTTTTTTTAATTTTAATTTTACTGTGGTTTAGGTTGGTTGTGCCTAAAAGTTATACGGTTCAATTTGGATAAATAATTTAATTAAACACTTACTTTATAAAAAGATTATGATAAGAGAATTTGTTTATAAAATTGATTGTGAAACAATTAATAGTTAAAAAAAATTGCATCACAACAAATTAAAATAGAGCTCTTTCAGTCACCTAGACTTTTATAATTTTTTTATATTAACTATATAAGTTTAAGGTAAACATTTTTAATATAAATATAACATATATTGAAATTCATTTGAATTTGGATCATTTGCATACAATTCTATCCCATAATTCCTTACATACATTTGCTCAAGTACAAAGATTTTAATAAACTAAAACATTAAAAACGGTATGCCCGGCTCCTTCTTGGCTCACACAAAAAGGGTCAAACCCGAAATAAAAATGAGACAAAAATTGTAACTTGACTTACTTTTTTTAATGTTTTTAATTGTTTTAATTTTTTTAAATACTTTTTGAGTTTTTGTTTTTAATTTTTTTTATATATACTTATAAATAAATATTTAAAATATATTTAATTATATAAATATTTTCTAAACCTTTAATTAATTAATTAATATCTTTAATTAGATAAATTAAAATGATTATTGTATTTATATGTTAAATTACTTTATTATAATTAATAATTAGAACTTAATTTATAAATCTTATACATATTTATATCTTTTTAAAAATATAACATAATTTAATTATTTTATTTTAATTTTAGTTTAAAAAGTAAAATAAAAATTAAAAAACAAAACAGATCAATAGGTCGGAGACAAACTAGCTCATTTTTGGCCCATCAATTTGATAGACTAGGCAACCAGACTAAAACAGACTAAAGGATTAAAAATTGTAATCCGACCAATCGCATTTAAAAAATTGGCCCACGAATCACACTTCATGTTGAGCCAATTCCTCTACCTATAGGATTGATTATGCTATTTCAACATCATATTTTCAGAATATTTTTAGAACAAGATTAAATACAAAATAAGATGAAGCTATGATGGAAAATAATATTACAAAATATTTTATTTCACAATTCACAATAAAAACAAATAAAGTCAACGAGATCCAAGGATTGGTGAGTTCAGGTCAACTCAGGTTGGTTTTAAAGTATAAACTATGAGTAATAACATGGTGATTTGCCACGTGGGTTCTTTGCATGTTTTACGAATAAAAAACAAAACCATGCGCGTGTAAGTCTTAAGTACCACCAAACTAGCATCTTTCCATGCACCACATGCCATTTTATATACCTTTGTAGTATTAATTGTGTAGTGTTGAAGTCTTTGGTTGTTTCTTATTGGTGGAAAGTGTTTGATATAATTGTATATTTTGTTTCTTTAGCTTTGATATTGTTTCATTTTAAATCTCTCAAATAAGTCTTTCTATTGAATATACGAAAAGCTAAATTGTTAACTGAAAGGCTAAAATTGAAACGTTACTTTGCTCAGCTTCTTCACACAAAGTTCGGTTGCGAAGCATCATCCAATTGCAGCACTAGAAGTGAAAGGATTCTTAAAGAAAGTGAGAGCAAGGGAATTCTGCTTAATGAGTTTGTGATTGTGAACCTTAATGGCAAAGACAACTTCACCTCCATTGGAGAGGCTATTGCTGCTGCACCAGATAACTTAAGGCCAGAAGATGGCTATTTCCTTATCTATGCAAAAGAAGGATCCTATGAGGAATATATCACTGTTCCCTTTCCCAAGAAGAATATCTTGCTTATTGGTGATGGCATCAACAAGACTTGCATCACAGGAAACCATAGTGTTGTTGATGGTTGGACCACTTTCAATTCTTCAACCTTTGGTAAGTAAATTATAATATTTTGGAAACTCATGGTGTTCTCTTCTAAGGGTCATAGAGAACTCATTTTTTACTTTTTGTATGTTCAATGCAGCTGTTTCTGGAGAAAGATTCGTTGCTGTGGATGTTACATTCAGAAACACTGCAGGCCCTGAGAAGCACCAAGCAGTGGCAGTGAGGAACAATGCAGACCTCTCCACATTCTACCGTTGCAGTTTTGAAGGATATCAAGACACTCTCTATGTCCACTCTCTCAGGCAATTCTACAGGGAATGTGACATTTATGGCACTGTGGATTTCATTTTTGGAAATGCTGCTGTGGTGTTCCAGAGCTGCAACATCTATGCCAGAAAACCATTGCCAAAGCAGAAGAATGTTGTCACAGCACAAGGAAGAACTGACCCCAATCAAAACACAGGAATTTCACTCCAGAATTGCAGGATTGAGGCTGCACCTGGCTTGGCTGCAGACTTGAACTCAATTGAAAATTACTTGGGCAGGCCATGGAAACTGTACTCAAGGACAGTATACTTGCAGTCATATATTGGAGAACTAATTCAATCCGTTGGATGGTTAGAATGGAATGGAACAAATGGATTAGACACCCTCTTTTATGGTGAGTTCAATAACTTTGGACCTGGTTCTGATACAAGCAAGAGGGTACAATGGAATGGTTACAATATACTGAGCCCTACACAAGCTTGGAACTTTACTGTGTACAATTTTACCTTGGGACAAACATGGCTTCCAGATACTGATATACCCTACTCTGAAGGGCTTTAGATTAGGTAACTGAATTCAATTGTATGGAGTAACAATAAATTCGATTCACCATTGGTTAATTAGAATGTCATGTAACTGTATCATCATTTTTATGTCTTGAAAGAGCTTACAAAAGGAGTGAGGGTCATCTGTTGAATGTTTGGATGAAATTGAAATTTTTTTATCTTGAGATGAAGTTACAATTGTTTATTAATCAGAGGAGTTTGAATTTTTGCTTTGTCATATTAGGTTAGTTAATAATGTGACATGAATACCATTAACATGGGACAGCAAAGTGATAGACCCTTTTGCTTCATTTTATTTTTTATAAACCGTCAAGTCAAAGATTGTTTTTCCAAATCAAGCAAATATCATATAAAAATGTTTGTAAAGTTGATATACTTGAATGTACGACACAGTATGGGCAAGTGGTTGCAAGCACGTTCAAGGAAAAGAGGGCTAAAACAAAGAAAAATGAAGAGATTGTTGTAAATATAATATCAAATGAGTACTCGTAAGAGGTGTAATGCCTCTAGTAGGTCCCAAGATCTTCAAAAGAAGCCTCAAATTGAGTTAATCTGTATATAGAATCAAATCAATGATAAAAAGAAAAAAAATGGGAAATTTGAAGATATTACAGATAGAATTTGCATCATATGTTGTATTATGTGTATCAAAGTGATCACAGAGAAGATTTAAAGGTGGCACCCGAAGCTGGAATCCATTTGTCCCCTGAAATAAAAGTTTTGACAGTAAACTTGCTAGCTTGTTTAGATGTAATGGTTTTCAAACCCTTCCACTTGACCCTATTTTTAGTTGAAGCTCCAGGTCCAAGATTCTGAAATTCTGCATAAAATATTGTATCTGGTGCTGAGTTTCCTATCCATGGTAACCATCCATTTGGGTTGATGAAACTCCCCAATGAGGACTGCATAAACACTGTGGTTGAGAAGTTCTTCCAGGGTCTTCCAAGGTATGTCTGCACAGAACTTAAGTCCCCAAAGGGTGAAATTCTGCAATTTTGAATTGAAATTCCTGTGTTCATGTTGGGATCAGTTTTGCCCTGTGCTGTTATGGTGTTCTGCTGACCCTGCATAGGAACCCTTGGAAAAATGTTGCAGTTTTGGAGGACAACTGCAGAATTACCGAAAATGAAATCAACTGTGCCATAAATGTTGCATTCCCTGTAGAATTGGCGGTTGGAATGAGCATAGAGACTGTCCTGAAATGCATCAATTTGACACCTATAGTAAACTGCTTGATCAGCAGTGTTCATCAGTGCCACTGCCTGGTGCTTCTGTGGACCAGCTGTGTTGCGAAATCCCATGTCCCTAGCAATGAAATTCTTCCCAAACGCAGCTAAATTGCACCAAAGAAAAGAAATAAAGTATGTTACCACATACAAAATGTGTTAAAAATCAATATAGACTACAATCAGAAGGCTTGTCAATTTTTTTTTGTCTATCTTTAACTTTCATTCACTTTTAAACAGTGCCTCTTTAGTCTCTTCTCAGAAACAAAGAGTACATCATGCATTTATAATATTAAAATATAAAACAAAAACTTTATAAATGAGATCATTTTACTTAAAAGAAGTGAACATTAATCTTAATTCAATTTTATTAAACTAATATTTCAGATGAAGTTTGCATATATTTATATATTTGTATATCATAAATCTTATAAATCTGTTTTATTTTTACTTGATGTATAAGATATCCAACAAACCTCTTATAATATCTAAGACATATATATTTGAAGTGTCAATGGTAGTCCAATGAGAGTCAATTCAATAAGCTCAACAAATATAAATTTTTTTATTATAATTGATTTTAGATGGTTTTGATATTATATTAAGAAGTAGATACTAACTTAGGGTTTGTTTTTATGGATTTACTGTGTGGGAGTGATGGTCAGCGAATGCATCTTTTATTTGTTACAACGAATTTGAGCGAATTAAAGGATAATGATTTCAGGATGAGTATTGAAATTACAATCTTCGAGTGAGAAGATCTAAAGAGATTTACTGTAGCGTGCAAGGCAATGACATTTTTACCCTGCAATTCAAATCCTGCACAAAGCAATGCAAAGATGGAACCAATTCCATGTTTTCAATAGGTGAGAGAACCGATTCGAGCATGTTAGAACCGATTCCTAATTTGAGGGAACTAATTCCCTTGATTCATTTTGTATCTGTAACTGATTCTCCTCACCTTTTTTCGTTGTTGGAGGTTTTGGGTAGTGCTTGGCTTGGAGTTGTCTTCGCGGTGGTGGAGTGACTGACATCAATGGCTAGGCAGGTGGTAGACGCCATTTTGTGTGACGGAGTTGCGTGGTGGTGTTTCTAGTATTTGGTGGAGAAGGATTGATTTACATCTTGTTGTTTTTGTTTAAGGGTAAAATGACATTATTTTATAATTTTTTGCTTGAGACATCACTACCTCAAGTCCTAAAATAGCCTATCACAAATGTAGGGCTATGCAAGACCTCCTAAAATGTTTATTTTAAGAAATAAATTATATTTTCTATTAACTTATTAATTTAAACTAAATTTATTTTTCTTTTACTTTATTTTCAATATTGGGACAAAAGAATAATTTTCTATCTAAATTTATTAATATAATTTTTTTAACTCTCATCCACCAAATTAGGTTAACTTTCAAACTTTTTCTTCAAATCTCTTAACTCAAACAATACTTATCTCCTCTCCATCCCTTTAAACCTCTTCAGTCACTCTCACTTAAAGCCAAAGACATCCTAAGTTTAATTCAAACTTAAAATACCAGCTTTCAAACTAAAGTTTATTTATATATTATAAATTTCTTTCCTCTCTAATCTAGGTAGGATCTCCAATCATTTGTATACATAGAATGACATAATTTGAAAGAGGACTGATTTAGGCACTATCCACCAAACATAAAACTTGTCAAAAATAAAAATGAATAGAATTTAATATAGTACTAGTTTAGAAAAACATCCTTTTAGTATCTAAATTAATGTAAAGGTACTCTAATAGAAAGGGTTACATACCAAATGTTGCTGATGAAAATGTTGGGGTGCCATCCACAAAGTTAAGTCTTCCAGATACAATGGTGGCGTTCATACCATCACCAATGATCATGACATTCCATTTGGTCTTCTCCACTCTCACATTTTCATTGTAAATCCCCTTCTTCACATAGATCACAGTTCTCTTGTCACTTTTCTCAGGGACATCTTGAAGAGCAGAAGTGATTGTTTTAAAATTTCCGCTGCCATCTTTGGCTACAACAATATTAGCTTTCTTCTTCAAATCATCAGCTTGTAGCATCTTTCGATCTTTAGAATGAAGCCATTTTGGCTCTTCATCTTTGTGTGGCAAAGTACTCAACAAGCGTCTCAGTTTCACACTGCTTGCAGCCTTTTCAAGCCATGTAACGATGGCAAGACTGTTACTGGTGAACTCTGTTGAATTTTTCAGAATATTGAATACACTGCCCTTAAATGCTTCTTCTGCCTCTCCAATGCCATCAATGCAAGTTTGCTGGTAAGTACCTGTTTTAGTAGTAGCACACGGATGAACAGTGATCTTCAAATATTCAGTACAAGTTTTGTTGAATCAATTTATGAGGAAGAATACATTTTTTATTTTATTATCCTTTGCTAAATTTCAATAACAATTGAAGAAAGAAGATGAGAAGCATCAAGCATTGATCTGATGGAGTTCTTATATAATCATAAAAACTTGAAGCCAGCAAATCAAAATTAGGAGCATGTCTTAAGCGATGTATTAAACCTAATTTAATCTTATAAAACTTACAAACTTGCTTGTAAAGAAAGGTTTGTCTAGGATAATATAAAAAATTGTACTACATACATATATAATATAAAAAGTTATATTATTTTTAATTAATACGAAATCTCTAACATTCTTCGTGTTAAAACATTTACGACTCAACGTGAAACTATATACTAATAATATAAAAGCACTCGATTGATAATGGACAAGAGAGTCAACAAATAATAAATCTCACTCGTTTCAGATATGTCATCATAATGAACTTTACGTCTACTTCAATACAACGTCTTTACTTATCCGACGTATTTTTACATAAAAATAGGAATAGTACAACTTTTAGATCATTCAACGATATAAATATGGTTAATGTTTAGTATAATATGACTAAGTAGATAACCTATAAGTTTTAAAAGACTTATTACGGATTTTAAATCTACAGGAAAAAAAAACATTTTCTCAAATAAATGAAACAGGCAAAAAAGGGTTAAATAAAGGAGTTATGACCATCATAGACAAATAGACAAATTCTAGTGAGTCAAAATAGAAGTTGTACCAATGACTCAAGATGTGAAGCAAATTTAAAGAAGCATCAACGCATATATACCTGCAGCACTCAACCAAGTTCTGAGATCCTCCAAGACATCAACCAAGGAAAACTTCCCACCAGAAGCCAGAGAGCTTTTCAAATGATCAACTGCAAGACCCAGAAGATCCTTGCAGTTCTTAAAATCTTCCATGATACTGTCATCAACATTCAAGCCACTGAACCCTCCTTTCTCAGAGAAATACTGAGCAGCCTTAGAAGCCTCAGCTAAGGCCACCTTAATAGACAACAAGAACAACTCCTCAGGTGGAACCTGACCCGAGTGTGCAAGAGAACCAAGACTGCTGTAGCAGGCGTCCTTGTAGAGTGTCACATCACAAACAGCCTTCACTGAGCTGGAAACAGAAGCAGCATTGTTTTCAGCATCATTTGAGTTCTTGTTGTTGTTATGAGCAACTGTTCCAAACACTGCAGCACACAAAACTCCAATGAGGACTATTGTGGACAAGGCTATGATCGTGATTCTCTTTCGGGTTTTGCGCCGAACTTCGAGCATGGCTTGCTCTGATTCATCAACTTTGCCATAAGATTTGAAGGAAGACATGGTTAATGCTATAGCTAGTTTATGCTGATTTGTGTTATGATGATAATAGTAACAGGTTTGTCAAAGTGTGTGTATATATATATATATATATATATATATATTTCTGTAAATTGTAACATATTCTTTTGGAACAGTATATGACTTGCGTAATATATAAATATAACATGTAGCTTATTTATATGTATAAATATTATTAATATTATATGTATATGTATATAAAAATATATATATACGAGTTGAAGTTGGGTTGAGCTAAACGCGGTTTACGTGCAAGGCACTATCCTTTTAGTTGCATATCGAAGTTGAATGGAGTGGCAGGCATGTTACACAAATATATGTTAATTTTATAATAGAATTTTTGGTTTTTATATTCTTTTGATCTTTATATTCTTAAGTTGTTGACTTTAATTTTTTAATTTTTAAAAGTAAGCGGATTTAGCTTCTCTTATATATTATTTTGTGATGGCTATAATCGGCAGCTAAATCTTTAGTTTTGGTGCGAGGAAAATAATTTTTTTACTTATATATGTAATAGTAGGGTTAGCTTACCTGGTTCGACGGACATTGTAGAGGGAAGTGTTTTACATCACCGGCCTCACATATCTAATAGTTTTGTCAAGCTTGACTTCTATTAAGAGAATGCTAAAAAGTCTCACATCACTTACCTCAAAATTTGGAGTGCAACTTGTATATCTATTGGACAACTTCATTTAAAGTCAACTGATTTTAAGCGATAATGTCATAGACTAAACCTCCCAAAAGACTACCAAGGAGGCTTAGAGTTGTTGTAACTTTTTTTTTGCCGTGTAATTGTATTCTACTGTTAGGCCTTGTATTTTGTTTTCTATAGTTCTTGTAATTAGAGACCCAGGAATACAGATCCATATATTTATATATAATTTTCTTTATAGGCTTGCTTCATTGTGTTTAGTACTTATGTTAAATTATATTAATTTAAGAATTGGTTCATGTAATTTGAAATATAATTTTGATTAAAGATTTTAATCGTGATGATTATTAGAATATAATATATTAAAGTTATAGGGATTATTTTAAAGTTATTAAAATTAATCCCTCTCTTCTCACTTCAATAAAGGGCATTTTGATATTTTATTAAAGTTGGTAAAATATAAAAGAGGAAAAATGTTTAACTTACGTTGACACGTTAATTTTCTGAAAAGAGAGAAAAGAAAAGGTTACGTTCTGTGAAAGAAAAGAAAATAGTAACTTTGACAGAGAAAAATATCTTTACTAATTTCTATATCATCAAGAAAGCATCAAAGAGAAGTAAGGGAAGAGAGAACAATTGATAAGAAAGAACTATACAATAGATCCAAGTAAGTTTTCTTCTACTATGTATGTGAGAATTATGAAATTCAATATCTTGTGTGTTTTCATTTAATTGAAATTATAGAAATTGCTTACAAGTGGTATCAGAGATTTTATGATTCTCCATGAATGGTAATTTTCTCAATTTTTTGAAACCCTAATTTCTGAATTATAAAATTTAGAGATTTTAAATTTTAAGATGTTTAACTAGTTTTTATTGGCATGAAAGAAAATTAAATTCACTATAATGTGAATTTGATCCCAGCCGTAGGGTTTTATTTGATCGTGGCATTAAAGCAACTTTACTGTTGCACGATTGTAATGTGAATATGCCAAAATTAAAATCTTGCATGAAAGAAAATTCAATTCCCTTGAATTTAACCCTTGGAAGTTGTGTATAAGACTTTTAGTTTTGATTGTGACCATAAAGCAACTTTATTGTTGCGGCACATGTTCTAACAGTAAAGCAATTTTACTATTGGGCTTATATTGCAGTCATTCACATGGTTACTGTCACTGCATTGAATGAAATCAAATGTGAATTAAAAGTTTGAAGGTTACAAATGTTTTTAATTTGAAAAGTGCATCTACTGATGCGGCATGACATAATGTTTTGTTTTATAAATTATATGTAATATTTAGGTTTAAACCCTTGGTTGATCCTCATTTTTGTATGGTAATCTTAATTGAGTCCTCATTTTTGCAACTGTTTCAATTGGGTCATATTTTTTGTAAAAATGAGCCAATTTTATCTTAATCGTTAAGTGCTCTCAGACAGTGTTAAATTTAGCTGATGTGTTTATATTGATGTGCATTGTTTGATTAGGTGAAATTTTTATTTAAATTAAAAAATTATGACGTGGCAAAAATGAATTGGTTTATATTAAAATAATATGTTAGGGATTGAAAAGGGTCAGAAAAGGAAATAGTGAATTGAAAAGGGAATTAGGGATTTGGACATTAACCACAGAATGTTCTTCATCAAGTCAGGCCATGGTGCCTCCCTGTCGGCCGCCGGTCACAGTCGGAGCTTCGCCGGCGGAAATCTCTCTTTCTCTCTGTCTCTCTTTCTCTCTCCGAAGTTCAGATTCTCTCTTTCGCTCTATGTTGGAATTGGGTCTCTCCCATCGTTGTTGGTGTTTTGAGTGATGGGTATGCCCTGCCGCTGTTCCCACACCTCACACATCACCGAAATCATCATCACCAGTCAAATGATAATGTATAATCCATTAAAACCAAATAGAATTTGCCATAGTCAATTAATCTTAACATCAGATTTTAATGAACCAAGGAATTCATTCGAAATAACATCAATGATATACTTTCATGTCTAAAGTTGAGCAGATTTCTTTCAGAGGCAGTCTTGTTCTGTTATTATTTAAAATGTCATTAATTGACCTTTCGATCACTGACCAAGTTAAAATATTGGAGTAAAACATAATTCTCAAACCAAAATACTGTCACGAAAATTGTAAAAGAAAGGAGTCAATGAGTTATTTTGAAGATTTCCAAAATCCAAATTCAAATATAGTAGATGCAATAGTATATCAGAAAGTAAGACAAGATCAAACCAACAAATGTTAGTGGTGTATCATTCATCGTAGACATATCAGAAGAATGACAGTATCTCTTTCGGTTTCGCGGGCACCACATGAAACATGGCTAATTGCATTAGAAAAAAACATCTCCCATGGAAGTCATAGGCCAATCCTGTACTTTAGAGCAAATTGCTTTTAATTTGAGACACCATTAGAGGTGGCATAAACAAAAAAAGGAAAGGAAAATCCCAAAAATTTCGCTCTGTCTCTCCTTTCGAACCTCTTCCCAGACTGCTACAAAAGGATACAGTTTTGTTGTCCACGCCAAACTCTTTCTCTATTAGGGCTTTCCCCAATCAGCAAACTGTGCATCACCCAAGTGTCGAACTCGTAATCATTGGTGACGTTAGTCTCGAACTTGAAGAAGAGGGAAAGGGTTTCCTGCTTGCGAGTGAATAGGAGGAGTCAGCGTTGGTGACGTTGACGCGGTGACTAGCGACCAGCTTGGCGGTGACCAGTGGCGCTGGTGGCATCCTAGCTCACGCCTCGCCGCGGCCGAGCTCGCACAAGAGGCATTGATGGAGGAACGAGAGAGCTTCTCTCTCACGCGCGAAGAGAAAAAGGAGAAGGGAGGACCTGACGCCATGGTCGGCGATGCCTCCGATGGTGAACAGCGGTACTAGCGACGCCTTGGACCGTGACTCACGACGGTCGATTGGGTGGAGGCTGAGGCGGACGCGCATGAGTGGAGGAGATGAGTGCTTCTGGGGTTCCTTTGGTTCCCTTTTGGTTTCAAGTGGAGGATGCAGAGACAAATTGGTTTGGTAGGAGAGGCGAAAAACCCTAATGGGTTTCAGAGTGGTAGAATGCGCGTCTTCTCTAGGATTCCAATTCCTCTTCTCTAGGATTCCAATTCCTCTTCTCCCACTGACCAAATCCCTAATTCTCTTTCTCTAATCTTATTTCAGTAAAAATGTTTTGAATCTGAAGAATTTTACCCTTGGTTGAGGGAGAAATGGTGTGTGTCTGGAGAGTGAGGGTTTGAGGGTTGAAGTTGGAAGGAAGCAGTTTGGGCGGAGGAGCGGAAGAGGTGAAAGGTGATCAGTGATTGGAGGGAAGAAGAAGCACCACACGTGAATTTGATGATTATAAAACACATCACACATTCAATTTAATGCACAATGCCACACCATCAAAACATAAAATACAGCTCAGCTAAATTTAACGTCGTCTGAGAGTACTTAACGGTTAGGGTAAAATTGACTCATTTGTACAAAAAAATATGACCCAATTGAGACAGTTGCAAAAATAAGGACCCAACAAAGATTACGATACAAAATTGAGGACCAACCGAGGGTTTAAACCTAATTGTTAATTAAATTTGGATGAAGGAAATTCAATTAAGTTGAATTTTGGGTGAGTTATAATTGTAATCAAAATTAAAAGTTTTAGTAATTTTGTTGTTCTTTTAAATTGCTCATGTTATGGTCTTTTGAATCCAAAAACACTGTTAGGAGAATGTAGATGTATTATTTTGAAATTCTATTGGAGTGTGTATTTACCGTGTGTACCATTATGTGGTCAATTTATGAAGAAATATTATGAAAATTATTCATAATATAAAGGATGTTAAATTATGAATATATAGTAATTAGTCATTATTATAAGGATGTTATGGATTACCCAAAAATGAATCATTCTTTATAATTGATGACATTAAAGTGAGACATTTCATATACTTAGTAAGTATGTTTGTATATCCAAAGATAACATACATATAGACTTAAGTATGATTGGTTGTTTATTAAAGTATATTCACTTTAGTTTCGTAATTGTATGGAATTTGTCAGTTTAAGAATCACCCAAAGGTGAACTTAAATGAATGAATTATATGATTACCTATCAGTTTAAGTGTCATCCAAAGGTGAACTTAAATGCATGACTAGTGTAGTTATTTTGTTTGAATCCATTAATTTAATCAAAGCATTAATGTATGAGCTTGTATATTATTTTTAATTTCCATGAGTTTATCAGGTTTGAGCTTGTATATTATTGTTATATATATATATTACATGAAAAATCTCAATTATCATAAATGAGGTGGAAAGACAATTAGATAGAAAAGTAAAAGTGGTGAGATCTAATATTATGGTAAAACTTATGAGAGTGGACAATGTCCAAGTCCATTTGCAAAGTATCTTGAAAGTTGGGGTATATGTGCACAATACACAATGCCCGATACACCACAACAAAATGGTATAACAGAAAGGCGGAATCATAGTCTTATGGATATGGTTAGGAGTATGTTGAGTCATAGTAATATTCCTTTATCTCTGTGGATGTATTCATTGAAGACTGTTGTGTATCTACTTAACAGGGTTCCTAGCAAAGCAGTTTCTAAAACTCTTTATGAACTATGGATTGAAAGGAAACCCAATTTAAGACATCTTCAAGTTTGGGGTTGTCCAGCAGAGGTAAGATTATACAATCCACATGAAAAGAAGTTTGATGCAAGAACCATTAGTGGTTACTTCATCGGTTATCCTGAAAAATAAAAAATGATACATATTTTATTGCCCTAACCACAATACAAGAATAATTGAGTCCGGAAATGCTCGATTCATTGAAAATGGACAATTTAGTGGGAGTGAGGAATCACGAATAGTGGACATTCAATAGCATACTAATAGTGTTTCTACACCTAATGTCTCTTTTGAAGTTGTTGTCCCTCTTGTTGTATCACAATCACACAACAAGCAGAGACGACAAATTAATGTTCCAATCCCACAAAATGAACATATAAATGTTGAGCCAATTGACAATGAGCAAGTCACAAATGAGCAAGTAATAAAGAGCAATTGATAGAGGAACCATAAGAAGCAACATTAAGAAGGTCTATAAGGCAGAAAAGACCTGCTATTTTGAATGATTATGTGGTTTACTCTGTTGAACATGAATGTGACTTAAGCATTGATGAGAATCCAGTCTCTTTCAGACAAGCCATGGAAAGTAATAATTCAAAGAATTGGTTGAATGTTATGAAAGAAGAATTGAAATCAATGGATGACGATAAAGTATGGAATCTAGTTGAATTGCTTAAGGGTTCAAAAAGAGTCAGTTGTAAATGGGTTTAAGACTAAACATGACTCAAAAGGCAATATTGAAAGCTATAAAAGCTTGATTAGTCGCCAAAGGTTTCACTTAAAAGGATGACATTGACTACAAAGAGACCTTATCTCCTGTTTCTAAGAAGGACTCTTTGAGAATTGTTTTGGCTTTGGTGGTTCATTATGATTTAGAGCTTCACCAAATGGATGTAAAGACCACTTTTCTGAATGGTGACTTAGAAGAGAAAGTTTATATGGACCAACCAGAACGTTTCACAATAACAGGAAAAGAAAATTTTGTGTGTAAATTGAAGAAATCAATATATGGATTGAAACAAGCTTCCTGACAATGGTATCTAAAATTTAATGATACCATAACTTCATATGGTTTTGTAGAGAACACCGTTCACTACCAAAAAGAAGGGCATTACCGAAGGCCAGAAGCCCTCGGAAACAGCCAAAAACCGTCGGTAAAAGGTAATTACCGAAGGCTTATCGACGGCCAAAGAGCCCTCGGTAAATCCCTTGTCGCTAACATTTACCGAGGGCTTTTGCCCTTCGGTAATTACCGAGGGCCAAAAGCCTTCGGTAATAACCAAAGGACATTCTGAACCTAGTCCTGTCATGCACCACTGGACTTTCATCAAACAATTTAGTTGCAGGATTTTCCAACAAATTAAATAAAGCAATTAATAGGCTTGCAACAAAAGGTAGCACTCAAAATGAACTTAGGAGAGACTCTAAAGTGGATTTAAAAAGCAAGAAACAATTATAAGTTGCAGATATAGCTAATTTGAACTCAATTTTAAAATAGGCAAAAGTGTTTGATGAAATGCCTAAGAGAGCTACTGTAAAATGTGCATCAGATTTTGAAAATTTAGCTTAGCACTAGTTCACTCGCTTTTTACAATGCAGGCTGTTTGTTAATTTTGAATTGTGCACTTCTTTTTAATCAATTGAACCAAGCTTTTGCTACTAATTTAAGATGAAATTCAGTGCAATAATCACAGCAACACAGATTCAAAAAATTCTGCAACTCATATCAGAAAAGTGTTGAAAACTTGATGGTTTGAATGACAATTTTGCTCAAACGAGTTTGGACACTTAATTTTATGATTTGAGCAACTTTGTTTTACCAAGTAAGACTTGTTTAAGCTGCCATCAGAGGCTAAATACTTACAAATCAGAATTTCACTGTTTGAGTTGCTCTTAACACCAAAATTCAAGCTAATTCACCAACCAAAATTCAATAGATGAATCAAACTGATTTGGAAACTATTAATATGACTCTAGGACAATGATTAAAAGTTGTACAAGACTCTAGGAATGAATTAAAAGATGTCCAGCAGGAAGTTCTAAACTAGACAAATGTACTGCAACTAGAGAAAAGCACTTCTATTATAACTCAAAAAGTGATGGTTTAGAAAGCATAAACCCAAAATCAACCCTTGCTATTCCAAATCAGTTGTGGATACTTTTGCATCAAGGAAAGCACATCAAATAAGCTATGAAGTGCATTTCCACAGCTTGACTGCTTAAACCATATGACTGCACAGTTTTCAACTTATCACCATGCTAGCTTTGCTTTGAATCACTAATTCCAGTTTAATTTCACCTAGTTGATATTTTCCAGCTTGAATATATCTATATCTATATAATTTCTATATTTATATCTATATCTATATAATTATGATCTATGTTGTTTCTGTACCAATTCCCAGCTTAAACAAATCTAATTTCATAATATAAAGTTGCTGGAATTTAATATACAAAAGAATGAGAAGCACTTGTATAACTAAAAAACCATTATTTACTACAAGTTTTTAGTCTATAAACACTAATTTAATATACAAAAGAATGAGTAGCTCTGTTGTTATTGTCGGGGATCTTTAATTGCATGTTGCAGATGCTTTCTATGATGTGAACACTCACCCTTTGGAAGTTTGATTTGTTTTAATGTTTGGATTGTGAAATTGAAAGCTTAATGGTGAATGGCATATGGCATTAATAATGACTGAATATGTTTCAGAATTGGAACCACTGGAATGTGTGTTGTTTTCTAGCTAGATGTTTCTTTTGTAGATATATATACTGTGGCTTTTGGGATGAAGTGGATTTGGACTTGTGATATGCTCCTTTCATGCACTTTGGATTCTTAGACATTATGAAAGACAAGTCAATCTATGGTCAATTAATGTTACAGTATGTGCTCATTTTAACTTGTCCATGATCTTTCAAACTTGTGTCTGGTCTAATCTAGTCTACTGTCTACTATTTTTAGCTTTTAGTGATATTGCAACGTTCTTTTAATTTGTCCAAATATGGAGCAACTTTCTGTCCTTCTAATAGATATTCATACATACTTTAATGCCTATGTGAAAAACCCCTAAAATAGTTATTGGTAACTTATAGTTACTAGAACATAGTCTAGTTCTACTGGTTTTTTAGTTATATATATATGATCATAGAATTTGAGAATTTCTATTTTTCATTTGAAGTCTAATGGTTTTAACCTTTTAATTGTAGTAAAAAATTGAGTATATATTGTATCTAATGAACATTTATAGTCTACAAGCACTTGTATAATCTTTGTAGTAAAAAGTAGATAATAATTTTCCTTATTTATTTACTAAATGTATTTAGTATTTACAATCTAATATAACAACAACAAATTTAAGAGAAAGTTTTACTACAACTATAAGTCTACAATGGAGATGCCAAGACTTAGAATTCAAACCACAATGAACTTACCTAATTTTAAAGGAAGCAATATCTCAGCAGCAACTATTCTGTACATGCTTATATCAACTTGAAATAATCTAGAAAATGGTGTAAACTCCTTCCAAAAGTACATAGGAAAGTGAGTGGGTTTGAAAAATATTCACACTAGTATGGACTTGTACCCTTCATTTTTCAATAGCAACCACTGCATAAAGCATTCTTGTTCCTTCACTCTTTGCTTGTGGCTCCACTCAATCCTCCACACACTTATCATGCTACCTATTTTTCCTATTCACCTTTCATTCCCATAAAATTAAAAAAGGTTTCATAATTTTTCCAACTCATCAAAATCTTCTATAATTAGGAGATATTTTCAAAACTCACACTTCCTATGTTCGGAGCAGAGGAACTTCAGTTGCAGGTAGTCCTCATCGTGGCAACCCAGACTAGCCAGAAACATTTACAAAAACTATCACATTCAATCCAATATAATCATGTTGAATCAAACAATAATACACTAATTCCATACAACAAGAACTCCTAATCTCTATATCAGATTTATTAACTGAACAAAGCATCCAACACATATATCCTTTCCAAAACTCCACAACCCCTCTCATATCAACACAAAACATCAACAACTTAATTTCATTTCCACCGAACATAACATTATCTTCTTTAGTTTACTTTTCAACCCAATTTTTTTTAGTTAACATCCAAACAAGAACTGATCAAAACAGTCCCACTTCTTTTCATTATTCTACGACTATTCAATCAATATTACTATACCCACTCGTTCCGGACTCATACAACAATTCCAGTTCAGAAATGTTAAAACATCACATAGGGAAAAAAATAATATTAACAAACAGGGCAGCCACCAAAAGGTACATAATTTGAAGCAATAACTTACCTCTACGGCAGCAACAACCCTAGGTGTATTAGCACCTCCAATAGCCTCTCTTGCGAAGCCCTTCTCACGCATAGAAAGCCAAATCGTCACGCAGCCCCTGGATTAGCCTCCTTCGCGAACTCGAAGCTGTGTGCACGCCGCAACACCACCCACTGACTCGGAGACACACCTCCTCACACCGCCAAAGGATCGTCATTAACAAACCCTAAGAGAAGCATCGTCCATAATGGAAGGCGTCACGTCAATGCCTTCGTCCTTCAACCACACACGCTTTTGAAGAATGGAGAGGAGCTCGAGAACGGTCAATGGTGATGGCGAAACCGTAATAGACGAGTGGGAAACAATGGCAATGGTGTTTTCGAAGTCTGAACGAGAAAGGTAGACGTGGGTAGAGGGGAGAGGGCGGATCAGTGAACGAGAGAAAGGGGAAGCTTACTTTTGCGAAAAGGGATTTTGGGGGAACAGAGGAGGGAATTTCCAATTCCTGATTTCATTAAGTCTATGTCTATACCGAGGGCCAAAAGCCTTCGGTAACTTCGTGATAAATCCTTCGGTAATACATCTTTACCGATGACCAAAAAGACCGTCGGTATGAATCCTTCAGTAATTAATGCGTTTCTGGTAGTGGTTGACCGGTGTATATATATAAAGATCAGTGGGAGTAAGTTTGTTATATTGGTTTTATAGGTTGACGACATTCTTCTTGTTGCTATTAATATTGGTATGTTACATGATGTAAATAAGTTTCTCTCTAGCAACTTTGAAATGAAATATATGAATGAGGCATCTTATGTGATAGGAATAGAAATATTCCATGATAGATCACAAGGATTGTTAAGTTTGTCTCAAAAAGGCTATATTAACAAAGTATTAGAGAGATTCAGAATGGAAAAATGCTCTCCTGGAGTAGTTCCAATTCTAAACGGGGATAAGTTTAGTCAAATGCAATGTCCCAAGAATGATTTGGAACGAAAGGCCATGGTGTCCATTCCTTATGCGTCATTGGTTGGGAGTTTGATGTATGCTCAAACTTATACTCGGCCAAATATCAGTTTTTCTTTTGGAATGTTAGGCCGATATCAAAGTAATCCCGGAATAGATCACTAGAAAGCTGCAAAGAAAGTTCTTAGGTACTTACAAGGTACCAAAGAATACATGCTCACCTATAAAAGGTCAGATCATCTTGAGGTGATTGGCTACTCGGATTCAGATTATGCTGGATGTGTGGATTCAAGAAAATCCACATTTGGGTATGTTTATCTATTAGCTGGAGGAGCAATTTCTTGGAAAAGTGCAAAACAATCAGTCATTGCTACTTCCACAATGGAGGCTGAATTCGTGGCATGCTTTGAGACCACAGTTTATGCTTTGTGGTTGCGGGACTTTGTATCTAGGCTTGACATTATTGACAGTATTGCTAGGCCAATAAGGATTTATTGTGATAATTTCGCAGCCGTCTTTTTCTCTAAAAATGACAAGTACTCAAAGGGTGATAAACACATGGATTTGAAGTACTTTTCGGTCAAAGAAGAAGTGCAGAAACATAGAGTGTTGATTAAGCATATTGGTACTGATTTGATGATAGCAAATCCGTTAACTAAAGGACTACCGCCCAAAACTTTTATTGGCCATGTTGAAAGTATGGACATTATGGATAAGTCAATATTAACATGATGATGTTATCTATCTATATGGATATGTATAGTTATATGCTTATACTGTCATGACACTTGTGAATTCAATTAAAGTTATGTTTCTCTTTATTCTATTGTTATCCACATTAAGTTATATACATGTATTATTGATTGTGGTAACATCTTATATCTCTTTTAGAGATATGAAAGTTATAAGATTGATTAAAGTTATGTTGAGTTGGTTTGATTATGTGATACATGTGTCGTTCATGACTTTTGTCCGCCATGATCTGATCATTTCAATTCATATAAGGATGATGACTTGATAATTCTAGTGAATGGTGTGCACTTAAAGTTTAGTCTTAGATCTTCAAGTCATCACATGAACCAAGTGGGAAAATGTTAAATTATATTAATTTAATAATTGGTTTATGTAATTTAAAGTATAACTTTGATGTAAAGATTCTAATGTGATGATTATTAGAATATAAGGTATTAAAGTTATAGGGATTATTTCAGAGTTATTAAAATTAATCCCTCTCTTCTCACTTTAATAAAGGACATTTTGGTATTTTATTATAGTTGGTAAAATATCATAAAAGAGGAAAAATCTTTTACTTACGTTGACACGTTAATTTTTTGAAATGAGAGAAAAGAAAAGGTTACATTCTCTGAAAGAAGAGAAACGATGACTTTAACAGAGAAAAACATATTTGCTAATTTCTATATCATCAAGAAAGCATCAAAGAGAAGTAAGGGAAGAGAGAACAATTGACAGAAAAGAGCTATACAATGGATCCTGGTAAGTTTTCTTCTACTATGTATGTGAGAATAGTGAGAATTATGAAATTTAAGATCCTGTGTGTTTTCATTTAATTGAAATTAATAGAAATTGCTTACACCTTAAAGTAGCGAGTCTTGCTTTGGTTATTTGTCTTTCTTTATTGTCACGTCTAATAGATTGAAGTTACTTCATCTATAATCTTTATGGATTTTCTACTCAGAAATGTTACTTTGACATGTCTAGATGGTTAACATTCAAATGACATGTGTGGGTCTCAGTCACATAGTGAGGTAAAAGGTGGGAATGTAGTAAAAAGGAGATTATAGTTAAATGGAAAAGTATCTACCATGAGGTTAGTACCACCATACGAACACAACTTCACAATATGAATGACTGTTAGCTCGACTCTTTCATCATGAATCTCCAACTTCAACTTAATCCTTTTAACACGGATCTACAACTCTCGACCCTTCCACCATAGGTTTGCAGTTCCAACTCGACCCTTCCACCACAGACTACAACTCTAACTCGTTCCTTTCTCTATGGATCTCCAACTTCAGCTTGACCCTTCCAGCATTGATTTCCAGCAACATCAACAAACAAGAAGTCAATAAAGTGCAATTGGAATCAGTTCCATCACGTTAGGAATCAAAGCCATTGTGAATAGTATTTTCACCCAAAATGAACACAACATTAAGGCATCACATTTCAAACATAAATCTCACTCCAACCAAATATTTTGCAACAATTTAGAAAAATTTTCACATATTTCTCAATTAAAAAACATAGTGCACCAATCACCATTTGCCGTCCTATTTGGGTCAACCACCCTTGGTCGACCATTAGCCAACAATTCTAGCCTAACCATCCTTGACCGACTACCCTTAACTGCAAAATGACATAATTACTCTCTTTTTAATTCATGTTGTGAGACCCATATATTTTAAAATAATATTAAAATGGACACATGTACTTTTCTAGATACAAGTAAGATATTATTCATTGAGGGCCAAGCCCTCACGGATTTGTTTTTGGTACTCCTTCAAAAGGCCTCTTACCAATGAAGATATTTTATGTGTATATAAACCCATGTTCATCTCTTATTTTATCTGATGTGGAATTTTGTTTGTACCCAACGTTTAGGACATATCGAGCCTCTTTATTTAAGAAACAATGAAAGAAAAGTGACAATATATTTATCTCACTAAATACAGTGCATACTTATATTATGTGCAGCAACTTATTTACTTAGGAATCTTACAACAATGCATTATTCTAAATTATAAATGACAGACCTGATCCGCCAAAGTTTTCTTCGATAATTTTAGACAGTTTTTCTATCATGGAAGGAGAAAAATAGTTTATCCAATCTCTGGTTTCTCCTTTCCGAAAAAAGTACTTTTTCTCCAGAAATTGGTAAATCACTCCAGATTTATTCACTTCCGAGTTCTTCATCTTCTCAAAGCTGCATAGCTTGATTATGCGTTCGATCACTTCCTGGTTTTCTTCCTCTTGAGTGAAAGGACATCCCAAAAAATCTGCAATTTTTTTCACCTCAAAATTGGCATCCTCTTTAAGATCTTCATACTTCAAGAACAAAACCTTGTTTGGTTTGGCCATGCTCTCCTTCCAATAACCTAGCATATGACTCCACCATGGACCAAACTCAATTATCCCATTGCAGTACATTTCAAAAGCTTCTTCAATTTTCAATGTGGACAAAGGCTCTAGCTTAATTTTATCAAAGTAACTCCATGCTGAAACAAAAAGGTCAAAAGGGTTTCTAGAAATATAAATTATCTTACAGTTAGATTGATCAATGATGGAGTTGGGCAAGGAAGGGAATGGAGTGTGAGTTCCAAACACTCTTGGTTCAGTAGTTGGGCAATGGACATCACCACGATACATAAATTCAACATGAGGAACAAGTTGATGAGGATTTGAAGTAAGCAATGGATGGTTATCATTGGAAGACAAGCATTGGCGATTCACAATGGAAAATGTAATGGCTTTCAACCAAGTAGTGCCTGATTTTGGAAAACTAGCAACAAAAATATCACTGTCTTTTGCTTGAAACTGCTTTTGAAAAATGTTTACCTCTTTTATAAGAATTGAAGGGCACCAAAATTCTTGGAATAGATAGAGATCAGGGATTGCCCAACCCCTCTCTCTGGGGAGGGATGAGAGAATAAGTTCATCTTCTGCATTTGGTCGTTGCCCTTCCATTGCCACTGAAAAGATTGAACAGGGAAAACCTTAGAATTGGAAGTATTGGATGAGAACTTGTTCTCTGAGCGATATCTTCTGTAGCAATATGAGTTGAAGAAATTATAAATCTGTTGAAATCAATGCCAGCATGTACAGGCAGATAGCACAAAACTTTCCTATTATACCGTCATCTGTAGCATGACGGTTGAAGAAATTATACTGATTTTGACAAAAGTCATCAATGGCAGACATGTTATGGGCAAAAATTTGTCCTTTTATGACAATATGTGAACACCAGTCTGTTCATATTATCTTAGCATGTCGCTCAAAATAATTGGCCAAATTAGTAAAAACAACCGTGTTACTCTCACAGATTTCTTTTGGCAAAAAGTAGCTTGTCTTTTATCAATAATTACTAAGTTATGGATCATGTTACTGTGTCTTTGTGATCGAACTTCCTAACATTAATTATTAGTATTGTGTCAATGATAGATGTTTAATCTACAATCTTTCTCACTTTTCCATCCAAATTAATCTTATAACTCTCAAAATTATGACAAACAAAAATCGAATTTCCTGTGTTAATGGATCATGTTACTGTGTTTTGTCTCAAACTAACCATGTTCTCACAATTTGCTATCAAATTAAGTCTGTATGATGTCCTGGTGAAATTGGTGGTTGTTTAATCATGTTATCCAATGCTTATTTGCTTTTTGAAAATAGTTATATAATGACAAATCCCAATCCTGATACCATTGCATTGGCTTTGTGCGGTGTGGCAATGGTTTCTTTATATGCTCCAATTTAACCCCATTTCAATTTTAGTCCCAATGGCATGATATCAATTTGATCTAATACAAAACAAGTGAAGTGTTATCTTGAGTTTTTTAAGTATGTTTTACCATATATTTAGATTTAACAGACTTAAATTTAAGTCTTTTAGTGATCAACAAATTTAAACTTTAAGTTTGTTATTATCTAAATTCATACAAAAGAAAGACAACTAATACAAAAGAAAGACAACTAATTTAAATATGTTGTGACCATAATAAACTTAAACTTGTTCTTTTTTTTTTAAATTTTATTTATTTAATAATAAAACTGAAACTTGAAATACAACCAATTTTAGATAATAGATTATATATTTCAAATTGGTCAATGTAAGTACATAACAAAGAATTCAAAATAAAAAAAATAAAATAAAATGTCTAACTTAAAATCTGTAATCTAAACAAAAGTCTAACTTAAATTTTTAAGTCTAAAAATAACTTAACAAAAACCTAATCAAAAACCAAATTTGACCGTTGGAGGTGATGACTTGCCCATTATTAAGTTATTTTGGCTATGTCCTGTAAGTGACCGATTTTCAAAAACCTAAAATAAATAATGTTATTATACAGTGGAGTATGAACAGTAAAATACCTAAAATAAATAACATTATTATGTAGTGGAGAATCTTAAATTGTAGAATTCATATTTTTCTATAATTCAATAACAATTACATAAAGAAATTTATCATCATTAATTTGATAGAATTTATTCAACCTAACCTAACCCATATTTAGCTTTCATAAATAACAACGTTTGATATTTAGCTTCATCCAACAAAACACATGAATAAATATGACTTATAAAAATGAATTCAACCTAATCTACCGTAACCCACTTTTAATGCATTTAAAATTTATTTTTAATCAAGACTTCTGCATCATGCATCAACTTGAAAGATTATAAGTAATCAATATCAAACAATTTAACAAAGCAAACGAAAGTTACTCTTAAATACTTCATCCCCTTTTCTCCTCTCCTCTTCCCTTCCATTTGTTTTATATTCCTTCTCATACGAACTCCCAAACATTCAATAAATATTAGTTTAACAGGATAAAACGTTTACACAAAAGCCTCAAGTACGTACAGAAAAGTTGCAAAATTGATTATAGCAATAAACAAAAGAAAAAGAAAAACTTTAAGCATTCCCAACCGTCTTTCCTACAGACAAATCCTACAAGTGTAAGCGCTCGATCTCAGCATCGTTACTTCGGCCAAGCTCTGTTTTTTGTGTGACTGCGAGGTTCACTCAACCAATCAGCTCTTCTCGAAGCATGCACGGATGCTACTCTACGATGCATGCGAGGATTCCCCCGCTACCATACTCTGTTCCACCGACACCTCTGTTCTCTACTAGAGCTGCAGCATAGTCATAAACATTCAAAAGTACAACATATTCTTAAATATATAAGACATTAAACATGCAAAGATATAATTAATAGCAAAACAACCACATAGTCAAAAACACTAGTTGTATCTATGTTTATTTACTATGCAATTCAGCAACACAACCTCCAAAACAACAATGTTGTTGCTGCATACGATTACTATACAATGGCTATTTTCTACTAAACAAATTTTGCACCATAGTCATCCACAAAATTTAAGTATTGTTGCTGCTGCTACTACGTAATTACTACATTCTATGGTCACTCACTAATATCGTAAAACAATTTATATTCATTAATAACTAATATTAATACAAAGAAAAACTTTGGTTAGTGGTGTTGCACATGGAACTAATAAAGAATGTGCCATCTTCAGAGTCCTTTTCATGAACTTCACATCCATCTCCTTCAACTTCTTCTCCATTGCTTCCAGATCTTCACACTAACAAAAAGTAACCCCAGATTCATAAAAGATCAAAGTTATAGTTTTTTCAACAACTAACACTTAATCTATACCTGAAAAGATATATGGTTCTCCTGGGAATCTAAGTGTTGAGCATCGGAAGACAATCTCTAATCTTCTTCTTCGGATTGCACCAAGTGGATACTGACTCCATAGTTGAACGACCATGCACCCTCAAAGTCCAAAGCTTGGGGCCTCTCAATCTGAACAAATCCCAGCACCTTTGTGTAGAAATCTATGGATTCCTTCACATTTTTACACAACCTTGAAACGTGGTTTAGAGCCATCAATGGAGGTCGGTTCTCATTTCTTCAATCCTCTGCCTTTCCATTAATCCTCTGCCTTTCTCATTTCTTCATACCCATGAAAATGATGCAAAACTCCTAAACCTTTACATCCACGAAAAATCTGCAGAGCCACCGATTGATGGGGAGCTACAATGCGAGAGAAAAAAACTAAAGGACGACAACAATGAACTTCGAATAACAATGGAAGAGAAAAAAATCTAACTCAACAAATGTTCGACCAACACTAAGAAGGCAAAGAAAAGGTTTCCAAAAATTATTACTTTTCCTACTTTACCCTCACTTACTCTGTATCGTTTTTTCAAACGATGACATGGAACATGTCAAATGAATGTTACTTCCACGTCAAGTTATTACTTCTCTTTTATATTATTTTGAATTCCTTAGTTTTAGGAAAGGAGAGAGAGAACATGATATACTCTCTTTTGGTTCTACATGTTACACGAATAAGTGGAGGGCTGAGTGTTTTTCCTTAACTTGGTTTTTGTACGTTGTAAAGGATCGAGGGCTTGGTTTTAAGTTTAGAAAATGTCTTTTCAACAACTTTTTTTTTTATAACAAAAAACAATGTAATAACTTATGATTGATTCATTTCATCGGACCACTGAAATAACGATAGCGTTGTTAAAAAATTGTTAAAAAAAGTTATTAAAATATCATTATCGTTGAAGTTTTAATTAAATAATTAAATATTTAGATAAAGTAACAACATTAAAACAGAAAGTGATATTAGGATGAAGGTATTCAAGTGAGATTTAAGGTAAAGCCTAGGGGATACCCTGGAGCCGTGAAGGAAAAAGCACTGAAAGCAGGGAAATAATAATTGGAAGTAGCCGTGAGATGGTGGAGGGTAACCCTAACCTCTTTGTTTGTACCTAAAGTGTTGTGAGAGAGATTAGAAACCAACCCTACTCTCAACTCTCTTTGCTAAACCGAGAGAGAATGAACCCTTATCCCTATATCAAGGCGAGATTGTGTGGGTGGATTAGGGAGTCAAAAACCGTGAAGAGTGGCAAGTGTAACGTGAACAAACCCTTGGAAGCCAGGTAAGGGGAGCACCTTAGCATATTGTTGAGATGTTCTGGTCCGAGATATTGTGTTCTTTTATGTTTTGATGATTATATGATATTGATGTTGTCTCTTTACGCTATTGGGGCTGTAGGGAAGCATGCGAATGCTTACTTTTTCGTTTGGTGGTTGTCTCCTCTTTGAACTGTGAATGTCACGTGTATGTGTGCTTAGAATTGTGAAATCCTTTTAATGTCCTATTGTGCTAACCTTAAGATCATGAGTTCACTCTCGCCACTGAAAGCGAGATGGGTGTTGGAGTTGGTAGTTTCAATTCCTCTTCCTTCCATGGAAAAGGGGACGTAATCTCTAGTATATAGGAAGAATCCGGGATGTTTGGTCTTGTTGTATCCTTTGTCTGGTACGTGAAACCATGCACTGGGTACTTGGAGTTAGCGGTCTAGAAAAAGAGAAAGTTGGGATGTGAGGTTAGAAACAGGAGTAGTGGAGGAGACTAGGGAGAATCTACATGAGTTATTGAGTAGAGAAAAAGATGATGGATAAGGTGTAAGTGTAAATAATTCTTTAATTTTCAATTGAATGAAAAACACACAGGATCTTGAATTTTCATGATACTAACTATTCTCTCATACAAAGTAGAAAAGAACTTACACCTGGATCCATTGTATAGTTTTTTTTCTGTCAATGTTCTCCCTTCTCTTACTCCTCTTTAATGCTTTATATAGAAAATTCTGAGGGATGTCACACTTTATTTCTTTTCAGAGAACTTAACCTTTGTTTCTCTTTTTTCAGAAACTTAACCTGTCAACCGTAGTCTAATCTTTTTCCCTCTTTTATGATATTTAATTAACTTTAATAAAATATTCTAATAATGATCACATTAGAATATGTACATCAAAGTTAGACTTTAAATTACATGAACCAATTTTAAATATTAATATAATTTAATAGTACGTGCATGATAGGAGAATGAAAGAACAGGTTGTGGTATTAGGGAGAGAAGGGTGGTATAAGATGCGGGGTGTTGTTGAGATATGGGTGGAAAAAGAGAAGTGCATGGGTGTCTATATTATAAATATAAATGGTGATGTGAAGGTTAAGTTGTAGTATTCTTTTATTTAGAGTGAAGGTTTTATGAGAGGAGTATAAGTTACTCTCGGGTTTTCCTTAGAAAACGAAAATAAGTAGGGAAAGTGGGTTTCGGCTAAGGCAAAAGAGAAAGAGTGAGTAGAGTTGTGATGTAGTTGTAGGGGAATACTGCTTTAGGTTTAGCAGGAAGAGAAGTGTACGCTAGAAAAGAGAGAACTATGGGGTCTACTTGATTGGAGAAAGAGAAAGTTGAAAGTGGTAGGAATGTTATAGAACCGGTGAGGAAGGGTGGTTCTGTTGAAAGAAAGTATAACATGAGAACACAGGGCCAGAGAATGATGTTAGTCTTGGGCTTCTATGAAGGAGAAGATTTTAGATGCTACTGGTATATAAGGAGAGGGTTGGGGTTTAGTTTATAAAGATAAAAGATGAAAAAGGGAGAGAAGGAGAGATTAGTCTACTTGATTATTATATAGGGAAGGAAAGTAAAGAATAATATTGGAAGTGGTAAGGAGATGCGTGTGTGAATCTTAAGTGACGAAGAAGAAATATTGAATGGTTTGTGTTGAGCAGTAGACACGTGAAGAAGGTTGGAGATTGAGTGGTTTGTAAAGTTTTGATCTCGGTTTATCACTGAGAGATTCAACCGATGGGAAGAAGAAAAGAGAAATAGAAGTTGCGGTTTTGAATGTTGATGGTTTTGCAGGGCATGATAGGAGAGAAGAAAATACATGTAAAGAGGAAGGCAATGACGAAAACTGTTTTGGACACATTGGTGTGGCTGCTCCTAAGAATGTTGCAAAACATGTTGTTTTTAGTGGAGATAGTGTGGTAGGTTGTGGTGTGTACGTCAAAAGAGTGAAGAAGGGGGAAGAATTGTTGAGGCATGGGATTAAAACAATGGTGTCAAGGAGCAATCCAATTGAGGCTGTTTATTGAGCAAGAGAGGAACTTCTGCAAGACATAAAAAAAGGCAAGAAATTATCTGAAAAAGGAGAGTACTTGGCTAATGATGAAGAGAAGAAGGAAGAAAGATGTCCACAGGGTAGTAAACTAGATTGAGAACCACTTTTCCCGTGGGTTGAAGGAGTGGAGTTGTCCATAATTGAAGGGAATGACACCCAGGGTCAAACAACAAGGGCTACAAATGTTTCTGAAGTGTATAACATCAAAGGATCAACAAAGGTTCACCCAACAGTCAATAATATGGAAGAAAATGCAGTCCAAGGGTTCAAGACTTGGCAAAAAAAAAAATCCAAGAACCTTTCTTGAAAAAATCTGGCAACAACTCTACTAAGGATAATTGAAGGGAACAGGAGAAGCATGCTATATGAGATTTGGGCAGCAGTAACACAGATTGGGAGTGTGACAATTTTACGTGAGAATTTGAAAGTAGATGGAGGTAACCTTGTAAATCATTCAAATCTGGTTGGATCTTCATTTAATTTTCTTGGAACTGGATTTAGTAATGATATGTGGTTGAAGAAAGTTTTTTGCTTTCAACCATTCTCTAGTTATACTGTTAAATCTAGTTTTGTTGGAAATAAGGGAGCGGCAACTACCGAAAGTGTTGTTGCTACAAGAACTGATGAAGTAAGAGATTTGAATTTGAGGATTTCACAAAATTGGGCTAAAAGAATCGAGGAAGAGTAGAAGTCATTGAAGGAGGATTTCACAAAATTGGGCTAAAAGAATCCACTATTATTTTGCCTTTCACACTTTTTGTGAAAACGAGTTTTTATGCCTTTGTGTGGTGGATAATTAGTCTTTGAGTAATGGTTGTGTATTGTGAGTGTGAGTATAATGGTACCAACGATAAATAATGTTTCATTTTGCTGATATAGGAAATTGTTTATTTTGGTAAGGTTCGTTTATTAAAATATCACTTTTGGTGTGGAGATATGGAGTTTGAATTCAATTATTTATATCATGGTATTTGGGAATTCTGTTTTGCTGAGATAATGTGAATGATTGAGATTAGGTGTGTAACATAATGAGAATTGGGTTTAAACCTTATGATTGGTTGTATAATACATGTTATTGAGAATGTGTATTGATATGTGATGTGGACATGAAACCATGTTACTTCCTTGTATTGTGGTCAGTCATTTATGAGTTTTTCGTACTTCGCTACGTTAAAGATGTTGAGTCTCATGTAGAGACAGAGATTCGAGTGTCATATCCTTTTGAAAGAGGAGGTGAATGTCTTGCCTAAAGGCTTTGGCTCATGTTGAGTATAGTGCATCGGTTCGCGTAGTATCGATGTTTTAACTCATTAGTCCTTAAGAAGTCGGGGAGATAAGTGTGAAGTTGCAATGGAAGACGATTCGAATCGCCCTGTTAGTGAGATTAGGTTATGATGGTCTTATTAGTGAGAACACGGTATGACGACACAGTAGAAGAAAACAACATTTTTTTCATGAGTGTTTGATTACGATGTTAATATTGTGATGATATATGCTTATAATTATATTATTATGTGTATATTGTGGGTTATGATATTTGTGGTTGCTCACCCTTACATTTTGTGGATGTGGTTTCCATCTATAATAATCGTACTTGTATGAGAGTAAATACTATTACAGATCACATCGGTCCGGAGTAGTTGACGAGAGTTGGGATTTAATTTTGGGGATTAATTAATTATTTTTCATTATTTAAAAGTTTTCAAACTTGATACTTTTATGTAAAAGTGATATTCTGAAATTTCCATTTTGAACAAACGAGATTTGTAGTTATGTTTTGCTTCCACATTTTAATCAAATAAAGTTTGATTATCTCAAATGAAGGTTTTATAGAAATGTTTTGAAAAAATTTTAAACTCGTGACATCTCAGAAATTGGGGTGTTACATAGAGTAAAACAAAATAAAAATTATGTGGATCTCTACATTATCAAGATTCTGAATTGCCTAACTAGGTTTTAGTTTATCTTACTTCATTTCGTATAACAATTCATCATTAAATTAACTCTAAACACATGCACATTCATTTCTAAATGCATATCAACCATGCTCAAACACGGAAAGCACACTCACATTATTAAAATTACCAAATTGGTGCATTGATTTATCATAAAACGCATTTCTTTGCATATAAGTTCATTTTCAATTTAAGATACAACATTCATAACAATACAATGTTCCTGAATCTCACACAATTTCAAAGTCTGCAAAGTAATAACGCAATCACAATTTATTCCCTCCATGCATCTTCCCCAATTTCCTTAAAACAAAACTTTATTTCGAAAATGTTTCCTCCTATTTTAACAAAACCCACTAACCTCAAAAAGCCCTTTTATATATTGTACAGAATCAATGCAACATTAGAAAATTCTCAATTTTTCAAGGACAAACGATAACTCAACTTGCCTCATAGGATACTGTTAAAAGGCTTTTAGTCGCTCAAAAGTCAACCAACCTAAATTCCCCACTAATGTAGTATAGGGACAACCTAGGGTCTAATCCGTGGACTTGGTACTTATTAAGTTGTCTTCCTATGTGGCCCATAGAGCTCGCGTCGCTGCTCTGTATCTTTCTTCTCGCTACGATTGATGAACCGTAGGTGCTAGGTTGAGAGAATTTGGGAGAAAATGTTCTTCGGGAGCCCTAGCTCTTTTGCACAAATGATTTGTGAATTATAAGACCCAACATCTTCACAAGCCAAAAACGCACTGTTTCACTAAGCATTAGCCCATGGTCAAAAGCAGCCCAATCTACAATTGCAACATCAACGTTTCAATAATTTGCGCAACCCAAAAGAAAACTCCAGCACAATCTCTCCAAAGGTGTTATGTTTTTTTTCTTTTCATTTCAAGGATGACCCAGTGCTTTTATTTAGTTCAAAACAGCCATTGCTTCTGCCCAATTCAAGCTTCATATGCCCAAACAACACCACACTTAGATTTTTTTGAGAGGGAATGATGGAATACTTTATTTGACATTTTTAGCTTGCATGGTGTATGAGTTACTATAAATACCCAACTCGACCATTATATTTGGGACTTATGAGATTAATGAGAATTGAATTTCTGAAACCCAAAATAAATTCCTCCTTGAAAGTTAAGGCTAACGAATGCTAGGGATCCTTGTTAAGATGTCGACAAGTGTACCGAATCATATCAAGTAATAATAAATGGTAAGACCAAGTATCGTTTCCCAAGAGACTCACGATACTAAACAACTATGTAATTACTTAACTAATTAAGACGAAAAAGATATTTTGTTGGTTTTCAAATGCAAATGCAACAAAAGTAAATATGAATGCAAATTGATCAATTGAGGCTAAACACTAGAATGAATGGATGAAGTTGATAATATGAGATGATAATGTTGTTGGGGTTTAGATTTCACCTAATAACTCTCATGCATATAAGAATTCTTCTTCTTTATTAAATGTCAATGTCACTTTCTAAATTAATTAGAACCCAATGTCTGGGAGAAAGAAGTCTATCCTCAATTACTAGACCACAATGTCTTGCATCCCTCATAATTAATTATGCATTACGAACGGAAGCTTAAGACAACCTAGCGTTCTATCCCTATGTTTAGGCAATAGTTCCCTTGGGAGAAATTCTCCAGATCATGAATTGTAAGATATTTGTCGATACTCAGACAAATCACATATCATGCCGTGAATGAGTTAAACATAACAAGCATTGAGCAAAGAAGAATAACCCTAACAATTAATGAAAGAAGCATATATAAATAAGAATCAATTTAAATATATGAGAGTTTAGAGGTTACATCTTCCCCAACAACAAATGAATTTAGTTCTCCACTATCATGGAGAAACTAGGTGAATAATGGAATGAAAGAGATAGAAACACCCTAGAAACTGAAGAGGAGAGCTCTCACATCCCCAAGTCTGCCTCCAAGGGGCGAAAAGTGTGTTTCTATGCTCAAGCCATCAAGAGATACCAACCCTAGGTCGTTCAAGTCCTTAAATAGATCAAAATTGGATCATGGGCCAATGTCGTTGGCGCTCAGCGCCCTAAGTGGGGGCAAGCAGGTGAAACTGCGAGAAAACTAGCGCTCAGCACCCCTAGAAGGGCGCCAAGGCGGTGTGCAATACATGAAGACTGATACTCAGCGTCCTTGAAAGGGCACCCAAACGTGAATGTGAGACCTCCAATGCTGAGGGCCCTAGAAAAGGGCGTCCAGGCATGGTTGCGAGACAACCAGCGCCTAGGGCCCCAGAAAAGGGCGCCCAAGCGTCCTACGACCTTCTGCAGCCTTCTCTTCTGGTGCTCTTTTTGTCCTTTCTGGGTTCCAACTTCTTGATATTTTAACTCCTCTTCCAATTCATTCCAATTTCATACAAAATCAAGGGAATTTATGAATAAAATCTTCAAGTATAACCTCAACTCTCTTATTCATAAAAATAAGCTAAAAATAAGAGATCCAGTAAGTTTGTAAGTCAAAAATGGTTCATTTATTATCAAAATTGAATCCAAAATAATAGTGAAATCAACCGTTATCAATCCTTCCTGTAGCCATTTTCCAAGAACACTTCCTTACTCTTATTTCTCTCTCTTCCACCAAAGGAATTGAATCACCAATCCACTTCAGCCTTCTCGAGTACGTGCATGTCACTCTTCCTCACCACATCTTGATTGTTTTCTAGAAGCCTCGTCACCGTTTCAACCACATCATTCATCAACCACAACTCATTCTCCAAGCCATACATATCAGCATTCTCACATCCTCTCGAGCTTCTCCTTCTCGTGACTTCCTCATTCGTGAACCACAAATTCATTCATCTCTCAAGACTTCATAAGTGTTAACTCATTGGCAAGTGTACCAAATCGTATCAAGTAATATAAAATGGTAAGACCAAGTATCGTTTCCCAAGAGACTCGTGTTCCTAAACAATCATGTAATATCTTAACTAACTAAGACTAAAGAACGATTCCAATGATTAAAATTAAATTGCAAAAACATGAATGTAAAATTTCTTCAATTGAGACTAAACACAAGAGTGAATGAATGATGTTGATAATATGAGATGATAATGTTGTTGGGGTTTAGATTTCACCGTCCTTAGTGATGAATCAATATTTTTATACTATTCACATAGCTTTTTGTACTACATTTGATTTGGGAATTGTGCTTAATTCTCCAATATTTCCTCAGTTTTGATATTTGGGCTTAATTTCTGTTTGATTTCGTTTGCCATTGGGTTTGCATTTTCTGGATTGGGTTTCATTTTTATGCATTAGATTTTCGTTCCAGAATTGTTTATTCGTTCCAAAACTGTTTGATTCTGCATTTTGGTATTTGAATTCATGTTAATGGAAGTTTAATCGGTTTGGTTTGGTCATTAGCGATGTTGCAGAGTTTTCCTTAAGATTTCTGGGTATTAAATGTAAATCTGTTGCACTTTACCTTGCATTTCATTGAATCTGTTGTGCATTAGAGATTAAAACACGTTTAATGGTCTAATTTGGGTTAATTATCGCTTAGTTAATTAATCTGTTCGATGCAGGATTGATTAGATGTGTGCAATTCATTTGCTTAATTCGAATTTAGGAAAACTCAATTTATCTTCGCTTAGTTGGTTGATTGATGTTGGAATAGGGTGAGAGCAACATTTAATTGATTATTAATCGATGATTGGAAGTGTTGTAATTAAGCTAATGACCAAACTATCTTTGAATTGTGTTGAATTTCGTGTTTGAATTTGGTAGCTTTTAGTTCACAAAACTATCATAAACCACCCCTACCAAGTGTTTGATCTAATTCCTGAACCACATTTGGTCCTTGAGAGATGACCTAGGAGTCACTTCCTAGTCTATACTGCACTTTATTGCATATCAAACTTGATTCGGGTACGACTTCGATCAAATTTTGGTGTCGTTGACGGGGATCGAAGCCGGGTCACCCGCGTGACAAACGAGAATACTTACCACTATACTATAATAAAGTGTCCAAAATTTGATCGAGGCCGTACCCGATATGCAATAAAGTGCAGTATAGACTAGGAAGTGCCTCCTAGGCCGTCTCTCAAGGACCAAAAGTGGTTCAGGAATTAAATCGAACACTTGGTGGGGGGTGTTTATGGACAGTTTTGTGAACTAAAATGCTACCAAATTCAAGCCTGAATTCAAACAACAGTGCAAAACAGGTTGGCAACTAGTTTAATTGCAAATGTTTCAATTCTAGATTAATAATAATTAACTGGTCCTCTCACCCTTAATCCAATAGAATCAATCAATTAAGCGAAGACAAATCCCATTTTCATAAAATGCGAAAAATGTAAAATGAAACCTATGGGAAAGAGTTCTCTTTGTTGTCCAATCCTAAGAGTACGAAAATGAGAGCATAAAAAATGTTTTGGGGGCTGCCCCCCTTTTTGCACAAAATCTTAGGTCAGATTTCACTAATGGGCCACTCCAAAAACGGCCCAAAACTTAAATCTGCCCAAAATTGCCTAAAAACGAAATTACAACCTAAATTAAATAAAAGTGCTGATGTGGCAAGTGAAGGATGACGTGGCAACTCCCTTGATGTCCCAAATCCAAAAATTTCCCTGCAATTAATAATGAAAATAATTAGCCTCAGATAATTCAAAGTAATTAAAATAAGAATTTCTAGTAAAATTAAGCTCAAGTAGAAAAAATGGGGAAATAATGGACATTCAAGCACAATTCCCTAATTAAATCTAGTACAATAAGCTAAGTGAAGTCAAGAAAATATTGACTCATCACTTACTTTCATGCATATAAGAATTCATCTTCATTAAATTGTTAATGTTACTCTCTCAATTACTTAGAACCCAATATCTCGGCGTAAAAAGTCAATCCTTAATTATTAGACCACAATGACTTGCATCCCTAATAATCAATTTTGAATTACGAAAAGAAGCTTAAGACAACCAAACGTTTTATCCCTATGTTTAGGCAATAGTCCCTTTGGGTGAAATTCTCTAGATCCTGGTTCCTAAGTATTTCCCAATAACAAAGAAAGTTATACATCATGCTATGAGTGATCAAAACATAACAAGCTTTGAGTAAAGGAGAAAATCACTAACAATTAATGAAAGAAGCATAAAATAATTCAAAACATATTCAAATACATGAAAGTTTAGAGGTTACATCTTCTCCAACAACAAATGAGTTTAGTTCTCCATTGTCATGGAGAAACTTGGTGTACAATGATGGAAGAATGAGATAAAACCCCTAGAAAGAGAAGATGATAGCTCCCGCATGCCAAATCTACCTCCAAAGGGTCGAAAAGTGTGTTTCTGAGCTTCAACTGTCAAAAGATGTGAACCCTAGGGCATGCAAGTCCTTAAATAGATCCAAAATTGGCCCATAAGCCCAACATGGTGGTACTCAGCGCCCCTACTTAGGGCAACCAGGCGAGCTTCCGAGAGAAGTGGCACTCAGGGCCTTAAAAGGAGCACCCAGGCATCCTATGGTACATGGAGTTTGGTGCTCAGCACCCCTAGAGGGGGCGCCCAGGTGTGCTTACGAGATGAGTGGCGCTTAGTGCCCCAAATGGGGGCAAGCAGGCGGCCTTCCGAGACTTCGCACGCTGAGGGCCCCTAAAGAGGGCAACCAGGCGTGTTTGCATTACAACCAGCGCCCAGGCCCCAAAAAAAGGGCAACCAGGTGCCCTACGCCTTCTTCAGCCTTCTTTCCCGGTGCTTTTGTTATCCCTTCTGGGTTCCAACTCCTTGATACTTTTGCTCCTCTTCCAATAATACCAATAACCTAATTGAGGGAATTAGTGATAAAATTCATTAAGTATAACCTCTATTCACTTATTCACCAAATTCAACTAAAACAAGAGTTTAAGCAAGCTTCAAAGTCAAAAAGGGTTAATTTAATATCAAAATTGCATCCTAGATAACGGTAAATTCAACCGTTATCACAACCGTTATCACAACCCCAAACTTGAAACTTTGCTTGTCCTCAAGCAAACTTTAACGTGGCTTAAACAAAATAGCCTTACTACAATGGCCTAGCATACAAAAAAAACCTTTGTCTTCTAAGACAAGTAAATCACTCATGTCTGGCCATCAAAGAAAGATTAGTCAAGATATAATTAAGTCTTAGCCAATCAAGGTTCAACTATAGTGCTCACATAACAAACAATACACAACAGATGCAAAAGCCTTATGAGTGATCAACAACAAAGAAACATGTTATCCTATAGTGCATGGAACCATTCCTCACCAAAGAAAGTGTTTCACTCAAGCTCAAAGGTGTATAGTGAGGTGTCTCTTTCACTCTGTCATCACAATGTCAAACAAATCATAGCTCACTAAAATTAAAACAAAATAAACAGAGTTTAAACATGCATAAAAATAAAGAAAAAGAAACATCATGATCTAGTATCATCCATTAGTAGATGTTGTCATCTGAATCCAAATCATCATCTGCATGGCTTCGGCTCCGGACGTGCCACCCCCTTCACTAGCTTGGGCCTGGTCCCCAGGCCAAGACATGCGAGTGATGAACTCATTAAGTGAAATGCACTGAAGTCCGGGAGAAGCAACATACAACCTAAAAACACAAACATTCAAAACAAAATCAAATCAAAAAGAAGGAAAAACTGGGTTGCCTCCCAGTAAGTGCTTGTTTAACGTCATTAGCTTGACACCACTATGCTCAAGGGTCAACCAACTCAATGATTATGGCAAGGCGTTCAACCTCACCACCAAAGTAATGCTTGAGGCATTTCCCATTAACCACCCAACTTCTTTGTGGATCGTCACCAGATGGATCCATCAACTCAATTACACCATGAAGTTTGATATCCTTAACTATGAAAGGCCCATACCACTTGGATTTCAATTTCCCAGGGAAGAGCTTGAGGCGAGAGTTGAACAATAACACTTGTTGACCTGGATGAAAGACGTTCTTCACCAACTTCCTATCATGATAGAACTTAACTTTTTCTTTGTAATTCTTAGAAGAATCATAAGCATGCAAGCGCATCTCTTCAAGCTCCAAAAGTTGTCTTCTCCTCTTATCAGCGGTCTCCAAAGGATCAAAATTCAAGAACTTTAAAGCCCATAAGCCCGATGCTCCATCTCCACTAGCAGAGGACATGCTTTCCCATAGATTGACTGGAAAGGAGATAACCATGTAGCCGTCTTCATTGCAGTCCTGTATGCCCAAAGAGCATCATCTAGCTTATGAGGCCAATCCTTCCTTGATGAAACAACTATCTTGTCAAGAATCTTCTTTATCTCCCTATTAGAAACTTCAGCTTGCCCATTTGTCTATTGAAGCCACCTTATTGCTCACTCCATAATGCTTGAGCACTTTTGCAAGCTGAGCATTACAAAAATGAGATCCTCCATCACTAATAAGAACTCTAGGAACTCCAAACCGAGCAAAAATTGTCCTTTTCAAAAATTTAATGACGGTATTAGCATCATTCTTAGGACAGGCAAATGCTTCCACCTATTTACTCACATAATCCACTGCCACCAAGATATACTCATTGTTAAAAGAAGGTGAAAAAGGACCAACAAAGTCTATACCCCAGCAATCAAAGACTTCAACCTCCAGAACGGTCTGCAATGGCATTTCATGTCTTCTTGAGATGCTCCCAGTTCTCTAACACTTATCCTAGTTTCTAGCATGATTATGAGCATCCTTGAACAAGGTAGACCAATAAAATCCAAACTGAAGAACTTTTGTAGCTGTTCTTTCTCCATTAAAGTGCCTCCCATAAGGTGAATTATGACAATGCCAAACAATTCCTACTACTTCTTCATCAGTAACACAATGCCTCAAGAGGTTGTCAGTGCCAATCTTGAACAAGAAGGGGTCATCCCAGATAAACTGTTTTGCATCGTGCAAAAACTTCTTGTTCTATTACCATTTAAAATCTTCTGGGATTACTCCTGCAGCTTTAAAATTAGCCATGTCAGCAAACCATGGCCTCTGCTGAATATGCAAGAGTGTTTCATCTGAAAAAGGATTCCTGGATCTCTTTTTCCTTGCTTGTAACTTCATCATTGATGAGCCGAGATAAATGATCCACAATTAAATTCTCACTAACTTGTCATATATTTCTACATCGAACTCTTGCAACAAAAGTACCCATCTAATCAAGCGCGGTTTAGAATCAGGCTTGGTTAATAAATACTTGATGGCTGCATGATCCGTGTATATGATCACCTTAGACCCAATGGGATAGGGCCTAAATTTCTCTAAGGCGTACACTATGGCAAGGAATTCCTTTTCTGTGGTGGCATAGTTCAATTGGGCCCCATTCAAAACTTTGCTTGCATAGAAAATGGTGTGGAAAACCTTTTCTCTTCTTTGGCCAAGGACAACACCTATGGAATAATCACTAGCATCACACATCAGCTCAAAATCTTGATTCCAATTTGGAGCTACAATCACCAGAGCAAAGATTATCTTAGACTTCAAGATTTCAAAGGCCTTAAGACATTCTTCATTCATCTCAAAAGGTGTGTCTTTGACAAGGAGATTTCTTAAAGGTTTAGCAATCTTGGAGAATTCTTTGGTGAATCTTTTATAAAAATTGGCATGCCCCAAAAAGCTTCTAATTCCTTTCACATTTGTTGGTGGTGGAAGTTTTTCAATGACTTCGACTTTAGCTTTGTCAACCTCAATTCCCTTGGAAGAGACCTTGTGACCCAGAACAATACCTTCAGTTACCATGAAGTGGCATTTTTCCCAGTTGAGAATAAGGTTTGTCTTAATGCATATTTTGAGAACAATATCCAAGTTAGACAAGCATAATTGGAAAGAATCACCAAATATCGAAAAATCATTCATGAAGACTTTAATGCAGTTTTCTATCAAATTTGCAAAGATTGCTTGCATACATCTTTGAAATGTGGCTGAAGGATTGCATAATCCAAATGGCATTTTTCTATAAGCAAAAATACCGAATGGGAAAGTAAATGTCGTCATTTCCTGGTCTTTTGGGTCCACCATAATTTGGTTGTATCCTGAATAACCATCTAGAAAGCAATAAAAAGCTTGACCTACTAATCTCTCCAACATCTGATCCATGAAAGGAAGGTGAAAGTGATCCTTCCTTATGGCCTTATTCAACTTTCTATAGTCAATACACATTCTCCAACAAGTAACCGTCCTAGTAGGTACAAGCTCATTCTTTTCATTATAAATAATTATCATCCCACCTTTCTTTGGCACCACTTGCACTGGGCTTACCCATGTACTATCAGAAATGGGATATATAATACCATTCTCCAGAAGCTTCAGAACTTCTTTTCTAAGTTCCTCCTTCATCACAGGGTTCAATCTTCTCTGTGGTTGAGCAACTGGTTTAAAGTCATCTTCCATGAATATCTTATGCATGCAAAAAGTAGGGCTTATGCCTTTAAGATCAGAAATTGACCATCCAATGGCTCATTTTTTGGCTTTTAATACTGCACCCAACTTTTCTTCTTCCTTGGAGGATAGAGAATTGATGATGATGACAGGTTTGTTTCCACCTTCCTCTAAGAAAACATACTTCAAGTGTGGTGGTAACATCTTCAACTCAAGTTTAGTTTCCTTGACTTTTCATGGGCATTGAAAGCTTCAATTTTCGCCTCTTGAAAGGGAATTTATTTTAGCACATCCAAGTCAGTAAAACACTCATCAATTACTTTATCTTCCTCGTCATTCAAGGCTTCACAAGCCTCAATGAGGGTTTTCTCCAAAGGAGAAGAAACACGTACCAACTTCTCTTGAATCATACATACTTCATCAAGTGTGTCAAAATGAAAACATGCCTTATCATCATTTGGGTGAGACATAGCTTCAAACACATCAAAATTCACCTCTTCATCTTGTACTCTTACCTTTAGTTTGTCATTCTCTACATCAATTAAAACTCTGGCAGTCTTCATAAATGGTCTCCCAAGAATGAGAGGCACATCCGCATCTTCCTCCATCTCCATGATGACAAAATCCACAGGAAATAGAATTTTGCCACCAACATCTTCCCACTCAATGAAGCTATTCTCTAGGAATGAATTAAGCCACATCTTAGCATTGCCTCCTAAAGAGAAAGGGAACAAGCTAAGTCTAATAGGCTCATTTGGCACATCATTAATCTTCACTGTATTGCATATTTCATTGAACGTGGTCAGATGTTCATATGCATTTTCATGTGCCAATCCATTGAATTGATTGTTCTTCACTAGTTGAATGAGAGCAGGCTTCATCTCCATGTTTGTTGCATTTACCTTCGGTCTAGCAATACTATTAAAATCAAGAGGTCCAGTGATTGTTGCATAATCTTCCAGGGTGCATCTACCATTCTGATTGTTTGTCATCTCTTATATTTCCTAGTTAGATACTGATGTGAAAGGCTATTGAAGAGTCTTAGGAGAGGGAAAAAGTTCTCTAGAAACCCTTTTCTACCTTCTTCATCTACTATTTTCCAAACCTGTAAGAAGAGGTTTAGATAATTTTGTGCTCCTAGTGCAAATCTTGTCCTGCATACACTAAAGAACACTACAGTAGAGCACCAGATTAGCCCAAACAAAAATAAAAAATTAACAAAAATTTAAAACAGTAAAATAAAGAGAAAAGTCTAAACAAGTTAAGAATCACACAAAAGTATAGTATGACCACAAGTCCCCGGCAACGACACCAAGTATCAAGTAATATAAAATGGTAACACCAAGTATCATTTCCCAAGAGACTCGTGTTCCTAAACAATCGTGTAATATCTTAACTAATTAAGACTAAAGAATGATTCCAATGATTAAAATTAAATTGCAAAAACTTGAATGTAAAATTTGATCAATTGAGGCTAAACACAAGAGTGAATGGATGATGTTGATAATATGAGATGATAATGTTGTTGGGGTTTAGATTTCACCGTCCTTACTTTCATGCATATAAGAATTCATCTTCTTCATTAAATTGTTAATGTCACTCTCTAAATTACTTAGAACCGGATGTCTCGGCGTAAAAAGTCTATCCTTAATTATTAGGCCACAATGTCTTGCATCCCTAACAATCAATTATGCATTACGAAAAGAAGCTTAAGACAACCAAACATTCTATCCATATGTGTAGGCAATAGTCCCTTTAGGTAAAATTCTCCAGATCCTGGTTCCTAGGTATTTCCCAATAACAAAGAAAGCCATACATCATGTTATGAGTGATCAAAACATAACAAGCATTGAGTAAAGGAGAAAATCACTAACAATTAATGAAAGAAGCATAAAATAATTCAAAATATATTCAAATACATGAAAGTTTAGAGGTTACATCTTCCCCAGCAACAAATGAGTTTAGCTCTCCATTGTCATGGAGAAACTTGGTGTACAATGATGGAAGAATGAGATGAAAACCCTAGAAAGAGAAGAGGATAGCTCTCGCATGCCAAATCTGCCTCCAAAGGGTCAAAAAGTGTGTTTCTGAGCTTCAGCTGTCAAAAGATGTGAACCATAAGGGGTGCAAGTCCTTAAATAGATCCAAAATTGGCCCATAAGCCCAACACGCTGGCGCTCAGCTCCCCTACTTAGGGCAACCAGGTGAGCTTCCGAGAGGAGTGGCGCTTAGGGCCTTGAAAGGAGTAACCAAGCGTCCTGTGGTACGTGGTGTCTGGCGCTCAGTGCCCCTAGAGGGGACGCCCAGGCGTGCTTACGAGATGAGTGGCACTCAGCGCCTCAAATGGGGAAAGCAGGCACTTTTCCGAGACTTCCCATGCTAAAAGCCCCGAAAGAGGTCAACCAAGCATGGTTGTCTAACAACCAGCGCCCAAGGCCCCAAAAAAGGGCAACCAGGCTCCCTGCGCCTTCTTCAACCTTCTTTCCTTGTGCTTTTGTTGTCCCTCCTAGGTTCCAACTCCTTGATAATTTTGCTCCTTTTCCAATCATACCAATAACCTAAAAAATTGAGAGAATTAGTGATAAAATTCATTAAGTATAACCTCTATTCACTTATTCACTATATTCAACTAAAACAAGAGTTTAAGCAAGCTTTAAAGTCAAAAAGGGTTAATTTAGTATCAAAATTGCATCACAGATAATGGTAAATTCAATTGTTATCAATAAGCCAACCACACCATCAGATTCATCTTCTCCTCACTATTTCATCCTTTTCAACTGGCTCATTTGTCAATCTTTATCCTCTACTAGGGTTTCTTCCTCTTTTCACCTTTTCCTTCTTTTTAACCGATTGAATAATCATTTAACACCATTTTCCACCATTTAATTTCATGTTTCCATTGATTAATCAGTCCGTATAGCTTTTGTAAGACCTTATCTTTTTCGAACAGAGTAAAACCTAGGGTTTTAGGATTCTTCGTTCATTTGCAACAAAACCTCTCCATTATTTTCCCTCAATTTTTGTATTCTCTCTAGGTCTTGATTCTTGGTTCACGTTTCCAGCCCTCCTTCCCCTTTGGGGGTTTAGATTTATTTTCTTTTCTCTTTACTTTATGTATTGAATCCCGTTCTAATTGCAATTTTGATTCATGTTTTATGTGATGGCTTCAATTTACTTTTGCAGTTCCATTTTCGTGATTCATTTACGTATTCCATTTCGTTTTGTGTTGCACGTTAGTTGTCCATTTCATTTTCGCCGTTCAATTTCAATTGTGTTTTATCAAATATGTTTCGTTCTTGAAGTTGTTTTACAATTCTGTTTTGTACAATTTTCGTTCCAGATTTAATGTTTTAATGTTGGCTTAAGGGTGCTTGGTTGGTCATTAGTAAAATTGCATTGTTTCCATGAGATTTTTGAGTTGGAATTGTGATTTTGCTTCTCTGATTTGACTCAATATTCAATCTGTTTTGCGCTTGCGATTGGGTATACGCTTAGTTGCCTAATTGGTGTTTAATCTTCGCTTAGTTGGTTGGACTGTATGGTGCAAAATTGATTGAATATTGGCAAAGCGTTTACTTAATTCGCTTTTATGAAAGCATGATTGGTCTTTGCTTAGTTGGTTAATTAATGGTGGATTAGGGGTTAGAGTAGTGTGTAATTGTTTTAAATATGTGTTGGAAGCATTTTAATTGAGTTAGTGAGCAATCGTTTTCATTCACAAAAATCTTCACAAAACCTCCCCGCCAAGTGTTCGATCTAATGACTAAACTAATATTTGGTCCTTGACAGAAACCTAGGAGTCACTTCCTAGTATTATACTGCACTTATTGCATATTAATTTGATTCGGGTACCGCCTCGATCAATATTCCATCACAACGTATCAAGGTATACCAGGACTGTCTAGTCGAAACTAAGAGTTGGTGAAACTCAATTAGTTAAGGTATCAAGGGTTATTCATTGACTAGGCATTCTAGGAGTGGCGAAGAATAATGCATAACAAGGAGTGGGTGAAACTTAACTAGGCAACATATCAAGGGATACCATGATTTGCTAGGGATACCAAGAGTGGTGACGACACTCAGTTGTAATCTTGCTGAAGATTATAGTGGAATTCTCTAAGGTTAGAGGAGACTAGAAGTAGCTTAGTTGGAGTTGATGGTATCGGAGGGGGTATTTTTCGAAGAGTATAGCGCAGCAGAATTAAAACTCAGAGAGCGGAAAGCGTGTTCGATCACAATTAAAAATAATTTGGTCCTTTTAGTAAAAATAATTTTCTTTCAGAAAATTAATCAAACAGTTGATATACGTAAAATAATATGAGTGTAGGGAATAAGAAGATCAACACAGAATTTTTATCCTGGTTTGAATCAAAAGATTCTACGTCCAGTCGTTAATCACTATAAATAGTGATTAACCTTTTTCACTAAAAATGGTTTAACAGATTACAAGATAATGAACAGGAATAAAATGAAAAGAACCACTCTACCAACTTGAAGAGAACCGCTCCAGCAATCGACCAACGATTCACAAGCTTCTCCTTTCACAAGACCAGGCAGAGCACCTTGCTAACTTGAAGAGAGTTTGCTCCGACTATCGACACACGATACGCGAGCCTCTCCTTTCACAAGACCAAGCAAGGGAACAATGAACAAAAAGCTCTCTAAGAACGTTCCTCTGACACACAATGTTCTAAGCTTTCTCAGTTCAAAAAATGTTACCTTCTGATTTCTCCAAATCAAATTATATAGCCAAGTACACTGAGTGCCAAAGGTCAGCTCTCAACTGCCATGAATAATCGATTATTGTAAGTGATAATCGATTATTCAAGTCCGTTACAGGTTTTCAAAAATGTTATAATCGATTATATGAAGTGATAATCGATTATTCAAGTATGACTTGTGATAATCGATTATTGCTTAACCATAATCGATTATACTAGTAAAAATTACAATGTTTAACATTTTCCTACTACATTCAAAATCTTTAAGTTGTAGCATCATCAAAACACATCTTCAGGTTTTACCAATACTCCTTATTGGTAACAATCTCCCCCTTTTTGATGATGATCAAAAACTCTCTTTTTTAAAGCAACTCAGGTTTACCTGCAACATATATAAACTAATGGACAACCACAGTTAGTAGTACCTGTACAATTAAAAACTATTTTTTTTTCTTTAATCCTCCCCTTATATTTCTTCTCCCCCTTTTTGATCATAAGCAAAAAGAATAATGTAATAACCTCCCCCTTAATATGAGCTCCCCCTCAAAAATGGAATATATGCAAAAAATAAAAGCTCATTATATTAAGAACAGAAAGGAATTACATGAAATTCATAAAGATTAAGAAACTAAATACCATAAAGAAAATAACATAACAATCAAACTTAGAGGCCTAAAACCTAGAATTCAGGACTAGGAGAACGTTCAGGAGGTGGGATATTAAGATGACCCTCGATGTTAGATAGGCGAACATCAAGATCAAGAAATTGATCAACCATGTACTCATCAACAGATCGCTGCCACTCATAAATCTCCTCAAAGTGAGTCTTTTGTGCAAGACTCATATCCTCCAATTGTTTAGATAACCTTGCAAAATGTTCTTCCATAGAAGTTGAGGAAGAGGAGGGTATGTTGGATGGTCCAGCATCAGACGGAGCAGCAGCACTTACTGGGTTAGCCATATGAGTGTCCATGTCATCATCTTCATCTACATCAGGATGGTCATCATCTTTGTGAATAAGGACTCTGCCTCTAGTAATGAATCCCATTTGACGAAAGGTAGTATCTCCAATTTCTGATCCCACAGCTTCAATATTTTGAACGAGTTCTCCTTCAACAGGTGCACCTTTGAATTCTAAAATCCTAGAAAGAAGAAGAGCATAGGGAAGTTGATATGAATGGGATTTCTTGGCTTTTACCATTGTGTCAGCAATGAGAGCAGGCTAGTCGATGTGTATGTGATTTAGAATCCCATACAACAGAAGTAAATCCTGCTCAGAGCATTGAGCATGGTTGGTTGCTCTAGGACATAAAATCCAAACAATCAAGTAGTGGATCATCCTTTCTTTAACTTTAAAACCTCCAACCAGTAATTGCCTTCTATTTGTTTGTCGTTCAGGATGACGTAGGAAGGATTGAAAAGTCATCATCCTGTTGAAATCTTCAAGTCCTAAATGGACTTTGACAACATCATCCCAGATGGAAAGTTGAGCAACATTGGTCCATACATCATCATCTAAAATGATGCGTACTCCCTTGACCTTAGTAGATATTATCCCATCTCGATAGTGCAAGTTGAAGTAGAAGACTCTTATAAGATCAGGATAAATGCATCCTTTTTGTTCTAACAGATGCGTTAACCCCTGCTCAGCAAAAGTGTTTGGAAATTGAAAGCCATAGAAGCGGAAAAAGTCAAGACGAATAAACTTTACCGCCATGATCTTCCTTTCTTGCCAAGAATTAACAAAGTCTGCATGTTTCCCTTGATCTGAAATCCATCCATCTATGTTTGCAAGACGTGGTTGAGAAGAAGAGGAGGCTCCAGCTGTTTTGCGACGGTGCCTTCTTGAGTCAGCCATGGAGGAAGAATGGGAAAATGAGATTTTGAGAAGGTGAAGGGAAATGAAGAAGATTTGAGCTCTAGATTTGATTTCAGCAGTATTTGGGTGCAAAGGAGTGTCTAATAATCGAATATGGGGGGCTATTTATAAGAAAAATGGAAAAACTAGCCGTTTATGGTCGTTTATAGCCGTTATGGGATGCTCCAATGGCTCTATTTTTGAAACTGACAGCGCAATAATCGATTATGACTCGTGATAATCGATTATCAGTTCAATAATTACTGCCCATAATTGCATGATAATCGATTATGCATAATGATAATCGATTATGTGTTCAAAATTTTTCAGAATTGAATTTTATGCATGAATAATCGATTATAATTTAGTGATAATCGATTATGAAGCGTTAAGTTTACGAAACATGAAAAAATTTTCATAGATTTTGATTCTAAGAAATGTCTAACACTCCTAACTCTCTTCTAAGCTCAAAAAATCTATCTTTAGGTAGAGCCTTGGTAAAGATATCAGCTAATTGATGTAAGGTATCAACATATTCAATTTGACAATCCCCCTTTTGAATACGATCTCTTAAGAAATGGTGCCTAATTTCTATATGCTTAGTTCTTGAATGCATTATGGGGTTCTTGGTCAAATTTATCGCACTAGTATTGTCACATTTTAGAGGAATTTTGTCAAGGAAGATATCAAAGTCTTCCAATTGTTGTTTTATCCACAAAATTTGAGCACAACAGTTTCCAGTTGCAATATATTCAGCTTCGGTGGTAGACAAAGCTACACATGCTTGTTTCTTTGAGTGCCATGACACTAAAGAACATCCCAAAAAATGAAGGTTCCACTAGTACTTTTTCTATCAATTTTACAGCCACCATAATCTGCATCAGAGTATCCTATTAAACTAGGTGAGGCATCAGAGGGATACCAAAGTCCAAATGAAGTAGTTCCCTTAAGATATTTTAGAATTCTCTTAACTGCAGTCAAATGAGATTCTTTAGGATTGGCTTGGTATCTAGCACATACACAAACACTGCATAATATCTAGTCTACTAGCAGTTAAGTATAGCAAGGATCCTATCATGCCTCTAAACATGGTTTCATTCACTCCTTTTCCAATTTCATCCTTATCTAAATAACATGAAGTACCCATGGGTGTACTAGCTTCCTTGCAGCTATCCATACCAAATTTCCTAAGAATTTCTCTACAGTATTTAGTTTGGGAGATGAATGTTCCACCATTCATTTGTTTTATCTGTAGTCCTAAGAAAAAGTTTAACTCACCCATCATAGACATCTCAAATTCACCTTGCATTATTTTTGCAAACTCTTCACACAAAGAGTCATCAGTTGACCCAAAAATGATATCATCTACATAAACTTGCACGATTAAAATGTGTTTTCCTACTTTCTTAATGAATAAGGTTGAATCAACCTTTCCTCTAGAAAATTCATTTTCAATTAAAAAGGTACTAAGTCTTTCATACCAAGACCTAGGTGCTTGTTTAAGACCATAAAGGGCCTTTTTCAATTTGTAAACATGATCAGGGAATTTAAAATCTTCAAAACCAGGAGGTTGACTAACATACACTTCTTCTTTTATAAAACCATTTAAGAAAGCACTTTTTACATCCATTTGATATAGTTTAAATTTCATCAAAGATTCATATGCAAGTAATAATCTAATTGCTTCTAACCTGGCTACCGGTGCATACGTTTCATCATAATCTATACCTTCCTCTTGACAGTATCCCTTAGCAACTAGCCTTGCTTTATTCTTTGTGATGTTTCCATCCTCATCAAGCTTGTTCCTAAATATCCATTTGATTTCTATGACTTGATAATTATCTTGCTTTGGAATAAGTTCCCAGACTTCATTCCTTTCAAATTGGTTTAGCTCTTCTTGCATAGCAACGCACCACTTATCATCTTGAAGAGCTTCCTTTATGTTCTTGGGTTCTATCAGGATACCATAGAGTCTTCTTTTCCTTTTGAAAAATTAACCTGCAAAACAAAACAATAGAGTTTTGGTCCCCATAATCTCATTTGGGTCCTTTGAGGTTAGAGACAATTTACTTTATAACAGGAATCCAAGCATATTTTCCATTTGGAACATCAAAATGTTTAATTCTACATTTGTTAGAAGTGTGCCCCTTTTTCATACAATAAAAACATGTGACAACATTTGGGTTTCTATAAGACACAGTTCCTTTTTGAACCCATACCCTATGGGTTCTTTTAATTTTGTTCTTACTTTTAAAAACACTTTTGTTTTTATAAACCTTTCTAACAGTTATAGGCATTTCAACATTATTGTTTCCAGTTGCAACTTCAAGAAGATTTTCAAGAATATCGATATTAAGCATATGACTCTTACATGAAAGACATTCAACAGGATGTTCAACATTTGAAGACTCTTTCATTTCCAACTTGCAAATTTTATTTCTCAAACTTACTTCCTCATCTAATGCTTTCTCATATTTAATTTGCAATTGTTTAAATTCTTTTTTCAAAATTTTATGAGCAGCATTCAATTTCTCAGATTCATCAAACAATTCAAGAAAAGCCTTTTGTACATCAAATTCACTAGATTCATAGCTAGAATTACTTACTTGGCTTCCAGCATCATCAAAATTAGCTGTCAAACACAAGTTTACTTCTTCAACAGAATCACTTGAACTAGAGGTGGTTGATGCATTATCCTCCCAAGCAATGCGAACCTTCTTCTTCTTGTAAATTTTCTTTTCTTTTCTTTCTTTACTTCTTTTGTTGCTTGAACAATAAGCTTTCACATGGCCCTTTCACCACATCCATAACATTTGAAGCTTGAAGAGGAACCTTGATAGTCCTTCTTTTCCTTCAAGATTTTGCTTTCAGATGATTTATCGTTGGCCATCAAGCATGGATTTTCTTGCTCATTAGAATCGCTTGAGCTTGAGGAGTTTGATGTAGACCATGAGTTCGAACAAGTCAACTTAGCCACATTCAATACTTCATCATGAGTGACTCTTAAAAATTTCCACATTTCCTGAGCACTTTTAGAAACAGATACTTTGAAAAAATCATCAATGGTTAGTGCAGATAAAATTATATTCCGAGCCTTAATATCAAATTGGGCTCGTCTATTTTCCTCAACAGTCCAGTCAAAATATGATTTTTCTACTTCCACACCATCAACTGTATTTTTAGGAATATAAGGACCATTTTGTACAGCTTCCCAGATACCTCTATCAACAGACCCCATAAAAATCTCCATTCTCACTTTCTAAAAAGCATAGTTATCACCAGTAAACAGTGGAGGTCTGTTAATGGAAGCACCCTCAGCATATACATGGTTTTCATTTTGACCGGCCATTTTCGCAAATAATTTTTTTTTTTTTTGAAAAACTATCAAAGCAAGCTCTGATACCAATTGATGGTATCGGAGGGGGTATTTTTCGAAGAGTATAGCGCAGCAGAATTAAAACTCAGAGAGCGGAAAGCGTGTTCGATCACAATTAAAAATAATTTGGTCCTTTTAGTAAAAATAATTTTCTTTCAGAAAATTAATCAAACAGTTGATATACGTAAAATAATATGAGTGTAGGGAATAAGAAGATCAACACAGAATTTTTATCCTGGTTTGAATCAAAAGATTCTACGTCCAGTCGTTAATCACTATAAATAGTGATTAACCTTTTTCACTAAAAATGGTTTAACAGATTACAAGATAATGAACAGGAATAAAATGAAAAGAACCACTCTACCAACTTGAAGAGAACCGCTCCAGCAATCGACCAACGATTCACAAGCTTCTCCTTTCACAAGACCAGGCAGAGCACCTTGCTAACTTGAAGAGAGTCTGCTCCGACTATCGACACACGATACGCGAGCCTCTCCTTTCACAAGACCAAGCAAGGGAACAATGAACAAAAAGCTCTCTAAGAATGTTCCTCTGACACACAGTGTTCTAAGCTTTCTCAATTCAAAAAACGTTACCTTCTGATTTCTCCAAATCAAATTATATAGCCAAGTACACTGAGTGCCAAAGGTCAGCTCTCAACTGCCATGAATAATCGATTATTGTAAGTGATAATTGATTATTCAAGTCCGTTACAGGTTTTCAAAAATGTGATAATCGATTATATGAAGTGATAATCGATTATTCAAGTATGACTTGTGATAATCGATTATTGCTTAACCATAATCCTACTACATTCAAAATCTATAAGTTGCAGCATCATCAAAACACATCTTCAGGTTTTACCAATACTCCTTATTGGTAACAGGAGTGAACCAGTATAAAAATATCTGTGCATTTACTTTTGTTATATTTTCTCAACGCATATATTTTAGAAACCTACAGTTGCAATTTTATTTCAAATATAAGAGCTTCCCATACTAAATGAGGAAGTTTCATTAAAACACTACAACAAATATTCTAAATAGCACTTGAAAAGAACTTATTGTCTAAACTAATCGTAAGATTGAGCGTTTGACAACTTATACAAAATTATTCATACTCGACGAAAGTGCTATATCAGACAAGTTTTAAAAAAATTTCCATTAACACTATTAAAAAAGGAGTGCTTAGTTTCTCACACGAAGAGGGGGGGGTGAATTGGTGATGCGTAAAAACGTTTGCTTTCAAAATCTTTTTCGCAAAGAAGGATGTCTTTGAACTTTTCTTGAAATGCAAGTAAGTTTGTATGTAATGCAACCGTAAGCTTAATTGAATGCAATGATAGATTAATCGATTATATGCAGATATAGGGAAGAGAGAATTCAAACACTGCTTTTTATACTGGTTCGGCCAAGCCTACATCTAGTTTCCTTCCAATCAACCTGAGGTGGAAGCCAATGCACTATAAAGATCTAGGTTTTTACAAGAAGGTTTTTACAACGACCTCACATCAAAATGTAAAACACCTCTCTAACCCACTAATCTAAATATAGGCAGTACAACAACAAGACACGCAGTAAGAACACCCTCTTCTACTGTCAAACCCTTTGAGACACTCTCAAAGTCAAGAAAATAGTTCTTCTTCCTGTAATCACCACAGGGAACTCCATCAATTCTAAGCCTTTGCCAATGCTTTCCTGATCACATACAAAACACCTTTGAGTGCAGAAAGATCAGACGTTTCCAAAACATAGTAAACCTTGCTACACAAGAAACCTTCAAGACTTCGATCACCACGGTCGTTCTTGGTTCTTGGAGCTTTTCTCTCTTCTGTAAGATTACACAAAGTATACTAAAAGATATGAAAGTGTAAAAGATAAATTCTCTTCTTCTTGTTTTTCTTACAAAAATCAAATCATGCGTCAATATATAGTATTTTACAAAACAGACGTGTTTTAATCGATTAGGCTATTAATGTAGTAGAATACATTTGACAGTTGTAACATAATAATAATAGTCAAATGCATTAATTGAATGCACAATTAATATAATCAATTTATCATAAATGCTTGGTCAACATATTTAAAAATATGACCATTGTGATAGTTATGTCAAGCATTTAAACATTTTTCAAATCAACAACAAACTTAGTCGAATTCAAGTTGCATGTAATCGATTAAGTAGAAACACTTAGCTCATTTTTTAAAACTTTTCTTTACAAAATTCATCACAGCACACTTGAAAAATATTTGCGCAAACCCACGAGTTTTAATCGATTTAAACAATAATGTAATCGACTTAAAATTGTTGTTTTGCCACACTTTAAAGTTCAACAATAATTCTTGTGGTTTTTTCATTTCCAAAAACATATGTTATGCATACACATATAAAATCACATATCAATCACATTGGTATGCTATAATCAACACAATAATGTTCACATATATTCTTTTACAAATATAACAAAGTCAGCATAAGCATATGACATGTATAACTTAATACACACATGTGTTATTATTAATTATGTGTTGTCATCATCAAAAACATAATTATCACTAAGATTGTGGGTTCAGCTAAACCAATGCTTCCCTTATCAACAATCTCAACAAACATTATTCAACCCCCACCCCCCTTCTAGTGTTTTTAAGTACTTCAACCTAAACAAGAGGTAGAGAAGGTGGATGTAATTTTTGAAGGACTATGAGTTTGACCTGTTCTACGATCTGAGTAAGGTGAATGTTGTGGCAGATGCTCTGAGTAGGAACACAATTCATGTGTCATATATCATGGTTAAGGAGTTGGAGTTGGTTGAGAGATTCAAAGATATGAAGTTGCATGTTGAGTTAGAGTCAAATTTCATCAAGTGTAGTAACATGGTGGTGTCTAGTGATCTTCTGGGTTTGATAACAAAGAAGCACTTGTTGGATACTAGATTACAAAAGAATGAGTTTGTTGAATTTAGAGGTATTATGAGGTTCAGAGCCAGTGTTTGTGTTCCAAAAGATGTTGAGTTAAAGAGGTTGATTCTTTAGGAAGGGCATCAAAGTCATTTTAACATGCAACCTGACATGACTAAAATGTATCAAGACCTTAAAGAATCATTCTAGTGGTCTGCCATGAAGAAAGATGTAGCATAGTTTGTAGCAGCGTGTTTGACTTGTCAGAGAGCTAAAGTGAAGCATCAGATACCTAGTGGTTTGTTGTAGCAATTAGATGTGCCTAAGTGGAAATGGGATAACATTTTCATGGACTTTGTTACTCATTTACCACGAATGGTCAAAGGTCATAGTTGTGGTAGACAAGTTGACTAAGAGTGCTCATTTCATGGAAGTGAATATGAAGATGTCAATGGCAAAGTTGGCACAATTGTACATCAAGGAGATAATGAGGTCGCACGACATACCTTCGAGTATTGTGTTGGATCGGGATCCTAGAGACTCACTTTGAGGTTTTGGAAGTCTCTTTAGAATGCATTGGGCAGCATGTTACAAATGAGTTCTACATATCATCCTTAGATAGATGGTTAGTTAGAGAGGACGATCCATTCTTTCAAAGATCTATTGAGGACTTATGTATTGGATCACTTAGGAGTTGTTACCAATGAGGAGCATAGGTGTCTTGAAGCTACTGTTGAAGTTTTAATGATGTTAATGCTGAAGAATTGAAGACTCTTGTTTAATCAATGTTAAAAGCATCTTCGTAGAAACAATTGTATAGGATTCATTTTGTATTTGTAAAAGCACTTAGAAGTTTTCATATCTAGTGATATTGTATGGCATTAATCGATTATCACAGTGGATAATTGATTATCACAAGCCAAATTAGAAAAGAGTTGCTCAGGCAAATAATCGATTATCACAGGGTATAATTGATTATTACTGCTTGGTTTAATATTGTCCAGGATGCGCATATAATCGATTTTCACTCAGGATAATTGATTATCACTTTTTCGAAAACCCCATAACGGTTGACAATAATCGATTATCACTTATGATAATCGATTATCACTAGCAGTTGGGAGTAGGTTTTTCAGTTTCTGACCCCTTGGCTATATATACACCTTCCTAAACCACTAAGAATGTAACTAAGCCATTTTGAGAATACAGATTTGTTCTGAGAAAGTTCTCAAATCTTAGAGTGCTCAAATCAAGTCTTGTGAATAGGAGAAGATTTTGTTTAGTGCATCTAAAGTCGAAGCGGTTCTCTTCAAATTGATTGAGCAAGGTTCTTTCATTGTGTGTCGAAGGAAGGTGTTTTTTGTTTCTTATTATTTGTATAATTTGTTTGTAATATGAAACGATATTTTAGTTGAAAAATTTAATCACTATTTATAGTAATTAACGACTGGTCGTAAAATCTTTTGATTCGAACTAGGATAAAATATTTTGTGTGATTTTCTTTAACCCTATAACTCTGGCTTTTAAATTGTTTGACGAAAGTTCTAAAAGAAAATCATAATTTTTAAAACAACTAATTCACCCCTCTCGTCTTGGTTATTGGTCGCTACACGCTTTATAAAATGTTCTATTGCACGAGACCAATCTCAATACGGGTTTGGGATGAAGTGTTACCTTTGGTGGAGTTCACCTATAATAACAGCTTTTAGGCGAGTATCGCCATGGAGAAGCAGTGTTGATAGGGCATATTAAGTAAACCATAGAGAAGGTGAGGTTGATAAAGGAGAGGATGAAGGCATCTCAGAATAGGCAGAAGCCATATGCTGATCAGAGACAAAGACCACTTGAGTTTGGAATTGGAGATCATGTCTTTCTACTAGTGACTCCTACCACTATTTTAGGAAGAGCTAATCATTATAGGAAGTTGCCTTCTAGGTTCATTGGTTCGTACTAGATCGTAAGATGGGTGGGACCAATCGCTTATAAGATAGTTATGCCTCCTCAGTTGTCTAATGTCCATCCTATGTTCCATGTTTAACAGCTTAGGAAATATGTGTTGGATCGCTCTCATGTGCTTGAAGTGGTTGAAGTGCAAGTCAGAGAAACCCTATTAGTGGAGGTTCAACCTATTGGAATTGTGGAGAGCCAAACAAAGCAACTTAAAAGAAAGATCACAAGTTTAGTCAAAGTTGTCTCTGATAGAAGAATATGTGACTTTACATGGGAGTTAGAGGGAGTCATGAGATAATCTTATCTTCACTTGTTCTCTCTAGTAAGTTTAATTTTTGAGGTCGAAAATTTTTGTTGTTGGGGAGAATGTAAGAACCTAGAAAATAGAGTATTAGAGTTTATAGGTATTTTAAAATATTGAGACCGAGTATTTTAATGTTAAAATAATTCAATAATGTAAATATAATTTCATAAACTCGTCTCATTATCTAAAACACTCACAATTTCTCTGAAACTCTTTCTCTAAGTTCCATTTTCCTTTCTCTCTACAATTTCTAACTCCTGTAGCACCTGTTTGACGATCAGGAAGCGTCTAGGAAATCACAACAGTGAAATCTCCATCATCATATTATCAGTTTTCATTCTAGAGAAAATAAGTCCTTATCCTTTTTTCCTTTAATTATTTGGTTAGGGTCATGCGTAAGAATCCTTTCACATGAGTTCATTGAGCTTCTATTCTAGTTCCTTGTTAATCTAAGGTCCTATGGACTCGCTTTGATCACAAATCGGTGGTTTGTAGGCATTTCTAGAGTTCCTTGAGCTTGAAGCAAGGATTGTGCATGTTTAAAGTTTGATGGCGTTTTTGTGAAGGTATGGGAAGCTAGTGACCTTTCTTTGATTGTATGTTACTTTGATATTTATGATTTATTATTAGTAGTAGATTATGTTGACTTGATTGAAAGACGAATATCTGTGTTAGTATAGTTTGTGACTTAATGATGGTAACTAGCTTTTGATTTCTTATTGTTGTGAATGATGTTTATGGACTGTGATGATTCTATTTGGACTTATGTTTGGTTATAATTTTTTATAGTTTGGAATGTTGGTGATCTCAAATTTTGTTAAAATGTTGAGAAGGAAAGATTAGTATGGATTACAGGTCAATTTTGGTCTAAAATAGGGGTTTTAATAGGTAAGTTTTATAAATAAGGGTCTAAATGGAGATACGGTAAATTAGGAACTGTTGTGTGGCTATGTTAGACTTGTTTGTATAGTGAGTTGATAGAAAAATGATTTAGAAATGTATGGTATAAAATAGGTTGTTTTTTTATGACTTTTAGGTTCATTTTAGAGGTTATGGAGAGTGAGTTTTTGATTTGGAAGGTTTCATGTAGGTTGAAGTGTTTGGGGCTTATTTGTTGGTCATTTTTTACTAGTTTAGACTCCTAAGTTGCTTAGTTGTGAGATAAAATTGGTTAAATTTATTTATGGTCTATAAAGTAGAGTTTTAAATAAGTTTAAACTTGGTTTAAGTTGGATCATACACAATTGGATAGGTCTAATTAGGTTTAGAATATCAAATGGAAGTTGTAGAGGTTATTAGAAGTGTATAAGTTAGACAAGTGAAGTTGACAGGTTCAAATTCTATGGAATTTTTATTTGGCCGAATTATTATTCTACAAAATTCTATAGTCTCGTTGAGCGGGTCTACCCACTGAGCGAGTAGAACCATATCTAGCCGAGCGAGTATGGGCATTGAGCGACCTTTTCAGAACATGTTTGGAGTCATTCTTGCTTATGCTTTTTGGTAACTTTGAACAATGTGTAAAGGTATCCATTGAATTACATGATGGTTTATTCTTTAGGTCATGTATGTATTTGAAGCATGGTTGAAAATAGTTTAAGGTGAAATTCTTTGTTGTTTGTTTCAAGTTTTGCATGTATGAATTTAGGAAGCTCAGTCATGACTCTAATGATCATTCATTCTCAATTATGGAGAAATGCGTCATATGCTGAGAGTAGTAGGAGGTCCTAGCCTGGGGGTCTTTCTCAATTTGGCAAAGGGTGTTTTAACAGACTCGCCTTGTGTGGTAGCTTTGAGAGTGTAAACTATTCATAGCTCGACATTCAATTTATACTACTGCAAAAATAACGTATAACGTCACCCATTTAACGTCTAATGTAAGAAAATCAGACATATAAAAGGACCTATGACAAATCTGTAAATAAAACGCCATCATAAACATTGGCTAGGGGTCCCCCGACTTCATATGAGCCTTAGACGTCGGCTACCAAAGGGACAGACGTGTTATGGTCTGCACACAAAACTAAAAATTCACTATTTCATTGACTTTAGACGTCGACTACAGGGACCCCGACGTCTAATTCAAATATGACGTTGGCCCTCCACCACGGACGTCATAAAGGTCAAAAAATACCTCAAATTAAGCGCTAAATTTAATTTTTTTTAATGACTTAGACGTCGGCTGGAGGGGGGCTAACATCAAATCCTCTGCATTTTCACCCATTGCAAAGCGCGAGCATCAATTACGCATACATTGTTCATCTTCTTCCTTCGTGACTTCTCTCCTTTGCCATTGAATTTCAGGTAAGGTTTTGCCCCATCTAAACCGTTTAAAATCATTTTTACACCAATTATATTAAGTTTTGATAAATTATCTTTCATTTGAACCAATTAAAATACGTTTTCATGGACTCTTGGTGCAGTTCTTGTGTGCGTTCTAGGACATTTGTGACGATGATTTTTGGACCATTATTGTGCCTGTTCCTTGTGTTTTCTCCTCAGGGGAAACCCACAAAACGCTTTCACACTCCTCCATTTCCCTACACTTCATTTTCAACCCTTGAAGAAGGTTAATTTTTTGGTTGGTTACTGGTTATTAGTTTTTGTATATGTGATTGGTTTTTGGTTTTTGGTTATTAGTTATTGGATATATGAATTTTAGTTTTGAGATATCATTGGTTATTGGAGATATGATTATTTGAGATGTGATTTTTAGGTTGTTATGCATGATTGATTACGTTTCTTGATTTATTATGATTGTCATGTTATGTAAACTTTTTAGATTGAATTTTCGCAATTTATTTTTGATTAAATTTAGAATATATTTGTAGTATGAAATTATTAAGTGAAACTTAGTTTCCGTTTGAGATTTAACACAAATGATTATATTTTAATCATTTATATTAAATTTTGAATTGTCTGATCGGACAGTTTGGGAAATATTTTTTTTCATAATTTGTTATAACATGTACGTTGGAGTTTATGGATAATTTTGATAAAATTTTGGTTCAGATTATTTCTATTATTCTCCGGATTCATATTTGATTGTGGTCATCCGTGACCACTTTCATTTCGTGTATTTCGTAGACCAATGTGAAATTCTATCGAAATCTTATCAAAATTCTCATGTTAAACTTCTTTGTATGTGTGTTAGCAAATTATGAAAAATAATTTTTTCGAATGGGTAGGGCCTAACTTTGTGAGAGTTAAAAAAATTGAGAGTGGTGAATGTTGTTACGAACATAGTATGGATCGAAGCTGAATGAAAGAACATTGCATCAATCAAGAATATGAAAAAAGAGTTTCGGAATTCTTGCAATATGTTGAACAAAACCCAAACTCTGTGAAGGGGACATATTTTGTCCTTGTGTGCGTTGTCTTAATCAAATACTTCAAGATTTACGCAATATGCCTATCTATCTATTCATGTTCTGTATAATAAGAATTTATACCATTTAGACTTGGCATGGGAGAAGTACTAGACAGCCTACAATGGAACAAGGACTAGATTATGTGGAAGAATGGTTGATTGATCATTTAGATGACATGATAATTGATATTGGTGAAGAAAATTTTAGAAGAGCTCATTTCTATGATTCTCTTAAGAATGATTTAAAGCAAGATCTATTTTACATTGCTTCAAGAATACATCTCCTATATTAGAGGACACAATTAAGAAGATACGACAAGAGTGAGCAGCTTATTTTCTGTAGAGATGGACTTAGGACCCATGCCTATGCCTTTACGAACAATTTTATTATTGTTGAATACATTAATTAGCTTAAGTTTGAGTTTTGGATTGCTTTTTAGATTGTTTAGTACTGTATTCACTTGAAATGCATATAATATAGTTTTATGATGTGTTGGGATCATTTTCTGTATTTGAGGTGTGGTTTTACTATAAAAACAAATTGATATTTAAAACAAAACAAGTTAGACATCGATTAGTGCATATTCAACGTCTAAATGCTTCTAGTGCTCACCCTAGAATTTGGCACACTGAGTGCCATTCAACGTCAGTTTGCATTGGATCTGATGTCAATTTTGACATCTAACCAGGTGGAATCTGACGTCAATTGACGTTTAGTGGGGAATCCGACGCTAAATTGACGTCTCTCAACATGACGTCGGGAATAAATTGGACGTTAAATGTCCAAAATAGCATACGTTAAAGGTCATTTTTGCAGTGATGTTATATTTGGATGGTCCAGTCTGGGTCCTTAGTATGCTTTGAATGTTTGAATTACAAAGTACAATTTATGATGAACTCTTAATGTTTTATGTTTGATTATTTTTATCATTTGCTTACCATGTTTATTTGTTCTTGGCTTGGTTGTTTTATGTATTTGATTTCCAAGACGATGGTTATCTAGTGGGTATGAGTAGAGGGTGATAATATCTTTATAGAGCAAGCTTTGGAGGGTTCCTAATCTTAAATAGAATGGACGCAGAAATCTATATGTAAACATAGTATCTATTTAGATACGCTCGAATGAACCCTTCTCATAATGAGAATGTATATAACCCCATTTCGGTTGGGTCCGGTATAGAATGAACTTAGAATCATGGAATCGACTCGATCATTAGATTTTCGATTCTAAGTTCATAACCCTAGCCCATTCTCATTTCGGCGGAGCATATCTACTAATTCTTTGATTCCAGTTAATAATGTAAGAGTTGAACTAAGAAATAGATTCTAGAAGCTAAAAAAGGGTATCCTGAGCAATCTCAATAATATACGTTTAGTTTTTTTAGCACATATGTTTTGTGTATAGTTTTGGTTTAAGAGTATGTATATAAATATTAGTTTTATAGTTATGTTTAGATAATTGTAATGAAACCTTATGTTTCTTGATTGTTAACTGTTCTATCTCATCCCATTTATGAGTATTAATCAAAACATAAGTACGAGTCTGACCGAACGGTTTACAAAAAACCAAAATACCGAACGATCATACATACAAAGATGAGAAAGTGGCGGAAGGCCGCCTCATTACAAAAAGAACTCTACTGACCGAACGTCCTACTGTTCGGTCTTAACTTCAACTTCTACCAAATTTTCTTCTTCCAGCGCATCTTCCAACAGCGCGTCTCCTTCTGCTCACATCCACACGGATGATCATTGCATCGACAAGACGAACGTACAAAACAGACACGACAGGAAAAGCAGGGTAAGCTTATGTAATTTAAATCATGCATAACGTACATTTCACAAAATCATTCAAACAGGATAAATCATAGTTCGTTCACACAAGCCTACTACACCAGACTGACCGTCCGGACTGTATGAAACTTGTGTAGCTACAAGCGTTCGTGCACCCGGGTGATGTAGTAACTGGAATGCTCTCATCAGCTGCCACCCGAGGTTAGCCCTATCTGTCCAAAGTACCCCTAAGGACTAGGACCTCCTGCCATTCCCACACATGACCTACTCTCCTCTACATGAAGACGAGTACCCACGGAACATCAGGATGAACAGCCAGCTTAGCATGCCCACCGTCATACTTTACAATTCCAATATTCATACAAGAGTCGTTCCTCCTCGGAACACTCGTCCATAAATCACAACCTTTCCATATCTCATTTTCTTCATCTTTATTTAATAATCATCTCATTTAAACATTTTACACAAAGATCCGTTCGGGTACGATTTACCGAACGTTCAACCCTGACTCAGAACGAGACTGAATAGTTGAAGCGAGACCGAGAGGTCTCCAATTCCAAAATGAATTTAGACCAAGATGTTTACCGTCAGTTTTTAGAAAGAAACCCAGTACAATCTAATATCACTAACAACAAACAGAACGAACGTAACTTACAAAATGAGCCAATTAGATGAACTGACTCTTAGGAGCTTTAACCGAAAGTAGAAAGACCATACTCAACACCAGAACTATAGGCCGAAGCCAATGGGCACAAACACTCCAAGAGATTCAAGAATAATACATAGAGGAATTCCGATGAATAAACCGAGCGTTTATAGAAACTTAGATTAATTTGATTTAGTATCAAGAAATACGAATGTCAATTTAAGACTGAACATTATGGCGAGCGAACTCTAGTGGCTTGAACGAACGCTCGTATTAGAAAGTTTAGGTTAAGGAGATAGGACAAGTGTCTGGTGTAAGACCAAACATTTGATTAGGACGAACACTTGGTATAAAACCAAGTGTTACCAAACTTATATAAAAGAAATTTGATAATTATGCCAAGATACTATTGAAGTAATACTTAGGAATAACTAAAATATTTTATAACAGGATATCAAGACGGAACTATGCTTGGCCGAACGCTCAAGCACAGTAATTCGAAGTGCAGACGTTTGTTCTCAACTAGGATTCTTCCCAAATGAAAGAATCCCTTACTTAACCAAATTCACTAGAAAACTGAACGGTCAAGAATCGTTCAGTAACGTACGTATCCTTCCTTAGGGAATTTCATACCAGGATTTCTTACATTCCACCTCATTTCTTAATATATAGTTTCATAATTTTAATCATTCAGGTTATAATTCGATTTCATATCTCATACCATCCAAACATAGAGATTTTCATATTTCATACATCATAACATACTCAGCCATATTTCATTCCCACTCATTAAATAAACGAACGTTCATGCAATCCAACCATATCAACCATTATGCATCAAAGTCATTTAGTCAACTAACGAACGTTCATACAGTTCACCAACATAAAATTTAAATTAAATAAGCTTCCTTTACCTTCTGAGCGTGAACGAACGTTCCAAGAGTCAGAAATGGGATTTGCCTGACTAAACTTCCTCTACCCTCACGCTCAACAATCTTTTAAACTAAACCAAACAACAGACCAACTGCTTCAGAATAAAACTATGGACTCATGTAACCAGAAGTTGGTTTCCATGTGTCAGGGAACGAACGACTAAAGAAGGAGAAGAACTTACCAGTTCAGAACTCGAAACCGATCGGTTCAAACTGAAGCTTAGGACGCCGGAAACGCTTCTACGGTGCCTGAATAGTGATCGGAGAAGAGAAAGGATAAGATTTCTTAGAGAGAAGGGAGAGTTTTCTAGTGAGAAGGAGGAGAATTTGAAAAGTTCAGAGTTTGGAGGAGAAGATGCATGCAGAGAGTGGGACGTGATTTTTCTAAAAACTCAATTTTGCTTAAGACGAACGTCCGCTCATCTGCTGACACCTGCATTCCACTATCTGATTTTCGAATCCTCGTTGCTTGACACCTGGCGTCCGTTCAAAGGTGTTTTGGGTGCGTTTTAATGATCCTGACAGGAGGGGTTTTGGGTGCGTTTAACGAGGTCTGACACTCTCTTATATAATTATTTCATTTTTATATAATTCAATACTCTTATTTAATATTTAAATAATTATATTTTTTTATATTTGACATTGAATAAAATAAAAATGTATAAGTTTTTACATTGAATACTTAATAATATAATATTTTTTCTTTATTATTATTTTTATTTTTTGTAAGAAATTATTAATTAATATTTTAGAAAAATAAATGGATAAGTATATATGAAAAAGTAATTATATTTTCTTTCTTTACTACTATTTTTTATCTTTTGAAAAAATAACTTATTTAATTAATAGTTAAAATAAAAAATGGAGGAATATATGTGAAAAAAATAGGTATACACATTCCCAGGTAAAAAAAGAGCATCATACAAAATTTTTATATCTATTATATTTGAGTAGAGAATAAATTTTTACTTTAGAAAGGGATAATCAACCCTCCACCTTTTTAATTCATTGATCATCCCTATTAATAATAAATCATTTGTTTGTATGTTTTAAATATAATGTAGTTTATTTTAATAAATGAAATCGAAATAGGTGTATTTGCGTATGTTTTGGAAAGGGTTATCGAAACAAAAACGATTTCATCTTGTGCTAATGAAATTTATATTACAATTTTAAGCTTCTGACTGCTGAGAATAGAAAGAAGAACAATAAAGAGGATTTTAAAAACGTGTCTTTTTCATTCAACCAAACTAACACATTCCCCTCTTTTTCTTCCTTCTTGTCATATATTTTTGCTTACCAGACACGGTAATAGAATTAAATAATGTCTTGAAATGATCAACAACTAGTAAATTTATTACCATTAATTGCTACTAGCTATGATGTCTGACCTTTTTTTGAAAATTTATTCTGCTATATTCATTAGAAAATTTGAAATTAATGATTAACAAAATCATCCCTGTGCAAAGAAAAAATCTTCCTGGATGAAATAACTATAAGAGGCAAATGTTGATACGAAAAGTAAATTTGATTACTAAAGTATTTTTTATTTTTATGATGCTCCAAATATGTTTAAACTCTTTTTGTGATATTTTAAATTTTTTTATGAAATTAATAAATTATTAAATCTATTAAAATGTATGCATAAAAGAATTAGGTTCTTACATGATGGTTAAATATGTTAACAGCCAAAGTTAACTTACTATTTTAATTTTTTACGTTAAATTCTTAATCAATTAAAATGCTCATTGTTTTGGTTGAATGATGTCAAGGATCGGACGTGTTAGATATCACGATCGTCTATGCTTCTTCTAACATGCTCTCCAAACTGATAAGTGGATGATCGTCAAAAGACACTTCAATACTCAAGTCAGCTGTATTTCTCAAAAAGGTCTCAATTAAATTATGGAAAAAGTAAGTTTATCTCGACATTAATCTTATATTTATAGAGCTTAGAACAATCAACCTATTAATTGACCATTAATGATCGTTAATATACTTGTTAACCACCCATTAATAATGTTTACCCTATTAATTAGTCTTTAACCAACTTAACCAGTTGTTTGTATCGATCGTCTCATCTTATCGGCTGACACTACGTCTAGCTGTGACACCGATTGGTATGTTCCATATAGTACAGTCATTATTGTGTTTTTCTGTATAAATTGGTACGATTTCATTTCTTGGACATAATACATACATTCAAAACATAAATAGGCAAGAATAGAAAGACAACCAAGCATTCTTTGTGGACAAAGAACATTAATTTGTTTAAATCAAGACTACAGGCATTCAACCATGGTTGGATGTACCAAAGAAGTGAAAAATTTTGGTTTCATGTGTAAAATTCACATGCTGATGTGCTTTCATTTTTGTACTAAATGTTGCTTAGTGTTATACTTGATGTGTAGGCAAGGTCTTAAGGTGATTATGTGTAGCATCAATATATAAAATTGTTCTGGTTTGGTAGAAGTTAAGATTACATAGGTAATCTTGTAATTCTATAATCTCTACATTCATATAGTGAAATCTCTTCCAACTCAGGTTGTTTGGTAGAATACGTAAACTCGTGAGAGTTGAACCATATAAAATATTGTGTGTATCTTGCTTTATTCTCTTCTCTCTTTTTTTTTTTTTTGTTAAAATCTTTGAAAGATTGAAAAAGGTTCTTTAGTAAAGCTAGTTTACAGTGAAATTTTCAAGAAGGGTAAAATCAAATTTTAAACCAATTCACCCCCTCTTGGTTGAGCTTCATTGGTCCTAACCATTTTAACAAATGATTCCAGAGCTGGTTAATCGAATCTTAAGAATTAAAAGATCATGTCATGGCCAATATATCTCAAACATTTTCTGAAGGGCATCCATAGAAAGACCAGCTCTATTTGCAAGAAAAAGTTACCCATTCTAGAAAATAAGAATGAAAAACTTTTTAGAATTAGTGGACAAAGTTGTATATGATGTTGTTGTCAATGGACCCTTTCAACCCACAAAGATTGAAAAAGTTAAGACTATGCCTAAAGGCTTTTCATAGTGCACACATTATGATGTGAGAACAAAAATTATTATATCTTCTACATTAACCCTTGATGAATTCTATAAAGTCACTAGTAGAAAAATGACATTTTATAACAAACCTATTATAACGGACAAAAATTATCCATCATAATAGGGAGATATTATAACGTAGTTTTTTAAATCAGTTATAATATGAGACGCGGTGGCAAATTTGTAAATAAGTTTAAGACATATTATAACGTAGTTCTGAAAATCAGTTATAATATGAAAAGCGGTGGCAAACTTGTAAATAAGTTGAAAATCTATTATTGATGTATTATAACGGACTTTTAGAAATCAGTTATAATATCTGAGGATCCCTCTCACTCTCGTTCCTCTTTTCACGCTCCCTCTCACTCTCATTCCTCTTTTCACGTTCCCTCTCACTCTCATTCCTCTTTTCACGTTCCCTCTCACTCTCATTCCTCTCTTCCTCTTCGTCTCATTTCTCTCTTTACGTTTTCTCTCAGTCTCATTGCGTTCGTCTCATTCCTCTCTTCACGTTCCCTCTCACTCTCATTCCTCTCACGCTCCGCTGCCTCTTTCCGCTCACGCAGCTCCGCTGCCTCTTTCCGCTCACGCAGCTCCGCTGCCTCTTTCCGCTCACGCAGCTCCGCTGCCTCTTTCCGCTCACGTAGCTCCGCTGCCTCTTCCTCGAATTCTCTGAAGTCTAACCAAGTAGGTTTTATGTTTTTCCCTAATTTGTTATGTTTTTCTTCTATTAATTTCACTAATTTCTTAGATTGGTGGGGATTGTGTTTCGTTTGGTGGAGAAATTAGCGGCGTTAACACGAGAGAGAGGTGGAGGAGGGAGCCTTATCCACAGCGGGGATTGGAGAATTTTGAAGGTAATTATAGTTCACATTCTTCTCTGTAACACTTTTCCCCTCTTTTTATCCTGTTAATTTAGTTTTCATGGATTCTTGAAGAACAAAAAATCGTGTTTTAAGTCTCGTGTGTATTGGGCATAGTAATGTTGAACTGTATTCTTCCATTATCTCTGCTACTCTTTCTCTCAACTGCCCATGCTTAAATCAATTTGCTCACTCCATATTGATTTGTATTAAATTTTATACACTCTCCATTTACTGTTATAATAATTTGTACGTATTTTTATTTGATGAGCTTTGTCTTCACGATTTTCTTAAACCTTAGAACAATTTGACATAATAATTTGTTCAAGAAAGGTTGTCTCTGGAGAAGGATGTGAGCAGTTTGTATCAAGAAAAATCGAAGAAAATATAATTATTGAAAAAAACCAAGATACAAAAAAAAATTAATAAAAGAAAAGTTTGAGAAATAAATAAAGAGATTTCTACTTTTATGAAGAAATGAAAGGAAGTGGGAAATATTACTTTGAAATAAAAATAAAAAAGGTTTTCTACTGTTGTTGGAGTATAAGTTCTTTCTTTCTTTTCCTACTTAGCTATTTATTCTTCATAGTTGAGGGGACATTAAAGTTGAGACGAAGCTATGTACGTTTAATGTAGGAAACACAGCAAAGCAACTCAATGTGTAGCTTTCACAAATCTGAACTTACAACCACTGCATTGGCATATGCTTGGATATATTAAGCTGTTGTCTCTCCACCTTTACTTTCATCCCCTTTCCTACAACACTCTCCAATTAAATCAGATTTGGGTCAATTAGCTCTTCAACATGATGTTATCATGTCCATATCCCTCCACACCTTACGAATATTCGTCAAATATATACATTGTACCTGTGTTTCATCCACTAACGTAAGTGTGTAATATTAATTTAAGAGTAATAATTGTGTTTAAGCTTAATAATATATTAAAGCAAGATTAAAAGAAGAGTTAGGTAAGATGTTTAAGATTCCAATAGATAAGGTATATATCATTACTGTATTATCAAACAATTCTTCTTCTTTTTAAGCTAGTTGATAAAATAAAAAATACTATAGTAAGTTAGTTTCTAAGTTGATATAGTAACTAAGATTTTTGTTATCAAAATAATTGATGGTTCCTTTCAAATAACTATTTCAGACAAAAAGGGTTGTATAGTAGACTGCTTAGATACATATGCACGATATTACTATAGCATCCTCAATCCCATGGGAAGCTGATTTTTTCAGTTTGTATTTGTTGTGACTTATAATGTGAGATGATATTTCAGTTCTAATTTAAATTTTAATTATGCTTTGTTCTCTACAGGAAGACAATCAAGTTGTTCAGTGATTTCCACACCTTTGCCATTTTTATTGCTTCAACTTGGTTAATGTAAGATTTTTATTTCAGTTTATTTTAGCCTTTTTTTATTCATATATGACTCTAGAGATTTCTTTTGCTCCCTTTAGATTAAATTTATCAGGAAAACTTCTTTTCGTTTGTGTGTGCTTTCACAAAATTCTCTGTGATTAATTTAATAACTAATGTGTTTGATAAGTTAGGTGAGATGTGACAGTGGTTTAGTTTAACACCAATGGTGCCTATAATATACACAAAAGTAATGGAACAAATTGCACAGAGCTTTCCTTTGAATTTGTTCCTTTGAAGAAGAATGGGAAAACAGAGGAGTCTATATATATATATAGGTTGTGTGATGATACTTTGAAGTAAAGTCTGTTGGGAGTGTTATTGCAGGGCACACTGAGTAGTAGTAGTAGTCTTCAAGTATATTTTTCTTGCTGCCTTTACATCAAAGCATAATACTAAGTCATATGCCTTTGATTATTAATATATAAATGTGGCATAAGATTGTGTATGGAAGAGTTCCTTTTACAGGAGCAGGAGAACCTTCACATGTAGAATGATTTTTTATACGCCAAGAATACTTTTATTTTCATGAAGATAGCTAAAGTGATTGCATATTATTTACTTATAACTAATATTTATTATATGAAAAGTCGGCTTCAAGTATGGTAGTCTTGGATTTTGCTTTGAGCATAAACTTGGTTATGATAAGCTTCTTTATTATGTAAAAATATACTTTTACCCACATAATTCTTTTTTATTTATTTGATTTTTTATATATTTCAATATAGATAAAATCAGAATTTCTATTTGTGCTTCAATATATTCAACTTTATTCACAAATCCAGGTCACCTAGTAAAGGATTGAACCTTTCATATCTTCTCTCACAAATCCAGGTCTTACTATTTGAGATGCTGCCATTGTTGATGCTGCCATTACGAGACTTGAAGAAACGTGTACCTTGTTGATGCTGCCATTCTTGTTGCAAGAAATCTGTGACCTTTTTGAAATTTAACACCAGTTTTTAATAGGTGAGTTCAATGCTCTTTTGTCAACGTTTTTCTACAACTTCTACAACTTCACTGCTCATATAATATAGGACACATTTCTGGTCTTTCACTTTCAGATTGGGAACGAAACTCACCATTATTTACTTGATAATATTATTTGCAAAAGAGAGAAAGTAAGAGGTTGATGCTTGTCTATTAATCTGTGCTGATCTAGTCAATAATCTGGACTTTAGGTTGTTTGTCTACTTTTCTTACTTCACTATGTTTGTTTGTTTCTTTTGTTGTTTGAGATCCTAGATGGAGTGCTAATGTTAACTAAATGGCTTCAACAACTCAAAAGGGGGATTAATTTGGTTGTGAAGCCAAGATTATTTGAAAAATCTTCCTCTTTTGAAAGTGTTTTATATATACATACTGGATTGGAGGTGATATTAAGGGCTGCCTATAGTACAATTTCACCTTCTTAAATCACAAATTTATAATTCTTGAAGGAGTTGTTTAATTCATACAAGTTTACAAGTGTCTAAAGCCATTGATCTATATTCAAATTCTGCTCTGGAACATGATATCTTCTGCTGGATCTTCTGTCAATGAAGTAACTAAGAATGCAATAAATAACTAATTGGGTATGTGAGAGACCAATACTGTGAAGTTACTTTCGAGGGCAAGCTACTTTGTGTGGAGAAGGGAATGAATTAGAAATGCTAAGTAAATTTTCCTGTTGCTGGTTTAGTATAAAAAACGAAAGATGATTTTTAAGTTCTATTAGATGTGTAAATAATAGAAGGGAAACGTCGCTGTGATAGACTATGTTTTAGAACCCAGTCCACAACAAGCTTACGGTTGCAAGCAACAGAAGCATGCAAAAGTGCCTGCACAAAAGGACAAAGAACGTAAGCCTCATATCAAATTCACTTGAATGAGGAAATTCAATACATACCCAAAGTCATTGGCTTATCCTCACAAATACTACATCCTTTTTAGATTGAAAAGAATGGGATTGCACAAGAAAAAATAACATGAAAAAGCAATTCAATATATTTTGCGTTTGTAAGTCATAATTTATCACTAGTGATGTTATAACTCCCTATAAATTCTGAAAAACCAATGCTTCGTTTTAGCCATTTTTCTTACTTTTCCTTATTTTCTTAAGGTTCTGTTGCTTTGCCTTAGTATACCAAATCCAGGTTTCCATGCATCAGAATCGTAGGGTGATATAGACACCCATTGCTGATTACATTACTGCAGATTAGTCATCACAAGTGGTATGAGTGCATCTATGCTACAGATAACAGAATCAGGACCAAAATTGATAAAACAGTGATTGAACTCTAATAAAATCTAGTGTACGGGTTGAAAAGGACAAAATTTATACTTTAATTTAAGAGTTAGTTGGCCTTTATATGAGCACATTTTGCAGATATTGCAAAGATCACTGGCAAATTTTTCGTACCTTCAGTACAGAAAGATATGCATCTTATCCAACTATTCATTACAATATTGTTTTAACTCTATTATTTTATTTGTAGATCTTTAATGATTCATCTCCCATGGAAGCTGCAGACATGGAAGAAATTAGAAGGAACTGGGCTTCTTTTATTTTAAGTGTTAGTAGAAACTTGGCTACACTTAAATAGTGTATGTACATTAATGTAATATTTTGGATTTAATATATAGTTTCATGTATAAATGATGTATTAAATATTAGACTATTTAATATTTGAAATGAATTCTATTTTGTTAGTTTCAATAAATTTGTTTATTTAAAGCTATATTTATTATAAATGGATTGGATGAGATGATAATACAGGAATATTATTATAATTTCATTGGATGTCAAATTTAATAATCAATTTTTTTTTTAAAAACATTTATTATAACGTATTAAGCAATGTATGATATGGTATGTTGATCACATATTATAACGTACAATATTATATACGTAATAATATATAACATATTATAACATACAAAATTTTCTACGTTATAATATCTTCCACCTATTATAACGGACAAATGCAGAATTTGTTATAATAAACTGCACATATTATAACGTACATCAGAAACTACGTTATAATATGTTGAACATATTATAACGTAAATTTTTGCTACGTTATAAAATGTGCAGACTTACTATATCGCCCAGAACTATATCCCCAGTAACTACGATATAAAATGTCATTTTTGTACGTTATAAAAAGTCATTTTTCCACTAGTGAGTTTTTGTTTGTGAATCAACTAAAGAGGTGTGGGATGTTTTGGAAGTGACACATAAAGGAATGGATGAAGTCAAGAGAACAAGAAAGAATACTCTCATTCAAGAATATGAGATGTTCAAAATGAAAAATGAAGAAAGTATTTATGACATCTAGAAGAGATTCACCCACATAGTAAATCACCTGTTAGCTCTTAGGAAAACCTTTGACAAGGAAGAACTGAATATCAAGATCCTAAAGTCATTGATCTTGTAAGTTAGATGAACTTCAAGGTGAGATTGTTATCATCTTGTGTCAGCTTCTTGCAATCATGGTACATTTGCTTGTTAATTTGGTTAAGAAATCAAGTCACTAGTAAAAAATAAGGATTTTAACTCGCGCATTTGACACCGGTTTAGTTTTAACCGAAGCAAAGGTGCGGTGAAATTTTTGTAATTATCACAAACGTATATGCCTCGGTTCAAAAAGGACTGATGCCTAAAACTGGCGCGGTGGCCTTTTTGTAACTATTGCGCAATGGTATATGCCTCAGTTCAAAAAGAACCGATGCCTAAAACTAAGCGGTGACATTTTTGTAATTGTCGCGCAAAGGTATATGCCTCGTTTATTTAGAGAACCGAGGCATAAAATAACTAATTTTTTTAGAGGGTTTAAGCAGCGGTTCTTTATAGAACCGAGGCCATAGACTCTTTTTGCTTCGGTTAAAAAAATAACAGAGGTAATAACATGTTTTTAGGGTTAAATTTCACAAACGAGTTTCTTACACATTTGAAACATTTGTAAACTCCTTTCTACCGTTGCTGGTCTCTCCACGCCTTCCAGACCATCATCTTCAATTTCTTTCATTTTTTTCTTTGATTTTTCGTTGATTAATTGTTTCTCTACCATTGTCTTTCATTTTTACCGATTAATTTTGTTCACATGTGCTCTTTGGATGTTTATTTCGTTTTGTTTCAACATAGAAGCCACCTTCAACCTTCAAGGTTAGTTTCATTTAAAATTTTTGCTATTTTCGTTATGCAAATTTTGAAAAAAATCAATTTTTTTTTTGTAAAAATAGAAAACAATTAACCGGAGTGAAAGTTAGAGTCTTTTTAAGATTTTCAATGCAAATATTTTTTAAAATTTAGATTACAAGTTTGTTTTTGGCTTTGTGTTCTTGTATATATGTTATGGAATGTTTGTAGAAACGAATAATTTTTTTTTAAAGAAAATATACTTTAGACAGCGGTTTTGGACCCCAACCGAGGTCATAAACCCTTAAATTAATTATTTTTAAGAGTTTATGGCCTCGGTTCAAACCAGAACCGAGACAATAATCATAAGTTTTTTACTTCGGTTTTTGAATCGAGGTCAAAAGTTCAGACTTTTTACCTCGCTTGAATATACCTCGGTTCTATAATCGCGATCATAATCCCAAAACAACCGAGGCAATAGCCCTTCGTTGCACTAGTGAGTGTTATAGACCAATACACATAAGATGAATGTATCTTATTGAACATTATAAAGATTTTGAAAGGATAGTCTAAAATCAATATCCTCCATAAATAGAATAGATTGCATGACTAAAGCAAATCCGACAATAGTTCCTCACAAATCATGGTTGAACAGATGTCTATAAGTAAACGCATATGAGGTGTTAATGTGGTTTCCAAAGATCGCGAATAAATGTTGCAGATTTGTACATATTGGACAACACAAATGAGGTGATCCCTTTTTAGAAGGTTATAAAGCCATTGTGAAGGACAACAATTTGAGACAATAAGAGCAATGGTAATCGATGGAGCATAATATAACATTCATGTCCTTGTTTAAATTAGAGGTTTTAAAAGATGCACATTATTCTGAGACTCTCTTGTGGCTAACAAATGGAATAAAGTTTGAAGTCCTATGTTGTAGAGGTTACAAAATTACTAATTTCACATTCTATACGAAATATTTGGATGATTAAAGCACAATACAAAATAGTGGAGTTAGTTTAGAAGTTGAGTCGCTATTATTTTCCACATCTAAATATCAAAATCTTGTATTTGGTTACTATGGTATAATAAAAGACATGTGAGAGGTTTATTACATTGTGTTTTCTATTCGAGTGTTTAAATGTAAGTGGTTTGATAATAAGAGTGGTGTGAAAATAGATGAATCCGGTATGACTCTAGTTGATTTTTGAAATGTGGGTTATCGAGACCAACCATTTATCATGGCACATCAAGGATCTCAGATTTCTTATGTAAAAGATCCTACGTCTCATCATTGGTACGTCTCACTTCAAAGAAAAAAACAACTTGATTTTAATAAAGATAATCTGATTAACATTCATATTGCTGACAACCATTCATTTAAAACTACGATAAATTTTGGTGATGACCTTTTAGTTGACGATGTACAAAAAATTCGAAAAGATCACAATAAGAAAATATACATATGATCAATCCATAACTTTATGTATGAACTTTAAATTTACATGTTTTATTAAATAATCGGTGTTATAGATCTTAAAAATTAAAAAAGTTATTTAAAATTTGACAGGGTCTTTGGCAACAATTATTGGAACCGGTGCCATAGACCCAAAATTATTATTATTTTTTTCTATTTATTCCCTCAGTTTTTTTTACAACTGAAAGAAAAGCTTTAAATTTTTGCTTAATATGTCTAGGTTTTGAAATTCTATCATAACACGAAAATAATGTTGTCGTATTTGGCTGTACTAATGAGACATATAAACTTAATGTCGTTTTAAATTAAAAGTGATGTTAATTTCTCATATGTATTAAGCTAAAGTCACATATATGATCTCTCTTGTAAATTCTCAATAAATAAAAGGAATAAATATGATATTAGAGTAGACCTACACTAGTGCAGAATTGGCCTTTAACGTCACCCAATAGACGTCCGTCCACAAAAATCCCAACGTAAATAATTGACCGGTGGCATATCTGTAAATAAGTGGGACTATAGACGTCGGTTTGGTGGGGGACGGACGTCTATAATATTATAGACGTCGGGGCCCCTCTAACGGACGTTTAAAAGGTTGAAGCAATGAACTCTTCAACTTCCCTGGCAGCAACTTAGGCATCGGTGCTGGATGGGGACGGACGTCTATAATATTATAGACGTCAGGGCCCCTCTAACGGACGTTTAAAAGGATGAAGCAATGAACTCTTCAACTTCCCTGTCACCAACTTAGACGTCCGTTCTGGATGGGTCCGGATGTCTATAATATTATAGACGTCGGGGCCCCCAGAACGGACCTTTAAGCGGCTGAAGCAATGAACTCTTCAACTTCCCTGTCAGCAACTTAGACGTCCATTCTGGATGGGGTCGAACGTCTATAATATTATAGACGTCCGGCCCCTTCCAGAACGAACGTCTAAGTTGTTGACAGGGTAGTTGAAGAGTTAATGGTGTTCAGCCGCTTAAACGTTCGTTCTGGGGGCCCCGACGTCTATAATATTATAGACGTCCGGACCCTCCAGAACGGACGTCTAAGTTACTGACAGGGTAGTTGAAGAGTTAATGGTGTTCAGCCTCTTAAACGTCCGTTGTGGGGGGGCCGGACATCTATAATATTATAGACATCGGTGCCCCTCTAACGGACGTTTAAAACCCCCCGCGAATATCAATATTTAAAACCAAAACACGTCATATTAGTTATTGCCCCGACGTCTATAATATTATAGACGTCGGGGCCTTCCAGTAACGGACGTCTAGTTGCATTTATACTAAAACGCGAACCCGCGAGGAGTTACGCTCATTGTTCATCGTCTTCCCCGCGATTTCACTCTGCGCATTGCATTTCCAGGTTGGTGTTTCTCTGTTTTGGAGCGTTTAAATTTACTTTTAATCCGATTAAATTGTTCTGTGATGAAATATCTTTCATTTGGACCGATTAAAAATCATTTTCGGTGCGTTTTGGTGTAGTTTCTTGCGTGTTCTTGGGCGGCGTTTTTTACTGTTTTTGGCCTACGTTTTAGGTCGTGCACTCCTCCATTTCCCTCCATTTCATTTCGAATCTGCTCTTCAGGTTAGCTTCTTCATTAATAATTTTTTTGTACGCATGTTATTGGGTTTTGTGTATGCATGTTTTTTACTTTAAGGTCTGCATGTGTTATTGGCTATTGAATATGCATGTATTAGTTGTGTTATTATAATTTTCATGTTAGATTATAAGTATCAAATCATTGAGTGACCCTTAATTACCGTTTGAAATTTAACACAAACGATCAATCTTTTAATCGTTTGTGTTAAATTTTGAATTGTTCGATTGGACAGTTTGAGAAAATTAATTTTCATAATTTGCAATAACATGTAAGTTGGAGTCTATGGATAAGATTGATAAACTTTCGGTTCAGTATTTGTGTTGTTCTCCGGATGCATATTTGATTGTGGTCATCGTTGACTACTCTCATTCCGTGTATTTCGGAGACCAATGCGAAATGCTGCCGAAATTTTATCAAATTTATGATGTAGACTTCTTTGCACGTGTCTTAGCAAATTATGAAAATTAATTTTTTTGAATGGGTAGGGCCTAACCTTGTGAGAGTTAAAAACTTAAACTAATGATTTGACGAACATAGAATGGATTGAAGCTGGATGAATGAACGTCGCATCAGTGAAGAATATGATAAGGGTGTTTCGTAGTTCTTGCAATACGTTCAATAAAATGCTAAGTCTGTGAACGAGACATATTTTTGTCCTTGTGTGCGTTGTCTTAATCAAATATGGCAAGACTTAGGCAATATGCGTGACCATCTATTCATGTTCGGCATCATGAGGACTTATACCGTTTGGACTTGGCATGGAGAAGTATTGGACCAGCCTACCACGTCACGAGGAACAGATTATGTGGAAGAATGGATGAGTGATCATTTAGAGGACATGATACGTGATGTCGGTGAAGATAATTTTGGAAGAGCTAATTTGTATGATTCTCTTATAAATGATCCAGAGCAACTGTTTTTCCCCGGATGCTCGAACTTTACATGTCTGTCTGCAACTTTAAAGTTGTTTAGTTTAAAAGCAAGGAATGGATGGACCGATAAAAGTTTCACCGAGTTGTTGGAGTTGTTGAAGGAGATGCTTCCAGAAAATAATACTCTACCTATTCGTAATTACGAGGCAAATTTTTTTTTATGTCCAATGGGTCTTGTATATCAAAAGATACATGCTTGTCCTAATGATTGTGTTTTATACACAAAGGAGTTTTTCTTCGCTAAAGTATTGTCCAACATGTGGTTTATCCCGTTTTAAAAAGAAATATGACAAAAACACTGTTGATGAAGGTAATGATGGTACACCTGCTAAGGTGATGTGGTATTTGCCTATAATACCTAGGTTCAAACGTATGTTTTCTGTTAAAGAAGATGCAAAGAACCTTAAATGGCACTTTGACGAAAGAAAGTGCGATAATCTTCTTCGACACCCTGCTGATTCACCCCAATGGAAAAAGATTGATGAAAAATTTGCAAAGTTTGGTGTAGATCCAAGAAACTTAAGACTTGCACTTGCAACTGATGGTATGAATCCTTATGGAAACTTAAGTAGCAAACATAGTTCATGGCCAGTTATGTTGATGATTTACAATCTTTCTCCTATGTTGTGCATGAAGAGAAAATATGTGATGTTGTCCATGATGATATCAGGTCCTAGACAACCTGGAAATGACATTGATGTTTACTTAAAACCTTTAATTGATGATTTGAAATTGTTGTGGGAAGAAGAGGTCAACGTGTTTGATTCACATGTTCAGGAACAGTTCCGTTTGCGTGCAATGTTGTTTTGCACTATAAATGATTTCCCAGCGTATGGAAACTTGAGCGGTTATAGTGTTAAAGGACATTTTGCATGTCCCATATGTGAAGAAAACACTAGTTACCTTCAATTGAAGCATGGACAGAAGACGGTATATACAAGACATCGAAAATTCCTTCCTCGTAATCACCCTTCTCGTAGATTGAAAAAGGCATTTTATGGAAGTGTTGAGGATAAGGTTGTGCGCAGACCCCAAAATTGTGAAGAGGTGTACAACGAAGTCAAAAACATTGACACTGTGTTTGGAAAACATCATAAAAGTACCCTTGCAAAAAAACATTTCGAAGAAACGATCAATATTTTTTAAGCTTCCATATTGGTGTCAACTTGATGTTAGACATTGTATTGATGTGATGCATGTTGAAAAAAATGTTTGTGACAATGTCATCGGAACTTTATTAAACGTTAAAGGGAAGAGCAAAGACGGAATAAAAGCACGACAAGATTTGGCTGACATGGGAATCCGATCTAAGTTACATCCACAGATAATAGGAAGACGCACCTATCTGCCCCCAACCTGCCACACACTTTCTAAAAAAGAAAAACAAAGTTTTTGTAACTATTTAAGAAGTGTGAAGGTTCCACAAGGTTATTCTTCAAATATTAGTAACCTTGTTTCTATGCAAGAGTTAAAGTTAGTCGGTTTAAAGTCCCACGATTGTCATGTATTGATGCAACAATTGTTACATGTTGTTATTCGAGGCATATTACCTCCTTCTGTTAGGGGTATTCTGACACGCCTGAGTTTGTTCTTTAATGCCATTTGCAAGAAAGTTGTTGACCCTCGAGGTTTAGATGATTTGGAAAATGAAGGAATAAGACTATTATGTCAATTGGAGATGTATTTTCCACCTTCTTTTTTTATATCATGGTACATTTGATTGTTCATCTAGTCAGAGAAATTCGAATATGTGGGCCAGTCTTCTTAAGGTGGATGTACCCAGTTGAAAGATACATGAAGATCTTAAAGGGATATGTCAAGAATCAGTATAGACCAGAAGCTTCAATCATAGAGCGATACATTGCAGAGGAAGCCATTGAATTTTGTTCAAGTTATATGTCATCTTGTGAACCAGTGGGTCTTCCCAAGAGCATACATGAAGGAAAATGTGAAGGTAAGGGTGTTCGAGGTGTGAGAATTCAAAGTGTTAGCAGAAAAGAAGTTGACCAAGCTCATTTGTACATCTTAAACAACACTGTTGATGTGATTCCTTACATTTCTGACCACGTTAATGAAATAAAGGCAACAAACCCAAGAATGAGTGAAAAATGGCATCTTAGTGAACATGTGAAAACCTTCTTACAATGGTTTAAGAAAAAGATTTATGCGACTCCACATGTTTCTGAAAGTTTATTGAGGTTATCTCGTGGACCGAACGCAGATGTCATTACATATGGTGGGTACTATATAAACAATATTTCTTTTCAGACAAAGGTAGAAGATGACAAAAGTAGAGTTCAAAATAGTGGCGTCACACTACAAGCTGAGGCTGTCCACTTTGCTAGTTTTAAAGACAAAAATCCAATCACAGCATCTATGAGTTATTTTGGAATAATACAAGAAATATGTGAAGTTGATTATGTCACTTTTAGAGTCCCAGTTTTCAAGTGTAAATGGGTTGATATAAATTCTGGTGTCATGATAGATGACTTTGGTTTCACATTGGTAGACTTGAACAAGATCAATTACACTGATGAACCATTTATCATGGCTAGTCAAGCAAGACAAATATTTTACGTAAATGATCCAGCGAATTAAAAATGGTTAGTGGTTTTAGAAGGAAAAAACATGCATGGACATGATGATGACGATTCTCTTGATATACTTGAGACAACATCTGTTGCATCTAGACCCATTGAAGACCTAGTTGATGACGTTGTCGATGTCATCCAGGCAATTCGTAGTGATCACAATGAAGGGATTTGGGAGAAAACAATATCTTAATAGGTTGTGATAGTTAATTATTGACTTTATATTTATGTTCATCAAAATTGAATTATTACTAACCTTGTATAATTTTTCAGGTATGTCGGCCTCAGACTCAGGATCGGGACAGACCAGACGTGGTCGAGGCGTCACATGATTGGCAGATGTGACAGTCGGACGCGTTGATGGGCAGAGGAGACATGTTGACATTGACCCCATGCTTGAACAAAAGCTGCATTCCATGATGCAGGGCAACACGGGGCCTGGTGAAACTCCCACGCCACCTCGTGTCAACACTAGAGGATCATGCTCTGCTGTAGAACCTACTCAGTACAGCGGTCAATATGAGCTGCTGGTTGATGGGGATCCCCCACGCATTGTGGTTGTCGGACGAGTGCTTGAGGGAGGGCTCACTATTCATTGTGTTCCCATATTACCCCACCACATGCGTGTGACGATTGACGAGATTCGGGATCCCCAGGCTCAGGTGCCTGTACCCACTCCAGAAATTAATTTTGTGGGGGAGGCCATAGGCTCATTTATAGCCTGGCCTCGAGCATTGATAATGTCACACATCGCTACTCCACAGGTATAATGTCTTTGTTATTAGTATTTCTATGTTAGGTTTAAAAATATTTGTTGATAACTCTTTGATGAAATTCTTATCTTCAGTTCACACGTCCTCAAAAGCAGCCGATTCATGATAAAGTCATACATGAAGATGATGACATGGCTGAAGCAGAGGATGATCCTCTATCAAAGCTAATGACAAGATTACCCAGGTTGAAGAGAGCACCATTAGAACTATACTAGGATTTGAGAGTATTTGGTCTGCCCCCCATGTGCCAGTATATATCACATTGCCTGATGCATTGGAGTTGATTGGGGGAGACAGGATGTTGAATATTTCCATCATTCAACTGTGGTGCATGTAAGATAGTTAATTTTGTCTTCCATATCTCTTTTTGGTTGATTCCTATAGTTTCTAACAACTTAACTTTGTTTTTTTAGGTACATGGACACAATCGTTGTGGACCAAGGTCGGTCTTCCATGTACGGATTTGTTGAACCTCAGACCATTCAACCTTCTAGTAACACACTTGAAAACAGACAACATTATTTGCAAACATGGATGAATGAGTCAAAAAGAGACGTATACCTTGTGCCATACATTGATGGGTAGGTGTTGTTATATGTAAAAGTTCATTATTAAGGTTTCCTTAATTACTTAGTTAAATAATTATTGGTCCTTCGTGATAGGTCGCACTGGCAGCTGATGGTCATCATTCCCAAACAATGTAAAATTATATGGTTTTGTTCATTGCACAGGAAGATGAAAAATGACTTGAGAACCATGCTTCAAGGGTAAGTGTTTCTCCAAAAATGACTTTGAATTTGATGTTCCCCTTAAACTTTTATGATAAATATAGTTATGATAATTTTACTTTGTGTTTTTAATCTCTACATAGTTATTGGTAAATCTCGAGGTCAACTAGTTCAAATTTTATATCCAAAGGTTGATTGTCATTTATGGTTCTAATTCATTTTCTATGTTATTGAATGATCTAAATTATTGACTATTTAGTGCATCATTTTAGTGTAACCAGCAGCAGGATTCATGGGAATGTGGCTTCTATGTCATGTGTTGGATTAAGACCATCATTCGAGTTGTCATTACAGATGACTGGAATGAGGTAATGATGCATACCTTGAATACATTACAAATCAAATTCATCTTTAAACATATATGAAACCATAACACTAGTAAAAAAAATAGCCTTTTAACGCGTTTAATACGCCTCAATTTTCATAAAACCGAAGTATATTAAAATGCGGTGGCATTTTTGTAATTAAGAGAAACTTATACGCCTCGGTTCAATAAAAAACGAAACTGACTCCGTTATTTATGAAACCGAAGCATTAAAGCCCTCTTCACTAAAACCTATTGCTTCGGTCTTTATCCACCTGATTTCATTAGACATTTATGACTCGGTGTGCCTCTAACCGAGGCATACTAAAGCCACTAAAATTTTGAATCCTAACCAGCATTTTCTTATACTACTCCTCCAAACCCTTGGTGCTCCTAACATTAGATCCCACCTTTCTGGTCACCAACCGAACCTCAAACCCCTCAACACAACTGCCGAACATCCGAGTGGGCCTCTCGTCGCCAACTTCATCCATCGAGGACCCACGAAGCCTGTAGTCGAGTGCGGGGAGGCTGGAGGTCGTGGTACTTGTGTGTGTGCGCGTGCGAGAAGGGCGCGTTGTCGAAGGGAGGGGAAGCTAGAAGGAGGCGACGAAGGGAGGTGGCGGAGGCCAGATCTGGGCGCATGGAGGGGCAGAGGCCAAATCTGGGCAAATGGAGGGGCAAAGGGCAAATCTGCGCGTGGCCGAAGAGGAGGCCGTGGATGGCGGAGGGGGAAGTGGAGAAGCGCTGGATGAGGGAGGCAAGTGTGCCGCTGGAAGCGCTGGATGAGGGCGGGTGGGCTTTAAAGGCGGCGGTGGCGGTGGATGGAGGTTTATGGGCAGTGACAGGGCTCTTGTTGTTGTTGTTGGGGTCGAGGACGGTGAGGCGTTCATAGGCGTGGGTTGATTTCAAGAAGGAGGTAGAAAGCAAGCTACTTTCGAGAAGGGGTCGAGGAGGGTGAGGCATTCATCCCGCAGCATGTCTGCCAATCATGATCGTGTTCGTGTGAGGGGCAGGTCTCCAGCCTTTAATGCTCTGGCAGCTACTTTCAAGAATCCTACTGTTAGGAACCTTTCAACCCCACCTCCAGTAGTTAGAAAGCTCTATCCAAAATTCGTGACACCAGACTCTACAATTCTGGCACCAAAATCTGCAACCATTAGTTCTTCTTTTGAGATAATTGAACGTCCCTCTCCTCTCCTGCTTTGAGTAATGCTCCCTCTCCTGCTTTGAGTAATGCTTTTAGTGCTATAATTTACTTAAAAATATGCTTTCTGTTTATTTGGTTGTTGCAATGTGAAGTGAGTCCAGTAATGCCTAAATTGAAACAAAACAAACTCAAAATGGTTGTTCAGTTATTCTGATTGTTGAAAGTCCGAAAGCAGCAAGACCCAACCACAAACGCTTATGATTCTTAACGTGTTGGTGTAAAATTAAAAAAAAAATAAAACCCTTCTATTGCCTCGGTTAAACTCCAAACCGAGGCATAAGACCCAACCACAAACGCTTCAGTTCCAAACCGAGGCATAAAGTGGTAGACTTTTTACCTCGTCTGTATATGCCTCGGGTGCGGAACCGGTGCCTACAAGCAAAAATGACCGCTTTCGTTTCTCTTGATTGCACTAGTGTAATGAATCTTTCTTCAATTTTGCAGCGCTTCAAGAGCACATCTCCTATACCAGAGGAAAGGATTAGGCAAATAAGGCAGGAGTGGACAACTTATCTTCTGTAAAGATGGAGTTAGGAACAGTTTTATTTGTTGTTGAACATTGCTTAATTTTAGTTTTATAAGTTTATATATTGATAGTTTTGGTATTGGATTATTTTGTACATTAAGTAGAACTTTCTTTATATGAAACGTAAATATACTATACTATATATTGTTCTGGGACGATTTTCTGTTTTTCAGGTGTGGTTTTAATGCAAAAATAAATTGATTTTTTAAACAAAAACGCCCAGTAGACGTCGGTTAGTGCACAAACCGACGTCTATAGACGCCTGGCAGTGCACAAACCGACGTCCAAACCCGTAATCCCTAAACAACTCGTTCAGCCATATAAACGTCCGGGGTGGCTTCGCCGGACGTCTATATAGACGTCCGTTGTGTCAGTCCCGACGTCTATATAGACGTTCGGCCTGACACAACGGACGTCTGACTAACGTCACCTACAAAGACGTGGATGCAAGTCAGACGTCAAAAAGTCAAAAGAACAAACGTCTAAAGCCCTTTCTGCATTAGTACTATAAACTCAATGGTGCAAGATCGTATAAATAAAGTTGACAAGGTAGTTTATAACGAAGACACTTTCTAATTTTTGTCACAGAATACCAAACTTTCAACTACAATTTTAAAAATTGATTAGAAATGAGATTTATCCAAATAAAATAAAATAAAATAAAAAGTCAGTCAATTAGTAATATCGTGATCTTAATAATAAATACTTCATTAAGTGATTCAATTTAGTTCCTTAAACTTAAATTCATATAAATTTTATTACTATTGTCTAAATAAAATTAATACGGAAGAAAAATTAATTTAAGAGCTTTATTTTTATTAAAAAAACACTAAACTGATGAAATTATATGAATCGTGGAAGTAGAAGAGTAAATTATATATTTAAAATAAAAATGTATTAAGTTTCTTTCATGCCATTATTTCGTTAGTTAATTTATTACTATATATTATTATTTTATTTTATTTAAATTTAAAATTTCAAACTATTCTAATTTAAAAAATTGATTATTGTCTAAAATTAAGTCAAAGAAAAGCCTGATGTTTGATTTTCACAATCTGAAGCCTTAAAAAATGTAAAAATATATTTTATGAAAATATAAATAATATATTTCAGTGTATCTATTATAAATAGGAAAATGATTATTTTATAAACACAATTTTAATATTTATTTTATATTATTCTTTCTTATTTTTTATTTTTATTTTTATTTTTATTATTTAAATATAAAATTTATATATATATATTTATTTTATTTTTTTAATATATATTAAATGAAAATGAATATAAATATATGTCCCTTTATTTTTACATGAAAAATTTTATAAAAATAAAATAAAAGTAAAACTGTTGCCACACCAAGCGCCACACCAGCGTGTGAAAGTTTGTCAAATAATCAATTTCCAGTTATATATGATTGCCTCTCTTTTGTGCTTACTGCATGTTTCTTCAACTTCTATATTAATTGCTATAAAAGGGTATCCCTAGTGAGCAAAATTCTCATCCATTACAACCGGTAAACTACCATTTCCATTAACTCCCTCTGACCACTAGAAATTTTCAAACTTTCTACTGATCTTTTTTCTTGATGGCTAACAAATGGAATAAAATTTGATGTGCTATGTTGTACATGTTACAAAATTAATAATCTCACATTATATACGAAGTCTTTGGATGATAAAAATATAGTACAAAATAGTGGAGTTAGTTTAGAAGTTGAGTCGCTACTACACATCCAAATATCAAAATCTTGTACTTGGTTTAATGACATACTATGGTATAATAAAATACGTATGAGAGGTTGATTATATTGTGTTTTTTATTTCAATGTTTAAATATAACTGGTTTGACAATAAGAGTGGTGTGAAAATTGATAAATTAGGTATGACTCTAGTTGATTATTGAAATGTGGGTTGAGACCAACCCTTTATCATGGCACATCAAGCATCTTAGATTTCTTATGTAAAAGATCATACGTCTCATCATTGGTACATCGCCCTTCAACGCAAAAAAATAGCTTGATTTTAACGAAGATAATCCGATTAACGTTCATATTGCTAACAACCATTTATTTAAAACTACTATAAATTTTGATGATGACCTTCTAGTTGGCGATGTACAAGCAATTCAGAAATATCACAATGAGAGAATATACATATAACCAACCCCATAACTTTATGTATGAACTTCTAATTTACATGTTATGTTATATAACCGGTGTTATAGATCTTACAAATTAAATAATTATTTAAAATCTGACAAGGCCTTTTACAGTTATTGTTATTGGAACCGGTGTCATAGACCCAAAATTATTATTTTTTATTTACTCCCTCAGTTTTTTTACAACTGAAAGAAAAGTTTTAAATTTTGGTTTAATATGTCTCGGTTTTGAAATTGGTATTATAAGACGAAAATAATTGTTATCGTAGTAGTAATGAGAGACATAAACTTAATGTTGTTTTGAATTAAAAGTGATCTTAATTTCGGTGTATTAAGCTAAAGTGACACATATATAATCTCTCTTATAAATTCTCAATAAATAAAAAGAATAAATATGAGTAGAACTATAGACTCAATGGTGCAAGACTTTAGGTTAAAAGTGGTGGATTGGATCCATTTAAATAAAGTTGACAAGGTAGTTTATAATGAAGACACTTTCTAATTTTTCTCACAGGAATACCAAACTTTGAACTACAATTTTGGAAATTAATTAGACATCGAAAAAAAAAAACAAAAGCCAGTCAATTAGTTGAATATCGTGATATTAATAATAAATACTTCATTAAAAGATTCAATTTAGTTCCTTAAACTTAAATTCATATAAATTTTATTAGTATTATCTAGATAAAATTAATAAGGAAGAAAAATTAATTTAAGAACTTTATTTTTATTTAAAAAAAAAAACTAAACTGATGAAATTATATGAACAGTGTAAGTAGAAGAGTAAATTATATTTCTAAAATAAAAATGTGTTAAGTTTCATTCATGCCATTATTTCGTTAGTTAATTTATTACTATATATTATTATTATTTTACTTATACTTAAAATTTACAACTATTCTAATTTAAAAAATTGATCATTGTTTAAAACTAAGTCGACGAAAAGCCTTATGTTTGATTTTCACAATCTGAAGCCTTAAAAAATGTAAAAATATAAAAATATAAATAATGTATTTCAGTGTATCTATTATAAATAGGAAAATGATTATTTTATAAACATGATTTTAATATTTATTTTATATTTTTTTATTATTATTTTAATATAATTTTTTTATATATGTATTTATTTTATTTTTATAATATATAATTGTGACATCCCAAAATACATTGTAAAAACTATATAATAGAATAATCACATCGATTAATATTACAGATCAGTCTTACAAAATAAAGAACGTACGCTTGTGGCCGAACGACCTTACAAAGAAACAAGAAAACTAAAACTGAACAACATAAGCAAACCCGACCGAACGGTTTACAAAAGGCTATACCGAACGGTCCTACAAAATAAGAGGGAAAAGATGATCGAACGATCATCTTAAAACTAAACTAATAATACTGACCGAATGGTTCTACTGTTTGGCCTTAATTTCTACCTCAACTAAATTTTCTTCTTCCAACGCTTCTTCCAACAGCTCATCTCCTTCTGCTCACATCCACATGGATGATCATTGCAATGGAAAAACAACCAAATGTACAAAACAGACAAGACAGGAAACATATGGTAAGCTTATGTAATTCAATTCATGTATAAACATATATTTCACACAATCAACTAAACAAGATAATTCATCACTAGTTCGTGCAAAGCCTAATACTAGACTGACTGTCCGGACTGTATGAATTTTGTGTAGCTATGACGTTCGTGCACCCTGGTGATGTAGTAACTGGGATACCCTCAACAGCTGCCACTCGAGGTTAGTCCTATCTGTCCAAATTAACCATAAGGACTAGGACCTCCTGCCGTTCCCACACATGACTTACCCTCCTCTACGCGAGGACGAGTAATCACGGAACACCAGGATGAACCGCCAACTTAGCATGCCCACATTCATACTTTACAAATTCCAATATACATTCATGAGCTATTCCTCCCCAGAGCGCTCGTCCATAATCCAAAACATTTCATCCATATCATATTCTATTCATCTTTCATTATTAATAATCTCAATTAAACCCTTTGTACAAAGATCACTAAGAATACCAAATACCGAACGTTAAACATCAACCCTGAACCAGACCGAACGCTTGGAGTGAGACCAAAGGTCTCTAGTTCCAAACGGATCAAAACCGAGAGATGGAATCATTGGTTTTAGGAAAGGGAGTGATTAACATAATAGTTTTCAATAATGATTAGGAATCAAACACTAGTAAAAAGTGTGGTTTTTAATTCGCTATATAGGCTTCGGTTATGTGAGAACCGAAGCGTATAAGGATATATACATCGGTTAATCTAAAAGCTGAGGTAGAATACCGATATGGCACCGGTTAATTCAAGACACGAGGCATATACCACTACCCAGTTCAGAAAAAAGGCCTTATTGCCTCGGGTGACTAGGCAACTGATGCCTATACCTCTCCACTTTATTCAGACATAACCTAATCCGCGTTTCTCCTTCCTTTACCCTCCTATTTTTCCTCTGCGCGTGCTTCTCCTTCCTCCTGCTCTCCGCGTGCCAGTGCTCGCCCATTGGTGCCCCGCCTCGCCGCTGCTGCCATTGGTGCTTCCTCCAACGACTCCACTCTTTCGCCGCCGCTGAGCCTCCGTCGTTGCTGCTTCCGCACTGCTACCTCCGCTGGAAATAGAAAAGGGCCAAGCCGCTCCAGATGCAGATCTTCAGATCGACGAGATCCACCGCTCCAGATCGGAGCCCTCCCTCGTCTCTGCCACGGCGCTTGTCATCAAACTCCTCACCGCGAGTCGCTGCTACCCTCTCACCCCTTCGAATGTCGCCGCCGCCCTAGACAATAGCGTTTGCAGCCGCGAGTCGCCGTCAAACTTCTCATTAGTTTTAGTTGTTTCTTGTCAAACTCTGTTCAATCAATGGTTTAACATTATTGTAATGTAATATTGTGTCTTGTTTCTTGTTTGATTCCTGTATGGTTTTCTTTTGATTGTTTTAGATTGTTCAATCAATGGTTTAACATTGTTTTAATATTGTGTGTTGTTTCTTGTTTGATTTGTGTATGGTTTTCTTTCGATTGTTTTAGATTCTTTAGTTGGAAAGTTCTGTTTGGCATGATGAATTGAGTCCTAAATCTGAAGAAATAAAAAAAAACACGCTAGTGCCTCGGTTCTTATATTTCTATCTCGTTTTATTTCGGTCCATAACCGAGTCATAAAGTTTGGCTTTTTTACCTCGCTCACATATGCCTCGGTTGTAAAACTGAGGCCTATAACCAAATCTAACCGGTGTCTTTTCTCATTATCCTACTAGTGAAACGTTTATTTACTAGGTGAGCCAATTGAATGAACTAACTCCAGAGTTAAACCGAACGCTAATAGGCCTAGGCCGAATACTAAGACTCTAGGCTGAAACCAATTTAAGACAGACACTGTGAAAACCTCAAATACGGGTAAAGAATTGAATCAGGTGAAGAAACCAAACATCAATAAATATACTTAGCTTTTGAATGAGTTAAACATTAAGAACAATGAGAATGTCAGTCGAAGATTGAGCACCGAAAAGGGAGAACCCTATTGAGTTTGAACGAGCGTTCATATATATGTATATATATTTTTCAGAAAGGAGAATGAGTATCCGGTGTAAGAGCGAGCACTTACTCAGCACGAGCGCTTGGTGAAAGACCGAGCACTACTCAGTATGAGCGCTTGGTGTAAGACCGAACACTACTAAACTTATAGGAGAAAGGCTTGATAAATATAATAAGATACCATTTTTAAGTAGTGTTTAAGAACAAACGAAAATATACAAATACATATAGATATACTTAAGTTTATAACCGAATACCAAGGAACAACTATGCTTGGCCGAACGCTCATGCACAGTATTACGAAACAAAGACGCTCGTCCTCAACTAGGATTCTTCCCAATTGAAAGAATCCAATTCCAACCAAGTTCACTAGAAAAACCGAACGGTCAAGGACCGTTCAGTGACGAACGTGCACTTTCATAGGGAAATTTCATACTAGAATTCTTTATATCAATTCATCTCTCAACATCTAGTTTCATAAAATCAAACATCCATATCATAGTAAATAATCATACTTCATATACATTCATCCACTCAACAAACATGCATTCATTAGCAACGAACGTAAAAACGAACATACAATTAAATTATATAAGCTTCCCTTACCTCTAAGCGTGACCGAACATTCAACAATGCAGAAATATATCTCCTCACTACTGAAATCTTAGAGTTCGACGATCACCCCTTACAAACTAAACCAAACAGGAAAAACATAAATACTCAGAACAAAGTGACATATTCATGCAACCAAGAATCTGGGTTCGCATGTGTAAGAAGAACGAATGTTCTAAAGAGAAAGTGACTTACCAATTTCAGAACCAAAAACTGATCGGTTCAATTGGAAGCTCTTGACGCCGGGAGTGCTCCAACGGTGCCTGAGTGGTGATCGAAGAAGAGAAAGTGAGTGTTTTATAGAGAGAAGGAAAAGCTTTTAGAGAGAAGGAGGAGAAAAATGAAGTTTCAGAGTTTGGAAGAGAGGTTGCATGGAGAGAGTGGCGTGAGTTTTGAAAAACTAAGCTTTGCTACCACCGTCAAAGACGAACAGCCACTTTACTGCCCACACCTGTCTCCCACTTTCTAATTTCCAGATTTCCTTCGCTTGACACCTGGCGTCCGCTCAGAGGTTTTGCGTGCGTTTTTAATGAGGTTTGACAATAATAAATGAAAATGAATTTAAATATATGTCCCTTTATTTTTACATGAAAAAATTTATAAAAATAAAATAAAAGTAAAACTGTTGCCAGACCAAGCGCCACACCAGCGTGTGAAAGTTTGTTAAATAATCAATTTCCAATTGTTTATGATTACCTTTTTTTGTGCTTACAGCATGTTTCTTCAACTTCTATATTAATTGCTATAAAAGGGTATCCCTAGTGAGCAAAATTCTCGTCCACTACGACCGGTGAACTACCATTTGCATTAGATATAGCAACTTTGACCACTAGAAATTTTCAAACTTTCTACTGATCTTTTTTCCTGCAGAAATTTTTCTTGATGGCAGAGGAAAGACAAGTGAAGAAAGAAGATGAACTTACTCTCTCCCTCCCAAGAGAGAGGGGTTTGGCATCCTCAAATATGTATCTATTTCAAGAATTTTGGTGCCCATCGATTCTTATGAAAGAGGTAAACATTTTTCAGAAGCAGTTTCAAGCAAAAGATAGTGATATTATTGTTGCTAGTTTTCCAAAATCAGGTACTACATGGTTGAAAGCCATTGCTTTTGCCATTGTAAATCGCCGATGCTTCTCCATTTATAACCATCCATTGCTTACTTCCAATCCTCATCAACTTGTGCCTTTCATTGAATTCATGCATCCTGCTGATAGTCATTTTCCAACAACTGAGCCAAGGCTTTTTGGAACTCACATTCCATTCCCTTCGTTGTCTAAGTCAATCATAGAGTCTAATTGTAAGATAATATATATTTGTAGGAACCCTTTTGACACTTTTATCTCAGCCTGGAATTTCTTTAATAAAATAAAGCAACATTCTTCATCTGTACCAACAATGGAGGAAATTTTTGAAATGTATTGCAATGGGATAATTGAGTTTGGTCCATGGTGGAGTCATATGTTAGGTTACTGGAAGGAGAGCATAGTTAGACCTAACAAAATTCTGATATTAAAATATGAAGATCTTAAAGAGAATGTCAACTTGTATGTGAAAAGAGTTGCAGAGTTTCTGGATTTTCCTTTCACTCAAGAAGAAGAAAGCAATGGAGTGTTCGAAAGCATAATCAGGTTATGTAGTTTTGAGAAGATGAAGGATTTGGAAGTTAATAAATCTGGAATCTCGTACAAAATCGTTGAGAATAAGCACTTCTTTCGAAAAGCAGAAATAGGAGACTGGGTAAATTATTTTTCTCCTTCAATGACAGAAAAACTATCCAAAATCATGGAAGAAAAATTAAGTGGATCTGGTTTATCATTTGAAATAATGCATCCTTGAAATTTCAAAGCAGTAAGCGACTACTACAAATAAATAGCTATATGTATCGTGTGGCAGAAATGTGACATGTTTTGCTCTTGTTCCAGAATCACTTGTATGAAAAAGCTGTGTTGAATTTGTTAGAAGGATTCAGAAACTTATCTGGATCCGTAAAATATTTCTTAGATATGATTGTTATTTTCCTGCTCTCTTACTTTCTTTAATACATGTTCTGCTGTCAATTTTCTTATTTTGTTTAGAACTAGTTTTAAATCTGTATGTACACACACGGGTTGATACTTGTGCGTGTTTACTTAAAGAGATTTAGAGACTCATGAAATAAATAATAAATATTTTTATGTCAATAATTTGATTGTGAATAAAATAAATATAAAAAATATTTTAGAAAGTCAATATGTAAAAACATAAAAAGTAAATTTTGTAAAAATATAAATGATAAAACATGTGCAAAAATATAGGGTAGACTCTCTACAAATATAAAAGATATATAAAAATTTGTAGAGGAGACTCGTTAAAAATACAAATGAGTTTATAACGAAATTGATCTAAAGTGTATTGCTACACTTGTCTAATCACTACATTAACAAACTTGTCTAATATGTATTGTTAGACTCATCCAATAAGTATATGAACACACTCATTAATGTGTATTGTTAAACTCTTCTAATTAGTACATGAACAAACTTATCTAATTCATATTGCAAAACTTGTCTAATTAAATAATGCATAGAGTTGTCTAATGTGTATTATTATAGTTATCTAATATATGCATGAACATACTCGTCTAAAAATATAATTAATGTATAAAAAAACTTATTTAATGTGTATTAATACACTAGTAAATAAACATTTTTTTAACTCGCACATTACGCTTTTGTTTCAAAAAACCGAAGCGTGTAACACCTAGAAATCGGCGTTACACCGACTAATTTTTTCCGTAAAACACATAAGTAAAATTTAAAATTTTTAATCTCCAACTTCATCGAAAAAATAGTACATTATTTATTACAAACCGATTATTCCGAAAATAAATGTTCAAATAGTCGGGATCGAATAAAATATTAAAAATACAATCTCAGGTCCTCTATCCCATTTCTCCTTCATCCTTTATGCATGTTCAGAAGCATCAGCCATCACATCTGTAATAACATCTGCTCCCGTATAACATCATGCATTACACGATCATCGCATTCACATACACAATCAAGCAAGGGTGAGCTAACGAAAATACAATAAACATACATCATAAATATACTCATACCTCGAGTATACTGCACACCTAACATACCACAACATACTACCATCCACTTCTTAACTAGATCAAACTACATACACAAGTATGAATTATACTTCAACCACATTGCATACACCAATATGCATCAAAATATCAAATCAGAATGCATACACCGATATGCATTACAAAATAAATCAGACTACATACACCAATATGTATAACATATCAATCAAAATACATACACCAATAGTATTAGCGTCACTCCCATCACTCTTTTTAGAGCTTCCCCAGGCAGTTACACATTACCCCAATGTGTAGTGCTTCTTCCCATCACTCTATAGGGAGATTCACTGGGCAAGTACACAATGTCACCCCTCATCACTCTGATCAAGAGCTTCCCCGGACAAGTGAAAGTATAACCCTCATCACTCACCTAAAGAGATTCCCTGGGCCAGCACACACAACGCCAATTAATTTGTCACGAGCTTCACCGGACTAATACCTGTTAAACTCTTTGGCAAGTGCACCAAATCGTTCAAGTAATAAACCGTGGTAAGACCAGGTATCGTTTTCCCAAGAGACTCGTAATACTAAAAAATTGTTCGATTAACAACTCATCTAGACTCAAGAACAACTCATCATTTAAGAATATGTGCAAAAAGATAAATTCACAAGTAATTACAAGGTTGGACTTTGGTATTGAAGGCACTTGGAAATGGAAAAGTCTAGAAATGGTATGAAATGACATTGTTAAGGTTAGTTTTCACCAATGCACTCTTGTGTATAACCAATTTCATCTCCTCTCTATCAATTTACTAAAGTCAATCCACTAAAACACTCTAGCCCTAATCCCTTAGGTGAAAGAGCCTAGGTTTTCCTTATCAAACTCCAATCCCTTGGACAATCTAACAAGCAAACCCGCATTAAGAACTAGGATCTACGACAACATGTGAATCATATCCCATCCCTGGCTCAATGACCCACAAGGACTCTTGTTTCAGTTCAAGATTTCATATCTCATCCCTGGCTCAATGAAACCCCAAAATCAAGTCATGAACGTCCCCATTACATGCAAGCTTTAAGATCGGAAACAAGAATACTAGTAATAGATAGAAAAGGCATTTATAAATACGAAACAATCATTCATTACACAAGAGTTCATAGGCTACATCTAACCCTAACAAGATGAATCTGGTTCTCCATTTCCATGGAGAACCCTAAAGCTTACAAACATGGAAGATGGAAGAAGAAGGAGACCCAAAGGAAGAGGAGGAGATGTTCCCACAAGCTCCTCGCGCCCTCCATGAGCTCCAGACGTGAAATCGCGCCTCCAAAGAACCAAAGACCATTTTTCTTTCTGCCTCGTGAGTATATATACTGCCCGAATTCTCGCTTAAGCTAAATTATTCTCGCTTAAGCGAAAATGACTGTTAAATCAAAGACTTCCTGGATCACCGAGGCTCTTCAATGTAATGGAGGATCTTCTTAACATCAAAATAGATCAAAGAAAACAAGGGATTAGAGTATTATTTACGTAATGTAGCCCAAAATATAGATAAACACTAAAACTAAATAAAAGAGAGGATTTAAGCAAGTAATAAGCTAAAGAAAAGTTGATTTTGCTATTAAAATGATGCTTAGATAATGGTAAGAATTAGCATTATCAGTACCCCATGTCACCCCCATCACTCTTACATAAATGCAAGAGATTCCCCGGGCGGTTACAGACATCACCCGTGTGTAGGGTTGCTTCCCATCACTCTCCTAGAGCTTTCCCGGGCCAACAACCGCAATGCTTACTATCCATCACTCGTTCAATGACACCATCCAACCAAAATACAGATATCCAATAATCCTCACAATACCAATCCAACCATACCATAACACACATATCATATCATCATCACATAATCATCACAATACCAAATCATAAACAATTCAAGTTCTTCATACATCATGAAACTCATAATCAATTCATATCCAACCGTGATTTCAACAAAACTTAACCATCCAAACCTCATTCTCATATCATTTTACAATCTCACACAGATCATACAAAATTTCTACATTCAATAGATGTATCAAACAGTTCAATATATTTTATATGCAACACATTTTCTTTGTATCCTTTTAATACCAATATTTAGGTAACTCAAACAGCTTGGGGACTGTTACATTGTTGGTTAAAACAACCGGTATCGTCAAGTCGCGCAACGGAATAAAATAGCGGAAAGCGTGTTACGGTCAAAAGTCAAGTTAAAATAGTCGGTTTCAAAAATTGATTTTCTTAGTGAACTTTTATCGAACAGTTGATATGCTAAAAGTTTAAAGAGTGTAGAGTTCAAGAAAATCAACATAGAAAATTTATCCTGGTTCAAATCAAAAGATTCTACTTCCAGTCGTTAATCACTATGAATAATGATTAACCTTTTTCACTAAAATAATGTTTGTACAGATTACAAGATATAAAGTAAAAATTAAGAAACGATAACACCTTTCGTTCGACAAACGAACGAAATAACCTTCCTTCGACAAATGAACCGGAAGAGACAACTCAGCCAACTTGAAGAGAACCACTCTGACCTTTGACACACAAAGCGCGAGCTTCTCCTTTTCACAAGACTTGGCAAGAGCACACTATCACTTTGAGAACTTCCTCAGACAAACTGTATTCTCAAAATGGCATAGATTCTCTTTTCACTCACAGAGAGCTTCCCTTAGGCACACAACTCTAATACTTTCAAAATGAAAAGTTACTTCCTAAGAGCTATGGAAAACACTATTTATAACCCAAGGTTCAGAAAATGAAAAGACAAATCCCAACTGCCAAATATAACTATTATCATAAGTGATGATCGATTATTTGTGTCCATTATGGGGTTTTCAAAAAGTGATAATCGATTATCCTGAATGATAATTGATTATTTGTGTGACTTGGGCAATACTAACTTAGATTGAAATAATCGATTATTCTAAGCAATAATCGATTATTTGCGCAAGGAACTCTTTTCCAAACAGGCTCGTAATAATCGATTATTATACCAAATAATCGATTAGCTGCGCAAAGACTCTCTAAACAGAAAAACTTCTAAAAGTTCGTACATCAACAAAGTAATTCCTATACAATTAATTCTACAAAATGCTTTTAAATAAATACAACAAAAGTCTTCACATTCTTCATCTTGTAGCATCATCAAAACCATAATATCTTCAAGACACCAATGATCCTCATTAGTAACAACCAACAGCTCCGGAAGGGTCTAAAACACCCCAAAACGACCTAGAAAATGTCCAAAACGGACATTCGGAACCACAAAAACTCTCAAAAACAAATTCTACAACATGCAGGCACATGCAGTGGCCATGGAGCGCGACCAGGGGGCGTTGGAGCGCGACCTGCACACGATCAATGCACTCTAGAGCGCAACTAGGGGACGCTGAAGCCCTATATCAGTTAACAACAAGTGCAGATTTGGCTTTTGATGCACTTGAGACTTATTCTAATGATCAAAGGGGCTTCCTAAATATTAGAATTGATGAGAAAACATATTTATAACTGGAAGTAAACATCCAGTGATCATCAAACCCGAAACTTGGTATATCAAACCATTTTTTACACTCCTAAAACACCTAAACTCAAATTTACACCTTATACTCTTGTTTTCTGCAAACTAACCACTTGAACAAGTTCTAATTGGCTCAATAACATATTGCAAATCAGCACCTACAGCCCAGAACATCTAATTCAAAATATCACTTGTTAAAACCCCAAAAAATAGCCCAAAATCAATCCAAATTCAACATATCAACTACCAAAGAACCTAAGTTCAGTTTTCTACCATTTTCAATGTTCAACCCAGTTTTGAATCACTCAACATCAAGCTTAAAATGTCGGTTTATATCAGATTTACATTTATTAGGTTTTCACCTATCAATACCCCTAAAATACCTTTGAATCCACATGGCAAACACACTATAACAACTACCAATTCATCCTTCACCACATATTAGTTAACTTCCATCATAAACAAGTCACTAAACATCTAATCAATTGATACTCATTACAGATTCTAACTAAAAACCAATACTTCATTAAGTCAATTCTTAAACCCCCATAACTTTTATCTCAAAAATCAACTCAAAACACCATCAAAACAATACCATTCCACTTTATATTGGGTTTCAACAAATTAATCATTCACACCACACCATTCTTTCCATAATCATCAATTTATCCATTCAAATTTCATCAATCATCCAAAACAAACCATTTTCGCACTTGATGAAAAAGTGAGGTAAACTATAATGTTTTCCATCTCATTTCACATCCAAATCCACCAAAAACTTCATATACATATAGATCAACATGCTAGAACGAAAATTCACCATCAATCTAACATATATTCAACAATTTTGTATCATAAAGTTCATACCAAAATTTCATAGATCAAAACCATGGTAACAACCCACTTGAATCATTTTCTTGAAATCATACCACCAATTTAACCAAAATCAATTTCCATAGAGCTCCCCACATCAAAATCAAGCAACTGGACTCATACATCCAAAGAAATTCTAGAAATCAGTTGAGTTAACTCCCCTTACCTCTTGAAGACCTCATTGGAACACCTTGAATCCTTCACCACAAATCTGGGCAGCACCTTGCTCCAAGAACCTCTAGAACACTCTCTTACGGATCATTTTCTTCTCTACAACTCAGCACCTCACGCCCAAGTGCAGAACCCCATCCCCTCTCTTAACCAATTTGCTCAAGGGACAACCATGGTCCCTCTATCATAAAAGAATTCACTCAAAACTGAAAAGGAGGGTCACACATGGTCCTTTCAGACCCAAGGGACCGAAATGTTGGATCTGGAACAAATTCCCCAACTTTCCACGCAAGTCCAATGTGTTTTAGATCTAAAACGTCAAATCTGAAACACCGCTCGCATTGGGGCGCCCTTCAGAAAGGGCGCTGGGGCGCAACTGGACTGGTCTTCATGCGCTTGGGCACCCTTGAGAAAGGGGCATTGGGGCGCCATCCCCCAACAACACAACTGAAACAACTTTGACAGTCCGGTTGGACCCCTTCCCGAAGTCGAATTAGGCGTATGAGTACTCGAATCGAAGCTCTTCGAGTCTACTTTCTAATGGAAAAAGAATCAATCCAAAATCTTAAATGTACAAAAAGTTATAAGTAAAATACTAAACCATATCAAAGTTGACAACACTTTATTTTACACTATAACTTGAAATTTTTACAACTTGGTAAAATTTGAATTTACAAGGGTCTTACAAAGCGTATAAAAATGTGGTGACAATTTCGTAATTCTGATGAAACATATGCATCGATTGAGTGTGAACCGATGCTGAAGGAGGTATATTATCTCGGTTTTTTGACCAACCGAGGCAAAAAACCCTGCTGACCCAATGCAAATCAGACTTTTCACCTGACAACTTTTTTGAAAAAGGCTTATTGTCTCGGTTCTCTGACCAACCGAGAAAAAAAAACTGACAACTTTTTTGAAATAGGCCTATTGCCTCGGTTCTCTAACCAACCGAGGAAAAAAACCTTAACAACTTTTTTGAAATAGGCGTACTACGGTTCTTTGACCAACTGAGGCAGTATGTCTTGCCAGAAACTCACAACCTCTGATTCTGAACGTTTCAAATCAACTTTGCCAACCTTTATGCCTCGGTTTAACCGCAAATGAATTCAGTGCGAACTGATGCTGAAGGGGGTATATTGTCTCATTTTTTTGACCAACCAAGCAAAAAACTTTGCTCACCCAATGCAAATAAGACTTTTCACTTATCAACTTTTTTGATAAAGGTTTATTGCCTTAGTTCTGCCTCCACCATTGGTCGTCACCTCTACCTCCACAACTGGCCGCCGCAACTACCTCAATCACTGGCCGCCATCGTAAAAAAATTTAACCTATTGTTCCTTCTTCTTCCTCACACAACCATTCTCTCTCTCAGGTGAAGTTGTTGATTCATGTCCTCCATTTCTCTAGCACGAAGTTCCTAGTGTGGTCTCCATTAATCTCGCGTTAACTACGTTCTTTGTTGTTGTCATTAACCATTCTCCATCATCATCGGCTGTTCGTCGCCGCATTCAGCCGTTCGTTGTCACCTTCGACCGTTCATCCGCTGCCTTCGACCATTCGTCGCCGCCTTCGACCGTTTTGTTGCCCGCCGATTGTCCCAGATAAAAAAAGGAAAAATATGATTTTTAAAAGGCAAAAGTCCCCATTTTCTGGAAAAAAAATATAAAAATAAGGGGATCAATCGCCTCGGTTCGAAACCAACTGAGGCAAAAGAACCCCAAATACTGCCTCGGTTCAAAAATGAGGCAAAAAGGCTACCCCTTTTTGCCTCGCGTGTATATATAGCTTGATTCACGAACTGCTTCGTATAGACAAAAATAATCGGTGTCGTTTTCCTTTACTACACTAGTGATAGACTCGTCTAATCAATGTATGAATTGAATCTCTAACATTTTTTATTATATTCGTCTATCAGTATAAGGAGAAACTTATCTTATCTGTATTGTTAGACCTATATAATGTTTTTAGCTAAACTAAATGATGGACGGGCGCCCGAGGAGATTACGATAGAAGTTGTGCGAGCATAATTCGGACTCCTCGAGCCTTCCTCGACAAGAGAATGACGCAACGGAATGATTGAGAACACGATAAGAACGCAGGAATCTAAGAACTCAAGAAAATAGGGTTTGTTCGGTAGAAAAGCCTAGAAACACGAAGAACCATAATCTGGACCGAAGGAACCCAAGAAAAGGGGGAAAACACAAGTTGGACCTATTCAACGGTTCAAAAGCTAGATTGAACGGTGGATAATGAAGAACAAATAGTGGAAAGGCTTTCAATCAAAAGAAAAGTGGATTCAATCGGTTAATAACTAAGGACAAAGGATGAAAACCCTAGAGAAGGCCATAGATCGAAGAACTGTTCGGTGAAGATGAGGTTCTTTGGCTGAAAAGGCTGAAGCAAGGAAGAAAACGAGGTAGAATGTGGAATCTGTGATGAACTGGTGGATAGGAGCTCTTGAGAGCGTGAATGGAAAAGGTTTGCGAAGATGCTATTGCAAGAGAGAAAATGTGGTAAAATGAAAAGGTGTACCTCTGATGCGTATGAGGAAAAATGATGTGGCGAGGCATGGGAAGCTGACGCGAGAAGGGAAGATGTGGCTTCTAACGAGTGGATGATTCGTGCAAGCTGATGCGGATATGGAAGCAGCGTCAGGGTTTGAGAAAGCACAAAGGAAAATGGAGAAATGAAAGAATGAAGGTAGTGTGCAAGGAAGGTGGCTAGAGGGAGTATTTGGACTCTCTAGCATGTGACTTTCAAGAGAGAATAGTCTCTGATTCAGAAAACTCAATTCTCATTATTCTCAAAAGTGTCCATTACAAAGAGAGGAGCTGGGTATTTATAGTAACCCATGCTCCTTGCAAGCTGATACACGTATACAATAAAATGTAAAATTACAAAAAGAGAACACTAAAGAAGGTATGTCAGGCAAGATTCCATCACTAACTTAATAAGTGTTTGAACAAACTTGTATAATGTGTATTGCAATATCTAATAAGTAATTGAACAAACATTTCTAATGTGTATTAATAGACATTAATTTGTGTATGAAAAAGTTTATCTAATGTATATTGCTAGAGTCGTCTAATCAATATATGTAGACTTATCTATTCAATACATTGACAAACTCATTTAATATTTTTTGCTTTACTTATTTAAATAATGTATTCTTAAACTTGTCTAATAATTTTTGTTAAACTCGCCTAATCAATGTATGAAATGAGCTTTCTAATATTTTTTATTATACTCATCTAATTAGTGTATGGATAGTCTCGTCTAATGTGTATTGTTAGAGTCATGTAATTTTTTCCTATATTCGTCTAATCAATGTATGGAAAAAATTTTGATATGTATTACTAGACTCGTTTATTAAATACACTGACAAACTCATCTAATATGTATTGATGGACTTGTCTAATCAATATATGGACACACTCGTATAATGTGTATTGTTATACTTATCTAATTAGTGTATATTCAGACTCATATAATGTGTATTGCAAAATTTTTCTAATCATTAGTGAACAAACTTGTCTAGTCAATGTATAAACATATTTGCCTAGTGTTTCTCAATAGAGTTGCTTAATTAGTGTATGAATAAAGTTTTAATCAATGTATGTTCAAACTCATTTAATGTGTAATGCGAAACTTGTAAGACCCATGAAAAATATTTACCTTAATAGTAACAATTTTATTACTAGTAGTAATAAATTTCTTTATGAATGGAAAATAAAATAAAATATAAGTAAAATTTAAAATATTGATAATGGAGAAAGCATTCATATTTGAAGTCATTATTAAGGAATCCATTATGAATTCATTATGTAAGTGGTGAATCCATTATGTAAGTGGTAAATCCATTATGTAAGTGGTGAAATTAAAATAATAAATAATATTAAAAAAAATGATGAATAGTAAAATTTTTGGATTATAAATAGCAAGCATGGGGAAGGCTGAAAATTTGCTCCAAAAATTTAGAAAAATTTTGAGAGAAGAGAGTTGGAGGAAATTCTAGTTGCAAAGGGGAAATTCTGGAAGTTTTCGGGGAACAATTTCTAAAGCACGAGATTAAGTCTGGAACAGAGGTAGGGGAGCTAATCCTTTTTATATATGATTTTTATGCGTGTTATGATCATGAAGATGAGTTATGAATATGTTAAAATTTTGCTAATGGTAGTTATCTATTCATTTGTATAAATTTAGTTTTCATGATTATAATTTTTTTATTTTTGAATTACTGTGGTAAAACCTTTCTTTTAATTGTTTTTACCATTGGATTTAGCTAAAAATTTAATATATGAATCCTAAGACCTATTTCTTCACTTTGACCGTTCGGATCATCAATTAGAAGTCTGTACTTGGAGAAATAAATCCTGCATGTTTGAGTAAATTAATTACCCCTGTAGTTCTGTTACTGAGTCCTCTCGGTAAAACATAGATTCTTACCTATTTGACCGTTAGATCAACCTGAAAATTTGATATATGATTCCTAGGACATATTAATACACTTTGACCGATCGGATTTGTAATTGGAAGTCTATGGTTTCAGAAATTAATTTTGAAAGTTCGAAAAATCTGATGAACACTATATTTCTGTTCTTAAGTTATCATGGTAAAAACTTCATATATATTTCAATTACCGTTAGATTGAGCTCAAACTTTAGTATGTAGTTCATAAGACATATTAAGTCATCTTGACCGTTCAGATTTGTAATTAGATGTCTGTGCTTAGAGGAATTTGTTCCGCATCTTGAGTATAACCGAAAACCACTTAAAATTTTGTCCCTGAGTTACCTCGGTAAAACTTCTATATCTATCTAATTAACCGTTGGATCAACCTGAAATTTTAATTTGTAGTTTCTAACACATAGTGAATTACTTTGACTGTTCAGATTTGAAATCGGAGGTATAGATTTAGAGATATTAATTTCGTATCTTCTCAGGGATCTCAATATTGCTTAATTTCTATTTTTTGATATCTATATGGAAATTCGGTGTTAATTTTATATGATGTTGTTTTGAATCTGTAAATAAGAAATTTTTTAAAAACTAGTTGAGGAAGACTTTGGCTAAGGAAATACTTGGTACTTAAGTTGTCCATTGTGACGCACCTCTCTTTCCTGGAAGTTTACTCGACAAGTTTTTAACTTAAATCCTATTGAACAGATTTTGTACTGTTAAATTATTGTGCAATATATCTTGTTGGAATGGAAATGTATGATGAATTCATGTTATTATGGTAGATATGAAATTATGAATTATAATTGTGATGATTGTATTTTATTATATTGTAATTGAATTTATGCGTCTGAACATTATATGAGTATTATGGGGAGATTTTGTAAGGGTATAATGTGAGTTGAGGAATATGAGTATGGTATGAGTCTCGTGGAGAGATTCAGTAATGTTATGTTATTTGTGTATATGTTGATGTTGAGGGTCCTGTAGTTGGAGGTTATCTTGATACTCTAATAATCATCCAGTTTCAAGTAGAGAAGGATGAATTATGTGGTGAGAGGAGCAGGAGGTCCTGGTCTATGTGCCGATTTTGGACATAGTGAGGGGACTAACCTTGTGAATGGTATGAAGTATTTTGGAACTGTATTTGTAAGAAGAAGTACAAGTCATTACAAGTGCATAACCTCCCGTGACCGCTCATCAACGTATCATTTGGATGAGTGTCTATTGGGTATTGTGGTGTTTATTGGGTATTGTGGGATGAGTGTCCAATAGGAATTGTGGTACGATGGTATGAGGGTGTTTGGCATAATTATTATATGATGTTTGTATCGAAGTAATTATGCATGTTTTATAAATGATTTGTTGCATGTTAGCTCACCCTACTTGTTTGTGTTTGTGTATGTGCGATGATCGTATAATTCGTTATACGGGAGCAGATGAAGGAATGTCGTCTGATCCAATGCCGATGAAGAAAGAAATAGAAGAATAAATTGGAAGAATTTGAATTTTAATTATGAGTTTGTAGTTGAAATATGAGTTTCAAAAATATGTATAGATATATATATCAACTACAAATTTTCAAGTGAGATTACGGGATATTACCGTAAATGTAATGTTACAATATATAAATTATGCATTTTCAAGTTTGAGATTTTGGGATGTTAGAAAACTCACTTTGATAGTGAATAGACAAACTCGTCTAATGTAATGTCCTAATTTCTAGGGTGTAACAGGTTATTCAATAGAACTAGTAAATTTCAAAACTTTATCACAGCGTGGAAACATATTTTCAAAACTTTATCACAGCGTGGAAACATATTTTCAAAACCTCAACATTTAAACGTGCATAATTTATTCAAAACATAACAGTTCAAAAACACTTGTCCAATGAAACTAATAAAGGAAATAAAATAACTCTAATTACACTGCCTTAAAGTTCAAACACAATAACTTTAAATAAAATGCCCAAGTCTATTTCCCGTTATCTCTTGAATCTATCATGCTTTAACAACATCTACAACATCATCTACTCACGTATAACACATTATACGATCATCGTTGATAATATCATTCACGACACACAAACACGTATACATTCATCAAGTTTTTCAAACATATATATATATATAAATCAACCATAAACCACCCCATATCCAATAGTAATAACAATAAGAGTCATAATCCTCTAACATGACAACTTAATAACAATGAATTATTCAATTCTCGATCCCCAATCCTTGATCTTCAATCCTTGATTCCTTGACCCTCAATGTCATTACTAATGTCTCACACATAGACCCTTGGTCTATCCACTCATTAGCACCTATGTTAACTACTTACTATAATCATTATAGTCACACCACTAACATAGCATGACAAGGAGTATCTTCAATACCATGATCATCATAGACACCATCATGACTATTGTAAGACCCTCACTGATTGAATACTTGTTTTAGGGGAAGTTTGTCTGAGTTAAATAAAAGTATCATGTTATTTAGTAAAGAGTGTAGTATGGTGGGGTAAAAGTTCTCTTGAATATAATTTAATTGATGCGAAAATTAATTAATTTTAAGTCAAAATTTAGAGAAATGTGAAGAATAATCCGAAGAGAGGTGTGAGGAAGAATCCAATGGTTAGAAGATTAATGGACTAGAACGAAATTGGGAGAGCGAGGATACGTTACAAGGAGAAGAAGAATCCGAAGTTAGGGATTAATTTCTAGGTACGTGAATTTATTTTGGGTTGACGGGAAAAAACCTATGTATAGGGCCGTATGGGAGAGGGAGAGAGAGAACAATACTTGTGAGTTTCGAGACTAAGAATGAGTTACAAACCTGAGATTCTTCAAAGCGGACGAACGAATATTCCAGATATGGAGAGTTATGTTTGTCTTATTTGAAAAGTCTAGTTGAATGTGTAATTTGGGATATTTGTTTAGTTAGGTTTCTTGTTTGACAAATTTGATAGTCCCTTATTCTAAGTATATTTTCATGTATGAGTTGATGAATATATTATAATCTATTGAGTTATCTCTTTCATCTAGTTGATAAACCATAGTCTAGGTATGTTTAGAACAATAACAAGAAATGGTATGTTAAATGGGATTAAAGCATTGAATGAATTTATAGAGGTCTGTTGATTATATGATAATTTGTTCATTGTCTTGGTTGACTGATGTTTGACTAATGTTTGAAGATGGCATATTGTGAAGAAAACTGATTAGCTTAAATTTTGGCATTTTTACTAGGTAATATTGATAGATATTGTGGTATGTATAGGTTGGGTTTGGTGGAATCCAGTTGCTATGGGTCTCGAGGAGATGTTAATTGTTAGGACTTGTCTGGATAAATGTTGTGTACCTTCTTATAGAAATTGTGAATATAGTTAGAACTATAAGGAGAACGTGAGTCTGCATGATTGATGACAATGAACATCACCATTACTGTGTTGGTATGTTAAGTATAAAATAATTATAAACAAACTAAACTTGAGTAACTGATAAGTGTGAAAAAGAGTTGTTTTTACACTTATAAATGATCTCAATCTTATAATTATTCATGTTATTACTCAATGAAAAGTTGTAATAGAAAGTAAATTGTTATGTAAATTATTGTACAGGAAAGGGTGTATAATTTGGAGTCTGTCTGCCAATTCTCACAAAGCGCAAGCCAAAATTCGCACAGCTAGAAAAAGGAAATTCGCATAGCGCACCAGTAGCTGTGCGCTGAGCAAATAACAACAGTTGAAGTGCAACAGTTAAAGGACGTGACAGAAAGGCGAAAACGATCTTCTGACACACAAAAAAAAGAGAAAAATACTGGAGAACTCAGGAGACGATCAAGAGACCTTTCCAGACATTCTGTAAGGAATTGTTGTAAAGAGTACGTTTGAGATGTCTAGGATATGCTAAATTTTTTGTTCATTGGAATTGGTTGTATGACGACACATTAATGTAAATTTCTTGTGCAATATATGTTTTTGTTCTTGTTCTTTTCTTGACTTGCTTTTGATTATACAGAAGTATTATTCTCTTTAAAAGTTCTTTTGTACTGGAAGTATTTTTGGAACCAGAAACGTAAGAAAAGAAACTAAAAGTAACTATGCTTGGAATAGCTTCTGTGCTTTTGGTCATTCTCAACATCTGGATTTAATGCAAAATTATCTGATGAATTAATTAAGGAATTAATAATTCAATAGATAATTTTAGAACTTGTTTTAAGGAATTAAACCAAGATACTATTATGTGAATGCTTGAACAGAGAATATATGTTGTCCAAGATTTTACTGTAATGTTAGTCAGAGACCAATTCCAGTGATCTTTTATCGCATTTTTCAATCTTAATTTTTTTTACGTTGTTAATTTCATACTAAATTCCAAATTGAAATCACAAATGTTATCAGCAATAATTGATCTTGATAAATAATTTTAATTGAATAACATAACTCAAATTCCCTTGGGAGAACAATACTCTTGACTTAATTAACTGTATTACTTGAACGATTTGGTATACTTGCCAAAAAGTTATCAGTAACCTGGTCGGACGTTGGAGTGGCTTTAAGCTGAAATAAGTCTCTTACAGGGTGATAGGCCACTGTAATATAATTAAAAGTAGAATTGATATAATCCCTGTGTTGATGAAAAACCATCATCATTATATTGTATTAGAGTAAGTGAATGAAGGTGTTAGAAACTTTGAATGGTTATTTCATTCCTGAAGCATACGAAATAAAATGTATTGTTTAGAGTGAGATAGTATATTTTATTACTTTTGGTTCTGACTATAGATACAAATTGCATATGTCTGATTGAATTATGGTGCATTGGTACCATTTGAATGGGTAAAAAGGAAATGTATGGGTTACTTGAATGGAGGTGAACTCGTTAACTTATGCTAACATATAGTGCAGAAAAAATATGCTCACGAATTTTGTTTCAAGGTATGTTTACCTTAGTTTAGAAATTTAAAATCAAACTTGAATAGAAAATAATATTGAAACTAGGTGATGAATGTTAAATCTGGAACTTATTATAGCTATAATAGGATGATAAAGATTAATGAATTAAATGTCGGTTGCTAATAATTATACATTGGCCCGGTAATTTACGAAATTTTGGCTGAAAAGTAATGTTCCATTGTACTAGACCTAAGTGTAGGGATGGCAATAAAACTCGTACCTGCGGTATCCGCGGGCAAAATCCGTAGCAAGTATTTAGTATTTGCGGGCAAGAGGTACCCGCGGGTAGCGGGTAATTTATACCCGCTCGTTAACGGGTCGGGTTCGGATATGACATTATCGGTACCCGCAGGTATCCGTTACCTGTTTAAAAAACAAAATTCCAATTTACCCATTACTTTTTTATGAAATTAGAAAATAAATTAAAATATTTTAATTTTGCCTCTGTTACGGTGCTCAAAGGTCTCCCATCTTCTTCTTTCTTCTTCTTTCTCAAACTTCCTTCCCTTCTTCTTTCTTCTTCTCTCTCAAACTTCCTTCCCTTCTTTTTTCTTCTTCTCTCTCAAACTTCCTTTCCCTTCTTCTTTTCGCCACCTACCAACAACAAGAATACCATTCGCAAGTACCTCACGTTGCCGCTGTCGTAGCGTTTGCAACTTCCTCTTCCACCATTCACGGCTCCACCCACGGCCAGTGGTGGAGCCAGCCACGCGGGTGATCCTGTTCGCAGAGCTTGAGAGACTATACCGCATCGAGAGTGGTCGACAACATGAGGAGACGGCAACGAGAGGCAAACCTGAGATGCTTTGGTGCAGATCTGAGATCCTTTAATACAGATTTGATATGCTTTGGTGTAGATCTGAGATGTTTTTTGTGCAAATCTGAAATGTTTTGGTGTAGATCTGAGTTTTGAAGTGAAGATCTAGGGTTTATAAGTTTTGAAAAAGAAAGGAAAATAGAGTTTGGATCAGAATTTGGGCTTGGATAATAATACACACTGTTAACGGGTATTCAACGGATATCCGCGGATTGAAAAAAATCTGCGGATTTTTTTTATACGGGTACCCGGCGAGTAGCAGGATGGGTAATGGATACACTTTTTTCATGCGGGTCGGGTTCGGATATCGCACTATTTGTGTCTGATCCGACCCGTTGTCATCCCTACCTAAGTGCTTGTTATATTTAATAGTTCGGCACGTTAATCTAAGAAACTTTTGGTAAAAGATATGTTATATTACTTTAGATTATTTACTTTAGATTATTATATTACTTTATATTATTATATTACTTTAGATTATTATATTACTTTAAATGTTAACAGTTATGGTAGTAATGTGTATGTAATTTTTAGTGTATAAAATTAAGGGAGTGAGATTGACGTTGTTAGATTAATGTA